>NC_069729.1:17321014-18031014 GCF_027358585.1 Pangasianodon hypophthalmus
AGGCTTAAAAACGGTCTGGAAGAAACCTGGTCCAAAACGTTTGTGATGATTACAGAGCTTCCATTACATTTCTGAATTAAAAGTAAGTGGATTAAAAAAGTTTTGGTCTCAAAGACAAGATAATATCACATGAGTAGCTCTGTATGAAAAGGCTAATGTTTAGAACGTCTGTCTCCTACAGCCGAGGCTGTGAAAAGCAGCGCCAGCTGTGGCCACTGGCGCCAGTGCGGCCCGGAGACGAACAAGCCGACGACTTCTAAACAATCCAGCCTTTGTGAAACTACTGGAAGCCATCAGCCAAAAATCGAATGACCGTAAGGCGCAGATATAAGCCAGATGTGGGGATTCCAGGGCTTCTCTCCAGTGCGGCCCAGCCCAACTAAGCTCATCTCGGTCCAGCCTCACACTGGCGGCCAGGGTTAGGGTCATACAGCGGGTACTGAAACCTCTTGAGCAAACGAGATACACTTCATGAAGTTGAACTCATGTGAAATGACCTCAGAAGACAACTCGAAAAAGATGGAAATACCAGCTGCCAAGAAAGCAAACCTCGTAAGCACAGGCACATCGCTCAACCACAGGAGTTCAATTTCTGTTTCTCGTCTGCTCTTAGACCTTGACAAATCTCTCTGAATATGCAGCACTAGCCCTTCCTGAAGTAATTTCCTGTCATTAAAAGGTGCTGGAAATTCAGGGATGTTGCGCCGGGCTAATGCATTAGGAATTCCCTACACCACTGGTTCCCAACCCTGCTCCTGGACTATGCCTGCCTGCACATTTTATCCTAAAACCCTTATTTCGAATTAAAGAAAGGGCTGTTAATGATGGATCATGAGTGGGGAAAATTTAAAAAAATACACAGGACCAGGTTTTGCAGGCTACAAATCATTTTCTCCCCATAACGGTGAAATGACACATTACAGACAAACTCCACATAAACACAGTAGTGGGATTAGACCTGTCACAATATTTGTTGTAATATTATTAGATTTTCAGGTTAGAACATTTTGTCTAAATATTTTTAAAGCAGTGTATAATGTGCTTTTAATACATTTGTACAGAATAGTATATAATTTATTGATGTAGGACATTGATAATCATCCATTGTACCACTGCGCTGTTGAATCTGATTGGTCAGAAGGTGTTGATTTAATTTTCTGTAACAGCAGAACTGACAATAGTTTTGGCTGCAAAGTTTATATTAACGTGCTCGATCTAATACAGTATCGCTAGTATAGTAACAATTTTGTGTAATAGTTGATATTAAGCATTGCCACCTCACAGCTACAAGGTCCTTGGAGCTCAGGTTAATGTCTGTGTCGAGTTTCTGTCCATGGTCTCACTGTGTACCTGTGGGTTTCATTCTGACCAGGATAAAGTGGTTACTGAATGTTAGTTGATATGGTGATGTTTTCTGTGAGAAGGAGATGTTTAATTAGCATTTTTTTGTAAGGAGCCTCCAGTGTCAGCACTTTGTAACAGTCTGAGGTAAAGCTAACACATGACAAGCTGGTGAAGGAATATAGCTACTATAACATAAGTGATAACAGAAACTAAATTGTTTCATGGATGTTCCACAACATTACATGTAACTATAAAATGGATAAAAAACTATGTCTCATTCTTTAATAAACAGGAAATTGCAATATTTGGCAAATTGCTGTGGTATAAAAGGAATAAAACACTGTGAGACATGCTTTTATTAATTTGAGTGATAATGATTATGAGCTTCAGATCATTTTCCCCACCCAGAAGTTTTCATACTGTATATCAACAGTTATATGTAGCATATTTCTTTCCTTTCGGGTGTCATGGCAAACAGGAACTATTACTTTAGCTAGCATGTACACAATTACTTTATGCTAAAAAAAAATATGTGACGTTTAAATTAACTCCTCTTGGATTTTGATTATGTGTGTTATATTAGTTTGGGAATTTGGGTCAAATTTATTAGCACAGAGCTCATGTCATATTTTTCCATTTAAAGGATTTTTCTATTTAAAAAAAATGTTCTTTTTTCTTTGAAAATCATGTTTGATATGTAATTTATGAGAAGTTGAACATGTGTGGAAGCTAGAAACCTTTTGACGCAGAGTTTGTGTGCTAGGTTAGCTAGCTAATTTAGGTAGTGTTAGCAATGAAGAACAATATGGTGTAGTAAATAAATCAGATATCTTAAATAAATGAATTGGTGAGAAAATGAAAATTTACAACGAAAGTCTGAGAAATTGGAGCTAGTTAGCTGGCTGCTAGGCTAAGTTAGCTAATGTCAGTGATATAATGCTGTAAAAGATGGCAGGAAAAGATGGGAAGAGATATTCCTGGCTTATTTTTAGTCATTTATTGGCGATTAATAACAATGTGTGTATGTGACTGAGTTTAAGACAACCCCAAACTGGATACATTTCTGTTCATATTTCTGTAATTCTAGTGAATTATTATTGTTGAAAAAGTGTCTCTAGAGCATATTTCACTAGACTGAGGGGTTTTAATGGGTTCTGAGTAGTTTGATGCACTTGTGAGTGTCACATTATGAAAATGTATCCACTTCAAAAACACACACAATCAACACAGAACCTCCACTACATTCCTGAATTTTAAGGTAAAGTGATTATAACCAAGTCTCGATCTCGATGACAAGATGATATCACGTAAGCAGCAGTGTGGCCTGGTGTTTGATGTCCCGGGTGCAGCAGTGAGACAGGATCATTCATCACCTCTATGGCTAATTACTCCACTGAGTGTGAACTCCTGCCGTTACGCCTGACCTCTCACTCCCAGGTGTTGAACCACCAATTACTCTTTTCAGCTTCTGTGCAGCTCTTCAGCACTTTAGATACGCGTGTGTGTGTATGTGTGTGTTGAGCCACAAAGGATTCATTCCCTCACACAAACACACAAACAATGTCTAGCTACTTTGGGGAACATAAATTTATTAGCACAGTGCTCCATTTAAAACAGGCTTTCTCTAATGAAGGCTCTGTGGCTTTGAACAAATCGTGTTATTTATTAGAAATTTATTAGAAGGTCCACATGAGCATGTGGAACCTAGAAACCTTTGGATGCAGAGTTTGTGTACTAAGCTAGCTAGCTAATTTAGGTACTGTTAGCAATGGAAAAAAAATAGGTGTGGTAAATTAATCAGAAAGATCTCAATAAATAAACTGGTGAGAAAAATAAAATGTAACCAGAATTTAAGCTTCATTAAACGTGAGACACGTCTAGACAAGCCTAGAACGTTCTGGATTTTCAGAACAGTGGGCTCTTGGTTATTTTACAGGCTGTCCATCAAAAGGAGGGTGGGGCTGTGAACAGGAAGTAATAATAATGTAATAATGGGTGAAAATAAACATTTTGTTGTCACTGTGAGGAAGCCGAAAAAACATACATGAATGACATTTATTACAGTTTCACATAATCTGTTATGGTGATTTCAGGGTTTTGAATTTTAGACATTGTTTAAAGCAAGAGCTTTTGTTTCCGATGCTAAATTGTTTCAGTTCATCATTTTAAGCTCTGCGTTGTTTTAGTTTTTCGTTTCAAACTCTGAATTTTATCATTTTATACATACATTGTTTTAGATTATCATATGCTTCATTGTTTCAGTTTATCAGTTCACTCTGCGTTGGTTTCATTTTTTGTTTCAGACACTACATAGTTTTAGTTCATCATTTCAAACTCCGCCATTTTATTTTATCGTTTCAAAAACTGCTGTGTTTTAATTTATCGTTTAGATTGTATTGGTTTATCATTTCAAAACCTACATTGATTCTGTTTAGCTTTTCAAATGCTACCTTATTTGTCAAGGATACATTTTTTTGAAAAATATAATGAATACAGTGTAGACTGGGTTAACAAAACTAAACAGTGTCACATGTCTACTACTTATAGCTACTTAGCTAATAAAATAGCTAAATGGTTTATAAGCAACTTGAAAACTTTCATCATCACCTCGGCTTGAGAAATGTATCTAAACTACAGTTTGATGAGATAAATGTGTAACGAGTTGTCTGAGATGCAGAATTAAAGCTAAGGCCAGTCTCCGCCCTCTTTATGCATCACCACTGGTGAATTGGTACACAAGTGGGCAGCCTGTTTGGACGTTTCAGTGAGTGACTTCCTTTCCGAAGTGCCTTCCTTCTGACCTTCTGAAGGAAGCCAAAACCTACCGAGATACTGACCACATCTATACATGAAGTGTGTGTTTTGAAAGTGTAGGGGTTGTCGAATGTGCAGTGTGTCATTTTGGTTCTGAAGCTTCATTTGTGCCCTGCCGTTTTTGTTAGTTTTGGACCACACTCAATTACATGTCTGTTCAAGACACTCCCGGGCAAAAGTGGGTTTATTTTGAACTTGGTTCAAGTGTAGGCAAGCAATGAGTAATATTTAGCCATGAAGTGAAACAGTAACACAGCACTACTCTGACTACATGCACGTGGTCCTCCTCAACATGTTATGAGAATCAAATGGTCCGTCATTTGTTTTACATTATGGTCTTTAATCCTCATTCTTCACTGTTGACAGCGTCTGTATTAGATCGTAATGTAATGATGTGCTCTGTGTTGGGGTTTTCATGGTAAACAGAGTTCAGCCAAAGGCCTCAGAGCTTCCATAAAGAGCCATATTCCTGTGGTTTGTCTCAGCATGAGCTGTGTGTTTAACACGAGCTGACGCACTGCCACAGGCGTTTATATATCCGCTGTTTCCCGCACAGATCGAAATGCTGAAATGACGTCGCCTTGATTTAACGATGAGAGAACAACACTGGTGAGGTGTTTACAGAGTGAATCATGTAAACATCCATGCTTTTTAAGACTTGTATTTATTTAGTTTGAGCAATGCACTTAATCGCTTTTTGTTGTATCAGATATACAGGGTTTGTACAAAAGCTTGAAAGTTTTTCATTGTTTGAACAAAGCTGTCAACATTGCTAACAAGAAAATTCTAGGGGTGTGAGAGAGAAAACACTCTGATCTGATATTGAAGCGCAATCAGCAGAAATGCTTGAAGTCTATAAGCCAACTTTACAGTATACAGTTGTTACAAAATTAACATGAGGGCATGTCAGATGTGTTTGTCCATATCATGCGAATAATAATAAATGAATTGTCTGTTGTCTTATTTTGTAGCTCTTGGCATCAGTAGAAAGACTAAGAAAAAGACTTATTATAAAAAGTATTTTAAAAATTCACAAATAGCAAAAGAAAATACTGAAAAAAGAGAAAATTATGAAGTAAACTCTAGCATACATACTAAAAGATATTAAATGACAACACACCTGTCAACACAAGTCCAAGATACTTTTTTTTTTTTTTTTTTTAAATAAAACAAATCCAGGTAACTGGTTTCATTTTCTCCCACTCAGATCCAGCCAGATTTTTATTTTTTTTGTATTTGATCACTATACCATCAAGTCGTATGCTTCTTGTTTTTCTGTGTCCGCACAAGAACGAAGTTAGCAAATGCACAGGTCACAGGTCACAGTTACCAGCAAATGCACCTTTCCCCTTCAGTGAATTCACTTTTCTGCCAGGTGATTTTTTTCCGTGTTTGGTCCAACCATTGCTTTAGCTGAGAAAGTAGAAAAACTTAGTTTTCAGGTGTCACTTGTAGCAAAGAGTTAAAATCATAAATGTTATGGCTGAACTGTAGATGCTAGCACCTCTGTTTGAAATGCGCTTTATTATGTGTGTACTCAATCACATTCAGTAGAAACGAAAACACTTAAAGAGAAACTAAAGCATGACAAGCGTTACAACACTTGAGTATTAGACTAAAATAAACAAACTGATAGCTAGCATAATGTTAGCTAGCTAGCTGGCAGCATTCAGGATAATAACATAACTCCTTGATAACATGGATAACAATGATAACATAACTCCTTTTAGTTAGATGTTAGGACTCGGTTTATGTCAGTGATACTGACGTTAAATGAGAATAAGTCTGATTACTCAAAATTAAGATTATCAGAATGTTACATTCCTAGGAAAGTTTGGTTCAATGCTTCCATAAGCATGTCTAACATGAAGCAAATCATTATCACAGCAAATGTTTTTCGACCCTTTTGGGAATGTTATCGTAAAGTTACAGCCTCACCGTCTTAGAACCTGTCGAATACTATTCTAATACTTAACATTCTGATTATCTTCTTGGTTGGGAAGTGCTGGAAATAACATTTTTGCCCTGAAAAAAAGCACTTTTCTGCTGTGAAGTGATGGATGCTCTGTGCAGAAATTTATTCACGCTTTCTGGCTCGCTGATCGTCTCTGAAAGATCAACGATGACTGATCTGACGGATTTATTGATAAACTGATGCTGGTTGTCAGACAGAACCCTGTGATGTTCCTGATTTAGATCCCCGCAGGTCCTCGCATCAAACGACCTCATAAATCCGACGGGAGCAAACACAGCGGCAACGGGTCAGCCAAAGGTGACTCACTTTGTTTCCTACGAAGGACGTCTGTCTCTACTAATTAATGACTGAACGTTTCGAAACATCTGGTTGTTCGCTCATGACTGGACCTGCAGGTTTAAAGTGAATGTGAACACTTAAAGCTGTCTCCTCCACTCATTCAGTCTGGCTGTTAGGCGTACACACAGCTCATATCCTTTTCATGACCAACTAAATTATTTTACCTTGATTAACACTGGGGCTGCAGTAACAAGGGACACTTCCTCTGGATCAAAGTGGCAGGCTTGGTTGTAAAGACGTGAACAGATTGTTAATAATTTGGGTGTTGAAAATAACTTTGTTAATAACTTGGCTGCGTAGCCAGTCAGAATGTGACCAAAGAATCTGTACGGATAACTGGTGTCTGCATGGATTCCCAGTGCCTGTATAGATTCCCTGTGTCTATATAGATTCCTGGTGTTTGTGTGGATCCCCAGTGTCTGTTTAGATTACCAGTGTCCGTATGGATCCCCAGTGTCTAAACGGATTCCCTGTGTATGTAGGGCTTCCCAGTGTCTGCATGGATTCCCAGTGTCCATATGGATTCACAGTGTTTGTATGAATTCTCAGCATCTGCTTGGATGCAGATCCCAGTGCCTTTATAGATTGCCTTTACCTGTACGGATTCCCAGTGACCGTACAGATTCTCAGACAATGGGGATCCATATAATGTCTGTACAGATCCCCGTTGTTTGTACGGGTCCCCATTGTCTGTAGTGTCTTTATAGATTCTCAGTGTCTGTATGGATCCCTGGTGTGTGTACAGATCTCTGGTGTCTGTATGGATACCCGGTGTCAGTGTCTAGTGGTTAAAGATCTCACCTAAACAGGTTAGGCTTGATTTACTTGTGGGCTGGGATCAGAGCTGAAGCCCAGGCTTGAGGTATGTTTGAGTAAATTGTTGTTGATGAACCATGGAACATGTCTGTTAGTTTTAGGTTGTAGAGATTTTATTTCAAGGCTCCTTTTTTGCTTCTAGTTATTCGTTTCATTCCAGTGACCTGCCCTTTTTCCCCTTCTGTAATAACATACGAAAGAAACTATCTCTGTGTTGCATAGTTTGTACAGATTCAGAGAATTAATCATTTGTAATGGATTTTTTTCCAATTACCCCAAAACATGTTTTGGTAGTTTTGTACAGTCGTGTGCTCTCTGCACATGTTTGCACTGTTCTGTGTTTGTTTTATGTAGCACCTTGGAGAATGTTGTTTCATTTCACTGTGTACTAACTAGCTTTATATGGTGAAATGACAATAAAAGCCACTTGACTTGACTTGACTTGATATTAATACAATCAAACCTATGTTGAGTGTTCTTTCTGCTCATGAGCATGATCAGAGCTAAAGCTTCCCTGGCAGAAAAGGTCCATGGTGTAAAGCAGGGCCATGTGGAGGAAGGTGATTTGACCTGACCTGGTTCCACCCCGTTATGTAATTCCTCGCTGAATGTGTCTGGAACTGGCTGTGATCGCCGCTCTGTTGTAGTCCATGGCTTTGATCTGTCGCTGCGATAACACAGTTCCAGAAACCAGCACTAATGAAAAACAAGATAGAGCGGGACAGGAAGTTCACTCTGGCACTCTAAAAATGGCTCTCAGCAGAGATGGCCACGAAGATAAGTTTCTCTCTGCACAGTCTGTGCACAGAGGAAGTGTTTGTATTAAAGCATACACCCCAATACACCCCCAGCTCAAAAAGAATCCTGCTAGATATCTTTCTGCCAAAATGGGATGGGATTTACTTCTCAAAAGCTATTTGGACCTTAAATGGTGCCATATTTTGGGATCTCTATTTCTGGGTCAGTTTCACTGAAATGGCACTATCAGTATTAGAATATCAATACAGCCTCAGAGGAGCTGTAAATCATGGTAATTGTTAAGTAAGGAACAAGGCGTGACATGGAAAACCACAAAGTGATCCATCCTGAAGACTGTCTAGTGTTGGAAAAACTTTAAAGCTTTACCAAGCATTACAAAGCACTGACACTGGAGACTCTTTTCAAAATGTTAAATAAACATCTCCTTACAGAAAACTTCACCCTATTGACAGTTACACTCTTTTAACCTGTTTACTAAAGAAACAATAATGTATAAGGAGGAGCGCCTTTAATATAAACATGTGATTTGCCTTACAGCTGGAATGTTTGCAAGAGGTCCTGTTATAGAAACTTAATCAATACCTTCTACAGCACTGTGGCATAAACACACTTATACCACAGTGTGGTTGAATGCTCGAATCTGATTGGACAGAAGGTGCGCTTTAATTTTGTATAACCGCACGGCTTAGACAGTAGTTACGGCTGTAACATGAACAATAGGATTACATTAAAGTGATTGTTTTAGTAGGTTATTTTTCTATAGTTACAGCTCATACACATTGTTGCTTAACGAGGAAAAATGTATAATCGTTGATATGGCAATGGTTTTGTTAGGAGACAATGTTACGAGGAAGAGCACGGCTGACCTGGCAGCTACGCACGCATGATGGCTGGTAAACTCATAAATAAAACTGTAATGAACAGAATACAGTGAAAAAGTAAACAAAAAATTATTTTGTACATGAAAGCAAACGTCAAATGTTATATTTGGCGAAAATCAGTAGTGCTTTTAGCACTATGCTGTGAACCTCAGACTCTTAGACAAAAAATCTCTATATTTTTTTAAAGTTAGGGCTAAATAATATTTTGCACGAATTATCCATTTGGCAGCTACTTTTTTCTAGGAGCCTTAATATTTTTATGTCAATGTGGACCCACAGCATGGGTATTTTCTAGTCCACAAAATTTTCTGATATCCAGGCTTGCTGTGAGCACACTCGACCCTTGACCTTGAGCCTCAGCTGCCCATAATTCTTATCTGACATGGCAACTGAGGCATGGAGATCGGCTCCTCACTGAGGGTCAGTGCTGTCCCATTTTTTTCATAGATTTCTACATGATGAATGAAGGCTGTGCCAAATTGGGACCAGTCACAATCAGGAACTTTTTGACACTATAGGATACAATAAATTCACAGGATTGAAGGTAACCCTGACTTTTCCATGTCAGTAGTCTGAATGATTAAATCCTGGATTGTTGGATCGCAACTTTAGGGATGTCCATGAATATCCATTATTAGCAATTTGGAAGTGACTAGTCAATAAGAAAGTTTCTTGAAGGGATAATGACCCTGCGTACTTTCAAACATTGCAGCAAAAACCCTAACATTTTGTCAGCTTAATTTAGAGACTTCTCCAGCCATTATGCTGCTTTTTTGGGAGTAAAGAAAGTAAAGAAATTCTTCAGTTGCCTCATAAGCCCTTGCAATTCTTCATACTATGGATCTATGGGATTAAATAAAGTGGTGTGGATTACAGTTTAGATGCATAACCACAAGGATTTCTGCATTAAGACTCTACAAATCCCCTCTTCTGGGAAACCAGAGAGGAGAAATAAAAACCATTGAGCAAAGATCTAAGCCTTTCATCATTATTCCAAATGTGGTCGAGGTATTGGGGACTTTTTTAGTGTCCCAGGAATCTCTACCTTTAAAATTGAAACGGGTTTCCACTCTAATGGATCATTTAGAGCATAACAGATTATCCAGTGTTATTCAAGCTGAATTTTACGAGCAAACCAGTATGCATTTTATGACTCACTCTTTCCTCAGCACCTGTGGTTGGCCTGTACGCCCCAGCATACAGACCCTAAGTGAGTCGCCTCACTCCCTTTCTCCTCCTGTAAATGTCGTGATTTATCTTATATTTGGCTAACCCTGCACTGAACCTGCCTTTTGGGACTCCGACCCTTCTCCTTGAACATATGCATGGTGCTCGGTAACTGTCTGACCCACATGCTTCTCCCAGCTTTGGAAATGGCCGATCTGGGGCAATGAAAACCAGTCCCCGCAAGAGGCTCCTATTTCCCTGAGCTGAGCACATTCCCCTTACAGCTTTTTTTCCATGTCTGCTGAGCAGGTCAAATATGGATCACAGTGTGTGCCTGGTGTTGTAATCTTTTGATGAAGGTGTTTGCAGCGCTTGATGATTCAAACGATCATTTATGAGGCTTGTTTGGCAGCCAGAGGTTGGGCATTTCCCCATTTTTCTCTTTCACTTTTGCATTGTTCAGACTTGCACTTCAAGCCGTGATTGAGGTGAACTCATAGTCTGTTGAGTGATCCTTAATCTGTGCACAGGACAAAATCCTGTTGATTTAGTGTCAAGCACGTTGTCTTCAGATGAGTTAAGAGTTTATTAGCCACTACTTTCTTAGAAAAAAGTTAAAGTCCTAAGGGTTCTTCAGTTGTCCGTCTGGGGGAAACCATAAAGGATCTGTGGAGAACCCTACAACAGTGTGTTGAAAACTTTTAGGAAGCAAAGAAACCTTAACTACACCTAGAACAACTTAATGAGCCATTGAAGAACCCTTTTCTAAGACCGAGTACATAACAAACTAGCAAATTGGTGTACAACCTCAAGCTGCTGCCATTTGGCATTTTTAAAGGCAATTGCCAAGAACCCCTTTTCTGAGGATATATGCTCAACAAACTGGCAATTCAGTGTAAAACCCCAGGCTACTGCTATATGGCATCTTTAAAAGCACTAACTACCCCAAGACCCCCTTAAAGAACCATTGAGGAACCTTTTTTTCTAATAAATGTATTCCTAACAAACTGCCAAATTGGTGTACAACCCCAGGCTACTGCCATTTGGCATTTTTAAAAGCATTACCTATGCCAATAACCTCTTATAGAACCACTGAAGAACCCTTTTTCTCAGAGTGTATACCTAACAAACTGGCAAATTGGTGTACAAGCCCAGGCTACTGCTATATAGTATCCTTAAAAGCATAAACTATGCCAAGAACCTCTTTAAAGAACCTTTTTCCTAAGGATATACACCTAACAAACTGGCAAATTGGAGTACAACCTCAGAGTACTGCTATATTGCAGATTTATAAAGTTAGTATCTTCTTTATGTAAAAAAAAAAAAAAAAAAAAAGAAAGTTTGTGAGAGATACCTATGGTGGCTAAAAGAAACAGAAGCACAACACACGAACATTACGACCACAAGTGACATACGCTATCTACTTAGCTAGCTAGCTGTTAGCAAACATTTTCAAACTTGCCTGGCTTTGGCATGAATTTCCTTCTTGGTCTTTGAATAGTAACAATAATGTAACTTGGTTAATACACCCTATTTTGAAAGTATCAGTTAAAAAAAACTTATATTAATGAGATTATAATCGGCTGACTGTTGGCTAGCTAGATAGTAGGATTATACAATGAATCATAGTTTCATCGTTATTGTGACAAATACTTTGTAAAGTATATACTTTGTAAATGGAAGTTGGATAAACAGCACTGCTCAAAAACATGACTGTAGCAGGGGGTCGTGACCGGAAAGAATGAGTTGTACTTTATACTCATACTGTTTACACTTAACATGATGGTAACTCTGTTCCCATAATTCACATATTACAGACCCATCCCTACCAACTACACCCTTTCCCAGAAACAAAGTATGCTCAAATAACTAAGTATCCAGCTGTGCAGTGCCCACAAGGCTTCATGGGGTGTCAACCCCACTCTTGCTGATGCTACATTATTATTAGCTACTGAAAAAAGATGAGTGCTGCAGGGTCAAATTCTGGAAAATCAACAAGTAGCAGGAATGTAAGTAAGGAGGAATTGGTACCGAAAAGCAGAGGCACAAAATGATGGTCATGCTTTCTAGTTTTTCAGTTTTTCACTCAGTAGTCAGTGTAATATGAATAGTTGGAGTTTTCAAGTCAGATTTGAATTTTGGCATTAAGCCACAGGCAGTGTAAGATTTAAATCATGACATTTCTACACTCAGCATTTAGTTTTCATGTTCAGTTCAATAAATCCTAAAGCCTCTTTTGAAGGCAAGCTGTGAACTCTGCATAACTCTGTGAACTATGTATATGTACCTAATATGTAAGGGCAGATAGATAATCTTAATGGTTCAGTGATTCGTGTTTAAATATTTGCAGGTTGTCATAAAACAGACTTTAAGCACGGTCACCTGTTATATTGTGCAACTTTGCTCTTAGGCCATAGAGTGCAAGTTGCTAAATGCAGCTGGCTGCTTGTTTTCTATCTCCCACACCACCCCATTGCTGCGTTTCCTCCACTGGCTCCCTGTCCCTTCCCACATCAGATTTAAAACACTTCTGTTTACCTACAAAGCCAAAAACAGACTACTGTCTACCTGAAGGCATTTATTGAACCCTGCTGTACACCACATTCCCTTCGAGCCCCTATCATTAACCCATCATCCCTCAAGGTAGAAGGACGTCATGCATCAATACTCTTCTCTGTCCTGGTACCCAGATGGTGGAATGAACTTGCCCTGGCCGTCCAAACAGCTGAAACATCAAATGAAGAATGAAGACCTACCTCTTTACCAAGCACTTAAATGAGCACAAAATTAAAAAAAGGAAAAGAAAAAAAAAAAAACACTTAGCCTGTACTGTTTTTGCTGCTGTACTAACTCCTCTCTAGCATGGTTTTAGCTTGAAAATATTCTTATAACCTATTTGCTCTTACATGAGCATATTTTTGGAAACTAAAAAGCACTTTTGTTAGTCTCCCAGGATAAAGGCGTCTACAAAATACTGTATATACAAACACAGAGTACATATATTACAGTAATTGTGTGCCAAATTAATATGTCTGATGAGCATGTATTAAATTTGCAAAAGTCAGTTTCCACCAGACAACGACAAATATTCTGGCGGAAACTGGTTTTAATAATGAGAAAGTGTATCAAGGTTATGCTTCAGCATCTCAAAATGATCAAAATGTGCCATTGTTGGCTTTATATTACATTTATATTATATCACCATACACTCAAACCTCCAATACCAACATTATTAAAATACAGTGAAAAGGTAAAAAGGTTTACATTCATACATACGAACAGAACAGAGATATTGTATTCTGTAGTTTTTTTTAATGTATCTCACAGCCTTTAATTTGTGTTATGTAAAGAGTGGATCTGCAGTTATGACTCATAATGACTATCAAGAACAAATAGTACTCACCAAAACCTAATTTAGATTTTGTTTTCTAGATGTACTTTGCATGTAATGTAATTCATGCAGTTAATCTTTATGAATCACCTAGCATGTGTTATAGCATGTGATATTTTAATAAATCGGCACACTGAACAAGGCCACGTGCTACAGATCAACATCAGGCCATCAGGTTTTGTAGAACGGCTCACTGTCTGTGGAGATCTTTAACATTTACCTCTTGACAGGGCTACACTCTCTCTTTCTCTCTCTCTCTCTCTCACACACACACACACACATACACACACTCTCTGAGCTCATTTCCTGAGCTGGAAAAAAGCTGCCATGGTGTCACATTCATTAAGAAGATGTCCACCCAAAACTGGCAACGATGTGAAGCTCAAATCCCTTCAGGAATATCTGACATTTTTCCTAGAACACCCCAAAATTGTGTTTTATCTCCAAACTGTTTTTTATTCAAATGCTGTATTTTGAGTGACATTAGTTTGTTAAAAAATAGATCATTTTTTATAAGAGAAGGTTAAATACAAATTCGAAGGCTCTTTTCATGAGTCTGTTTGCTTTTCTTTGCTGATCGAACAGTTCAAAATCCAGTCTTTAAACCAGCAAAAGCTGACCAGAGGTCAGTGGTGCAGTCTGAACAACACTGAGCAACAATGTGCCATACTGTCTCCTTATTTCTCCTCCATTAAAAGTCTCTAGAAAACTCTGCAAGGACAGCTGACTCCTCGATTCATGACTTTTCCGTTGTTTCTGATCAGCTGCGTCCGGCACACAGAAGTGTAACACACTCCATCTTTAATTAAGGTCACATACAATCTTTCTGTAGTGGTTCTTATGTCCGTCCTTTGAAAGTGTTCATGCACGTGTAGGTTCCAGAGAACCTGTGGATTTCCTCCAGAGCACTTTGGGGTAAGATGCTGTTTTAAGAGATGAACACAGAAAGAAAGTGTGTTAGAAAATAAAACATATGACATATTCTGTAGTTTCTGAATGTGTTTACTGCATAGAGAGAGACCAGAGGTTAAACTGGGTGGGAGCAAACAGGATGGGCGGAGCTTTGTTACTATAGATGGAAATCAAATGACTGTTCAATGTGAAATACTGACAGACAGACGACCCCTAAACAGCTACATGGTATGCTACCACCCCAACCGATTCTCTCATCTTGCTAATTTTGTATCTTGTGCACGTTTCCAATCCTTCCTGGTGTTTTTTTAACTTCCTACATAAATGAATTAATAAAGCATTCTGACACAGGCTGAGTATGCAAGTTTCATTGCATAATGCTGATACTAATGACCTAATAACTTTTAGAAAAAAGTTTTTTCTGAATGTTTAACAGTTATAACTTAAACAGAAAATCCCTTTACTGTAGAGTTCTACATGAAACTGTTACAGTTTCCACCAAACCAAAGACTATTCTTTCACTCCGACGTTGATGATACACAATGTTATCAACGTTGAGAACTCGACATAACAACAAATACACCCAACTGTACTGTTCCATCACTTCCTGAATCCCAGTTTAACCTCTCATACAGAACATACCTTTTGAGGATAACCAGTGCATTCATGGTCCATGGAAGATAAACGAAGGCTGTGTTGGTTCTGACTGCGTCCACTGTTCTCTGTGCAACTACCTCTGGTTTCAACGGTGGGAAGAGTTTAGGGAACCTGTTGAAACCAAACGAAATACGGGTTAAAACATGTCATGTCCATTTCAAAATACCATACATACCACAATCATAAATAGTGATTATAAAAATACATACACATCCCTGGGGATCCTGAGGGTCAGGACTAAAATATCATTATAATTGATATATCAAACTATTTAGTGAAACAATAATGTCGCATTTTTCAAACCTGAAAGATTTCAATTGGTTTCAATTACAATTTTATTTAATGTTTATAAAAAAAAAAATAAATGATTTAATACAAAAACAGAAGGAAAATCTATTTTAGCATTGCATCATCCCAATTAAGGACATTAAGGATCTTAGGACAGAAATAGAAAAACTAAAAGCAACAGAGTTTGGACCTTGAGGCATGAGAAGTGTGTTGTGGGAATATTTATTATGCTATTAGTAAAATATCATTTTGCCAAATTTTGCCAAAGAGATTTTACCAAAAATGAGATAAATTGAATATAATACAGGGATTAATTAATTTAAAATTTCTCATATATGTAAAAACACATTAAAAATAAACTTTTATTTCATCTTGTTAGGCCAGAATTACCTGAAATGATCTCTGTATTATTGTTATTATTATTATTATTATTATTAATATTATTATTATTATTGTCTACCATTATTATTATTGTTTTATAATCAAATATAATCTCAAGCAAACAAGGTTAATTTTTTCATATATTTTTTCATATTATTCGATTTTAAGAACGAATTAAAAATGGCATCTTGATCTAACACAACATATGGATTTATGGTGTATAAATTGTGATTTTTGAATTTCAGATATATATGGTTTGTGATTAAAATGTCAACTTAATATGGCTGATTTTAACTCAAACATAACCAGGATTAAATGAATATTATAAAATATGTCCTGCAGAACCAGATCTGACATCTCACCTCACTCTCATGCCCTGGAACATCTCAGTGTTGGTGTGGAAGGGGAGCACGGTGGTACATCCCACCCCGGGGCAATCCAAAAGGCCGAGGGTCAGGCTCTCCATGAAGGCCAGAGACGAGGCCTTGGACGTGCAGTAGTCTATTGTGCCAGGTATGGGTGAGAGAGACAGGATGGAGTTGACGCAGACGACGTGGCCCATCTGCAGCTCCAGCATACGAGGCAGGAACGCTTTTGTAGTCTGGGAGATGAAAAGAACAACAAACAACTATGAGAAAGGTAATTGTATCGAATCTCATGCAGGTGCTTGGAACTCAGACGGGGGAAAAAATCATGTGAAGAATGTCGTAACCGCAAGTGAGGTTTTCCATTTCTTAAGAAGACACGTACAATTCGCTCATCCTGAGATAAACCTGTTTGATCTCGTGTCAAGCCAGGAAAAAGTCCAGATGCAGGTTTGGAGAGGTCTAGACACACACTGGGATGTGCCAAGTGTTTTGACAGAAAGTCTGAAATTTGGAATTTCCCTCGTTCTTACACCAAATGATGCCACTGGGAGAACCACTAGTGCTTCTATCTTTCTCTGCACGTAAGCCTGATTTGTGTTTCCTTCTAAACAGGGTTCTCAAGCCTTCAAAAGGTCAGAAATTGATGGGAAACTGAAACTATACACCATTTCCGAGTATAAAAAGGGATGAAAACTGACAGGAGCTTCGATCCTCCATCTGGGAAGGTTAATATCAGTCTAACAAAATCTTTTTTTACAGTGAGATAAAAGTGCTGTTCCCTTTTAAGTGAAGCAGCTCATAATGATTTTACAGATCAAGTAGTAAAGATAAATTCGACGCTGTTTCATTGTTAAGACAAAGTCTACAATGTTTTGACCAAAAATGAAACAATGTAGTGTTTGTCAGCGCTTCTTGGTTGATATGTAAGTAACATAACACAACAGGACATGCTGTTAGAGGAAAACAATCAATGATGAGTGGGTGTAATGTGGCTGTCATACTTTTTATTTAACAAAATAACAGTTACATTTAATGTGGAATGTCTACAAAACAATTTAGTGTTATTACTTATAATAGCTATAAGCAGTCATTTCTATTTTCCTCTCTCTTGGCAAAAATTAGACAAATTAGACAAAAAAAAACAAAAAACAGGAAACCAATTCGTTGGAGAAACCTTCATCATATTAACAATGATGCTTTTGTTTTAAATATTTTAATGTATTTATCATTAGTCTTGTATTATGTGGAGTGTCCAGCATACAAGTCCCTCTGAATGAGCTGTTACTATAGAAACGATAAAGTATTAGAATGAGTGTGTTAATATTAACCTGTGATTTGAATTACAGCCGGCACTATTCTCAGACCTGCTATAATGGAAAATTAATCAACACCTTCTGACCTATTAGAATTGAGAATTTGACAGCATTGTGGTATAAAACAGTTGAACATATTATGCTTTTTGTTGGTTGTTTGAAACTGTTTTCTCTTTAAACACAACATCATAGGGTTGGTTCTTATGGAGTCATTGTTTTTTTTGGAGAGTAAATGTCAGTTTAATAGCTACAGAACAAGTTGGAAATGAGTCATGCAAGTGTTACGCTTTAATAAATAAGACCCGAGGAAAGTTTTAAAGCCTTAAAAACACTGTAGCTTATCGTGTCATGTAAAACAGCAACAGGCATCAACAATTTATTCAGAATAGGCTTTTAAATAAATATTTCCCATTAGATTGTGTGATTGCTTCGTCTTTCTTACATGAAGCCAAAACAAAAACTAGAACACCATCAGAGCTGAAGCTGTGATTTGATTTGAACACAATCATATGTGCACCTATTAATACTTCCTGTATACTACCCCGCCCCCTTGTCTGGTGAACAGACTACAAATAGCTAAGAACATTCCAGATGTTCAGACGTTCACTTCAGTGACTTACCCAGAACTGCCCCATCGTGTTGATATGCTGCGACTTCAGCAGGGCGTCATCATCGCTGTCCATCAGACTCTTCCCATGCACCACTGCGGCATTGTTCACCAGGATGGTGACGTCTCCGACCTGTCATGATGAAGAAAACAAGACACGGACCACCTGTAAGATCCCACACGAGAGTGACCCACTTACTCATCTGGCAGTGTTCCCACAGTGACAGGAGCTGAAAGCCAGCTGTACAGCACATTCTTATCGTCTTTAGACATTTTAAGTGAGGAGTTATCTATATCGCTATCTGGTGGGGGGGAGTCAAGCTAGCAGTCTGTTCCATCATTGGAGGTCGAATAGAAATACAACTTCCTCTTGAGCTCATGTTCTGTGAACTATTTAATTTAATCATGGATGTCCCATTGACCTAGACAGTACTGAACAATTTAATTTAATTTAAAATACCCAATGCATTCTCTTTATCTTATTTATTAGCGATTTAAACAATATATAGAAATACACACTTAACACCTTTTTTCTCCTGCTTCTGAAACCAATGACAGCAGGTGTAAAGAGTGATTGTGAAAAATTGACTATATGTGAAATAAAAAGTTGGTTTTAATCGCACCTTTCATTTTTCACCTCTTTATTATGAAGTCCAAATGGACTCCATCACTGTACTATGAATTGTTTTAATACGATTTTGCATATTATGTATGTTTATGGAATTAAACCAACAAGACAATATTCATTTTTGGTATTTTTAGCAAACATCTAAAGTGGATTATTCGAAGATAAGGGTTAAGCACTTGGATGTACATGTTATTTTAAACAACAGCGATCCATAATTACCTTTTCTCGTACCACTTTGGCTTGCTTATACACTTCCTCCCTGTTGGCCACGTCGCATATAAAGTAGTGGCACTCCGTCCCCATGAGCGTTATCTCCTCACAGGTGTCCTTCAGGCACTTCTCTGTGCGGCCCCACAGAATCAGCTGGCAGGAGAAAGGGATTGTAGGTCAAGGGTCAAATAATGTGAAATACTGCATATCCAATACAAGGTAATTTTAAGAAAAAAAAAAAGTTATTTCAGTTGAAAACAGGAAATGTTTTGTAGGATTGTCACATTTCCGCCCTAACCATACCCTTCTTGCAGAATCTCTAACCATGCCCTCCTGCTCATACAGAAACTCTAGCCACGCCCACACATTCCCACAGAAACTCTAACCATGCCCGCCTGCTCCCACAGAAACTCTGGCCACGCCCACCCACTCCTACAGAAACTCTAATCAGGCCCACTCGCTCCCACAGAAACTCTGACCACGCCATCTCGCTCCAACAGACACTCTAACAACGCCCACTCACTCCAACAGAAACTCTAAAAAACACTCTTCCACTCCCACAAGAACAGTGTACTTGCCCAAACACTACTGCAGAAAATCTATCTACGCCCTCAGCTTCTGCAGAGACTATATCCACACTTTTCATCTCCTGCATAATCTCTAACCCCGCCCACACTCTTGCACAGTCTCTAACCCAGCCTACACTCCTGCAGAATCTCTAACCCCGTCCACACTCCTGCACAGTCTCTAACCACGCCCTTCCGCTCCTGCACAATCTCTAACCCCGCCCACACTCCTGCACGCTGTCTTACCCAGCCCACACTCCTGCACAATCTCTAACCACGCCCTTCCGCTCCTGCACAATCTCTAACCCCGCCCACACTCCTGCACGCTGTCTTACCCAGCCCACACTCCTGCACAATCTCTAACCACGCCCTTCCGCTCCTGCACAATCTCTAACCCCGCCCACACTCCTGCACGCTGTCTTACCCAGCCCACACTCCTGCACAATCTCTAACCACTACCTTCCGCTCCTGCACAATCTCTAACCCCGCCCACACTCCTGCACAATCTCTAACCACGCCCTTCCGCTCCTGCAGAAACCCTAACCCCGCCCACACTCCTGCACAATCTCTAACCACGTCCTTCCGCTCCTGAAGAATCTCTAACCACACCCTTCCGCTCCTGCAGAATCTCTAACCACGCCCTTCCGCTCCTGCACAATCTCTAACCCCGCCCACACTCCTGCACAATCTCTAACCACGCCCTTCCGCTCCTGCACAATCTCTAACCCTGCCCACACTCCTGCACAATCTCTAACCATGCCCTTCCGCTCCTGCAGAATCTCTAACCACGCCCTTCCGCTCCTGCAGAATCTCTAACCACGCCCTTCCGCTCCTGCAGAATCTCTAACCACGCCCTTCCACTACGGCAGAATCTCTAACCCCGCCGTTCCGCCCCATGCAGAATCTCTAACCACGCCCTTCCACTCATTTAGAATCTCTAAACATGCCCTTCCGCTCCTGCACGATCTCTAACCACGCCCTTCCACTCATTTAGAATCTCTAAACATGCCCTTCCGCTCCTGCACGATCTCTAACCATGCTTATATTTTGTAATGGATGGTGTAAGTGCCTGATATGAGATTCATTTGAAATCTGGTTTGGAGCAAAATATGAGAAATGATCTTGTATCCAAAGTCAAAACTTTACTTTCTGAATAAGACCTTACGAGAATTTACAAGATCCCTCTGCTATTGCTAGTGAAGTTCTGGTTCTCGTCTACACAGAAAATGGGGAAAAAATTGCAGTTCAAATGTAAGATATAGATTCCTTTTCTCTGTGACCTGTTAGGGTGAGGAAAAGAAAAGTGGCTATTACTGAGAGAACAGCGAGGCCACACAGACATCAGGGGGATTAAGAGAGATGACCGTGTGAGGGAATTGGTCAGGACAGGGACACGGGGGGCCGTGATTGGGCAATTAGATCTGTCAGTCTGTGGGGTCAGGGAAAGGTAATGAAATAAGGGATGATGCTGCCTATTCTTCATCTCTTGCTCTCTCTCACACATTCTTGGTATCATTACACGGCCTAGTGGGCAGATGAGTTTAGTCATTTTCTGCTCCAAGACGCTGGAAACTGCTGAAAAGTGTGTGAGAGAAAAAGAGGCGAGCAAACGATGAGGTGGCTAAAATCATAGATTGTATTTGACAAAGCAATGATGTGTGAAAAAAATTATACACAAATTTACAGCTTTGGTCTGCCACTGTATTTGACGACATGACATGATATAATATTTAAGTGCGTGTGCAGGCAAAAAATCTTTTAAAGTGCACACAAATGTATGCACTTCCTGCCTGACTGAACTCATTTCTTCAGCCGTGATAAGGCGCCGCTGTCAGTAATTGCTCCACATTTATCCACGTTTTTGTGGGAAATTCTTCTCCAATGTGTAAGAGTGCAATTAAACTCATTCTTACTTTCTAAATTGCCAAACCCAGGCCTTTTTATATCCTGTAATTGCACAGGATCCTGACAAAAGAAGGCTTTGCTGAATCTTTTAAATTCCACTTCTATTATCTGCATATAAAATGCTATTTAGGTTAACAAAATGTTCTTTGCAATAACATTCTTAAGCATAGCTTCCCATCCAGTAAACCTCAGGGTTCTCGACTCAGTGTTTTTGCTATTCCAATCAACTAAATCCAGTCAATGGAGATCATTTATCGGCGCACAGCAGGACTAATAGGAGCATGCCTCGCAGCGTTTGCTTTACGGATGAGAGGCAGTTTAGAGAAATGCTTTTGCGTCAGCTCCTGGGCCTCGCGTGATTGGATTCTGCAGGATAACCCTGACCAGGTATCTTTGCGTGTCTCTGCTCTGTTTGCATGGTTGATGAGGCAATTAGTGGAAAGATCTAGATTGATCTTATAATGGGATTTGACAACAAACTTGATATTTTCTTTGGAGGACACACATCACAATACAATCCCTGTGTGTCATTTATCTGAGAGTCTTATCATGAAAAGTCTTTAAAGTAAGCAACGGCTGACTCTACATTAGCATACAGTAGGGTAATACAACAAGCCACAGGCTATCGCTAATCCTTTTATAAGGAGGGACACCTATACTGAACTGCCATGAACATATAGAAACTAGAGTTTTTCATTTAATTTGTAGCAATACGACACCAGCAATTACAATGCTACGTGTTTGCAAGCACAGTGTTTAATGTTTATATCATGTTCACTCCATTCTCGATTCTGATTGGTCAGAAGCTTGAACAGCAGTCCAATTACAAATTAAAAATCACAGGTTAATATTAATATTATGTATCTATTATTCGATTATGTTATCGTTTCTATAGTAACAACTCATTCACAAGGACTTGAGTGAGGAACGCTTCAATTTAATTTAATTTAAGCTCAGTAATCCAATAAACATATTAAAAATGTGTTACTTAACAAAGTGTGTAATTGTTGATATGATGTGATTCTGTGAGGAGACTGTTATTTAATATTTATGGAAGGAGTCTCCAATGTCAGCGCTTTTTGTAACAGTCTATGGTAAGGCTGTTCCTTTAAGGTTTCGATTTTAAAGTCTTCAGGATGGATTGTTGTTCATCAGCCGATAACCGCACCGATCATTTTTCAAATAACATTTCAGATAAAAAGGATAAATAACATTAATCGTTAATCTTTAGTTTTTTGACCACTGTGCATGTACACAGCATTATCAGATAGCAAAAAAATGGCTTCCATAGTAATAAACAGCACAAAAAATGCTCACTTCTTGAAGGCTGATCATTTAAAGCAAATTATTCAGTAACTGGAGACTGAATGAAGGGGCTAAAATAGAGCAGTGTGTTTCAAATTTATGCCACGTCTCTTTTCTTCACTGGCAGGATACATTGTTTATTGGCAGCACAAATTCCACATGTGCTGTATTTACAATGTTTTCCCTTAATCAGATTACTCAAATGCATGTCAACACGATGATCAGATTATTGCCCAAATCTAATTTTTGTAAACACCCTGTGTCTTAACAGTAGTGATTTTGTGTGTGTGTGTGTGTGTATGTGTGTGTGTATGTGTGTGTGTGTGTGAAAGCAGGGGGGCGGAGAAGAAGGCCACCAGGAGTTCAGGAGGCAGTCGCCTGCCGCTGTCTAATTAGTGTGGAGACAGCGGGGTCAGCCACAGGGCACTGCCCAGCTGGGAGCTGTATGCAGCGCTGCTGCCCTCCCCCACCACACACACACACACACACACACACACACACACACACACACACACACACATAAAGCAAGAGTGCAATTTACATGAGGCTCACTTCCTTAACACCTCACTACCAGTTCCAGCTTCGGCACCTTTAGTAGCTGTCATTGTGCCTGAGGCGATGACCAGAGAACCGACGAGAACTTTGTGATCTGTTAGGATCTGACGTGCACAAATGCTCAGTCCTGGAACCTCAAAGACCTCATACAGACGCGCTTAGGCATAGAACTTCAACCTCATCCAAGTTTAGAGTTAAGATCAGACCTCTCTGCTTGCAGCTAGTGAGCGTGTCAGGCTGCACCTGGAGCTGCGGGTGGTGTGTCGGGGTCTTTTCTGCTTTCTGAAGGTGCATTTATGGTGCAGGCTTCTCAGAGTTGCCTAAGAATGGGCCGATTGTGGAGCTGGCGAGTGCAGGTGCCGTTCCTAAAGCCTTCACACCTTGACAATGAGCGACGTGCTGAGAGCTTCCTTTGTCGCGCAGCTGTAAAGAACAAAGTCTTTATGGGAGTGGAATGACGAGTACAAGGAATAGTTCTCAGGAGAGGTTTCATCTGCCGTTGCAGGAAAGCAGAATGTTTACTGAATGCCTCCTGGAAAAAACACAATGCTGCTGGTATTTTTAGTAGCCTTGGTTAGTCAGTGGTTAGGTTGAGTTAAAAAAAACCTTCATCATTGTGGTCACTGGGGCATCACAGGCCTGCAGTCGTAAAGTAAGGAAAACTAAGAAGCCATTCAGTTCCCTTCCTTTCTGAGTGTAAGAAAATTCCTGATGCTAAGATAAGGTAGATTTATACTTATTTATCTACTTAAAGTAACAGCAAGATGGCATCGGCAATTAGAATACGCATTCTTAAAAATAAAGGTGCCAAAAATGGTTCTTTAGAGAATGTCAGAACCTGGAATTATTAACTGTTTTAAAGAAAACTGATCAAATTTCCTCATCATAAATGCTACCATTATGTGGAAGGAAATTTTGTGGGTTTGTGGGGAAAATGTACTTTATTCAGTTTATGGTCCTTGTTCACACTTTTCATGTTCTTGAGTTTAAGGATTATATCCTGAGAAAAAAATCTAAACGTAAATGCACCCAAAAAAGATTTGAGATGCATTTTAGCCACGTTATATGAAGTGTAACTACATCTGTCTCTCCGAGCCACAAGCATCAACCAAAACTCCTCCCAGCAGTTAAAGCATGTGCTCCATGCATGCACGTGTTTCGTTAGCAAGACTGAAAATGACATGAAACATCATGAAAATGCAGCGACTATCTTATTTATACATCAACTAAAAGGGACAAATGACACTGGAATTTTGTGTTTGAATGTAATGAGATAATTTGCACATCAACATGTAAAACAGCAATGGGATTTCAGTCTCGCTAACCAAGTTTTAAATCTTACAGTATGCACACCAGCTGCATGAAATATCATGAAATGGGGTCCTTTTACTTTCCAGGTTCTGAAAACTTAAAGTCACAGCTTTAGGTCTGACTGACAATGGAGACTCCTTCCAAAAATGCTAAATAAACATCTCACAGAAAACTTCAGCTTTTCAGAAACTTTTCTTTTTAAGACTGTGAGTGAGAGATGGATGGATTCTGTCGCAGCTTTCTAAGTATTTACAGCATTACATCAGTATTTTTAGATTGTGCATCACTACTGTAAAATGTCAACAGTCCCACCCCCCTTTTCAGTCCAAATGAAAGAGCTTAGGGGACATGAGCGAGTGAAAGAGTGAGCGAGGGCTTGGTGTTTTTGAATTGGATGTTTTTTTTTTTTATTTCCAGTTTCTATTTCAAGTATGAGAGCCTCAGTGGATGTGTGCATGTTTAGGATGGAGTGAAGCAGCTGCCACATTTCGTATGTGCTCTTAGCTTTCCACAAGATGTCATCGAATCCTGGTTTGTTTCCAGGCCTGACAGGCCAAGCGTTACGACTCACAGTGGCTAGAGTGCAAATACGACCAAAGTCCAAAGTACATAAAGCTCTAAAACCCATAATAACACATAATATTTATACATACATATATGTTTATTACATGGCTGTAAATGTTTATCTGGATTATGGCATTTGTGCTGCTATGGTAATTCTAAGTAGCTACTTAATTTTTATTATGACGTTCATGTTATATGCATTATATTGTTTTTTGCTCGGGATGGAGTTCAGCCTGATGGAAAAGGCTCTGCTTTCTTCAACCTGAAGAATTCATATGGCATTTTTACAAATTTGTGGTTGGATTCCATTCGATTTCAAGGTCCAACCACTAACCCTGCCCCTAACTTGAACCTTACCCTACCGTTCTATTTATCTTTTCATACAAATTAAGCTTTTGTTATACATTTGCACAAGTGAGACCATATTGTATTCCTTATATTTATAACTGTATCACTAATGTAAGGAATCAGACACAAAAGGGGCATGCAGTTATCGGAAAATAATCAACAACAGGGTGGTGTGATGAGGCCTGATGCAATGCAGAGTTACTGTTACCAACCTGAAGTTGATTATTTTCCAATAACAGCACAACCAGAAGTGTTTTACTCCTCTTATACCACAGCAATATTGCCAATGATTACAGGTTTTAATTTTTTAATTATCCATTTACAGTTACGTTTAATGTTATTGAACATCCACCAAAGAAGTCGTTTCCTGTTATAACGTACGTTAACGCAGCTATAAGCTGTCATTCCTTCATCAGCCCATATTTTTTCTTTCTCTTGAAGTTAAGAAGACAAAAAATCCACAGCTTGTCATGTCACTAAGAACTCGCAACGAGCAAAGTCCTCTGTCCTGATGTCAGAAAACTTAAACGAAAAGCTTTACCTCTGAATGTTACAAAAAGCTGACGCTGGAGACTTCTTCCAAAAACGATAAAATAAATGTCTCCTCATAGAAAACAAGTCTGTACAAGTCATACAGCGATATTGTGTTAGAACAAGCGCATTAATATCAGCCTGTGACTGGAATTACAGACAACACTTCTGTTAGAGTTGCTGTTATGGAGAATTCTGCCAATATTAGGACATTTAAGTCAGTAGCTAGCCTGTTTTCTTCTTCAGGTCTCTCACGTTTCCTGCCCCTTTCACTGTGCAGACTGAAACAACAGTTTCCCAATCACACACACATGTTGTGCAACAGCAGGTTATGTAAAGTTTAACAAGGTGTCTATGAGTTCTGGAATCATAACAATGATATTTATGATGTGATGGGGAAAAAAAGCACAGTAACACCAACGAAATCTATTGATTAGCTTAGCAATAACGTAAACTAGCATGTCTAGCAATAATGTAAAGTAGCATGTCTAGCAATAATGTAAAGTAGCATGTCTATAGGTGTAATGTAGTGAAATTTCAACTACATGCACATCGCTGCTCTGAAGATATCAGCCAAAGTCTGATTTGAGGACGCTTTATTAGTCACTGTTACCTTGCATTCATTTCGGAGAGCTCCTTTCACCTACTAAACCTTCAAATCATCGCGTGATCACTGACCTGTCTGCTAAAAAAACAACTTTTTGTATCATGACAGGATTCTATAATCTTAGACTAGTGATCGATTTCAAAAGAAATCTACTGAAGTGTAACAAATGAGTGTCAGTTGTCCCTGAGACGTCATTTCTTTTACATTTTTACTTTTTTACGGTTAAAAAATAAGAACTTTGTACACAACTCTTCGACCTCGAGTTTGTTGAACGACAGACACCAGAAGATACAAGACATGGCAAAACATATTGTAGCGCTTCTATACTTGAGGATGTTTTAAAGATACGCAGTATATATCATGATATATAGTTGTGTTGAGCTTTTGCTTAAAAAAAAAAAAAAAAAAAAAAGCAAACAACATAGTTGAGCCACAAAACATTAAGGATTTATCAAGAATAATACAAAAAATAGATTTTAAGATCCAATCAGTGACGTGTTACAGTCAATAACAGTGATGTTTAAAGCACTGAGACCTGAAGATATCCATAAAAATGTATCACATTTGGAGTATATCGCAATATTGATATCACATCATCATATTTCCCAGCCATAGAAGAAACAATACTTAGAAAAATAAAAATTTTTCCATCGACAGCTTTTGTGTGGTATGCACAAATCAAAAAGTGTTACACTTGTGACTCAATTAGAGCTGAGTGATATGATAATGTGATATAAACATTGCAATATATTATCATCACGATACATTTTTAAGGGTATCATCAGGTCTCGGTGCTTTTAACCCCACTGCTGTTCACTGGAGCTACAAGGGCATTACAAGATTTCAATTAAATTGAACATTTTGGTACTGAATGTTAGAGTTGTTCCTGTCATGAGAACCAAATGTGCATGTCATTTTTACACTTTTATACTGTATTTTTACAGATAAAAATGAAACAAACTTTGTGTACAACTTTTCAGCTGCGATTTTGTTGTAAGACAGAGACAAGAAACAAAATGACAGCAGCATTGCAATATATATGTAGATATACATGTGTGTGTGTGTGTGTGTGTGTGTGTGTGTGTGTGTATATGTATATAGTAGCGCTTCTATACTTGAAGACATTTTAAAGTTACACTATACATATCATGATATTTAGTCTTGCTAAAAAAAAAAGACACACAATGGTTGAGCCACAAATCAAATGGAATATTTTGGACTTGTTTCATGCCCCCCATATACAGATTTCATATACGAAATATACCTATGCATATCGTGTATCGTGAAAGTATCGTGATTATGATCTGACATATCGTCCAGGACTAATAATTCATCTGTGCGCGTCTTGCAGTGCGTAAACCCGCGCGCAGTCTTCTGCCTATTTTCCCTTATTATTATTATTATTATTATTATTATTATTTTCGTTTTTAGATTCGGTGTTTACCTTCTTTGCCCCGCACTTGGCGAACTCTCGGGCCAGGTGCCGACCGATGCCGCGTCCTCCTCCGGTAATGAGGACCACATCCCCGGACAGATCTCTGCGTTTGCCCGGGATGAAGAAGCGCACGAGCGCTTTGACGGCGCAGCATAAGATCTGAAGAGGCAAAAGCAGCACGGAGCACAGCGTCCTCAGGTCCATGTCGGTCCCGTCCGGTCCGGTTCAGTAGTGCCGCGTGCGGTGCTGTGCTATGCGCTGCTGTGCTGTGCGTGCGGTGCTGTGCGGTGCGGTGATGCGCGTGCAAGCCTTCACAGTCACCCCTTCTGACGAACCTCTTGATTCCCCTCAAAAATATTGCTTTTTTTTTCTCTTTTATTCCAGTTTGCCCTCGTGCGGCTTTAGTGCGGACGCTTTGCTCGCGCGTTCTCGCTTCTCTATTTATTTACGCGTTCACGCGCCTCATTCCACGAGCAATAACAAACTTCTATAGAAATAACTGGAGACTTTCTTCTGCGCGCGCGGAGTGATCACCCGTAGTGACGGCGTCGCCTCGCGCTGGGGTGAGCGAGACTCTCAGCTCCAGCCGCCGCCACGAGGGACTTTTTAAAGTGACCGTTAATCCTGATTGACAGCTCGCGGGCTGAGGGAGAAGTTCGTCGCCGTCGCCCTCATACCTAAAAAGCCCGGATCGAGTCGATTATACAGTACCTGCGGCGCGAGCGCACCACCACGAGAGGACTGCAGGTGCTCATTCAGCACCGGGAATGTTGTCGCGAGCTTGTTTTCGCGTGCTAAGTCCCCTCCCCCTCGCGAGCCGCAACGTTCCGTCACCTCGCGGCAGCCTTGTCGCCTTTCCAACCGGCGGGTCACGTGCCCGGTTCTCTCGCCAGTTTTGTGGACTTTTGGATGGAAAATGTTGGTTGCATTGGATTAATAAGATTGTGCAACGTTTCTAAAGCTGTTGTGTTGTGCAACAAAATGGCCGAACAGGTTTGTTGTTGTTGTGTCATGTGTGATTGAAGAGCAGCAGATTCTCAGACAGTGTAAGATTTCTTCCAACCGGTTGAACAAGAAGTTTTCGGTGAGTGTATGAAGTTACATGACGCAGCCTGCAAGTCATAAAATGACAGAATGCAATATTCACAATATGTGAGAAATATTTTAGAGTGCTCATTATGTAATTTAAACATACTGAGCACTTTAAAAACAAAGTTTACATAAAGGTTTACCAATGTTTACCAATTTGTTCGTTGTTGTCACTGAGGCCAAGTAATAGTAACTTCTGTGTTAGCTAGCTAACTTTGCTTTTTCCTGCGTGATATTACACTCCTCGTCATTACATGAAATTTCAAATTCTTAAAAAATTCTCAAATTCTTATGCTGCTTTTGCCTTACAAATATTAGCTAACTTAACTAGCTGGCTAGCTAACTGCTAGTGAACATCGCACATTTATTACAGGTCAATTCAAACATGGCCGTTCCCACTGTATTTACATGAACGTCTTATTTAATGAACTATTGTTGTATTTCTCACTTTGGAAGCCAATATTTTCTCGAAATGGTTCAAATTAACACCTTTCTTTCTTAACACGTTTCTCAATGTTGCTGAACATATCAAAGTCAGGTTAGCAGGGATGCTAAGTGTAGTTACAGTACAAATTTAGTTGTATGAAGTCTTTTCTTAGTTTCCTAGTTAAAATTAGTTAAGTTAGTTAGCTAGCTAACATTAGCCGAAGCATAAACTTTAGTTTGACTAGTGATAGCAACTTGTAATTCCCAATCTTCAACTTCAACCAGGAAAAACCAAAGTAAACACCCCCTCAACTTGAAATTCCTACTCTTCTACTTAGCTAGTCTTCTCAACTATGAGTTCCTTCCCAGTTTATGGGATGACATTAAAATCAAGTCAGAAGTAAATAAAACTTATACAGATCGTTGTTTTAACACGAAAATACACATCACTCAGCACTTAGCTTTCTAGCTTTTTGCCAACAAAAGACAAACATGGAGGTGGCAATGTTTTTTTCTCACTTTGTATGTTGAATGTGCCGAGGTCAGAAAATGACATCATTCCAACCTGTGAATTAACACTTACATGGTAAGTTAGCTAGCATGCTAGTGTTGGTGAGATAGCTAACATTAATGTTATGTGAAAAATGGTTAGTGAAAACAAATTGTGTGACATTTGTAAAAGGTTTGTTGTCACTCCATTTCACCTTTTGAGGTTTGCTAATCTAATCTCATCTGATGTGTTGGCTAGGTAGCATTAGCTAAATTACATTTTACTTATTTATAACTTACTTATGTATTTATATTTTAAAAGAGCTATTTAAGGACTGTAAAATAGCTTCATCTGTCTAGAGTAGGGCTTTACATCTTTGGTCTGCACCAAAGCTGTGTCCCAAAAGTCTCAAAAGTCCCAAAAGTGTGTCCCAAAAGTCTCCATACATAAAGGAAATTAACACTTTTTTTTTTAGCAAAATGTCTTCCAAAATTTTTCATACTTAGTTTATATTCTATATTTTTGTCATATAGTCTCTGAGAAAGCCTTTGACAGAAGAAGAACGTATTGAAATCATTCTCAGGCTGGATCAGGAAGCTGTCGCAAGGTTGCGATGGACCTTAACAGGAAACATAGCAAACGCATCACACACGACATTGTTGCCAAATTTTCAAACAAATTCAAAACGACTGGAAGGGTTGCAGACCAACCGAGAAGTGGACGTCCACAAACATCCACTGACGAAGGCACAACTGACATGGTGCTGGCGAACACAGTCCCCTATGTATGGAGACTTTAGGACACCCTGTGTACAGTATTACAATATACTTTACACCACTAGGAGTCAGTATAGAGATTTAAGGACATTGTTCTATCATAAAAGAAGACAATCTTCTTCCACAGTAAGCCTTTACTGGTAAAGAGCCATTGTCAAAGAAAAAGATGGGAAATAAAGTGTGAAATTCCTAGGACTTCATCGATTAGCTAAAGGTCTGAAAGTGAATCTACTCACTCAGGTGAGAAATTCAGATTTTAGACCACTCTTTCGCAAACCAAGAAATTCAATTCCAGTTCGAAATTCAATTTCAAATGATATGATACACATTTAAAGTAATAACAAATTCAGATTTTTGCATTTAATGGCGTGATTCTAACTCCATAAACCTGAAGCCTGCTTCCGAGGCCTGTAGTGCAACAGCACTCCTGTTCCTGTGTATTCAACATCTCACAGTCATCTGTTTTCACTAAAGCCAGGCCAAAATAATCCTGTAAAAAGGTGTTGAAGGCTGTAATAACACGGCCCGAAACGCTGGGATAACAGTGACTGGCTGTGTGTCGCTGACTGGCATGTTATTGAATGTTGTTGAGTGTTCCTGGGTATGTTGCGTATGTCACTATTAGATACTTTTCTCCAAAATCCTCAGCCAACATTAAGATAAACCCCACCAAAGCCTCCAGGCCTGGGCGAGAAGCACGATTTCCTCTGGCTGCTGAAGCCCCAGAACACGGGGACCTTTGTAAATACCTCTTAAACCTCCCAGACTGTAAATCCAGGAGCCAGCGCAGAGATTCCAGCCTGTGATTTTTGGCCCCGGCTCTCGGCTTTTACTGGGGAAAGCTGAATGGAGGACTGCTCGAACTGGAACAGCCGCACAATGGGCGCTTTGTACCGGCATGAGCTTCTTAGTAATGGCCCAGAGCCTCTCTGGAAAGGCTAAATGGTTGTCTAGTTGTGGAAAATGTGTCACGGTGAAATGTGCCTTGCTGCAGATCTGCCTCTGGACTGCCTTTTTCAGCAGCAAAGAAATAAAGAAGCTCGTGAATTTGATTTCAAACAACAATTATTAAAGCAACCTAAAGACATAAGTTTTGTACAAGTTTTAACATGTCTAAGACGTAGAGCAGTAAATGTTCAGATCTGTTGCCAGATCTACATTAAAAAACCTTTAATGGTTGATAAAATGAACCAAAACTACAATAAATTATAAAAATAAATAATGTCAAAATTATCACCATATAAACTATGCAGTAAGAAAAATGAACTACTAAAATAAAATCCAGGTAACATCTCAAAAGAAAATACAACCAAAATCAATATAACTTTTTTAAATTAAAGTTATGACTTTGAAAATATTAAAAATAAACAGAAATGAATTGTACAACTATTGACTAATGACTGTTAGTCCCAGACCATAAAGTTTCGATTTATTCTATATTTTATTCCACTGATGAGGGGTAAAAATAGAAAAAGCTAAACATCCCATGTTAGTTCTTTATGAGTCTGTACCATCATTCAATTTTTTAAGTGGCCACTGTATTAATTATTTCTGTAATTCAAAAATGAGGATAAAAACATTATGAATAATCCTATTATAGTTATAAAAAAACAGGAAGTGACTTTGCCTATGGATAGATAGTGAAGGACAACCCAGTTTCCTATAAAATAAAAGACTGTAATATTTAAAAGTCACAAAATACAAAGCATTTGAAATAAAACAGTATTCAGAAACACAGATACTATCAATATTATTTTATAATATTATAGATGCTGGTATTAATAACAATTAACCCAGTGCATGCATGCAAAAAAAAAATAAAAAATCAACAGCATGTAGAAAGTAATCCAATTCTGCAGAGGAACAATGAACCTGGCAACTTGCCCTTTGTGTGTATGTGCTGAAGCAGTTGTCTTTCATCAGTTAGCGTGTCACTGCCATCTACAGATCAACAATGAAAAGTTCATGTTAAACCAAGCACAGTCTGTTCTTTCTTCTTTTATTCTAATGAGAAAACACTGTAAACACAGCACAGATATAAAAGCTTTAGCATAAATGTTAACTTTTTTTTTTTTTTTACTGAAGTATGTGACTATTATCCATTATATATAATTACATACAGTATATGTACATATAAAGCATCTTAGAAGGCACAACACATCAAAGCTACATAGGTAGAAGACCACACCAGGGTCCACAGCTCTCTGCCAAGAACAGGACTCTGAGGCTACAATGGGCACAGGCTCACAGAATCCAGACTGTTGAAGATTGAAAAACATCGCCTGGTCATTTTTTTCCAGTCAACTTATGATCCTGTGCCCACTGTGGCCTCAGCTTCCTGTTCTTGTCTGACCAGAATTTAAACTGATGTGGTCTTCTGCTGTTGTAGCTCAGCGTCTGTTGTTGTCCACCTCAGTGTTTGATGTGTTGTGCATGTTGAGATACTTTTCTGCTCATCACAGTTGTAAAGAGTGTTTTTTTTTTTACTTATCGTTGCCTTCCTGTTACTTCCAACCAGTCTGGCCATTCTCCTCCGACCTCTCTCATCAACAAGGCATTTCCTGCTGCAGATCAGCCCCTCACTGGATGATTTTTATTTTTTGTAATGTACTGTGTAAACTCTAGAGACTGTTGTGTGTGAAAATCCCAGGAGATTTCTGAAACACTCAAACAAGCCCATCTGGCACCAACAACCACACCACGGTTAAAGTCACTGAGATCACATTTTTTTTCTCCCTTACAATGTTAGATGTCAACATTAACTGAACATTAGATGATTGGATATTTGCATGAATATATGTAACCGGTTAAACTGGTAAGTATATAAAAGTGTCGAAATTACCCTTTAAATTAACTATATGCCTAAATGAATGTTGAAGGAAAATGCATTTGTGTGTGTGTTAAAGGTATAGATTTTGGTTTAGAAACAGCCAGTCTTTATTAAAACATTGATTTTTGCACTAGTAAAAGTTGATCTGTCTCCTTTGGGTATTTGTACAGAAACCCTAAGAGGCCATACGTTATTAATTTTTTTTTCTTTCTTGTTTCCTCATGATCTCGACTTAATTTTTTTGTGACCTCGACATAACGACAGTTGTTTTCTCGTGATCATGATTAAATTTTTCTGTGTTCTTGACATAACAGCTTGTTGTTTTTATTGTTCTGGAGGCAGCAAGAGCTTAGCGCAATCCCGCAGCATCATGGAATAACAAATTCGTTTTTACTTTGATCGGGGATTCACTGAAGCTGAACTAGCTTTATGTCTGTCACTGACTGACAACTTTTACATTAGTGTCTGACACTTGAGAAGGAGGCTGTCAGGTCTACACCCCTCTCTCTTAATGCGGAGATAAAGTCTATCTCTACAGTGGGCAATTATTAAATTTATGATGGTGATGGCGAAGACGCCTATATGCATGCAACAAATCCCATTCACAAGGCGCAAGATTTTCTTGTGATAGAATTACGTTGTGAGAAAACAGCTTTTTGTTATGTCAAGATCACGAGAAAGCAACTGCTTCTTATGTCGAGATTAAGAAAAAATGAAGTGGAGGTCATGAGAAAACAGTTTGGTTTGTCAAGATCACAAGAAAACTGTTTGTTATGTTGAGATCACGAGAAAATTAAGTCATGATCACAAGAAAACAAGAAAGAAAAAAAAATGCATGGCCTCTTAGGGCTTCTGTACATTCGGATCGCCGCATCTGTATGTAAACCTTTTGGAAAATGTTTGTACAGTGTGTATTTGAATCTCATTCACCATAAAGAAACAGAAGAGATGACACACAATTGAGAGTTTGTTATTTAATTATCTCCCTTTGCAGGGTCACTACATATACCAGTGTTCCTAATAAAGTGGCACATATGCACAAACGTGCAAAGAATTTGCTTCCTGAGTAAAAAGACAGAAAGGAAATTTCCTTTTGCATTACTGTTTTTTATGCACTTGTGTACACTTGCTGAGTTGTGTGACAGTTACTGTTAACATTCACATATTAGTGTTAACACTGACCTCCAATCTGGGGTGTACCCACATACATTAATATAATAATTGAAAAAATCCAGAGTAAAAATTAAAGTTAAAATTTTACAAAATTAGGTTTTTCTAATAATATCTTAGCATACACTATTTGTCCATGTTTGCTTCTTATTATAATGGTGGAACATCTGTAAAATGCAACACACTAAATATCTTCTTGCTATAAATAACTGTTTTTTTTTTTTAAATCTTCATTTTGTCCTAAAGATGTGCTAACTTTCTGCTAACTGTAGAGTGCGTGTTAATGAATAAACTGGCACTTCGTCCCACTGTACAGCAGAAGTGGTATAAATATAGTTAAAGCTGCAGTAAATTAAATTTTATGCTTTTAGGAGCTGATTTCTGTTACTATTAAGCCAAATGTGCAATATTATGCATAAAAACATTCCATGCAACAAGCTGTGTGTTAATAGTCGTGAACTTGGAAGGTCATTTGGAGGAGATCCGGCACTGGTGTGATTGTGCAAGACTCAAGATAACATTGACACTGTGCTATAAGACGGAAAGACGTGTTTGGACTGCTGATTGTCTCGCCCCGACGCAGCCATGGACATAGGAACTGCAATTCTGATTATTGGTTTTGCTGCTCTGGTTGCAGCTTTTTGCTTATTGGTAATCGGATTGGTGTTTTCTGAGGTAATGAACTCAGAAATTCCTCCTGGAGTTAGTAATCATGGAAAACTTCACTTTGTGCACTGCTGGATGGTGGGGATAGCAGTTGGGGTGAGTGTGTGCATATGACTTGTTGAGGATTTTTACATTTTTTCAAAAGTGGAATATACTGTATATAATATATATTTTAGACAGTATATAAACATTACATTTTGCATGCTTGTTTCAATTTGAGTGCTCTAGTTTAATCCAGTTGTACATTAGTCTTGTGTTTGAACTGTAGACAGGTAACATGTTTATCTTTCATTATCCTTTTTCTTTTTTCTTTTTTTTTGCTGCAGAGCAAGTTATTGTATAACTCGGTGCTTGATACAAAGTCCATCTAAGTGAATTTGTGCTGTATTAAAATAGGACAGCCCGTATTTCCAAAAAGCTTTATGATTATTTATTTCATTGTTAAATTTGTATTATTTTATTGTTCATTTTTTATCATATTAAACATCCATTATTAAAGTCACAATCTGTAAGCTTTTAAATAATAAAGTCGATCACATCTGCTGATGTGGATATAATCAGAGAGTCAAAGTGATTCATATGTAAACACACTGTAACAGTTCAAGGTCAAAAACACGTCCAGTCATTATTCTTCGATAATTTTTAGATTTATCTGCTAAAATCCAGAGGAACGTGTAGAATAATAAATCGTTTAATGTTTTTAATGCCCCAGAAATGACCCAGAATGGACTGAAAACATCTCTACATCTTTCCCCTCATTAAATATGCCATTATCTATGAATATACATGAATATGCAAATTAAAAAAACACTCCTAAATGTCCTCTGAGCTTTACACCAAAGACAGGAAAAGGGAAGGAAATGATTCCGTGATAATCAACATTCCTAATAATGGTCACTTTTGTAACAGCACTAGTTTATGACATAAAATACAGATCTGTCATATGGTATGTTGTCATATAATTATTTTTATTATATAAATAATATATTATTATTATTATTATTATTATTATTATTATCATAATATATTATTATAATATGTTATAATATTTAAATAAAAATTATTTTGTTATATAGTTAGCAGAACTCTTAAGTATGCTAGTTGTAGCCCTTGGTAGCTTAGCGCTTGATAGCTTAGGGATTGATTTTAATTAGCTAGCTAATCTAAAATTACCTAGCTAACTAAAATTAGCCCCTGACCAACATATCTATTATTGACTACGTAGCTAACTAACATTAAGAAAACACTAACCAGTAGTTGGCTAATGCTTGTTAAGCTAGCTGGCATGCTAGTGTTTTGAGGTCACTGACACTAATGCTAGGTGAAAGCTGAAGTGGAAAATGGTGAATGTTACTTAGTGTCTGAAACGTTCAAATTTTCAATCAAGATTGCCTACTTAAGGGCCCATGGGTGTGATGGTCAGGTGTGTCATACTTCTGGCTATATTGGTAAATAACATTAGTTATCTAACCACCTTAGCACACAGGTAGCTAAAATTTTCCAGGTAATCTTCTAATCTGTAGTGCTTCACAACCTGATGTCACAACCTCAGCTCATATGTGGCCCCGCCCCTAAATCTTATATATACAGTAGTACTGAGGATGTTTCTGTTTAAATGGAAAGTTTTTTTTTTTTAACCTCTCTGATAAATCATGCCTCAGGGTCGAATCCTGGAGCGCCTGGGTTTGTGTCATCAGGTACGTTTTACCCGATGGTGTACGGATTGCATAGCTGGCCGTAAACGTCCCCCTCCTGCTGGTCTTCGCATTAAAGACTCGACCTTTGCTGGAGTGCCAGTGAGGATCTACGAGCCCACTGCTGTTTCAGAGCACAAAAGACGAGGACTCGTGTATTTTCATGGAGGAGGATGGGTCATTGGTAGCATCGGTGAGACACACAGCTTGTTTGTTTGTTTGTTTGTTTGTTTGTTTTGTTTGAATGATCAGCAATGTCATCTTTTCTACACGCTCATTAGACTTATACGATGAAGTTTGCCGGCACATTGCAAAAGAGAGCGATACTGTAGTCGTGTCTGTTGGGTAAGAAACACAAAACGTCTCTTTTACAAAAAATTTTAAAACTCTCTTTCAAAAAAAATAGTTTTATGTAAGAATTTTGAAGAATGTTTAAAATGTAATTCTTTAAATCAATTCATTAATGTGTTATACCATATTATATTATATTGCAAATTTAAATTAAATACTTTATATTGCAAATTTAAATTTAAAAACAAGAATTTCAGAGTTTTAAAATCATTTTGTTTAAATTATGTTGTGTAAGAAAAGTAAAATATCCATTCATTTTATTTTCTGTTTTTAATGCAAAGAAAACTTAATTTTAATTGATAAATGATAAGTTTAATTCAGAATTAAAATTGTTTTATACTTTTAAACCTTTAAAAAATATAATTAAAGCCAAAGAAAATTAATTTAATGGTTTCTAATTAAATTTAAAAATTAAATTCTTTCATACTTTTTCACATTTTTTAAATATAATATTTGCATGTTTTTATATGGTAGAATTGTCATACTTATAATGCTAATTCTTCTCATTTTTAAAATAATAATATAATAAGAAAATAATAATAAATAATTCATATTTATATATTAGTTTAAAGCTTGTAGATTTATGATTAGTATTCAGTAATCATATATTGTGATATTTGTACTCTGAAATTATTTTTGAAATGATTTATTCATTCATTTGTTATGAAAGTATAATAAAACATTGTGCTGTTTGTTATCCTCAAAGTTACAGACTCGCTCCTGAGCACCGGTATCCTGCCGCATTAGATGATTGCGAGCTCGCTACGCATCATTTCCTGTCTGTGGCGGCTGAGTTCAATGTGGACTCGCTCCGTGTGGCACTGGGAGGAGACAGTGCAGGCGGTAATCTGGCAGCCGCTCTCAGCCAGAGGCTGGCCACGAGCCCGGACAGGCATCTGCCGTCACCCTGTGCCCTCGTCCTCATCTACCCGGCTCTGCAGATGGCCGACTTTAACCTGCCCTCTTATCGGCAAAACCACGCTGTGCCTGTATTGTTCCGTGCCCGCATGGTCTTCTACTACCTCCAGTACCTAAATGGTGACATGTCTGTGTGCCAGGATGTGATTGAGGGCAGACATGTTCCTGCCGAGCTAAAACTGCACTACAGCAAGTGGCTCGACCCCTCGAACCTCCCACCTGAATTCCAAGATGGCACCCAAAAGCAGGTGGCGACGGCCCACGATGGTGAGGTGTATCACATAGTTAAAGGCGGTCTCGAGCCAGGGATTTCACCTTTGCTGGCTGAGGACGAAGTGCTCCGCCTCACACCACCCACTTTTATCCTCACCTGCCAGTACGATGTGCTGAGGGATGATGGGATTCTGTTCAGGAAGAGGCTGCAGGATCTTGGAGTCAAGGTCACATGGTATAACATCCCTGATGGCTTCCATGGCATTATCGGCTTTTTTGCCAAGGGCTGGCTGAACTTCCCTGCTGGAGTGAGGGTCATGGAGCATGTTGTCAACTACGTAAAGACGCTCTGAGGCCTGGAAGTTCAAAGTCCAAGTTGTTGTCAATAACTGTTTATACAAAACCATGCATTTTTGTTGAATTTTTCAGTCAAAGGTCATAGCCAGTTTGGTCAGACCCCCTAGTGGTGTACAGGCCAGCGTCTACAGTTTGATTATTGTGCAGAAATAGCTTTCATATAAAGAACGTAGTGACAATATCAACAAAAGCTGCATGTCATCATTCAAAATAATAAATTGTCTATCCATGTATGAAAGATGAGCTTTCTCTGTCTCTTTGTTGTGAAGCATTTAATAACTGAATGCACGTGTCGCTGCAGGACTTTACAGCCTGCCGGAACTCCTGATGTAACGTAAAGTATTTGGGAAATCGCAAACCAAATACTTTTTACCATCAGAAAATCATGTTCCAACAAACAGTGAAATAAAATAATAAAATCCAATAAAATACAGTGGGTGGGTAGAAAGAAAGGCTATATCGTAGTTTATTTAGAAAAATTACACATTTTTAAACGATGATCTATTTTGGTCTGTCCTCTCATTTAAGGCGTTGGTGTGCAGTACAAGCCTTGCAGACGAAGCCTCATTTCTAAATTCAAAGTGATATTCATCATGAGGAATCTGAGCTTCTTTCTTAATGAGTGTTTACCGTTTCTATAGTAACACACCCCTCCCTCCTCCCCCCTGCTGTGACAGCTGCTATCATTTTGCTCCTCCATCCGAATGTAAATGTGCCAGAGTTTCTGTTGCATGAGGACACGGTGAAGTTGCATTATGCAGGAAAAGGACATGGCGTATGATAAATGGAAGCAGCCGGGCTGGAGGATTGAGCAGAAATACTCCAACAAAGTGCTCATAGGCAACTGGGCCGAGGAGAGACTGCAGGTATCACTTTACGCCTGCTGCATTGCATTATTTTAGTGACACAGAACAAACTTCAATGATGAAATGTAGTGTAATAATGTGCAAATGACATTATTGTGAATTCATTTTTCCAACTGTTGTGGGAATATAAAGTAGACTTTAGAAACTATCATACAGTATATAAATGTTTAATATACACACCACCTTTACAAACTTAAATGTTTAATTTAATAGATATATTATGAAAATACCATTCATTTAACTTTACAACTCCATTGTTACCTTGCATTGTTCCTAGTAATGTTTATAATGAAATGTTATATAATGATAGAACTTTATTGTACTCCCTCTAGAAATATAAAAATAAAATAATTTGCCCCTGGAATAACACAAGTTCAAGCTTGAAATGAGCAAAAATGTCTATAAAACACTGGATCATTAAATGGATTTGTCTATACACATGATCTTGAATATTGGATATATAGAAATTAGGATATAATTGCTATAACATAACTGTTGCTGCGTGATGAATTACTTTCAACTAATTTAATATGTTCAATTCTCAATCAGTTTTCATTATTCAAGGAACATACATTTTAACAATTAGTTAAAAATGTGAAGAACAATTATTGGGTGTTTAGTTTTAAAACTGAGTTTCTTTTCTACTCCAGAATTCTTTCAGCCGGCAAAGAACCTTTAAATATCGGAATAACCGTAGACATGCAGTATTTACATTGACATACATCAACTACTACTACACAATATACAGCAGAAAATCTTCATTTAATACTGCTAAAGGTTGTTGGTTTGTCCCACTGAGGAAACCCTTAAAGGTGTGTTTTCCAAGTGGAACCCATTCAGAAAGCTAAGCAAAATAGAGACACGATTCCGGCTTTTAGTCTGTTATATTGTACTGGTTATTTCCGAAGCAATAACACATTTAGGCAGAGGCTTCATTATTTTAATGGCAGATAAAGTGTTACTTTTACAAGAACTTAACAAATTTTATAAGCAAAACTCTGACATGTCTCTAATCTGACAGTTATTCTGCCTGAGCATCTTGTTCCTGCAAAATACATTATTCATCTATTTCTAATTTCCTCACTTCCAGGTAAATAGCATATAAAAATGGTTATTAAAAAACATTATGTACTTCAAAAATGTTGATAAGGTTGTTCTGAATTTCCTAGGAGGTGCAAGCAGTTGTCTTGCATCTTTGTCTTTATTCTGGAAGAAATCGTTTCCTTGTTTCATGTGCACATTTATTTACACTCAGTCACAATCACCAAACACCTGCTGTTCTTGCAAACGGTTGGCCTCCAAACTGTGATAATTCACACTCTGTGATTCAAACCCTGATAGGGCAAGATTTCTTTCGGCAAGACTCGAGATCTTTGCAAAAGTGATTAGAGGTGTGCGATTAAGCTTACTCAGCACAGCCGGGGTGTTTAATAGTAGACAAATAGCAGTGCCTTGGCTGGCTGTTCATATGGCTCTGAGAGAAAGATGTGCTGGAAAAACGGCAGCGATCGATGAGGCTGCTGATTGTGCTCTTCGATTGCTGAGTGCTGCCGTTGGGCCATTTTTTTTAAAACCACTTTTACACTTGGCTATTTTTGGCTACTTTATGCCTTCTGTGTGTGTGTGTGTGTGTGTGTGTGTGACAGTTCTCTCGGGAGTGTAAGACAGCAAACAGCAGTAATAGGCTGGACTTCAGGCCTCAGACAGATCACAGGCCGGATGTGATTGTGAGACGGACAGCGCTGCGTCGATCTGAGGTTAAGTGATAAAAAATGTATTATTGTAAATTGTGTTATTAAAAATGCACACAAGCATGATGAAAATGATTCATTTTTGGTCATAAATTCATGCCATTCATGCCATGTGGGACAATTTGTGAGGACGGGAAAACATCCCATTATTCTATCTTGAAAATGTTTGCAGTTTATTTCATTTACTAGATAAAAAATGGTGGTTGTAGTTTTTAATCAAAAATCATCTAGCATTATCATATAGCTGTGTAATGTTACACATCTCTTTCTAATCTATAACAGAACTAAAGTATGTTGTGAAATTGCAGTTGAAACCAGAATTTATTTCCTTGGAGCTGGAGAAATCAGGGCTGAAATTTCCCAGAATATAGACGTCAGTATGAATTTATCCCAACAAGAAAGTTGTATTTATGATTTATGATTTCCGTATGACATAAATACAGCATAAAACTGACATAATGTTATGTTAGCATTACTAGTGAATGACATTATAGCTGTTATAATGTTTTACCACTTGTGTCACATGCTGATACATACTCCTTAGCATGTGTTTTATTACAGATATCATCCTGTGTTCGTTTTGAGAACATAACATTAAAAAACCCACCCGTCAAATTCTCTCAATATCAGAAAATCAAATATCAAATGTTTTATGACACAGCTATAGATTTAGCAGTAACATGACCATGTTAGAAATCCTTTTCTAAAATATTATGTATGAGAAGTGGCAGCAGATATCGTTAAGTCGAGTATTATGATAGTTATGAAGTTATAATGTATCATAAAACTGAAAAAGATGTAATAAAACTAGAGAGAAGACTGACAAAAGCTGTAAGCACAATTACAGCTCATTACAGTTTAACATCTGATATGACATGCTTGACATGGTCATGTCAGTCTTCTGTGGGGTTCAAGTAAAGTGATACCTTATTTTCTTAAGTTTTTAAATGTCATGGAATGAGCCAGACATGTATGTGGCTTAAAATTAAAAAAAAAAAAAAAAAAAAAAAGAATTCCTGATTTGTTTGTATAATCCATGTGTCCAGGGTCTTCCCACCGGACTCCTCTTCTCCCATCATAACACACCCACCTCACATTACCTGGTCACTCTATATGACGAGTCTTATGGTCGACGTAGCTCCCCTGGCCTTCCCGAGCTCCGCACATGGCACACTGACAAGATGGGTTGGGTCCCTGAGAAGTCAGACCATCCGCTTCATGGTATTAACCCTTATATTCTGTTCACAACGTACCCCCATGGATATGAGCTTATATCTGCTTTTATAGCCAGTTATATCCAGTTTATAACCAATAATTTTCATGTCAACCGTTAACACAATGAACAATAGACTAACACCTAAGGGTGTGTTAAAAGGCTACATGAAACCCACATAGGCCCTACCTGACAACTGACATCCACTTATATTAATAGCAATAAGTCAATTTTAACATCAAGTTGACACAACACTTGACTCTAGTGACATAAGGTCATGTTAAGACACTTTCCAGAATGATGTATGTTAGAACATTGCATGTTAGAATGTTAGATTTCTGGTATGTCATTGTCATATGATGGTAATAATGTGACATAGTATCAAACATCTAAACCTAGACATTCAAGGTCGGATTCTGTCATTAGCATGTCATGACATTATCATAAACTTTAATAAAAAATAGTACTCAGTACTCAGTCAAGGAAAATATACATTTAATTTATTGTCATTAAAGTATCATGGCTTTGCCATAAGGATTCATAAAAAAAAAATTATATTACTGTATATAAGACATATCAAACACAGTTTAGAGAAAATATACTTAGCCCTGTCATTAAAGTGTCATTTGCACTCTTATAACCATGGCTATGTTATAAAGCAAGTATTCATATGGAAGCCGTTTTACCTTTCACTTATCAAGTTATGTCATTTTACCCTTATGTCACTTGAATCAGGTGTTATGTCATCTTGACATTAAAATTGACCAAAGCAGCTTATATGACAGCTGATGTTTGTTAAAATGTTAATGTAGGGTTTAAATCAGTTGTCATGATGAACTTATCATGTCATGTTAGGCCTGTCACGATAACTACTCTTGTTGGACGACATATTGTCCCAGAAATAATTGCAATAAGTGATATTATTGTCAATTTATGACCATTTTATGCCACTGATATAATAATAATATAATAGCATAATATAACACCCTTTCAAAGAGCAATGAACTTTTAATTCTTAAGAATATTCAGACATTGGAATTGGAATGTCAAAAAAAATTAAATATCCTAAATAAATAAAAAAAAAAAACATAAATTAAAAAACCCCCACACAACCAAAGCAATAAATAAAATGACTCTCGGGCTCCGTTACCAAAAATTGCACTAAATGTTAAACGTTTGACACAAGAGTATACAGAGTCATTCATTCCTTAACAGGCAATATACTGCCAATCCAGTTTCTCAGTGGTTAGGAGCTTTGTTAACAAAAAGTGCAAAGTAACATCATATTAGCTATAAGTTAGATGTAAGTAACAAGAAGTCGAACAAAGTGACATGTCGGACATAAAGTCACTTTAGGACTCCTCCTTTTAGAGTGTCTCTGGACATAACACAAAGGCACTTGTGTGGAGATTTTCCTTCTTTCTTCCCTGACCTACTTTTCTCAGTAATGTGGAGTGAAAGTACTTGTTGGGACAGAATAAACACAAATGAGTACACTATTGTAATACAATATTGTGAATTCTTTATGCTTTAGTTATTCATTGTTCCTGTATTAGCGTGTTGTTACTGAAAGAGCGTACTTACAACGTGACTTACGCTTCTACCTAGCACGATACTTAAGTTCACTTGTGCATTTGCGTCATTTGGTGCGATAGCAAGTTGTAATATTATGTTTATGTTGTATATATGTCTGATTAATATCATATGTATAGGATGCGTTTGGATGAGTTAACTAACCTACTAGTGAAGCGCTTCAGTTTACCGGTGTTCATTCACTGTTCAGCTTCAGCTCACACAGCTTAAGCCGCTCAATCCCTGACATTATTCACAATCCCTGACATTTTTATCTTAAATTTGATGAATATTTGAATTTTAATTTGACAGTCCTAGAGCAGACGAGAGGACAGAAGTAGCTTAAATGTTGGTGACATTCATTCTTATGTAAACAAGCACGCATGTAAACACAATGGGCAATATCAAGGTCATGTCCATAGATTGTACAATAAGTCGATAAGGTAATTAACAGGCCTATGTCACGTCACTCTATGATGAGTCATGCCACTCTATACCTTTTTTAAGTACGGTTTTACCCAGTATACATAGTAATAGATAGTAATAGATTGGGAATAAGAAAGTGTTTCATGTGAAACACCCTTTTCTTTTTCAGTGATCTGATATGTTGTTGTATTAGTGTTTATGCCACTTAAAATTTTAAAGTGGGCCTATTTATACTTACATAAATTAAATAATAATAAGTTAAATAATCTCACGAGTATGTCTTTGTGCATGCACCAGTAGAGTAGTTTTTTTTTTTTATAAAGCCATGAAATTTGTTGCTTTGTCGCTTGCTTGCTGTTGCATTTTCAGTGTTCTGTCACAAGTAGCAGCAGTTAAAAGTTACGAGAGAATACGCTCCAAATCTGTCAGCGGGCTAATTAATGATTGCAGTACAGAACAGCTGAGTCCTGCTCTCTCCTCCTTCCTTCTTCCTCTTTCTCCTTCTCTTTCACACACACACACACACACACACACACACACACACACACACACACACACATGCACGTACATATTCCCAGGCCCTCCGACCAACTACGGTCTGACAGAGCTTTGGCGAGCGCAGCTGGAGAAGCAGCGGGCGGGGTCGCACATGCTCAGTATGTACAGAGCGGCGTATCCAGTGCACCCCACAGATGCATTCTGTCAACCTCGGCATGCCAGAGTGCCACGCCTGACCTCCATCAGAAAGAATGACCTGGAAATAAACCACATGCCAGGAAATGCTGCTAGACCAATGTCACCCCTGCCATGTGTGTAACCCTGTCTTTATCATATTTATTGTTCGGAAAAATGCACATATATATCATATTAGTTATTCTAAATAGCATCTATATACATCTTAATAAAGAAAAAGATATTGTAAATATTGTCCATGCTGTTATTTAACTCTTACCTTTCCTGGGATACAATTTTGAGAATATCTAGACTAGATTTTGAGTTTTAAAGTACAGCCATTAATAAGTACAGTTTGGAGTTACTGCTACCACCAGCAGGAACATGGACGTTGATTATTTTCACATCCTGAAGTGTTTTATTTCTCTTATACCACAGCAATTTACCAGCGATTACCAACAAACTATTCATATATCACACATTTTAACCATTTATTTTTACGTTTAATGTTGTGGAACGTCTTTGAGAAAAGATAGTTCCTGTTATTATGTACAGTATGTTATAGCATCTGTAAACAAGTCTTTTCACTTACGAGCCTCTTTTTTTTTTCCTCTCTTGAGGTTAATAAGACAGAAAACTCCAACTTGTCTTGTTACTGAGCAACCAGAAAGTCCTTTGTCCTGAAGACTTTCCTGTGGTGGAAAAAACACTGACACTGGAGACTCATAAATGTTAGCCTTAAATGTTAAATAAACGTCTACTTGCAGAAATCTTCACCATGTCAATTATTATGCAACATTTAGTTCCGGTCCACTAATGTGATTGGTCAAGCGGCGTTCCATGAGTGCTTATATTTCTTATAACCGCACTGGAATGTTTCACTGCATGTATCACTCCACTTGTGTGTGTTCACCATGTAAAATTCCACTTCCTAGTTCAAAACACTTACAACAGTAGAATTAGTGACATCATCAGCGGACATGGCGAATGATACTTCTCATGAATATAACTTTTGGCTTAAAATATGAAAGCTTGTCAGAGGAAGATGTAAAGGAAAAAGGGAAGCCAATTTCCCCAGAAGCACCTTTAACAGGAATATCCAAATCAATATGAGCTAGCTAGCCGACATTATATAAAGTGAGTGCGGCTTCTTTGGGATCTATTTGAGAACAGAACGTTTGGTCATGTTGTGTCCTAAATGTCACTTACCATATTAATTTCTTGTTTATTAAACTCTTGTATAGAAGCAATATCACACTTGTAATCTAAACCTAATAATAAACGGATTTTTACGAATGTTATCTAAGCAATATAGCATGAGTAAGAGTACAGTTATGCTGAATATCTGCACGGTTGTGATTACCTGCGACACTCGCCCTGCGGGCTCATGACTACGACCGAATCAAAGCCGTGATGATATTCAGTATAACTACTCTTGCTTAGTGCCACATTGCTTAATCATACATTTTTATTTGTTACATAACCTTTGTAAAATCTGTTTATTATTAGGTTTAGAATACGTGGAGTGTCTACCATACAAGATGCCATGAATTAGTTGTTACTATAGAAATGATAATGCATTGGAATATGCATATTAATATAAACCTGTGATTTGCCTTGTACCTGGAACTTCTGTGAGAGCCACTGACTCAGAAAATTAATCAGTCAAAATCAAGAAATAACAGCACTGTACTACTGTATAAAATGGATTATTATGCACAAAAAAGTGCATTTTAACATGTTTTTATAGCATAGTTTTCTTCTCCTTGGAAAGAAAAGCACCTTTTATGTTATCTTACTATTCTGGTAGTTTTATAGCAACATTTATGCTGGTTTCTGGCATAAAAATTAACTGCATGCAGATTTTTTAATAATGCTTTATTTCTTTTACATTTTGTTTTTATGAATGCGTATAAAATTATATGAAATGAGAATCAACGTATATAATTTTACTTCATCCTTCAAAGAAAATGCTGAGTTTGACAGATTATGTACCTTAATAGAGAAATGAATCCTGGGAGATTCATTCTCAAATTCTCAGAATAAAAATAAATCTACAATGAATATGTGAAATGAACTTGTGAAGTCCAATTGAACTAAGAAACATCATTGATTTATTTTCTTGATATTTTATAATTGGGCTTGTTCAGGGTTCCTTTGCTGCATTTTTCATTTCAGAATGTAATTTCGAACCTTTTGAGCATTTTATCACTAATTTCCTATACAAGATGTCTCTTTTTATTTTTGTGAGTGTGTGTATGTATGTATACAAGAGAGCGAGAAATAGAACCTGAGCCGTGCTCATCAATTTATCCAATAACAGCCTGCAAATTCTATTTCTTGCCCAGATTTGGATGCAGGGTGGATATAATTTGCTTCGTTATTGTCCCAAAATAGCCTTGCTGAGCCATGCAACGTTCAAATCAGCCATGTGTGCTGGGAAACGGCTGACTCATTCAGGAGGAGATTCTGAGGGGACCTGTCCAAACTCCCATCCCATTAGGTGTTTAATTACAAGGAATCAAAGTGTTTAATTATGCAATCAAGGACGCTTACATTTGACGGTCAACCATCTGTGTCACACTTGCCCTGCTGTCTGAAAATGCAGATCAATTCTGCAGCCCTTGCTAGTAGGTCCTACATTTTAACTGTGTGTGTGTGTTGTTTTTTTTTTTTCTCCCAAGTTTACTGTATGCACAACCAGTTTCGATTCTGTTGACTCACGGTAAACATCCACATGATGGTGCCATCGTTACAGATCATGAACAAGTGAGCAGGCAGGCATGGTACAGTATACCATTCAGTATTTTTTTCTTCTCAGCTTTGTTTGAAAGTTCTTGTCTTGTATTAAACCATCAAATAATTGATCACACATTTATTTATAAGGCACATTATAGTCCAGGCTTTATTATTTCATTAGCATAATTTGAATTGCACTGAACAGCATAACTAAGCTTATTTTATAGCACAGAAACCTACCGAGCAAATCATGAGTTGCACTCAGAATGTATAGAAACTTAATATAGAAAGTACATTGTATATAATATATAATATTTTGATATATTACATATATAATATTTACATGTGACATACAGAAAATGAAATTTGACATTTGACACTATCCTGAAAATCTGACATGGTCTCACTTGTTTGCATATGCACAACTCAAGTTACACGAAAAAATATGAAGGTTAATGTTAGGGTTAGCATTCATCTTCAGTAACCAATTTATCCTTGTCCAGGTTGCACTGGATCCCGGGCCTATCCTGGGAACTCTGGGTGCGTGGTGTGAATCTATCCTGGATGGGATGCTAGTACATCACTGAGAACCGTGCACAAATTCATTCACACCTAAGGGTAATTTAGAGTAGCCAATCTGTTGGGAGGGGAGGAAACCCAAAAACATGTACAGTAATCCATGCTCAGGATTGAACCCTGGAGCTATGAGGCAGCAACACTACCCACTGGGCCACCATGCCATCCCTCATGATACTATCTTGCCGAAAATATATTACATATTTGGAAACATAAAAGACACATTCGGTGGCAACACAAGTATTCAACAGCATTAGCCTTACTGCTTTCAGCATTCATTTGACTTACCTAAAAAGTGATATGCATAAAAGTCAAGACATTGATGTCAATGAAGGACAGTGGAAAAAAAAAGTCAACATTGGATAATTTATCATTTTGAATTATTCATGAGTTCAAGTTCTCAAATGGGCGTGAGAGCAAAGCATGCCATGAATATCCTTATTCCATCCTTCATAAATCTTGGAAATGACGAGCATTTGTGTTATTCATTACAGCAAATTGCAACATGGCTCCACTCTACATATTGATTAGCTGACATTTTGCTTATAGCATTTTGGAGCAGTATATTCGAGTGAAACACTTTAAGCAGTAGCACTAGACATTAGCAAGATTTAAGAGTTTACTTAGTCCCAAGAGTGGACTGAAAAACTCTGATAACAAACAGCTCTCATTGAAACGGCAGATTTATCTCACTGGGATTGCACACTAAATCTGATCTAGCTTTACAATTACTGGCTTTAATAGCCTTGATATTTCACTTCGACTGCCACTGATTAAGACGACTGTGCATTCCAGTAACTTAATATGGTCTCCAACTATGAACTCTGAGTGCGTCAGTCTTTTTCTCGGCTGAGCTGACTGAACTCAAACGCTAGTTTGAAGAGTGCTTTTATCAGGCAGAGCAAGAACAAAAGGGAATAAAATGCCCTTAGCTGCTGTGAGGATTTGTAAATCATCTGCCACAAAGCCTGGAGATTTTTCATCAGCTAAGAACCTCATGGTGAACTGCCGACTTACACAGTAAATGACGTCATCCATAGCGACGCACTGAAAGGCAGGGCAGTGGGGAATTTGCTTGGAACAGCACTCATACCATAGCCTGGCCACGACATGGTAGCGATACACACTGATCCCCATGTAAGGGTTAACATCAAACCTATAGAGGAAGTTCCGAACTGCTACCATTTCTGTGGTCCTTTCTTTGCTGCCCACAGTCAAGCTCTGCCTCCAGACATCAGTTTTGGGGTTGTAGCGCAAGAGCGTATACTTCAGGGTGCCACCAGAAACAAACAGTTCCCCGTTACAAGCCGTAGCTCGATGAGCAACAGCAAAAGTCTCATTGGGCAGTGGTGCAACAAAGGTCCATCTGTTAGTCCTGGGGTCATAACGCTCCACTGTGGATAGACATTCCCCTCCAATGGCATAGACATGGTCCTGTAGGGCTACGAGCTTGCAGTGAGGCCTGGCCTCATTCATTGGACAGATTTCACTCCAAATGGAGGTCATAGGGTTGTAGCAAAACACCTTCCTTGATGGTACTTTCCATTGGAAGCCTACAGCTACAAACAGGTAGTTGTCCATGGTGCACATTGCACAGCCCTTGGATAAGACTTCCTGAGGGATATGGCACTGAAGGTGCCAGGTGTCTTTGTAATCATCATAGTAGTAAAGTCCACTAGATCCTCTAACTTTGTAGGAGTCTGTAGACTGTGATGGACTTCTGGTCCAATCTGGGAAGTCCATGTCTGCCACCATGAGGCATCTTCTGCCTCTCCTGCGCTCTCTCTGGATCTGATCTCGCTCACCTGCCTTCAGCCGACCGTACAGGTTTGGATCTCGTAGGACCTGGAAGTAATTGTTTGACATAAATCTCAGAGCAGCCTGCTGAAGTGCATTATGTCCATGTTTCTTGGCAAGCATCAGTGCTTCCAGGCAATTGCCCAAATCAAGTTTTCCAGTTAAACTCTCCAGTTCTGAATTTCCTATGTTCTCTACAGGAAAGTGAAAAAACTGGGCCCTAGCCACTGTTTCCACTTGTGGATCTTCAGAGGATTTCCAACCAAATTCTTGTACTTCTGTAGGTGACTCTGGGGAGTTTGTTGAACGCTCTTTTGGAAGTGCTGGTGAGCGGCTACGAGTCACAGGAGGAGGGAAAGGGATCTGGAGTTCTGACTCTGCAGCAGCAGCAAGATAACTGTCCTTGCGAATTAGTCCATGTCTGAGAAGTCTTCCAGTTTCTGATCTGATGGGAGCTTGAGACACCCTATCTGAGTCATTTGAGAATTCCATATCTCTAATGATTAAAGAAGAAGGCAAGGGACTTGGTGTTCGAGGTTTATCCATTACATTGGACAAAGTATTAGCTTCATATGGTCCATAAGTTGGACTTACTGAATGGGTGGGGCTTAAATCTGAAACTGACTGTGAGGATGTCTCGACAAAATAATCATAAATCTTACCACGAACTGCAGTACTTTGATCGCCAGGCCCCTCTATTACCAGGTTAGCATTCTCCACTTTGATCTCTGCCTTTGACTGGAAACTGGAAAAAGTACCAGGATGACCCATATTCTGCCTGAGCTCTCTGCCAACTTCAACTCCACCATCCATTTTTTTTAGCTGGCATGGCGAGCGACGTCCGCTGGGACTTGTTGCCGCTTTGACATCTAAACCAGGTGTCAGTAGATTCAGTCCTGTTTTGCAGGCTTTTACCTCTCTTTCTGCCTTATCCCAGAAGTCCTCCATGTTATGCTCCACACCAGAGGAAGCCAAGGAATTTCCCTCTGTTTTGGTCACAAAGTCCTCAGACTTTTTACAGTCTTTAATTTTACATTCTACATCAGAGGAAGGCAAGGGACTTCTCTCTGCATTGGTCACAAAATCCTCAGATTTTTTATCCACTTCTGTGTTGCATTTCACACCAGAGAAAAGCCAGAAACTTTCCTCTGTGTTGGTCACAACGTCCACAGTCTTTGTGTCCACTTCTATGTTGCGTTCCACAAAGGAGGTTGGTGAGGGACTTCTCTCTGCATTGGTAACAAAATCCTCAGATTTTTTATCCACTTCTGTGTTGCATTTCACACCAGAGAAAAGCCAGAAACTTTCCTCTGTGTTGGTCACAACGTCCGCAGACTTTGTATCCACTTCTATCTTGTGTTCCACAAAGGAGGTTGGTGAGGAACTTCCCTCTGTGTTGGTCACAAAGTCCTCAAACTCTTTATTCTCTTCCTTTTTAACCATGGCATCTGTTTTTTGTAGTTGAAGAATGCCTTGCCCATTATCCTCAGAGGACTGACTAGACCAGTTTTCTCCATCATATTCCTCTTTTTCTCTTTCTTTCAGAGGTTCTAACACCGTTTTGCAAGGGCTGCAGGTTTCAGGACTTGGTTGAGTGCTCCTGGGATGAGGGAGTCTCTTCTTGGCCCGTGTTTGGCCTCGAGCCCTGGAGCTGTAATATCGGAAAACCCAGGTGACGAAAAGAATAGCAGCAGCAGACACAGTCAGCTTGGCCAGGAGCTGCATGTCAAAGCGCACTCCCAGCAAGTCCGCTATTGGCATTTCTGGTCGAGCAGGTTTGGCAGTCAACTGGATATTTAGTCTTTATTTCAGATACCGAACCTAGCACATCCCAGCCTGTGTAACTTGAAGATGAATACAACTACAAACCAGCCAGCTCTCTTTCTATTGTCAATGTGGGATAAGGAACCTGATACCTGCCCTTGTTGAATTTGCATGCTGCACACCATGAGGGCGGGACCGTGGGTGTTATTCCACCTGGTGCAGGCAATTGCTCTTAAACCACAGCTCTAGAGCTGATAAAGGACTATCTATTGACATCCTGTTGACTTTGAGTTATTTGCAGATGACAGTATACACATACTCTTTTTTCAGTACTTCAAACCATAAAATTGCATAATATATCTTTGCACTTTTATTGATATTTTATTCATATTTTCAATGTTCAGAAAATAATGATGGTTTGTCATTGATCAGTATTGTATTCTATCTGGAGACTCTTAAAGTAATGAACATACCCAAGGTACTACAAGCACGTGGGTGTTGGATATTTGCATTTGTATTAAGGGTGGAGATGGCTGATATAAAACATTAAACACATACAGAAGTGCACAGACCAGGATGCAACTGTTTGCACAGTTGTCTTTGCCAATAAATCATCAAGAATTATTACATATGCATTAAATTCTCCCACTGTTTATAAGTTGTATAATATCTTACATATGCAAAGGAAAATTAGTCAGTATTCTTAAGCTAACCTCAAAAAATAGACTATAGTCATCTAAGACCTCTATGGTGAACCTGCCACACTTTGGTAATATTTTGAACATTGTGTTTTTCTTTTTTTTGTTACAACCTGATAGCACTGTCATGTAGATGCTCTAAAGAAACTTGAACCAACAAGCACACTTGAATAGGTCTGAATAATTGATAGTTACACAGGCCTGCTCTTTCAACTCCTTACTTCTCATATGTCGAGTGGAACATTTTGGTGGATTGAGAAATGTGACAGTGGATTTAGCAACATGTTTTTTGTCTTATAATTACAATAGACCAAGTAAATTTGATACAAGATCATGAAGTCTTGATCTTATGCTTTAAAAAGTGCTCTGTATGTAACTAAACTACTTATATTTTTAGAGGCTTACGGCAGTCATTATAAGGTATCACATAGGCTATGTGACAACTTAAATCTATAGTACGATGCTTTATGAACAATGAATTTATCAAAGTACTGCTTATATGTAATAATGCATTGACCCTATTAGTGATAGTGATTAAAATACTATATATGAGTCTGTTATAATGCATAATGCATTAGAGTATTCTTATGAACAGATGTTATGTTATGTAAACTGACATAATTAAATTACATACTCATGCTTTAAAAAGTGTCATGCAACTATGTAACTATAACTAATTACATTAATACAAGCTTAAGCCAGGCATTGTAAAATATATATATATATATATATATATATATATATATATATATATATATATATATATATAAATTAATGTAACAAGCCATCTACAATGTTCATATAAATGTATATTATAATGCGTTATGTAAACTAACATTATTAAATCATATGCTCATGCTTTAAAATGTGCTATGCATGCAAATACATTTATACAGGTATCATGTAGGCTATATGACACTACATTTATATTGTATATAAATGTATATACAATGCATTATGAATGATTCATATAAAGTATTAACAAGAGTTGTATGTTGTAAAATATTACCTTGTTTGTGATATAGATACAGAACTATATGAAGGTTATAGTGCATTATAAATGTCTACAATGTTCTTAGTCATATAATTGTTTCATTTATGAAGCGCTATGCATGCATTTAAAAGTAATTACATTTAAGCAGGCTTATGCCAGGCATTATAAGGTATAGTTATATTATAAGGTGTTATGTTGGCTACATGATACATTATAAAAGCATATATTATGCGTTGTAAGTATTGGATTCATAGTCGAGTTGTATGTTGTCATATATTACCCTGAGAGTCTACAATGTTCTTATAATGAGATATTATAAAGATCATATAATTATGTAACATGACATCGACAATGTTTCTGTGAACAGATGTTATAATGTTCTATGTAAACTGACATTATTAAATGATATATTTTCGTGCTTTAAAATGTGCTATGTAACTCTAAGTACATGTATACAGGTATTATGTCAGCTCACACACACAGTGCATTATGAATAATGAACTCATAGGAGGTATTAAGAAAAGTTGTATGCCATAAAGTATTACCTGTTTGTGATATAGGTACAACACTATATGAAAGTTGTAGTGAATTATGAATGTTTACAATGTTCTTACTAATAATGCATTACATAACCTGACATTACGAAATCATATAATTGTTTCATTTATAAAGTGCTTTGCATGTAACTAAAACTAATTACATTTATGCAGGCTTATGCCAGGCATTATAAAGTTTCATATAGTCTATAAGACATGTTATACAAGCATATATAATGCGTTATATTTCCTGGATTCATAGTCAAGTTGTATGTTATAATAAAAGGTTATAATATATCATGTATTATCATTAAGAGCTCCTTAACCCCCCAGAAGATTTACTTTCGTTTCTTTGTTTCCTTGAGGACATCATTTGCAACAGCACGCAAATAAACAACAGCACAACCTGTGTTACTCTTTTTTCAACATTTCCAACAGATGCATAGATGACATCATTTAAAGGCAAAGCCATTTTAAACTGAATGCTTCATAAACAAACTACAACTGGAAATGATGTGCAATAAATTCCCATTTATCTCTGTTTGAATACATGTTTTGTTTTCTAAAAAGAATAGTCACAGTATGTATTCCTCATTCAGTCTTGCTGCATATTCTCGCCATAATGGGCGTTTCGATCTCCCAGAAGCTGTGGAGGAAAACAGGATATCGCTTGTATGTCTTTCTCACATGAATGTGATCATTCTGTAAACAAACTATTGGCATCGGATTTATTCAGACCAAATAATTCAGCCATTACACTGTGAATTTGAGCACAGTTCTAACACTTTTATTGGAGATGACGACTCTGAGCCTTTCTGTGAATATCAACTGAGATATGAAGAAATCCAGAATGTACTGCAGGGCCTGTTTGAAATGGAGAAGGCATTGAAATGGAACAAATGCTTCAGAGTGTGACAAGAGGAGGAGGAAAAAAAAAACAGAAGCTAGGCTAGTCAAATCTGTCAGAATGATCACTGAACAAAAGCATTCTTCTGTTCATAATGTTCTTAAGGCAACCAGGTTCACATTAGAGAAATGTAGGGAACTAAAAAAAAAAAACCCCCAAAATGGAATAGAGGCTATTTTACTAAGCTCATATTTGACTAATCTCTCCTCCTACCTAGGCTTCAGTCCTAATCTTTTAATACACAGTGTGTTTAGAGGAGCTTAAACTGCAATTCTTCTGAATGTATGCAGGATTACTTTTCATCACGAGGGCAGCCTGGAAGATGAGTGGCAGAAGACAAACTTTTGCAAAGAGTTCACATGAAACTTTATGAAACAATTTACTTATACCCCGGGTGGTTTTCAAGAAGGCAGAGAAGATTTTTTTTTTTTTTTTTGGTCTTATACTGATCTCACTTTTGAACCATTTTAAGAAGAGCAAGTTGATTTTTTGAAGGGGACCAGCGACTAATTTAGATTTTGTTTTACAGAGCTTTCAGTGATGCAGTGTTTAGTCCATTTGAATTGATCCCTTTTGTGTTCACCCCTTTGGTGTGATCCTTTAGGCAGGTAAGAACACAGCAATCACATTCAGGTGTGCACCAAATCAATCTGAACGAGGTGGTCTCAGTCCACTTCCAAGTGGACTTTGGTGCAATTTGACGGCAGTGAAGAAGCAATTTGAATTTGACTTGATTTGAATCAACCCTACTTGACGAAGTCAACCAAATGTGCCATGTAACTTGGGAGTGCAGCATTTGTTTTTTAGATGTGGGCTGCTAACCTGAGCCCTGAGACACAAACTGAGGCAAAGGACAGAGCTGTAGTGCTGCAGAAAAGTGCTGCGTTCTGGATGTTTGGGCTGATGAACAAAAAGAGCAAATAAATCCTGAATGTAATACACAAAACAATTCAAACAGGTGTGAAGAGCTTTCTTAGTTATTAATTGAGAAATTTGTTATGAAATTAGCAACAGCATCGCTAAGCACCTCACAAATATTATAATATAAACATATTAAATGTGTTTCAGGGTGAAGGTTTCCTTTAATAACATTACCCTAATGAAGACGTTTACTACTCTGTAATATTGAGCTAGTATTAGCTTCTAGCTAGCTAGCATTATATTAGCCTAACAAAGCATTACAGAAAGCAGAAGGTTTTTTTTTTCTGGAGGGTTAACCATTTCAAATTTGCACATTTATAAAGTTGAGAAAGGTTGCTAATGTTATAAACAAGTTAGGACTATTGACAGCATGTTTGTGAAACATGAAGCTTTAATGTTAGCATAATGTTAGCATGTGGCTGGTATGAAACGCTAGCATGATTATGATTGACACAGAAGCAGAGAAAACTCTAGTAGCTATCTTCAAGCTTTTTATCCAATAATGTGCTGCACTGTTAATTATCGGATTCCTTCCGTAATCCCAAAAACTTGAAAATGGAAAAATGCTTCCACTTTGTCCAACAGACTGTTTCTTCTCATTTTTATTTGTTAAGGAAAATGTTATAATATTTTGTCAAGGATTTTCAGTACAAGGGTGAGTTTGAATCATTGGCATTGGTGGAAAAAAAAATCGGTTATCAATATATTTTGTCAAGAAAAAAAAAATATTCAAAGGGCCAACTTTTAATAAGTGGCCTATGTGGGATTAAGGTTACTTAACACACAAATTTTATGCAGAAACCTTCCATTATTGTGATACACTGGGCAGAGTGGTTCATAAAAAAGTTTAGCTGAGGGCAAAATGCTGACACATACATGCACAAAGCTGTCATTTTAAAATACATTTCCTATATGACTATAAATAAAGACGTTGGTGGAAGATGCAAATGCCAACGCAAGCCCAGATCAGAGCTTGCCGGTCAGAACAAACAGTGCATTGTTGTATGAGCACACGTAGCCTTGTCGAGTTGATCATCTCCATGTTTTAATACAGGTGATATGAAACAAATACAACAACCCTGTTTACACTCCTTTGAGGAACAGAGGAACGGGAGGAGGGGAATAAACGGTGAATAACATGATCCTAGCAGTACCTGTTAGGAGAGAGTTACATACTGTACACGATGCAGGTCACTGAATATATTATGCAACAAGAAAAGGGGGTAAGAACATGTGGGTGAGAGCAGAGCGAGGCGACGATGCCGCCACCGTAACAGACGCAGAGGAGGAGAAATCGCCAAACGTCACATGCACCACAACCTGGAGAAGAGAGGCAGACGTACACTATGTTATGTCTTATTTCAAGCCTGCCATCATGATGCACAGGTTTGAGGGAGCATTAAATCAGAATAAGGGAAGTCTATTTAGTCAATTTTTTTTTCTGTCCTTGAATAAAATTCCTTGGTTATGATTCCTCAATGATGGTGTTACTGAACTGGGGATGACCAAACATGTATAAGCAATAAAGCTTTGCTAATCTCCCACCCATCTCCCCTCAACCCCCTTATATCTCTGAATTTCATTTTTTAATATACCTCTCAGTATTTACACAGATGTACACAAAATACATTTAAAAAGAGGGTCTTCTGTTTTACTTCTCAAATAAAATCTCACCAGTTCACAGGACTTGTTTTTTAGTCTTTTTTTTATACATTCCAGCCATGAGCCATTCAAGAACAAAAAAAGAATGGGAAAAATACTGTGCTTAAACACAAAGAAATGGCGTCCAAAAAGAGGATGTTTGTGCTCGAGTGCAGTGTAGTTGTCTGGGTGGAGCAGCGATTACTGTTTTTTGTTTTTAGTCTTTCCTGTTCGTATCGCAGTCCACTACAACCACCATGACATCATGAGTTCGACTCAACGAAGAAAGAAGCCCAGTTTTTTTTTTTTTCTTTTTTCTTTTTTTGACTGACAGGCTGAGATGAGACACAAAAACGAGTTATGGACAATATAGAAGGTGGAGCTTCTTCTTATATTAGGAATATCTTTTGCTTTTTGTAGTTATAATCACAGATGTTGCCATCAGGTTCTTACAAAAAAAAAAAAAACAAACTAAAAAACGAAAACAAGGAGAGAACGTGGCACCTCCTGGCAATGTTGCAGATGTCCACCGAAGACAGTCCCAAAGTGTGCCAGGGTGGGAAAGTGTGTGTGCTTGGTCAGCGTGGACGGACACGTGGGTGTGGGCAGTTGTTATTTATTTTTCTTCTTATTATTCAGTTTTTATTCGAATGCTTATTTCAGTTTGATAGTCAGTACGAGGACGAGGGGCAGCCATATCAGTCCGTGTGCGTGCAAACTGGGACCCCCACCTGCGAACAGCAAAATTTGGCATCAGGGTTAGCATATCCAAAACTGACCAGTTACATCAATAACAGGGTTCCTTTCCTGGCAAAAAAAAAAAAAAATTCATAGTGACTGATAGTAGGTGTTTAATTAATAATTCGTTTTCAATCTATAATTTCAATGTTGTTGATGAGAGAGGTCAGAGGAGCATGGCCAGAATGGGTTGCGCTGATAGGACGGCTATGGTAACTCCAATGACCACTCTTTACAACCGTGGTGAGCAGAAAAGCATTTCAGAATGCACAACACACTTGAGAAATACGAGATATAACTGCAAAAGACCACAGTGGGGTTCCAGCCTTGACAGCTGGTTTGGTGTGTTGTGCATTCTGAGATGCTTTTCTGTTCACCACAGCTGTAAAGAGTGGTTATTTGAGTGGTTGTAGCCTTCCTGTCAGCTTGAACTAACCTGGCTATTCTTCTCTAACCTCTCTCATCAACAAGGCCTTTCTGCCCACAGAACTGCTGATCACTGGATGTTTTTTGTTTGTCATTCTGTATAAACTCTAGAGACTCCTGTGTGTGAAAATCAGAGGAGATCAGCAGTTTCTTAAATACTCACACCATCCCGTCTATCACCAACAACCATGCCATGTACAGTTAAAGTCACTGAGATCTCTTTTTTCTCCCCCCATTCTGAGGTTTGATGTGATTGTTAACTGAAGCTCTTGATCTGTATCTGTGTGTTTTTATGCATTGCACTGCTGCCAGATAATTGGCCTGACTGGATAATAGCATGAATGAGCAGAGGTACAGGTGTTCCTATTAAAGTGCCTGGTGAGTGTATAATATTCATACTTTTTACAAAACGCATCCTGAATTTAAATAAATGGTCCACAAAAAAGAGTGCTACACTTTTTCCATGCTTTTTCTACACAAAAACTCATAATAAAAGGAACTAAAGCGTGGCTTCGGGTGCTTTGGTCCACTGTAATTTAATTCCAGAAAGAGACCTCTGAGGAATAAAAGAGCATGTGGAAAATGTCTCTCTTTCTGCATCGGTGCTTTTTTGAAGTTATAATATAGAGGACAAGCTGCAAAGTCCAGGCGGCTTTCTAAATCCTCCGATATTTCACTGTAATTACCTAATGCACTGAAAGGGGCTTTTGAGTGAGCAATGCACTAATGCTAAGTGACCATAAGCACAACCCCAACACATATTACAACATTTTCATGATGCATGCAGAGATCATGAGTGACAGCAGCGTTCTGTCACCTGTGTGAAAAGTGCTATTGACTTCAATTACTATTATTATGGAAGAGACACAGTGCTACAACTGCATGCTCAGGGTTTGCACTGCTTATCTGAAGTAAGATTCAAGCCTTTCACAGCAATTTCAATGTTGATAATGAAACCATTTTTTAAAATTATTATAAAGGTCAACAATTAACCTTGACTTTAGATAATATTTAATTACTGCAGTCATTATTCATTTATTTGGTTACAAATTCTGCCGAATGCATGAACAGGAGAGTTTAAAGACAAGAAAAAAGTGTAGCTAGGATTTGAAAAAGTTTCTAACAACTAGTGCTGCTAGTTAATTTGTTATGATAGCACTAATTTATTGTATACTTATTTCAACATGCTGAAATAAAATGTCTCTATATATAAAACAACAGCTGTGCCATTAGCATTTAGATTACTTTTTCAGTGTTGAAATGATGTATTTGTAAGTAAATTATGTCAAATTTCATTTCAGTGTAATTAAATATCATATTGTCTGTCCACTCACAGAAATTCAGCCTTATTTCAAACAAACAATCAAACAACAACAACAACAACAATAATAATAATAATAATAATAATAATAACATCTAAAAACAAATGGGGAAATATGTCCCCTTAAGTCCCCAGAAAAATCATCAAAAAAAAAGAATATTAAAAAAAGATGATATGAAATGACATTTCTGCCACTAGAATTTGAATTTAAATATTGTGCTATTCTTTATATCTGAATTTTATACTTTATTTTGAAATTGTTCATCAAGTTTTGAAGTTGAAAGAAATGAGAATGAATATGTAGTCGAATTTGACGATGTACAAAATGTACGAAATTCAAATATTCACAGTGAAACAGATTTAGTTCACCAAATTCAAATTCATTTTGATGGGCATTTAATTTATTGACAGCTGATTGGCTGAAGGAAACAACTGGATCTAGCAATATTTCTGTTTCTGAAGCTCTCTGATGAACCATAAATTTGTATCTTTTTTGTGTTTTGTACACCAAGTCAAATTCATTTTTACTTCTATTTGCAATGCAACTTTAAAACCTGATTTACAAGTTTTTTACCAGGAAAATTTAAAAAAAAAATTTTTTTTTATTTGTTGTCTCTGTAATACCAGACTTCATTTTCCTGCCAATTTAAGCTCAACTTGCAGCTAGGTGTGATGGTGTAATGTTACTGAGCAGGTAAATATTATAGTTACATAATAGTTAAAATATGGAAGTATGAGTCACTTTTGTTGTATACTGCATGTTATATTTTAAAAACAAGCATTATTAAGTAGTTTATTAAAAATTATGCACAAACCTAAACAGGAATTTTAAAAATTAAGCATTGTTAAGGCTTTATAGTATCTGTACAAACCCTATATACGGACTCTCCCACTTTTTTTTTCTATTTCTGTGCTGAAATATGGATTAATAAGAAGTTTTTTTTTTGCTGCACAGACGCATGTACAATGTCCTCTCAGGCGCTTGTTCCTACAAGCTATTTGCCTTGCATACGAGGCTGAAGGACGACCTGATTCTGTCCCTACAGTCATGCACCTGCTCGCGGCTGCATTTGCATATTCAAATTTATATCCGCGGGTACCAGAGGGTAATGTGAGAAAGAGAGAAACAGAGAAAGAAAAAGACAAAGAGAGATCAAGACAGAAAGAGAGGGAGAGGGATTATTTCTGCTCTTAAATCTCTCATTTTTACGTATAGGTCTGTAAGAAATTACAAATGAGCCGGTGAGATTTCCAGCCTAATGTTTAGTATAAGTATATACAAGTGTGTATATGTATAGTGTTAATACATGAATATGAATATGTGAAGGTGAAGCTCTACATTGTTTCGTGTAGTAACATCAACATGAAAACCTGCTGTGACTTAGTGAAGGTTATAATGCTGATAATTATTACACTGTAACATATTCTCTGAACCTCAGATAAGGTGAGTTTAATCCTTTCTATAAATATCTACCGGAAAGCGATTACACCACAACAAATATCATCAAATGTCATGGTGTTAAGTCAACGTGAGATCAAATTTGACAAACCCTGTCTTTATGTAGGTTTTCAAGTAAAATGTCTGTAGGTTTATCTGAGTTGTCATGAAGGGCCTGTGTAGTTGTCATATAGCCCTAGGATCACTACTCTTAGGCACTGATAAGATTCTTACAAATATCTATGGCAAGTTTATGACACTGTAATAAATAGTTGTATATATTTTCTCCTATCCTAAATGAGACGGACTTTGGTATTGATGATTGATGTTAGATCATCGCCATTATACAACATTATGAGTTATAAAGTCAGTTATCGTGACGGTATAACACAACCTTATGTCAACAAAAAATTTGTCAGTTCCGGTGTTAAGTCAATGTGACGTGACGTCAGAAAGTATTTATGATAGAAAACACCTGTTGGAGTAAGCAGTAACACTCTATAACAGTAACATATTAATAAATCATTGTAACTGTGCTTACACTTCTTTGGTAAAACATTTTATAAACTTTACTTTTGCCTCATAAAGGCGCTATAAATAATTCATAGCTTATAGTCAAGTTGTATTCGTTATATAGCCGTCTGCTGTACCACACAATATAACCTTTATAACCTGTAAATGATTATAAAGCAACTGTAAAATTAATTAACATTTACAAAGACATCAGACATTTCAAGAAGTATGAGCACAGTTATAATGCTTTATAAGTACAAGTTTTATAGAAGGTGTTACTGAATACAGCTTTATAAATATTTATGTAAGTTGGTCTTATCAAATGTCTTAAAGGGTTTATGAAGGTGTCATGTAGCTTAATGAACAGTACCCTTAAGTAAAGTGTTAAGAATTTAGTCTATAGCCAGACATTACTAACACGGTATTAACATGCTTATAGAGTTCTAGCGCTCTTAAATTCAGTCTTAAGTTCATAAATGCACTTTTAAATTCATATACTGTGCTGGAAGGAGCAGATGCTGCAGAGACGCTTCGCAGGTGGCTCACTTGTCATTTCAAACATGTGAAAAAACTCACAGAAATAAAAAAGCAAAAAAAAGTTTTGTGCTCTGGCAAACAGCCGGATCCCATCTCACTCGCAGTCCCAGAAGGTTCCCACACTTACTGTTCTGATTCTGTGTGTTTTTCATCATGCCTGGGTTTTCTGCAGGAGAGAACAGAAATAGGAAAGAGAGTGAGAGGTTGAGATGTGAGGCAGCTGTTGTGTCGTTTAAAACAAAAAGTCATTATGTAACAAACTTTACAGCATCGTCACAACATTGTCACAATTATTTTTCTCTAATTTATTATTGAAGCCTAAAGCTACGAGCTCGTTTCTCTCTCGCTACTAATCTAAATTCTTTATTACAGGTGCCGATTTGTTATACAGGGACAGCACACACACATACACACACACACACACACACACACAGATCGCCCACAATTGCTGAGGTTCAGAGGATGCCGTGGGGTCTGTCGGGCCGTTAAATGAACATTAATGCTCTTTTTGGCCGATCTGTCCCCGCAGACAGAACCTGCCCCACAGTGACACTTTCTCACCAAATGGCTTCCCCGACGATTTGTAAATTTTCAGGAGATCTTAATGAGGAGATGGCGGCGAGGTGATTTTTCATCTGATGGACTGTGTGTCATTTTCTCCATTACAGCTCTGGAAATGGAGGAACTAAAGTCTCCACTGTCTCTGAGCATCGGTGATGACTTTGTGTGACTTCTTTCAAGCCGATAAAATGTTTTGTGTGTAACAGAGCAGAATCATCTGTTTGTCTATACAGCGTATATTTGATTTGGTTATGGTCAGAGACGGAAAATAACAAACCAGAATTATTATAATTCTTTTTCCTTTTTTTGTATTTTTGTGTTGTTTTTCCATTTTGTTTACATTTCTTTCACTTTCACTTTTCTTCACTATATTTCACAAGAACAATTTACAATTTAGGAAAATTATAATGTATGTACATCATTAATAAATGGGAATGTAAAGATCAACAAAATACTATATAGATGAGGTATATAGATGTGTGTGTGTTTGTGTATGCATGTATACGGACTAACCATACATGATGAGGTGTGCGTGTGTGTATGTGTGTGTGTGTTGGTGGAAGGTGGTGTTTGTGTATGTGTGTGTGTGTGTGTGTGTGTGTGTAGTGACTAACTGAAAATGATGAGGTGTGTCTGTGTGTGTGAATATCAGTAGAACCCAGTGGGTTCTGTGCTGTGAGAAGCATGTCTGTGTATGTGTATGTGTACTGACTAACCGAAAACGATGAGGCGCGTGTGTGTATCAGTAGAACCCAGTGGGTTCTGCGCCGTACAGCGGTACATGGAGCCGTTGAGTTCTGCAGGCACTCGCTCCAGCACCAGCTCTTTCCCCTCCCTCTCACTGCTGCCGTCCAGCAAACGTCCTCCCACTCGCGTCCAGGTAAACAGCGGCTCGGGGAACACCTCATTCTGTAAGACAGTGAGTGCATGTGTGTGTGTGTGTGTGTGAGGTAGAAAGATGTGTTCACTCTTGATGCTAATGCAGAAAATCCTTTAAGATAAAAAGCAACCTGAGGGATGAGGCATCCCATAATATCAATAATATAAACCCATTTTCACTGTGCTACGGTAACCGAATAAATCAGGGCTTTAATGCTGTTTTTTTCTCTTTTTTCTCTCAACACATTCCAGTTAGCACCATTTTTCTTCTTTTAACTCAACTTTTACTTAAAAATTCTATCAATAATCGAGACACTTCCCAGCAGAGGAAATGAGAGCGAGTTGGCGTTATTATAACTCTGTTATTATAGATTCATTGAGCGTCCTCGTGAACTGCAGAGACAAATAAAAATGGAGTTTGTGTATCAGGCACAAGGTCCATGAAAGCACTCACAACAAATAGGCACTTCACATGATGGCAAAAGACTATCGAGTTTTACTCTCGCCCTCTTATGGCACCACTTTGTCAAGCATTATCTCTTATTAGGCCTGGAAAAGCTTGCAGCAAAAAAAAAAAAGTATTATCTTAACTAATGTTCAGCACAAGTGTGTGTAGGTGTGTGTACATTCTTTTAAGCTTTTTTCCCCCACTATCTTTATTTCTAGGCATGTAACTCCAACAGACAGCCATACAATCTGTTATTTTTTAATTAATGTTTTGCCCATTTCTCAATGTTTCGAAATTTTCATGTAGAACAGGTCAGGTTTTCTTAAATATGCTGACCACGTCACAAGCAATAAGGCCAACTTGGCAAGCAATAAGGCCAATAGCAAGCACATTACGCCTGGGCTGCATGATTTAACCTCAAACGTGTAAACAGTTGTAGCTTTTACATCTCAACTTACATTTAGCTGTTTAGCTTTCCAGACATTAAACAGAAACAGTAGAAAAAGCCTCAGTATGAACTAGCCTGAAATCTGATTGGCTCATGACATCCATCCAGCACAGACACACTCCTCTGGCAAGGTCATGTGACCTTTGATAATGATTGATATAACATCATGGCTTGGCTGTGTGTCACACATTCACACCTTGACAGCACTGGAATGAGTTTGGGTTTGCTGGTGGCATCAGGTCACAATTCAGAACACCCCTAACCCTAACCCCCCCCCCCCCCCCCCCCCCCCCCCCCCCCCAAAAAAAAACAACAGTTTTCCTGTTTGCCCTTCGACTGTCATGTACTCCCTTTCCCGATTCTCATGAGGACATGAAAATAATTGAAAATGAAAGTCTGTTTGAGATGTGCAAATATTTAGAAGCCATATTATCTTCACATAATAGTGTCTTTACAGACTCACACACATACACGAACGCGCACACACATAAACACACACACACACACCCATGATCAACTGCTCCACACCCTTTGCAATTTTTGCACACGTCTTTCTTAAATTGTTTCTAATAGACTGCACACAAAATACTGTACTGACCACCTGCACTCTTGCTGCTAACGCTTTATTTATCATAGTAAATACATAGCGTCATAATATGTTATGTTGAAATTTACAGCATTTTAGTATTATATTGTTATATCTTTTTGCACAACCTGTCACATATGGCACTCTGTCCACTGTCCTTTACTGAGCTTTTAGACCTGTTTTAGGAAATTTGTACTTGACTTGTGCTGTTTGTACATGAATTCACACGTGCACGTTATGTAGTCCTGTGCAGGTCTGTGTAGTCTTTAGTTAGTTCTGTGTAGTCTCATCTACTCTTGTGTTGTTTTATGTAGCACCATGGTCCTGGAGGAACATTGTTTCATTTCACTGTGTACTGTACCAGCTGTATATGATTGAAGTGACAATAAATGCCACTTGACTTGACCTGATTTGATAGACTTCAATAGAACGTAGTTCATGTGGTGGTATTTAAAGGTTTAGCTGAACAGGTTGTGTTGTTTAGAGCCCTCTGCTGCCTGTGAGATAAAGTACAATTGCAAATTAAACGGTAGGCTGTCAAGGAAAAAGGGGTGGAGCTGGACAGCTGGGATTCACCAAGGAGTGGAGCAAATTTCTGGACTGGGAAAAGGTGAAAGAGCAGAAGACAGAAATGAAGAAACTATATAAATATTCAGGCACACTGTATCCATAGGACATCTCTAAAAAAAATAAATGTAAATGTGTTTGCAAAATAATATAATGCACTCCTAACTACTACTATTACTACTGTCCATACTGCGACTACTTCCACTACTCCAACTATTACTACTCTTACTACTCCTAATACTGCTGCTACTACTACTATTACTACCAATACTATTCCTATTATTACCACTACAGCTACTACTGCCACTCCTAATACTAATACTATGTACAGTATATTTATTATTGTTGCTCTTACTTCTACTACTACTGCTGCTGCTATTATGATATTCTACTACTACTATTACTATTACTACTAATCCTACTATTACTCCTCCTACTGCTACTACTACTCCTGCTACCACTACTCCTACCACTAGTACCTCTTCCTCCTCCTCATTGTAATACTACAACTACCTGTCCACTGCTACTACTAATCCTACTACTCCTCCTGCTATTACTCCTCCTCCTGCTAATACTTCTACTACTACTACTGCTACTGCTCATCTTGATACTATGACTACTACCTGTCCTCTACTACTACTAATCCTATTATTACTCCTATTACTCCTACTACTACTACTTCTATGATTACTACTGCCCCTAATACTATTACTACTACTATACTATTATTCCTTGTACTACTACTCCTGCTTATATTACTTCTATTACTATTACTTCTATCTACTACTTCTACTACTATTATTTCTCCTCCTTCTATTACTACAATTTGTACTACTACTCATACTCATACTACTACTACTACTACTACTACTACTAAGTAGTAGAAGTACAGCTTGCATGTCTTCACTCTCTTAATAACCTCTGTGGGGTTTTCTATGTCTCTTTGCTTATTTCTTTGCTTATTAAATTGGTGGCTCACAATTTACAATTATTTCAATTTACTAATATTTCTGCGACTTGTTTTGCAGGATAGTTGTTACTAGTTATGATAAAAATGCCTAATACGAACAAGCTGAAACAAAAGACAATGTAGTGGCATGGACATATCAACTGTACAACAGCTTTACACCAGCATCACCAAGAGTTTGTCCAGTCAACTAATGTAATAGCACAACTTTGAATATTTTTCCAGTAGCGCTGGAATGTTTTGAGAGAGACCATAATTTACTGATTGGAAAGTATGAAATCAGTACTAAAAATCAGGGTACTAAAAGAGTCAGGGTTCGGGTGTATATAGATAATACAGGTCTAGAAACACTTTTAAAAAACATTATTAACTGAATCTTCATCTTTAAAAAATGACCAAAGAAGATCATCTTATCATCATATCATATTTATACCATCAATAAATACCAGGGAGAAAAAAATGCATGTCTTATCATTGATTATATTTACACTTGACACTCAAGGTAAAAGGGAATATTTTACAAAGTGAGAAATGGTAACATTTCTTCCAGTTACTTCGCTATTTATTTAAATCCATCTGTGCTAATTTGGTTGTGCAGTCAAGCCTGTTTGCAATGACTTTTCTTAATTTCCTTTAATGGAGCACTTCGAATATATAGGGAATGATCATCAGGCTGTTAAGGTGTCACATGTGTCAGTCTCTATTGGCTACTTCAGGTGTAATAATAAAGTAGCAGTCTAATAAAACTGAACTGCCTCATCATTTGCTGAGTAACAGCTGCATAAATCTACAAAGATGATTTAAAGTGAACAGAAGAGCCTCTGAGTCGTTCCTGCCACAAAGATCAGACCAGCAACTTCCCCACAGCCATTGTTCTCTTTTTAACTTTTATTTTTGCTTGGGCTGAGATTTCTTGCTTTTGGCAGCCAATGATCGTTACACTAAAGCAATCTGCCTGCTTGATTTCCCCTCTGAACTGATGGAGTGTCTGAACATTGAGAAAATCCTGCGTCTCTGACAGTGACGCTCTCATGACCAGCTCGCAGCTACTGAATACAGGCGGAAAATAATTACACCTGAAAGCTGCAGAGATATCGTTAAACAGATGGCTGGCCAGATTTCTATGAGTGCCCCTTGTGTCGAGCATGACAAAACAGCAAGGAAGCATGAAAAAAAAAAAAAGCCCCCTAAGGAAGTTAGGCAACATTTTACTAATCAGTTACGAGTGTTCTTATCCACAAACAACATCTCCATTTCCAAATGGTGATTGAACAAACAGTCAGTAATAAAATGGTAAAATTATGATAATACTGTACATTGTAATTACACATAAGGCCTGGTGTCACACCACAAATGACACAAATTCTTTCTGTATTCATATCAAAACTGTGTAATCAAATTTCTTAGCACTAACTGGGGTAAAAACAACTATAGCACTAACTGAGAAAGGTGAGGTGGAAAAAGAATTAGCACTAAATGAGGTAAGAAAGACTATAGCACCAAGTGAGAAAGGTGAGTTAATGAAGGAACTAGCACTAACTAAGTTAACAAACACTACAGCGCTGTCTGAGAACTGTGAGCTAACCGTAATTACTAGATGAGAACCCGGACGTTCTACTCGGAGCTGTTCACGTCGCCAGACTCGGAATTATGCGTTTCTATATACGCCAAAATGAATCTGTGTGACATGATATTGTTGAGACCTGCAAAGTTACAACATTAAATCACATTTTTATGCTATTGCTGAATATTGAAGAACACAGAAAGCTCATGAGGTAAAAATAACATGTTGTTTATTAATAACGCAGGCGTTGGTAATGTGTTGTTGCAAACCTAAACAACAACAACAATAAAAATAACAGTAATTGCAGTATGAAAAAAGGAAACCTTTTTAAATATAAAATTATATTATTATTTATTAAATTATAATTATTACACAGAAATATTATGAGATAACTACATTTTACTGCTGAAGTGGCCGCCATTTTGAGTGTCAGGTGGTACAAGTTGGAGCTCTCAGAAAATTCCAAGTTTACTAGTTGTAATTACTAGTTCTATGAGAACGTGACCGGAATCTCGCAATTACGGTAATTACAACATGGCATGAACGCAGCTAAATACTATACCACTGAGAAAGGTGAGTTAACCAATGAATTAGTGCTAAATGAGGTAACAAATACATAGCACTAACAGAGAAAGGTGAGCTAACAAAGGAAAAAGTGCTAACTGAGGTACAAATACTATAGCACTAACTGAGAAAGGTGAGCTAACAAAGGAATTAGCACTAACTGAGAAAGGTGAGCTAACAAAGGAATTAGCGCTAACTGAGGTAACAAATACTGAGAAAGGTGAGCTAACAAAGGAATTAGTGCTAACTGAGGAAACAAATACTATAGCACTGAGAAAGGGGAGCTAACAAAGGAATTAGTGCTAACCGAGGTAACAAATACATAGCACTAACTGAGAAAGGTGAGCTAACAAAGGAATTAGCGCAAACTGAGAAAGGTGAGCTAACAAAGGAATTAGCGCTAACTGAGGTAACAAATACTATAGCACTGAGAAAGGGGAGCTAACAAAGGAATTAGTGCTAACTGAGGTAACAAATTCTATAGCACTAACTGAGAAAAGTGAGCTAACAAAGGAATTAGCGCTAACTGAGGTAAAAATTCTATAGAACTAGTTAAGAACAAAACGTGGCATTGTTTCCCTTACTTTGAGGACAGCCACATATATATTAGACAAAAAAGACAGAATTGACTGCACATAGTGTAAATTAATGGCTCTGTGGTTGTAAGACTGAAACTTAAGCCCCAGTTTCATACCCCTCTGTTACCCTCGGGGTTCCTACCTGGAATCCATGAACTGTGATGCGCACCGTGTCTCCTACCTTCGCCCTGGCTGGGGTCATGATAAGCTTGGGGCCTTTAGGAGCCGCTGGGAGAAACAAAGATAAGAGGGAAACAGATCAGATATAATTCAGTATAAAGATTAAAGAGCAACACCACTGAAATTATTATCGATCATGACTGAGTCTAGAAAAACAGCAACGTAGTCTTATTATTTCAGTTATTTAAGTCTTTATCAGAGTATCTTCCATAAACGTTACCATGAACAAGAGGCTTATTTGATTGACAGGCTGTGAAAACATAGCTGAAAGAAAACAATGAAATATATTTTTAACAATTTTTACATAAATATTTGCTTTGTGATTTGCAATGACTTATTGGAAAGGTTATCAGAAAACTGGCATAACATTTATTTTATTGTTATGTTATGGTAAGGACATGTTATAGGGATTTGAAAGCTAAAATGAATATGTATGTTCCAGATTAAATTTTTTTTTTAAATTATTTTAACTATTTTAACTATTATTATTTGACTCTGTTCCTTAAAATTGAATTCAGGTCTGTTTCCTTAAAAAAAAGTTTACTTACTTAAAACATACTTGACTATATGACACAAACCACACTCATCTTTTCAACAACCACACTTGTTTATACAACAAAAACACTAATTTTCTCAACACAAACACACCGTTACCTGATATAAACATGCTCATCTATACAATCAACTATATGATACAAACACACTTGTCTTGTCAACACAAATGCACTCATCTCTATGATACAAACATGCTCATCTATATGACACAAAAACACTCATCTATATGATACAATCTTGTTCATCTATACAGCACAAACACATTTGTCTTTTCAACACAAACACCCTTATCTATGGGACACAAACATGCTCATCTACACAACACAAATGCACTCCTCTTCTTAAAACACACTTGTCTATACAACACAAATACACTTATCAAAAATACACTTATTTAGAACACAAACACACTCATCTGCGTGACACAAACACTCATTTTCTTGTTATAAATACAATCATTCATATATAAGGCATATCAAACACACAAACAAACTTTTCTATCTAACATGAACATGGTCATATGGCCATGGTCACTGACGCACAAAAAAGAAATGTCTATCTGGCACAGAACCATTTGCCTTTCATATACAAACAAATGCATCTTTCCAGCACAAACACAAAAATGATGTTGTAATCATCATTTGTTTTGATCTCGAAGAAGCACCAGAGTTCGTGTCTGGGCTTGAATCAACTTTTTTTAATTTAAACTTCAATCATCGACATGTCTGTCTATTTTCACTTTAGTTACCATATTCCTGCATTACCCACAATGCAATCTGACTACCTGCTGAAAGTAGTGCAGTGGGATTTAGCCCTTGCTTCATCTCTACCTAAAGCGAGCAATGCAGCAGAGCTTAGTAGTTTTGTCAGTCTAGCTCTTTCACTTCCTCTTCTGTAGACTCTGCTCAAACACTGCTTTGAAGTCTTTAACTTTCATACTAATACAACGGTCAACAACATCTCATTGATCACTAACTAGTAACTAGTAACTCAGTGCAACTGTGTCATATAGCTGCAATGCATTCTGGAACTTTAAGTCCAGCATTTGTACTAATGTTGCCACTATTTCTATGTTGGAGTTCTCAATAACATGCTGTTGAACCTCACTGGAATGTGGTGAGTGAGGAAAAAAAGGTCTTGCTTTTTTTGTTCTTTAGGAGCTAACAGTGAAGCCTGAATGTTATCCATTATGTTTGAGATTGTTGATTTTTTTTCTCCTATTAAACACCACTTTAATTGAGCTAACAATGTTATGCATGGCAGAACACTGATAACTTCTCATGGGAATATCACTTATACAGGAGCAAGCAACAAATTAGCTCCAGAATCAAAAAGAAAATACACATTGAAGGAAAATACGCATGTTAGCCATGTAACACAGCTACCAGACAAAGATTTGCTGCCATTAACCTTGCACTTTGTCTGCACTATCACTGTCTTCTAGGGACAAGTAATTACTCTATCAGTGAGCGTCTTTCTATGGTTGACCTGTCCATGATCACCTATGTCACGCTGCAAAAGGAGTTATGAGCAGCAACAGGAATAAAGGTCATTAGATCCATTTTGTCCATTGAATACCATCCTTATCAATTAAGGTCACAGAGTTGAGCACCGAGTTTGTAGCTGGGACTCTGGGGATTCCTACTTTCTTTCATCCGAGGAGCTGAGGGAGGATTTATTCCCCGAGAGAGAGAGACAAGGAACTAAATTGGGTAGATATTCATTACTGGAGAAACAGAGCATGTGAGGCAGGGTATGGAGGTAGAGAGATAAGAGACACTGAGGGAACTAATTCCCTTGTCTTGTATGGACGGAAGCCCACAGATGGGTTTAATTTGGTGCCTGAGAGAAGCTGGCCATGGAAAGAAGTGGATGAAAAAAAAAATCACATTGTGACCTTCTGAGGCACCAGTGATTTCTCCTGTGTATACAGAGCGTAGATAAGTCACACATTTTTAGCTGTGTCATGAAAGCGAGAGGCTCTGCTGCCTTCAAACAAAAGCAGTGGTGGTGTTTTACACGGGATGCAACTGGATGGTACTGACATTTCTGATTGGTGCAGGTTTTACCGTGAACCGTATTGGAGTGGTAATACTGTATGTAGCGCTTGGTAAATTCTTAAAAATATTTAGCAATATATATTAAATAAATATTTGTTGTTCTTACATATTCATTTTTTATTGTATTCTTAAATTACATTTATTTATGGAAATAAGGCTTCAGATGTAATTAATTGTTAAATTAAATGTTAAATATAACACTTTCTATGAAGGTCATATTTCTAATGAACTATGAATACTATGAATATTATAAGGCATTCATAAGGCATTTTACAAATGGTTATAATTATTTCAGGAAATGCATTACACTATCTAGCTACCTTTATTATGCATTATGGATTGTTAACATATTGCATTATAAGTAATGTTCATAACATGTTATATCACCAATACCTTTGCATAGTTCAGTATGACAGTATGAGACCTGTTGTTTTTCTTTAATAAATAAAATGTTTAAAAATTTTAATATATACTTCTTTAATAATGAATTATATCAGCGCAATTATCATCAAATCCTAGTTCAAAATTTTACAACTTTACAACATACTATAAAACTTTACATGCTCCAAAACTTTACAATATACTATTGAGCTTTAAAACATACTACAGAACTTTACAACTTTACAACATACTATAAAACTTTACAATATACTGTAAAACCTCACTCAAAATCTATGTTTAGTAGATTACACTCACTTTGTTATTGCCAATTGTTATAAACAGCACATATAATGCATTCTGTAATTCTGCATTCTGCAATTTATAAATGCATTATAAACATGGCTATGACCTGTAAACCCCTAAGAGATGCACACAATAAAAGCAATAACCAGAAACAAAAAAATTCCACAGTGTGAGCTCTTGTGTGATGTAGCTTGGCAGTTGCCCTTTTCCAGCAAAAGAATATCTACAAAGAAACTTAAAAAGACTGACTTCAGAGAAGAAACAGACTCGATACGAACTGCCTTTTTAAAAGCATTTGAGAAAGTCAGTATTATTTTCTTGTGGAGAAGGTTGCAAGATGAGTCATCTCTGAGCAAGAACAATGCTGGTAATATAGAAAAACACTATAGCAACATCTCTTTCTAAAAGAATATATAAGACCATCTCTTTCTAAAAGAATATATAAGACCATCTCTTTCTAAAAGAATATATAGGAACATCTCTTTCTAAAAGAGAGGACAACAGGTCTGCAGTGGTTTCTCAACGATGTTTGACTCTGGGACACTACCAGAATACATGGACAAAGGTAACAATAACATTTCATTAACATTTAGAACACAAATTATTAGCAGGAAGTTTCATCTGGTATGCGTGGTGAGGAGTTCTATAAAATCTATGTACGAATTTATAGTGAATCAACCGGTGAGCAAAATTTCTTAGATGAAGTAAATACATTCTTCCAAATAATATCCCAAGCCAATTCCCCACCAGCTTCATACAAATCCTGAGACAATACTTCCACTATCCCAAGGGGATGAGGAGCATTAAAGATAAACTTATCATAAAGAGTGAATACCAAACGCCGGGAAACACTGGCAGACTTAAAATGATCGGCGAGAGGGTGAGTTTCTGTGGGAGTGCTCCATGGAACAACGTACAGCCAATGCAACAACAGCCACCAATCAGACCTTTAAAACTTTTCCTTTATTTTTTATTCCATCAGCAACAGCATCAACATCCCGAATCCTGCATTTCTAAATATTTGTCACAGGACACATTCATGCTGCAGGAAAAAATGGTCAAAATCTGATCCATTTCCTCATATTTCATGACAGTGTGAGCAGCAAAAATCTAATTTAAATCTGACAGCTCCACATGTGTCATTACTTCACACGAGCGGGAATTATCCTGCTTTCATGTCATGTCAGAATGACAGTAATTACATGACGACGACTCGAAGATTCTCCTTGGACTCAGACATTAGTTTGCATAGTTGACACATACAAAGTTAAAATGTCCATTTTATTATTATTATTACATACTGGAAAATAATAGGGAATGTTAATAAATATGTAGAGTTAAATCCGAACATTCCAATCTTTACTACTTTAACTGTGGAAGTGGCTGTCATTTATTCTGCCGTGTTTGTTTAGAACATGACGTCACACACCATCCAGTTAGATATTACAGAACATTCCCCGCATGGTGGTTACGATGATAATAATTCTGATAATGATATTAATACTATATATACTATACTATATGAACACTATATGAATACTATATGATACTATATATATATATATATATATATATATATATAAAAAAATGCTGGAGCGGGCATCTTATCTCACAAGATCTCTGTACGTTTAGAGGCCCTATTAGATATTATCATGGAAATGAACTCCTCCCTCTATTTAATTCTACAATTGTGAAACTTTCACACAGCTAGATGATGGTTGCATGTTGCATTAAAACAATTTTCACACAACCTGAACCAGCTACACTATTATATTTCAATTTACATTTAAAAAGATATTTTAAATAAAAGTTTGAGCCGAAAATCAGACTTGTGGACAGTGTACATGTAGTTTAATACTGATAGAAGACTGCATTTTCCCCCCAATTTTTAATTCACACATAAATCAAAGTGTCATTACCACACCATGCCAAACAAAATCGAAAAAAAAGGCCTTTTTTTTTTTTTGAGTTGAGACATTAGTATCAGAGTGTGTGGTGGGCGAGACTGGAGAGGTGATATACGGGAGAGATTAAGAGCTTGTCGAGACATGAATCATGAGTTGATGACTCCATCGATTTTTACCCATGATAACTCGTGAGAAACACAGTTAAGGTGTTGATACATATGAGGAATGCACACGCATGGACTGACCCAGCTTTTCCTGCACTTAGCTGTTGAATTAAGGGATCAATATCCTGGATTGTGTGCCTGTACTGTCTGTGAGAATGAGGTCAAATCACCGGCCTGTGATATTTACTTACGCCCCGTGTTTAGCCAGCGGCCCTGCCACCGTGGGCCATCTGCAGCGATGCATCACACTGTGAGGTATTTTTGAGCTCTTGCTCTGACAGAAAGCATGACTGTTGACGGCCGTGATGATGAGATGCTCGGGAACAGGTCTGGGCTGGCGTCCAGCGCGAACAGTTGGCAGCTCGCGTCATCACCTTTGATTACGACAACACATTCTGCGCTCTGCTCCTCCTCCGCAAAGGGGGAGGCGACTGGCACGTCCCAAGGTTAATGTCAGCCAGTGAACACCTCAAACAGCCTGATCTCCAGTCTTTCTGTCCACTCGAGCAGCTGTACTCAGCTCTAAGTCTCTGTACCTACAAGAACTTAGTGTCACACCGGATTACATAAGACTAATGGTAAAAGACACTGTCTTGTCTAATTTAATACAAATGTTTTATTGTGGAAAAAGCTAAAGATGTGTGCAGGATGCCTTTTTTTGCCATCATACCTGAATATCTGCAGCCTTATCATTTTAATTATCTTTATCTCTAGATAAAGGAACCTGCACAAACCCACAGATCATCACTCTATTTAGGCTCAAAGATTATAATCCGCCCCCAGCTCTGATTCCTTTTTTTTGTATTTTGCTGAATCAAAAACAAATCCTGACTAGCTTAATCCTCTGCTTTAATTATGGAAAGCCACCGGCTGCATGGGCTCATGTCCATGTGGAGTTTGACTGACAGCCAATGCAGGACGGCTTTAAGCCCAGTCACCTCAACTGCCTCCCAAATTATCAGACCTGAAGTGTCCATTTACATTATATTACAGAAACTGTGAGCTGTTTGAACCGGTGAAACCTGGCCTTGATGTTTTCAATGCAAAGGTTGTGCTCCCTTTGCTTCTGTAAGGAATAAAACACTCTACGCCATGCTGACATTATAAAATAATCAAAGATAAGGTTTTGTGATGCAGTCCCACATGAAGTGCATCACACTCCCACCTTGAAGCTGATTAGTTTCCTATAACAGAAAGTGTTTAATTCAGCAATTTGCCAACAATTACATTTTTTATTTATTAGTGAACGACGCATACTTTGATCCATTTATAGTTACATTTAAAGGAAAGTAAATAGAAGCTGGTGAGGGAGCAACTGTTTATAGCTGCTATAAGTGATAATAGGTATTAAGGTGTTAAACATCTTACAAAAAAACATATCAGAGCAACATCAACTGTGTATGTTATTCACTATTTAATAACATTTCTAAAAGCTCATTTATTGTTAGCTTTAAACAGGCATTCACAAAGGCATTTGTAAAGCAGGCAAAATGGCTGTTTAAAACCTGCACGACTGTCTACTAATCAGATATTAGCTTTTCACCGGCAATGCAGTGTTTAATATTAGAATGCAGTATTTCAGTGGATATTTAAATATTTATTTATCCTATCTCATATTAATTATCTATCTATTCATCCATCCATCCATCCTTTAACTACAGGGAGAATGTTGCCATGCTTTGGTGTTCATTTTCTAACCAGGGCAAGTTATTCATTTAAGGAAGTTAATTTAATTGAATTTAAGAACTGAGATAATCAGAATGGAGTAGAAGCAACATTAATAACAGAGACGCTTAGAGAGAATGAATGAGATAATCATTAAAATAATTAAAAATCATAAGACCTTACTCAAAGTTTCATATATTGTAGACTGAAATATGAAACACATGAAATACACTTATTTCAAATAAGGAAAAAACATGAACTGATTACTTCATTATAATATTTACAGCTTACTCTGTGTATACTAGCTCCTTGTAAGATAATGTACATCTAAATAAAAAAATAATAATCCCAAGTGTGAATATGAAGAAAGGCTGAGGTCGTGTCCTCCATCCACTTCCTTGAAGATTTAGCTGGAAAATCAGGCGGTACACTGAAAACGGCTCATCAAATTAACAAACATTTGGACAATTAACTTGCCCTTTACTAGGTGCACGCTTCTGTGAGTTCATTTTTCTCCAGCTGTTATCATGTAGACGCACGTTTACTATCGAGACCATAAAGATCCACAGCTTTACCCTCATGGGGCAAAGTGGAATGAAAGGCTTGTTCTGCTGTGGATGACATTTTCATGCTTTATTTTGCATGACACTCTATGGGAATTGTGGGAACGTTATAGTGAAGCATAGGAGACCAGTGAAACCAAAACTCAGGAGAGGAGTTAACACAGAACAATCTGATATGCCACTCAGTAGGGGACACGATTTAGAGCCATTTGGAGTGACTAGAGCAAAATCTACTGTTGCATAACTTCTAAATATATACACACAGGTGATAAATGAAAAGAAAATCCAAAATAATGCGTGTTTTGGTTCATCACAAGTGGCCCGAACAGCCTCAGTGCACTTTCGCATTAATTCTTGTCTTAGCAACTGTGTTGGATGGATGAACACCATTCTTTGAAAAGATATTCCCTCTGCTGTTGTTTTGAAGACAGTGATGGAGAGCGCCTAGATCCAAAACCTCTCATAGGTGTTCAATTGGGTTGAGATGTGTTCACTGTGAAGGCCATAGCATATGACTCACATCATTTTCATCCTTACCAAACCATTCAGTAAGCACTTGGGCCATATGGGTGGGGGTCAGAGTCATCCTGGAAGAGACCATTTGCATCAGGATAGAAATGTTTCACCATAGGACAAAGGTGATCAGTCAGAAGAACTTTGTATTGATTTGTTGTGACTCTTTCCTCTAAATGGACAAGTGGAGCCAAACCATGGCAGCAAAATAAATAAAGGTCTCCCACAGCATAACAGAGCTGGCGGTTTCTCTTTAATTTGTCACCCGTCTGTAGGTAGTGTACAGATAGAATAAGAAAGCACCACTGGGCACAGCTCTGAACACTGTTCCATGGATCCATGGAGCTGCAGACATGTACAAACACCACACAAATCGAGCACAGGCACATTGCTGCATAGAGGGCTGAGCAACCCTGAGATCATCAAAACTCCCTGCCATCACTGAAAGTAGCAAGCAAGCTGAAAGTGGTCAGATGCTTCACTCTGTTCATGGTGAACAGGTGCTCCACCATATCGCCAGCCAGTGGACAAATTCAGTAAACAACCAAACAATGAAACAGAAGACAGACACAAAAATAAACATCAAAAAACATTAAAAAATGGAATTCTCCATTGAGAAGCAGCACCCAAACATGTAGAGTGTACTCTCTACTAGAAAAAGGCTGTAGGTCATGTACTATTACAGAAAATTGCTAGCTACAGTTATTCACTCATTTTCAGTGAGTGTTTTATCGTGGTCATGGTTATGGTGGATCCTGAACCAATCCCAAGAATAACCCCAAGAGGAAACCAGAGAACCTGGAGGAAATCCATATGGAAACCCCATGCTAATAATGCATTATATACTCATTAATTAATATAAGTATTAATTAATCAGTTTTATGGCTCCATGAATGTATTTATAAAGATGCAGCAACATAAATGCATTCATGGAACCATAAGACTGAAAAAATAATAATTATAAATTGGTGTATAATTCATTATGAGCATGGGCATTGTAAAAGCAAGTGCATCACTTATAAGTAATTATAACAATAATTTAAATGTATCTATAACTGTATTATAATGAAGTATAGGTCTTTGATGTGTCTTTAAAAATGTATTCATAGAACAGTAATACTTACTTAAATAATTATAAATGGGGCTTTAATTCATTATGAACATGAGCTTCATAGAAAGTGTTACCCAAAATGCTACGCAGAGAGTAAGGAACAAACCAGGGACCTCGTAGCTATGAGGCACTAACACTATCTGCTGCACCACCATGCCACTCTTCCTCCAGAGTTTCTATCAGCCTAATTTCTATCTACCATATCACTAGACTAGAAAGCTGAAACACTTCCCTGCACTGAGAAGAGAAGAGAAAACCAACTGAAGTTACTTATGCAACAGTGGTTCAAATTTCAGTCCAATTTCAAACGTATTATTCTGTTCCCTGGTGTTTTGCTAAAACTTTGAAAGAAACTTAGATTCTGATCCTACAGAATCCTGACAGATTCTTCAGTACTGCGTGACTGATTTTAGCAAACATTTGTATAAGAACCAGACACCACTGTGATGTTTGTATGAATCAACTGAGCCATCCGATTTTATCTATCATGATATTACCAAACAAAAAAGACTGACTTTGTCAGAAAAGATAGAGCGACAATAAAGAGTACGTAATAGAAAGAAGAAAGCAGTGTACTGCAGGTAGATTGTATGAACCCCACTCTCCACATGTCTCCCGCATTCATTTATCACTGTTCCTGTGTCAGGAAGTCAGAAACACATCTGTTTAGCTTGTACTGTGTCATATCACTCGTTCTCTTCTTCCCACAACTGACAGATGGAAGGCTGTGAGCACGTGCAGCTTTTGATATGATAATGGATTCTACTGGAGGCCATCTTTGTTTTAGCATTAACAGCCAGTTCAGTGTTTAGCTCTCCATGAGAAAAAAGACCTGTTGGGATCCTACTCATTTTGCCTTGCTTTTTCAGCTGCATACAAATGCAGCGATTTCAGGAAAGAATGATGAAAACCAAACTAGCATGAAATCTCCCTTGCATCTCAATTAGCATGGTAAATTATTATTATTAGTATCACAGGATAGCATTGGCATCTACAACAATGGCGTCTCGGAGGCCAGTGTGTGGTTCAATTCTCACTCCACTCGCCTAATTCAGGTTGACTTTTTCAATAATGGTTGTAAGTTAACTCAATCTAGCGCACCGGCAGTGCAATGTATTAGCCTGTCAATCACAGCGGGATTCAGCGTTTCTGCGTTAGGACTAGCAATCTGCCTGGCTGTAACGCAATTAAGCAACAAATGGAAGTCAGAGTTGCTCTAAATGCATCTGTCAGAGGACGATGTAAAAAAGATGCAGTGGTGATAGAGCAAGGAAGGTAGAGGACAAGCCAAGAGAGAAGTGATGACTGCAGGTAGGTTTGTTTCTTGCCCTCTGATTTAGAAAGAGGTTCCTTTATCCAGGTCCTGATCAGTGCAAGAAAAATTGCAGTGTTCAAAGGTCAACTTATTTAGGCATTTTCCCAAGAATGCTGGGTTCAGCAAGGCAAACAGACCGTAAAAAAAAAGTGTCTGTGAAAGTTTCAAGTCACCAAGGGCACTGAATTCTGAGTCAAGTCAAGGCACAAACACAAATTGGGTGCCTGTTAAAAACACAGATGCATGTTTAATTCTGATTGGTCAGCTCTGACAGGAGTTCTGGCTACAAGGTTGATATTACTCCGGTCATTCTAATACGTTATCATTTCAATAGTAACAACTTACAAAGGGACTTCTATGGCAGATGTTCAGTGCTCCACATTAAAGAAAAAAATGAGCCATTTATGCAGCATTTTAGAAGGAGTCTTCAGTGTCTCCACTTTCTAACAGTCAGATGTAAATCTGTAACTTTAGGTTTTCCTATATGTTCAAAGTCTTCAGGACAGAGGTCTTCGCACTTTTGCGGTTTCGCTGTAAGAAGACAAGCTGCGTTTTTGTCTTATTAACTTATTAACAGAGAAAAAAGAATGGCTGGTGTGGGAACAACTGGAAATACCGGAATACAGAAATTTAAAATACAGGAATTTGAGATGATGTTTGGACTTGTTTTTTCATTCGGTATGCCAAATACCTACACTCCACCATCCTACTTGCATAACCATGGCCTGGCCAAATGAGTTTTCTGGTTGGATTGGTTTGGCCAATTGTACCCTTCAGGCTTTGACATTTAAGGTAACCTTAACTTAACCTGCTAAACTTTCAATATCCTTTCATAGTCACTTTTATATTAAAAACTTTTAGATTAAATCATAATTGGGGCACTTTTTCTACTTCTACAACCCCTTACATCCTATTAACCCAAGCATAAAATCAGTTATGTATAGGATCTTTCAACTTAGGGTGGTAATTATGAACTTCCAAACATAACCTTGGGGTTCACTAATTATTAGGTCTTAAATCAGCATTAAAGCACAAATGTGGCATAAATTGATCATATTCCACATACTGAGCATGACCTGGGTCTGCACAGGCATGGAGCAAGTGTTTGATATCACTGATTTCACCTTGATTGGGCACATATACACAGACATCAAGGTTTAACATGACCTTGACTTTAACCAACGATTAGCCGGCTAAGCCATGAACTTCTTTTGTAACTCCCCCAAATTTGGTCTTAAATTATCTTTAAAATATTTCTTCAATTTCTCCAAACCTCTACATCCCACTTACCCTGGCATACTGTCATCTGAGTGTTTCAACTTCGGTTTCAAGTACCTCAACATTAGCAACCTTAGATTTGATGGGTGTGTGTACCCTTCAAGCATGGAGGGTGACCCTGGGTTTAACCTATGATAAGCCTGCTAAACCATGAATTTCTTTCCATAGTACCTTCAATTTTGGCATTAAATCAACATTAGGGCACATTTTCATCTTCTCCAATCCCCTATAATACAGTCACCAGGCACAGACACAGCAGAGTGTTGATCTTTTCAAAGTGTTGATCCCCCTAACAATGAATCGCCTTTTGTATCCCCCCCCTAACTTTGGTCTTAAATCATCATTAAAGTGTTTCTAAAACCCTCTATATCCTATTTCCCCAGATATAAAGCTAGTTGAGTATTGGAGCTTTCCACTTAGGGTGCATGAGCACAGTTATTATGATGTTTCAGAGGTAACCTTGAGGTTCACCAAATGCTATGGATCTTCATTTGGTCTCAAATCAGCAGTTAAGCATGACCACTCCATAAACTGATGACATCCTACTCACCCAGCATGACCTAGGTTTACACAGGCATGAAAAAGACATTTGACTTCATTATGTTTGGATTTGTTTGGCCACTTGTACATTTTGGACATAATGGTTTATGGTGACCTTGAGTTTAACCCATGATCAGTTTGCTAGACCGTTAATCTCCTTTCACTGTTGGTCTTAAATTATCAGTAGAGCATCGACTATTCACCCAGGGATGGTTTGACCTCATAAGGATGCACCTTGCACAGTTATTTTGAAGTTCTAACAGTAACACCGAGGTTCATCAACCATCCCATACACTGAAGATATCCTACCTCCTCAGCATGACCTTGGTTGGCAGTGGCCTGAAGAAGTCATTTGACTTCATTATATTTGGATTGGTTTGGCTGCTTGTACATTAAGACACGAAGGTTTACGGTGACCTTGAATTGAGCCCATGAAAAGTCTTCTAATCCATTAATCTCCTTTCAAACCTTGCAAACCTTGCACCTTGCACGGAAATTATGAAGTTCCAATAGTAACCTTGAGGCTCACCAATTATTTAGGTCTTAAAATAACATTAAACCTCATACACTGATGACGTACTACTCACCCAATGTGACCTCAGTCTGCATAGGCATGGAGAGGGCTGGGTGTTTAACCTCACAGCTGAACAGCGCGTCATTGTCCATCTGAGGGTTCAAGGTCCATGTGAGCTTGGCTTGCACGGTCACAGAACCGTCGCTCTGTGGAAGATGGGCATTGCTGAAGAAGTAGGCCGGGTCGGCGCTCTGCACCCAGTGTGGGAACTCGCGGCTCACCACCGTCTCTGGGATAGCCTCTGTAGCCGGACTGGTTTCGTAACGCGCCTGCCGGGCTGCATAGCTCCGTCTTGGACTCTCAGTGTAGAGGCGTCCAAGCAGAGACAGTGATTTCTGCATTTTGGTGTCATCCAGATCCCTGCTGATCAGAGGCCTTGCCCTGCGCACTCCTGCTGAGCCTCCTCCTTCATCGGCTGCCGTCGGAGAGACATAGGAGATCACTTCAATCAGCTCACCATCTCGCTTGAAATATACCTAGAAAAAGAGAGAGAAAAAATTTAAGAGAGATCGGAAGGCTGCTGCAATCTACTGAAATTACCTGCATTCGGAAATTGCCCAAAGAAGTTGCCCAATGCAGAAGAAACCTAAATGTGCTAACAGTATTCAAAACAAATGGCTTCTTTAATTATTTATTTATCAGTCCATATAAGTTCATTTCCCACCAATAAAAGAAAAATAAACCATAATAATGAGAAGTCTTAATCAAAAATTACTTACAGTAAATATGGTATATTTCATGAATAAATCTCTCAAAACTATTATTTAAAAAATAAAAATAAAAAATTCTCAAAATTATGACATTTTTTTCAAAATAACAAAAATATTTCCAGAAATTCTGAATGTTTCACAAGAAGAAGGATTCACAAAAGAATGTTTTTAAAACTTTTTATATTAAAACAATGAGAACACATCATTGTGAAATGATACTTTAGAATATCAAAATAATCAGATTTTCTCCAAATTATGAATTAGTATCTAAAAATATTGAGAAGACTTTTCGAAAAATATTAAGAAGTAATTCAGTGAGAAAGGTTCTTAAAAACAATGAATTAGTATGTCAAAATAATGAGAACAAAATCCTGCCTTAATATTACCTCAGTAATGAAACACTTCAGGATGTGCTTTTATGCTTTTATGCTTTGCATCACACCACCCGTTGTTGATTATTTTCCTGTAACAGCATGTTTTATGAAAAGGTTTTCTGTCCACTGCCCATATGAACAGAAACACATCCATATATATATATATATATATATATACACTCTTTTATTTTATGTTTTGATGTTTTTAAGGCATTAAACCATTTCTGGCTGAAAACTAGTAAGGGATCATCAAAGCATGCAATATTAAATTCTCTGTTCTGCACAAATGGCAAACCAATACTTTATGAAAATGGCTGCAGTAACCTATAAAATCTAGTTGTGCATGAATGTCATCAGTTCACTGGATGTTATTGGATGATAGCAAGAATTCACTGAAACATTTAATGATGCACTCTTTGATGACGGTCCTGGATTTAAGATGCCTGATCAAAATAATAATATAAAATAGACAAGAGAGGACATGAGACTGCTTGTGAGTAAGAACTGTTACAGCACTGGAAGTGGGAATAAATGTAATGAAAATTTGAATATATGTGTGGAAAATGTATTGATACTTATTTTACGCATTTTAACAATGGGGATCAGTCAGTCAGCCCGTCAGTGAGAGAAAACACATATTTTAAGTGTGCAGAAATATGTGCTAAGCTACACAGCTACACAGCTGAGCTCCATCCACGCAGTGCTGTCATTAATCCATGGCTGAGACGTGTGCCACAGATTTTATATTGTCCTACTCCTCAGCTAGACTGCATTCCTATTATGACTGCATTCCCCCACTGTGTGCCATGTGGGTATTAAAGATTCCTGAGCAGTAAATCTTTTGACAGGGAATTAAGTCCCCACTACAGACAACTTCCAGATATTTGTATTAAAATCAGAATACTCTTAGCAAGCCGTTTCTGGTGCTACTCAATTCCACAGCTCTCAGTTTTTTTTTTTTCTTTTGGGCACTCAAGGCGATAAAAAACAGAATTGCATCTCTCTCTAATCCGCCTGTCCATTCTGGGGCGGATGGACATTTTGAATTCAATTTGCACTAGAGCAAAGTGCCATTACACGACACGCCACATTTCCCCAGCCGTTTGGCTTCATCCTTCCCTCTCTGTCTTTCCTGTTTTTTTGTCCGCCATTTGTGTGAGATGATTGTTTGGGGTGTGCTTTGATTCTCTGGGACCTTCAGGGCTGCTGCACTCCACTGACTAAATAAGCGCAATCATAGTAAACATCAGTGATGTAAGCTTGCAAATTGCTACCAAGTTCTAAGGCAAAAGACAGAGAAAGAGAGAGAGAGAGAGAGGAAGGGAAAAAGAGAGAGAGAGACAGAAGAAACCATGGTAGTTTCATATACAGTATTCCTGCCCATAATTGTGCTACTAATTTAAATGACGCTAATTTACATAGACTTATTTTTAGTCCTAGATAGGATAAACTTTATACATGCATTCAACTATAATATTATAAAACATTATATAATAATAATAATAATAATAATAATAATAATATAATAAAATATCATTGAACTAATATTTAAATAAAGGATGATAAAGGATGATTTTTACAATTGTTTTTTCAACTGTGAAGAAAGAACATTGTTAATGGTTAATGTTTAATCCAGTACTTAATGGCAGTCAATTGAACATAATAATAATAATAATAATAATAATAATAATAATAATAATAATAATAATAATAATAATGTCCTGAGCTCGGGTTACTGCCTGTGTGGAGTTTCGCATGTTCTTCCCATGTCTGCATGGGTTGCCCTAGGTGTGAATGAGTGTGTGAATGAGTGTGTGCATGGTGCTCTGCGATAGACTGGTGTCCCATCCAGGGTGTATTCCTGCCTCTTGCCCAGTGTTAAGCCCAGGATAGGCCTCAGATGTACCATGGCACTGATATATACACTCTATACATTGGCTGCTTGGATAAATGCATAAATAAGCATGTGTACAGGTGTTCCTATTAAAGTGGATGGTGATTGTATATTGTTTGCAAAATAACATGCTTTTTTTTTTTGACGATATGGAGCATCCACCACAAGTTCCTGTGAATGAGAACGAGGACATTAATATAAACTTTTACCCAGAACTTCTGTCAGAACTGCTGTTACAGAAAAAAAAAACACCTTCTGACCAATCAGAATCAAGAATTCAAATGCAATGTGGGCCAAAAGTATTTAAGTTTAGGTCTCTTATAAAGGTCAAATATGAAGAAAAAAGAAAAAAAAGAAAGAAAAACAGCCCTATGATACGCAGCCACATTTATGGCCCTCCATGTAATTTGGAATTTGAAAGCTTGTGCTGCATTTCAAGCCAAAATTGTATGTTCAAAACAGGTCTATATCATGTCCGAGACACTGTTTCATTAAAGTTTAATAATTAAAGTTGTTCATGGTGGGCTAAATTAACGGATTAAGAGTTAAATGTAAACATGGGCCGGCTCTGGGCCATCACTCATTTTGCTATCTTGTGTAGAACGTTTCCGCCCACCATTTGAAATGGAGGTAATTGGTTTATTTAATTGGTTCTGCCACAGAGTTTGACTATCTCTCCACACATTTGAAAAAAGAGAGTTTTTTTCTGGTACAAATAAAGCTGAGGGTCCAGAACTTTTGAAAAGCTCTGAGTAGAATTCTAACTAGCCATGATTCTGTATGTATGTCATGTATTGCTAGCTATTAAACACGTGAAATTGTAACCTCCTGTTTTTGAATCAGTGAATCACGTGAATCAAAATAGTTCAAAAGAATCAGATCAATAATGTGATCTATAATGCCTATCATCTCACGGAATCTCTCTGTGAGCTGAATTGCTAAAGAAATCACAATATCCATGATACCTACTACAGAGGGGAAATTTTTACCCAAACACCATTGAAGATATTTCTAAAACTGACGTAAGCTTTTATGAAATATTTTACAGTCAATTAGGGCTTCCTTCATTTTGGATGTTCTGTGCTACAATATAATAGAAGTCAATGCAGCCAAAGCAGTTCTATTAGTCAGTGATGCAAATTCAGTTGCAACATTCAGTGGACTTGCTTAGTCTATAACCAGGCATGAGTGGTTAGACCAAATTGAATTGGTAAGATTCCAGAGAGATTCCGTGAGATGATAGGCATTATAGATCACATTATGGATCTGATTCTTTTGAACTATTTTGATTCACTTGATTCACTGATTCAAAAACAGGAGGTTACAATTTCACGTGTTTAATAGCTAGCAATACATGACATACATACAGAATCATGTCTAGTAAAGTAAAATTTTCCTGACAAAATACAAGAATACACAGTGTATCTTCCTTGGGGGACCCAAGGTTTCTGCTTTCTTGCATTCTTCCCATAGTGCATTCTTCCCCAGGTAAGCGATGCACACGCACCTGGCTGTCCACATGATGTGAAAGAAACCGTGATTCCTCAGACCAAGCCACCTTCTTCCATTCGTCCAGTTCTGATGCTCACGTGCCCACTGTAGGTGCTTTCGGCAGTGGACAGGGGTCAGCGTGGGCACTCTGACTGGTCTGCAGCTATGCAGCTCCATATGCAGCAATGCAGTGTCTGTTCTGACACCTTTCTATCATAGCCAGCATTAACTTTTTCAGCAATTTGTGCTGCAGTAGCCCTTCTGTGGGATCGGACCAGATGGGCTAGCCTTCACTCCCCACAGGCATCAGTGAGTCTGGGGTGCCCATGACCCTGTTGCTGGTTCACCGGTTGTCCTTCCTTGGACCACTTTTGGCATGTACTAACCACTGCATACCGGGAACACCCCACAAGACCTGCCATTTTCGTGATGTTCTGACCCAGTCGATTAGCCATCACAATGTGACCCTTGTTAAAGTCTCTCAGATCCTTATGCTTTGCTTTGTTTCCACTGTGATTTGCCTTTACAGGATTTATATAAAGACTCAACTTGGCTATATCATTAACCTCAATCCTTAGCTAGTTCATGCTGAACTTCTCACTTCTCGCAGTTGAATTTAACCACTTGAATGCATCAAATGAGCCTGAAATGGAAAATAAGTGATACAAATAGTGATAGAATTGTATAACAGGATACTGTACATGTAATCTTATGTAGCAGATACTATATATCTATAATATAAATATATGTAACAGTGGCTATATGTATAATGTATAATCAACATGAAAAAAACATTTGCATGCTTTTTCCATACTATAAATACGGCCATTAGCTGAAACATTGAAAATTAGTTCTCGCCCAATATTATTTATTTCTTCATGTGCTCTGTCCATATATCTAGCAGTGAAAGTGTGTTTACAACAGTGACACATTTATTTCCTTACACCGAGTTAATGAAAACGCAGCCCTCTGCACATGCTATTTTATGACCAGTTTAATTTTTCCTCCTAAATTTAATTTGATGTTTGGATGGATATATGGCTGCAGCCAGAGCTAGAGAGTATTATTTACACAAGTGTGTGGCTGCAGATCCTCCTAGAAGCTACATTTCTCTCAGTGCTGGAAGAGAAACAGTTCATTTACAGTGATGTAAATCACTCAGGTTACAGGTCAAACTAACCAGCTTCTTTCCCTGTGTTTTAGATCTTAGAAACTCCACTAGTGGATTATTATTATTATGATTATTATCTGACTTCTCATCCACAGTAGGCCACTGGAACTAAGAGGCTCAAATCTGTTCCAACATTACAGTGCCCTTGGGCACAAAGCAAGCTCCATGAAGACATGGTTTGCCAAGATTGGAGTGGAAGAACTTGAGTGTCCTGCACAGAGCCCTGACCTTAAACCCACTGAACACCTTTGGGATGAACTGGAACGCCGACTGCACCCCCGGCCTCCTCACCCAACATCAGTCCCTGACTTCACTAATGCTCTTGTGGCTGAATGATCACAAATCCGCACAGCCATGCTTCAAAAATCACATGGTTGTGATGGTCAGGCATCCACAAACGTTTGGCCATATAGTGTATCTCTGAGACCTGCTACTTACAGAAGCTCACTGATGTCTCAGCAGTTGTGGGGTTTATCAGAGGTGGAAGAAAAGAGGAATACGGGGAGTTGTGAATGGCCTTGTGGAATGGTCAACAATGCAAAAAACTAAAGATTCCACTCCTGTCAGTCAAGAACAGGAATCTGAGGCTACAGTGGGCACAGACTCACAGAAACTATACAGTTGAAGATTGGATAAAGACTAGATCTTCAACTGTCCAATTTTGGTGAATATGTATACACTACAGCCTCAGATCCCTGCTCCTGGCTGAAAGAAGTGGAACCCAGTGTGGTTTGTAATCCATCCACCTCAACGTTGGTGTGTTGTGCATTCTGAAATACTGGTCACCATGGTTGTAAAGAGTGGTTATTTGACTTTACTGTAGCCTTCCTGTTCCTGTTTGAACCTCTCTTGATCTCAACATCAAGGCATTTCTCCCCACAGAACTGGGCTGCACCATTCTGTATATACTCTAGGGACTATTGTGCATAAAAAATGCAGGAGATCAGCAGTTTCTAAAATACTCAAACCAGCCCATCTGGCACTAACAATCATGCCATATACATGATTACTGAGATCACATTTTTCCCCCCATTCTGATGTTTGACATGAACATTAACTGAAGCCCTTGATCTGTATTTGCAGTATTTTATGCATTGTGCTGCTGCCACATGACTAGCTGACAGGATGATTGCATGAATCTGCAGATATACAGGTATTCGTTGAGTGCAGATATGGTACAGGAGTACAAGTGTCTGGGATTGCATCTGGACAGTAAACTGGACTGAGCAGTAAACTTTCAGACTCCAAAAAACTCAGAGTACACTCTACCTTTTGAAGAGGCTATGAAACTTTAAAATCTGCAGTGCTGTGCTGTGAATGTTCTACTACTCAGTCTTGGCCAGTATGGTCTTCTATACAGTGATGTACTGGGGCTGTAAGGTTTTATCCCCATGAAAAAAAGAAAGAACCTGAGGAACTGGACAGGATTAATGAGCAGCCACAGGATTAGAATTTTTAATAGACACCAAACAAACAAACAAACAAACAAACAAACCCAGATGAACAAAATTTGATTTTGGCATCCAGGTTACTTGCGTAGGCTATATATTATAAATTAATGATCACATAATGGCTATTCATCCTATTTTTCCACCTGCATCATTTATTTTTGTATTTGTGTGCTAACGCACAATTGCAACTGCAAGAGTGAAAAGTGACGTTTAAACAGATAAAAACGATGCATTAGGAAGGACCCACTTAAGAGCAAACGACTGCCACAGGCCACTAATAACAGTATTTGTAAACAGCGCATGCCTGCTTAGAATTAGATTACATGCTTTTTTTTTTCCCAGAGCATCGCTTGTTTCTGTTAATGGTTTCCTGCAGCGTTCAGTAAAATGCTTGATGCTGCTTTTTTCCATGGAAGATAATCAATTGCACATCAAATCAGAGCTTTACATTATTGTTGCCTTATAACATCATTAGAGCTGTACGTCATTACTGCGCTGTCGATTATGATTATGATAAGTGATCGTGTTTCACAAATCGCAGCTGCATTGCTTTCTGAGTGAGGTTGGGGTGGGAGTGAAGCCGAGTGTTTTCTCTCATCTCGGCTATTACGTAGACGTTAAGCTACCACTCTGCATCAGTCAGTCTTTATCAGTTATGCAGTGTTTACAGAGCATAGTTAATGTGAGGGCATCTCCTTCATGACCTTACAAGCTAACCATACTCTCTGTGGTTTTGCACTGGTCTTTGCGTACCAGTCCTCCAGTACTCCAGGTGGCGCTGTTAAAATTTCATGACAATTTCCACAACTACAGAAAGAAGCCTGCCTGCTGCAAAGTGCTGATAGTGTAAAATATGCCAAGTTGATGAAAGTACATAAAAAAAATCTTAGAACACAAGAACTTTCATATTTACAAAGAGAAATAAGACAGGTAGTATTTAAGACCATTAAATAAATTGTTGCAAGAGTTTAGCAGGCTAGCATACTCTATACAATGCTTGGAATGAATAAGCTTGGGCGTGTTTTGTTTGTGAAGACCAAACACACGCTTGGTTGTATAACATTCGACCATGGAGTTCACCTAGTTGCCATGTGCATGACACAGCAAGCGAAACCTCTACACAACAATTATTTCATATTGTTCGTGAAAGCCAGCCGAACATTGTTTCTGCATGAGGTATGCTGAGGCCTTAAGCTTGCATTTAGTTATTCATTTTCAGTAAAATCTGCCGATTTACAGCGAGGACAGGGAGACAGCCTTGGCAAAGTGGGCGGGCTGAGTTATGAAAAAAAGAAATGGTGGTATACTTCTTTTTTTCCCCCAAAAAGTGAAACATTATCCTAGTTTATTGGTTCCACATATTTGTAAACTAGCTGTGAGACTCGCCATCAAACGTTTGATGAAAAATAGAACACCAATAATGTGGCAGCAATCACGAGGAACAATTTTACAGTATTAATTTGATCTATTTTATTCATTAACACCAATACCTGGCTATGTAAGTAGAACAGGACATTAGGGAAAAGAAGAGCTAATAAAAACTATTCCACTTTATGCACTATGAGGTGATAACATTTAATAAACTGATGAATGGTATTTTTTTATAATATATATCTGTTTTTCAAATATTGAAAATATATACTGTTAAGAAGAAGAAGAGATTTAAGAAGAACTCACACAAGATTATATCTGCTAAGAATAGACATGTCCTTAATCTCCCATCTCTCTCGTCTTTGCACTCTATAAACTTTTCTCCTTTTTCCCCAGTATATTTACAGATCTTTTCACTGGCTAATACAGCTTGGCATTTGGAGTCAATCACTGAATCACACTAAAGACCAACACCTGACACATTTCTGAGATGCAAGCCCATGTGTGCTTTACAGTGATTCATGCAGAACACGGGCTTTCATTACGCCATGGGTCTGGTGTGAATTCTATTTAATGTGAAAAATATTGAATATAAAGTATCATGGGCTGTTCAATACTAGTTTTTGCAGGTTCTTGTGAGCTGAATGAAACCAGGCACAGAGATTGCTTGTTCTGTTCTGCTCTGTTGTTCTGCATGGTTATATCACACTAGCCACAGGGACTACACAGGAAATCTAGCAATAAGTATTCAGTGAAACTTCCTGCCCCTGTGAGCACATGTTCACAATCAGGTGTTTGTAGTTATACTAAGTTAGATTTGGTTTAGTTATTTTAACATTAAACATGCTTTTATAGCTATACCTGGAGTTCCTGCTTACACTCTGACCACGATGTACACCCATTTGAACCACTGTTTAGAAGATGGTACAAGGAATACAGTAGAAGACCATCTAATAAAAGTCAGTGGGGGCATTAGTATGGCTTGGAGTCCATATTTTCCTTTGTTAAAGATACAAACTCCATTAGAACCCACCATTAGACATGATCTAGTACAAATAGAGGGTTTTTTAATGGATATTCTGGTTTCAAACTAATGCTAATCTTTCCAGAGGGTTAATCTGGCATACTATTTAGAGTCGAAGTATGCAATTTTGGCCACTGATAGAAGGATAAATTGTAGAGTGCAGCAGATAACAAAAAAATATAATATATAGATACTCAATCAGACCCTCTGTTGGAGGCCCCAAACACACGCGCTCTCACAACGTCTACATAATAAAAGGTCACATACAGAGGTGCACCACTGTGCATCATGCTCATTTAGGTGGCCTGTACAAACAGATGTAATTCAACATGAGAGTCTGTACACAATGGTAAATAGAGACCATGCATGGCCCCTTTCTCTCCTGAATGGCGTCTAATGAAAGCACCTGCATGTTCTTCGCTGCCAGGAGCCCAATTTTCAAGCAGCAAGCTCATTTAGGTGCTTGACAATAGTCCCTGCTCCTGTGCTTGTCCAAACCCCCACACACTCAGGCCACCATTAAAATTTGTCATTGAAAAGGATGATAGGATCATTTCTATGGAGACGGCATTGAAGTAAAGACTGGGATGGTCTGCTCTCACTCAATAATACTTGCTATTAGCCTTCATTATTCGACTTCCTCTTAATCAGCATGAGCTTGTGATTGTATGGAAGCGAGACTACCAGCTTTCCACAAGAATATAGAACAGCAACAATGTGGCAGCAATCACAAGGAACAATTTTACCATATTAATTTGATCTATTTTATTTATTAACACCCATAACTGGCTCTGTAAGTAGAATAGGACATTAGGAAAAAAATAAAAACTATTCAACTTTATGCACTATTAGGTGATAACATTTAAACAATCTCATGAACGGTGTAATATATATATATATATATATATATATATATATATATATATATATATATATATATATATATATATATATATTACACCATTCATGAGAATATATATATATATATATATATATATATATATATATATATATATATATATATATATGTATTCCCAAATATCTAAAAGATTATCTTTGCTAAGAACATACTTATCCTTAGCCTCCCATCTCTCTTGTCTTTTTTCCCCAATATATTTATAGATCTCTTCACTGGTTAATACATCTTGGGATTTGGACTCAATCACTGAATCACACTAAAGACCAACATCTGTGATTTGGTGCACAGTGTTTATTGCACAGGCGAGACTACCAGCTTTCCACAAGCACTTCAGTGGGGAACTGCTATAGTTTAGTTTATAGGGTCATGCTGAGGATAATCATGATGTCTTCCAGCTGTTGAAGAGATTGTTATTTATGCCTTTACATCCTTTAGGTCTGAAAATTCAAAAATTCTACTAACTCAGTGTTATAATTATGAAACCAGGACAGGTGTTGTTTTGCCAGTATTCTACTGCCCAGTTGTGGTGAACCTGTGCCCACTGTAGCATCAGATTTCTCTTAACGGCAGACAGGAATGGAACCCAATTGGTCTTCTGCTGTATTAGCCCACTTGCCTCAAGCTTTTGCTCATTCTGAGATGTTTTTCTGCTTAACACAGTTGTAAAGAGTGATAAAGCGTGATCATTTGAGTTACTCTAGCCTTCCTGTCATCTTGAACCTGTCTGGCCATTCTCCTCTGACCTCTGTCATCAACAAGACATTTCTATCCACAGACGTGCCTCTTAATGGATGTTTTTTGTTCCTCACACAATTCTGTGTAAACTTTAGACACTGTTGTGTGTGAAAATCCAAGAAAAGAGGTGACAAATACTCTCCCTATTTTTACCCACTGTTCAAAATCACTGACTTTATTTGTCACTAGAGAGATTCAATTGAATGACTTTAGGTGATTAGCTCACTGCAGGCAATGAACAGCACAGTTGCTACTATTGTTATTACTATTGCACTATTACGTGATTTACACATGAGACTCTCAAAACTATGAGATCAGTACAACTGATTTATCTCACTGTTTTATTACATTATATAAGAAATCTGTATTTTTCTTACTTTTCGATTTGGAATAGCAAATTTGACAAAAGACCGAATAAAAAAAGTCAGCTTGTATAGCAAGCTGAAGAATATTAAAATAAAAAAAGGGGTTCTGTTTTATGAATATGAAAAATTAGCTGTAAGTGTACAAGGCTGAAAAAAGGGCATCACTTCAAAAAAAAAAATCACTTCACATGTATTTAATACAGAAGTATTTGACAGTAAAACACTGCTGGATGCTTTAAAATGAGCCATTTTTTAAAAGTTTAACATGCATACTGTTTGAAATCCAAAGCAATAAAAAGAGAAAATAAAACCCCCCGAATGGATTTGCTGTGTGTCACATAGCATGACTTAACAAAAAGGCGTGGAGAGAGCAATCCTGTATTATAAATTGGGTGCACGGCACACTGCACACATGATGTACTACACTGAGCTGCAAGAGCTATGCACAATGGCTGTCACAAATTGATTTCGAGAAGGTGGTGAAATTATGAAGCAGTGCCATCAATTTTTTTGTTCAGCTGCTATTGAAAGACTTTCAAACACTCAAAGGTGAGCAAGAAGAAAAAAATCTGATCATTTAGAAATAATTTATAAAGAAGGGACAATGACAAAGCTTGAATTAAATGCTTCAGAAAAAAAGTATAACATCAAGGAGGTGAAATTCAGGTAGAGGTACGCACTTGGAGTCTAAATCGCCAAAATGAAGGCCAGGAAAATATAATGGCTCTTCTTATTCTGTATTCTAGAACAGGCTGTAAGTCAAATTTGTTCTCCAGCATACAACATGTAAGGATGTGTTTTATTCTTCTTACACCACAGCAATTTGCCAAAGAGTACAATTTTTATTTATTAAACAACAACAACTTCTTTTTATACATTTCTAGTCACATTTAATGCTGTGGAACGTCAGGTTAGTTCTTGGCAATTACGTTAGCAAATACAAATAGTTGTTCTCACATCAGCCTCTCTTTTTTTTTCTCGAGGACAAAAAAAAAATTAGACTTGTTATTATGTCATGGTTTCATGGTAATGTATTATCAGAAGCTTACCTCACTGTTGACACAACTGATTTGTTTTACCTGATCAGTTTCCTCACTCCAGTGATTCTCTTCCCTTTTGTTCTGGCTGCAAGTCCTCCAAAACATTTCACAACTCCGTCTCACCCTAATTCACACTACAGCGCCTCTGTTTCTCCGCACAGGAGACGTGATTGCACAGAAAAACCCTTCGGCTGTGTAATCTGCTACTGTTGTACACGCGTTATATTGCTACCGCTGTACGTAACTGTAACATACACCACGGCTACCAAAGAGCACAGCTAGCTGATCAGAACAAAACCAAAACAATGTTCTGTTTTTGGCTAAGCAGCGCTGCACACTTACATGCTAGTTAGAGTTTTCTTTGGCCCACCAACTTTCCTTTTTTCAGCTTATAAGAGCAACATGATAAATACTGACAGTGTAAGAGATTTTATGGAAAAGTCATTCTTGAACAATTAGGGCTTGATATGTTACTAGGGCTTGATGTGCAAAGAAATTCTGTCATAAAATTTTCCTTTAATTTTCACCTTGTGTGTGTTTAAATAGTCGATTAATACAGTGATACCATGAAACCATGATATTTTCAGACTAGGTTATCATATCGTGGAAATTTCAACCCGTAACACCCGTAAAATGCAGTTTGTCAGGTTAGTGACGTTTCCCATGATTCAAAACGTAAAGTTTCAGCTTTACCTCTGACAGTTACAAAACACTGACACTGGAGACTCCTTCCAACTCCTTCCATGTTAAATACACCATACAATCTCCTCTTCTAATTTGCTACTATAGAAATGATAACGTATTACAAGTGCATAAATATAAACCTGTGATTTGCCTTGTAGATGGAACTACTGTCAGAGCTGCTGTTTTAGAAAATGAATAGAATCAGAATAGAGTTTTCAACAGCATAACAACACTGTGGAATATCCAAGTTACTTTTAAATTTTCACCTGTCTCCAAATTTGGGAAAAATTCAGATCAGCTAGTAGATAAAAGTGAAGAAGGGGGTGTCTTGAATCTCCCCCAGTGGATGATCCATCTCCTAACATCCTCCAAATCTGTTTACTTGCTATTGATTTAGTCATACAAAGTCATGCTAGACGACTTTGGCTGCGTTCACCGAGCCTCCATGGGGCCGTTCTATGTTGCGAAAAAGTGTTTCCAAAAATGCATTAATTTCAGAGCAGTGTTTTGTAGAGCTTGCATTAGTGAGTCAGGCAACGCTCCAAATTAGATGTAATATAATTTGGCCTAGACTATTTCCCCCATGGTTCAGGAAAAAAAAACAAAAGAATCTGTGTTGGGTCTCTGCGATAACAAATCATTCCGACTTATTTCTCCAAAAATCAAACAATGTTAAGGCATGCATTTAAAATTTGCAGGTCAGTGGGTAGGAAAGTATGGTCTTTATAAAAGGGTGGAATTATTTGATAATGATATGTGGGATAAAACAAGAGAGTTTCCAGTCCCCTAATTGTGAAAAAACACAATTCAAAGCTGAGAATAGGATTGAGGGATGTACACGGTGAGTTCCTGGTAATAACACAATTTTGCAGCTCTTCAATTCATTGTTCCATGAGTGGCTCTTCGACTGGTCACTTGAATTGAATGGGTTTAAACCGAACTCAAAAAATAGTTGAGACTAATGTGTTCTGTCATTGGAAAGTTCAGAAGAGCAGCGGTTCATAACCATAGATTTTGGTGGGGAAGGACGACATTATTAACAAAATGAAGTCGAATGACTTATGCTATAGGGTTTTTAGAGTAACCCCGTAATAAACAGTTGAGAGTCGACAACATGCAGTCATCCAGCGTGCAGCTGGTTCTAGCAGTTCGTTTTGTGTGGTTTTAACATGTACATTTGTTCAGTTGTGTCTGAAACAGCAGGAGTGTTTGACTGATTTCAGCCCAAACCCACAAACACATCTCAAAAACCACAAACCTTTGAAAATGGAGACATATTTTTCTTCTTTTTTTCACAAGGTCACTGTGGTTTGCATGCATTTCTGATGTACAGACATTATCCACTCCATAATCTCATTTCCCTCTTCCAGTCTTTGCAATGCTGTATATCTTACAATGATTAAAATGATTCTGTATGTCATAGACACAGTGTCTGCACTTACACTTTGTTTGCAGAAACTTATTAGATTTCATTCCAGTTATTTGCTATAAAACAAGATCTTGACCGCTGCAAAGTAGCAATGCTGTCATTAACTGTCCTGCTCCTGCTGCTCCTCCTCCACTGAAAATGTTCTGAGAGCGAGCATGGGGCAGCATGAGTCCTGACCCAATGGACCTCTATTAGCACTTTTTGCAGTTCCCATTTTTGACCACTAGGTGCAACAATAACTCTTCAACATTTGCTGAAGGCTCCCTCAACTGAAGACATATGTGGGGAACTTTGAACCATGTTCTCCATGAAAAGCATTTCAAGATCTTCTTAGGTTTGCTCTTTCTACAATTCCAACCGTAGGTTTTCAGATTTTCTGGATACCGAGAGCAATAGTTGTTAGGTAATTAGGGAGGTTTCATTTGTAAAATTCTGTTCATGAAGAGGCTGATGAAGCTGATAAGGAGTGTAGGATGGAGGGAGAATCTTCTCCAGTGCTGGGAGTGAACTCTAGGCCACTGATGGAGGTTGTCACAGGAGAGGCCAGCGTCTGGCAAAGCCCAGCTCAAGGCAGGGTGGCGGAAATCATTTTCACCTCGTGCTCCTGTCGCGCTGGGCACTTAATTGCACGCAGGACAGATCCGGAATACATAACCATGCACCCGTGGAGCGTGATTAATGGCCCGGTGGAGTTCAGCAGCACGGCTAAACCCAGCCACAGCAACATCCGAAAGGTTCACGGCCCCAATTTTCAGCAACGTGGGCTACCAATATCAAGATTTTGAATGATGTAGAATTTTGCAATTTATGCAGTAAAACAGTCAAGCACTGGGTCTTTTGTTCCGGCATTCAATACAGTGCCACTATAAACCTCTGAACTGACCTGTGGAAAGCGTGGATTGACGATGACCCCGATTGACTTACCGATGGTGCGGGTTTGCCTCCTTTGGCAGTGCAGATCAGAGTGAGGTTCTGGGCTTGGTAGCGGCTGAACGGCGCCGGTGTGTTCTCTGCTACTACTGAGATGTTGTTGGGTGGCGCTGGGAAGAAGAAAAGAGACATCCATAAGCACACAGAAAAAAAAACAAAACATTAAAAGCGATCAAGGGCACACCACTCGACACAAACCAGCATGATGAGCATTAATAATGCTTTTTGTAGAGGCTTTTCATACAGTCTCATCCAATTGCTCATCCAATTCATCAGCCCCCTCAGCCTCACATACTGGATTTCCTTTGTCTCTTAGGACTTTGAAACACTTGTTAACATCATGAATTTTCGATGCTGTTTCATGGTTTGAGATTCAGGCGATGGTGATGGACAGAACATTTCAGTACATTATTTATGCACATGAGGGATGTAACCAAATGAACAGATAATGTGCTCTTATTTATTTATTTTTTGGATTGGGACTGAGCGGGAGGTTTTTGCTTTCACGTGAGTGAGTGGTCAGACATAAAGCTCACAGGATGAAGAAAGACCACATTTATTAACGTGTACATGAACAGTACATTTAGCATTCATTCAATCATGAATTCTTGACTGAAAAAGTCTTGGAACTGCTGCCCTATGCAATGCACTTATAGAATACAGGAAGTGCAAATCCAATTAGCTAAGCTACATTACAGCATTGTATAGACCAGTACACCTGACCCAGTCAAGACCTGTACGCTTTTATAGTTAGAATGTAAAAAGATTATTCAGTTTCTTGTAATTTATCCGTTATAGTTTGGGACGGTGATTCAAATTTGCCTAGTGCTGACTATTTTTTATTTTGTGTGAATTTATCTTTTTTTATTCGCTCAGTTGATGAAAATACTTGATATTGGACTTGGTATGGACGTTTTTGAAATGATAAATCATTTGGGAGAATTTTTGACTTTTGTGAGCACAATTTTCACATGGTGTTATTTAAAAAACAACAACAACATAGTTTTATAAAAATAAGCTAACTCTTCAAAAAGGAATAACACACGTGAGGGCATATTACTCAGAAAATAGTCAGTGATGGAGCTACTGTAACTGTACTGAAGCTGAAGTTGATGAAGGTGACAGCATGTTTTATTCCTCTTATTGGTCAATGCTAACATTTTTTTTATTTACTAAAGACACTTAGTTTTTATCCATTTATAGTTATGTACGGATATTGGATGTGGTGGAATATTTGTGAAACAAGTTAGTTCCTGTTATGACTTGCATTATAACAGCTATAAAGAGTTGTTACCTCTTTAACCTCTTTATTTCTCTCTTTTAGGGTTAATAAGTCAAAAAAAATGCAACTTGTCATATTACCAAGAAACCGGAAAGTGCAAATTCCTATATCCTGTGTCGGAAAACTTAAAGTTAGAACTTTACCGCTGACTGTTACAAAGCACTGACACTGGGAACGCCTTCTAAATATGCTAAATAAACATCTCCTTATGGAAAACTTCACCATATCAACAATTTGACAAGTTTTATAATCTGTTTATGGGGAGCGATGCACCATACAAGTTCCCTGTGTAAGTTGTGAGTATAGAAATGATGATCTTTTACAGCGAGTGCATTAATATAAACCTCGCGGCCAAGCTGTTACTCAAAAGCATTCAACATCTTCTGAATAATTAGAATCCAGCATTTAACAGCACTGTAGTGTAAAGCAAATTATTATTTGTTTACCAATTAGTTGTTATTTAAAAATTAATGCATGGCTAGGATCTGTTATAGCTGGTACAGCTGTTAGGATGAGCGGGTGTGGAACAGTGTCGTCGCTAAACTATGCTGCAGTGGTACATTTGATCAGAGCTATTGAGCTATTGCTTGTTAAATATGGCACCCCCTCTAGATAGCACCCTTGGCAGCTTCCCATGTCTCATATGCCCAGGCCAGCAGTACTCAAAGTGAAGTACTTGCATTATACAGCGCATTATATAGCCTGCAGATTTAACGCTGCTCTGGTGTGGTCTACCTTTCCATATGCGAAGAGATAAACCAGCAAGACAAGGCACCGCTCCCACGAGTGCTGTTACGGCTTTCTGCATTCAAATACTGTCCTGCGCAGCTGTTTTAAATCATAAAAACTGGGCCAGTCGCAAGGCTGGTCAACGTGAGAGAGGGAGGTTGTTAGAGATGAAGTGGGAACACTCATACATATATTATCCACAGCCTCGGGCAAGGTCTCCTCTGGGAGGTCTTACAAGTGTGTGATGGGAAAAAAAGAAAAGAACCTATCCCATAACAGAAATTGAGTCTCTAGAAGAAGAAGTACCAACCACTTCACATGCTGGAGAATCTAAAAAAAAAAACAAAAAAAACAAACAACAATACGGTAGTTCATTATTCAATTCTATACAGATGTGGCAAAAACATCTGCATTCCTCACTCTCTTCATTCACATGATGCGCCCTGCTGTCAGAGATCATCATCGAATATCCCTTGGACTGCATTATCACCTGAAACACGATTTTCACAGATTCACTTTCACACCCGGCTGAGGAAGTACGGCCCGCTATTGCCTCGGTGTGAGAAATTGTGTTTGAAGTAAGTGGAGCAGGTTAAAGGAGTTGCCCGAGGAAAAAGCATTTATAAAATCTCCCGATCGATAACGCTCACACAAACAGGAAATAAAAACTGTATGAAAACAGTAAAGGAAGTTCTTTTCCTGTTTACCCTGAAATCTGACTTTTTGAGCCATCATGTAGTTTATCTGGTTTATAAATGTGAGAATTTAGGAGTTTAAGTTGCTTTTTTAAAGGAACACTTTCGCCAAAATAAAAAAAAAAAAAGAAAATTTGACCATCCATAGGTCTTTGGTAAACATATTTACTCTTCTACTAGAGTGTTTTCACAATTTGCCCAAATACCAGGATTTGGGGGCGGGGCTCATAATCGTGGATCGTGAATTGCTTTCAAATTCCCTCAACGGTTTCATACGACATTTTTGTGCACTCCTGTTTGCAAATTGGTAGCCGTTGTTTGTCATTATTCCTCCATTTATCATTTTTTAAATTATTACTTTGCTACCAACAATCAAGCTGCAGTCAACAGCGCTTAATGCATACGTGGCGTGTCTTTATTAATGAATAAGTGCAAACGACGATCGAAAGAAAAACAGGAAAATAATCAATGATGTAGCGTGATGCGGCCTGACGTAAAATGAAGTTAATTTTTACTTTTTTTAATGAAATTTTTACTTCGTTGGACTTGTTTGTTTACAGTCACTAGAAACAGGCTAGTTCCTGCTTACATTACAGCAGCGATAAACAGTCATTCTTTCAGCAGAATCTCTTTCTTTCTCTCTCTTGAAGTTAACAAGACAAAACAAACCCCTTTTCATGTTCCTGAGAAACCACAAAGTGCAAGGTCCTTTATCCTGTTTGAAAACTTAAAGTTATCTTCTTACCTCTGACTGTAACAGAGTGCTAACACTGGAGACTCCTTCCAAAAATGCTAAATAAACTTCTCCATACAGAAAACGTCACAATATATTAACAATGAAAGACGTTTATGTGAAGAGTCCATGTGAATGAGCTGGGAACATTAACCTTGCAGCTGGCTCTATTGTCTGACCAATCACAATCAAGAATTTACCAGCGCTGTGATAGGAGTAAATGTAATTAAGCTGGTCAGTGTATAATCAGATTTGGATCCAGGCTTTTCTCCCCAGAATTAGTACACAGCCACACAAAGCCTCCAAATAATTTCTTGAAATTTAATGAACGCCAGGTAAAAGTATGAAATCAAAGCTCACCCTCGCTCTTAATCATTCATGACTTAAATATTCATGTCATAAATATTCCATTATACTCGATCGCTCAATACTCTCTCTTTGAGAAGGTGAAAGTGGTGCTTTGCATGGATGACAAATTTAGCCTTATTAAGTGTAAAATACGCCTGAGCTTTATTATCTCCCCAGAAAGGAAGACACAATTATTTCATTTGCAGTCTCGGTTAATATCACAAATTCCCCGTAGGCGCCTTAAGGCGATAAATTAATGGACCGCTGTCAGGTTTCTAATTAATATACAGCTCTAATGAAAATCAGTGTTGTTTGACTCATAAAAAAAGACACCCTCTTCCTGGTTTGCTAAGAGGGAGAAAGAAACAGCTAATGTTTAATAATGTCTAATAATAATAATAATAATAATAATAATAATAATAATTAATATCTGATTAATATATAATTAATTATTAATAAATAATTAATATATATTATTTTACTAATTACTAATTATGTTTTAATCATTAAATAATAAAACTTATTTAATGTTACTTAATTGGGAATTATTTGAATTAAAATGTTTACCTTTACTGTATGGTTTTTAGGTAAATTAATGAAGGTGTTGATTGATTTTCTGCAGCAGCAGCTCTGACAGTAGTGTGAGCTACTACTATAATCTAAGGCTATATCTATCTATCTAATAATAAATGGATTTAAAAATGTTTTATTAAAAAAAGTATAAACATTAATAGGGTGAGGTTTTCCGTAAGGAGACATTTATACTGCAGTTTTCTTGGAAGGAGTCTCCAGTATCAGAGCAACATACCGGTCCAAGGTAAAGCTCTAAGTTCAAGTCACTGCTTTGCATTTTCTATATAAAAAGCTGCATTTTTTTGTCTTATTAAGTTCAAGGGAACAACTGTGTATGGATGTTATAAGTAGTGGTGACATGGATACTTTCCTTTAAAATCTCAACAAAAAAAAAATAATTAAGAGATTTTATTTTTTTTTTACTGAAGAACTTAAACATAAAGGAAAAATAAATAAATAAATAAATAAATAAATAAATAAATAAATAAATAAATAAATAAATAAAATAATTGCCAATTCCAATCTTTTCCATTTGTTCCAGGATTGGATAGAATTAATTCTTTTTTCCTCCAATATTTTATCCATAATTTTTTTTTCTGCATATTGGATCGGTGCTATCAGTTATAATGTAAGCAATAACAGGAACCAACTTGTTTCATGGCCATTGCACAACATTAAATGTAACTATAAATGGATAAAAAGTACAACAGGCTGCATCACACACAATTTATTCCTTATTCATTTGGAGTTGATTAATAGAGGGATTATTGACCTAGTACTTGATTAAGTGTCTATTAATGTTTTACCAAGTTGGTAATATTTTTAAAATGGCATACTATGAAGGAAGATCAGAAAAATACATAAATGTCATGAAATCATATCATTGTAGTACATATTTCAGCTTTCAGTGTGTGTCAGAGACACGCAGGATGAAGGATATCGTAAACCTGAAGACGCCAAACTCAAAATAATCCCTGATGAAACATCAGCAAATCTCTGATGAATTAAATGAAATTTCAGAGTTGGGTACACAACAATAACGTGTTTTAATCCTATGAAGGATTAGGTTTTGTTGCTTGATGTGACAAGTCTTTCTTATTCAATTTTCCTGCACTCAAGGTTACTTGCATCTTTTATAAGAAAGAAAGAAAAAAACGTATTTAGAATCAGAATCTGATGAGAAGAGTTTATCACTGATCAGCTTCAGTGCTTTAATCCAATATTCTTTCATTCTTTGTGCTGTTCAAGCATAAAAATGTGAAATACAGCATGACAGACATGCTTTCAATAACAAGACTGAACATACTATATTTCTTACTGACTTCTTGTCTTCGTCAATCTTCCTGGCCAATAAATATTATGGCTAGGTGATATCTCGCAAATTAATATCACCTTCACAGTAGATAATGCTGCTGGACAGGGTTTTTAGTACATTATTTCACCACTTCCCAAAACAAAAACATCAGTGCCTGTAAGGAAACAGATTCAGAGACGCACAAAAGGGAATGATGTGGCTGTGTGATGTATTTTAACACAAAATAGTTGTTTTTACTATTTTTTCTATATGTCATGTCATAATCTTAATTTCATCAGAGTCTGATTTCAGGCAGAGAGTGATCAAGTGTCATCCAATCAGTTAAAAAAAAGAAAAATAATCAATGACAGGATGATGTGTCCTGCGTTTTATTCCTCATGTATCACAGCAATTTACCAACCATTACAATGTTTAATTTGTTAAGGAAGAATACAAGGAAGTCATACTTTTTCTTCATTTACAGGTACATTTAATGTTGTGGAACGTCCACGAAACAAGCTAGTTCCTGTTAATCTATTATTGTTATTATTATATGTAGTTCTATAATAACAGTTATAAAGAGATGCTCCCTCAACAGCCTCTCTTTTGCTTCTGACTCTTGAAGTTAAAAAACAAAGCAGCTTGACAGGTTAATGAGAAACCACAAAGTCCAAACTCTTCTGTCCTGAAGAATTTGCCAAGAATTTACCTCTTACACTGGAGACTCAAATAAACACTTCCTTATAAAAAAAAAAAAAAAAAAAAACTTCACCATATCAACACCATGTCAATTGTACAAGTTTTAAAATTTCTTTATGTGGAACATTTTTTTTATTTTGTTGTTCTCCCTCTTATAATATATATATATATGTAAATGTTTCAAAATGAGAGAAAACTCATACAAACTAACTCACTGTCCACTTTAACAGGAACAGGAACACCTGCTCATAGCAGTTATCCAATCATCCAATCATGTGTCAGCAGCAAAATGCATAAAACGATGCCGATACAGGTCAAGAGCTTCAGTTAATGTTCACATCAAACATTAGAATAGGGAAAAATATGATCTCTGTGACTTTAACCTGGTTTCGACTTTGACTGGTTGTTGGTGCCAGATGGGCTGGTTTGAGGATTTCAGAAACTGCTGATCTCCTCAGATTTTCACTCGCAACAGTCTCTAGAGTTTACACAGAATGGTGTGAAAAACAAAAAGTATTGATTGAGTGACAGTTCTGTGAGTGGAAATGCCTTGTTGATAAGAGAGGTCAGAGGAAAATGGCCAGGGAGGTTCGAGTTGCCAGGAAGGATATAGTAACTCATATAATCACTCTTTACAACCGTTGTGAGCAGAGCGGGTCCCTGGAGGACTAGCGGTTAGGCCACAGCACTCTCACCGCTGCGGGCCAGGGAACTAACCCCAGCCACTGGGGTTGCCACTGGGAGAACACTCCCAGTGCTGGTCCCAAGCCCGGATAAAATTGGGGAGGTTGCGTCAGGAAGGGCATCCGGCGTAAAAACTGTGCCAAATCAAATTGTGGACCAATGATCCGCTGTGGCGACCCCTAACGGGAGCAGCCGAAAGAGGAACAACAAGAACCGCTGTGAGCAGAAAAGCATCTCAGCACGCACAAAACATCAAACCTTGCAGTGGATGAGCTACAACAGCAGAGGACCACACTGGGTTCCACACCTGTCAGCCAAGAACAGGAATCTGAGGCTGTCATGGTTACAGGCTCATCACAAAAAAAAGTGTTTAATCTGAGGAAATTTGGCTCCACTGAAAACCAAGTTCTTTTCTTACAGAGTTCAACGACATGAGCAGCTAACCTACATGTTCTCCTGCTGCATGGTAACGTCAAAAACCATTTTATCTCTTTTAAAACATATCAGCTCTTTTATTCCTCCTGAGCCCACATGCCCGAGTAATTCATCCTAACAGGGACTGCCTTCATTCCCTTCTGACACTGCGGCCTGAAGCGACAAGTCTCATCTCTCTTTAAAAAAATAACAGCAAATGGGATTTTTTTCCCCCCTCATGACCAAAGTCTACGTTTAGCACTGAGCTTCCTGGAGGCACGTCTCCTCGGCCTGATAATTAAAGGATTTAGTGGCCCCGTGAGAGCAAGGGGGTTATGCTTCTCTTTCAGTCAGGTCTGTTATTAAGCTCTCGAGGGTCCTCACTGAAAGCCGAAAGTCACAGGGGTCGACCCCGGCTGCTTTTCTCCAAAAGTAATTTCCTGATAACTTTTTTCTTAAAAAGGAATTATTAAAATCGGCTGAGTTTTAATTATGAGCTCAAGCCTCGTGAATCCTGAAAGTAATCAGCGCAGATTAATAAGGGGTTGTGATGTTTTGACCTCGTCCTGAAAATCGTCAGGATATCAGGCTGTTGATCAGCAGTTCCTAATCGGATGAGAACGAGAATAATGAGCAATAGCCATATACATTCAGCTAATCAGTTTACTTTATTTAATTGAAGATAATAAAAAGTACATAATGGATTGAAATGTGCTCGATGAGTCGACCTTCAATAAATGTGTCATATTTATGCTAAAATATAATATCTATCAACAGCTCGACAATGAAACTATTAGGGTTGAGTAACGTGTTAAAAATTTTAAAAGCGTTTCAAGTCCATAATGATCTACCGTGTTCATGTTGTGTTTTCGCAAAATAATAAACATGCTAAAAAGAACAGTGCAACCCTTACGTTCAAGCCAAAACCTCTAAACTTGCAGTTCTGTCTGTCACTTTGTGTAATGTGTACTGTAACTGCACAATGTGTGCATAGTCTATCTACTTTTCATTTCTCCTCCAAAGGAAAAGCACGATAGTGTAAATAATCCACTTGGCTCATGTTCACTACACCTGCAACTGTGTACTCTGTGTAATCACCTGATATTGACTGTCACTGATAGGTTGTGTGAGTCTACATCTTGGGCTGGAAAGAAATCAGCCCCAGCCTCACTTCTCACGTCTTCACACCATTCTGTGTATTTTCTATAACAATCACTGGTGGTGCTATTGCTCTTGATTTCACAAAATACAAAAGCACATTTATACCAGCTGTCCCTGATGTGTGTGTAAAAGCAAACTTGAAAAAGCTCCCAAAAAACGTGCAAGATTGTGTCTTTCACTTGAACAAAATATCAGTTTTGTTTGTTTAATATCTGAAACTGTAAACGTCCATTTTGTCTGAGTAACATCTGAAACTTTAAGTGTCCATTTTGTTTAACATCTGACACTGTATACATCCATTTTGTTTGTTTAACATCTGAAACTTTAAATGTCCAGTTTGCTTAACGGCTGAAATTTGTAAATTTCTACACTGCTCAACATCTGAGACTGTAAACATCCATTTTGTTTGTTTAACATCAGACACTGTAAACATCCATTTTGTTTGTTTAACATCAGACACTGTAAATGTCCATTTTGTTTGTTTAACATCAGACACTGTAAATGTCCATTTTGTTTGTTTAACATCAGACTCTGTAAACATCCATTTTGTTTGTTTAACATCAGACACTGTAAATGTCCATTTTGTTTGTTTAACATGACACTGTAAATGTCCATTTTGTTTGTTTAACATCTGACACTGTAAACATCCATTTTGTTTGTTTAACATCTGATACTGTAAACGTCTTTTTTGTTTAACGGCTGAAACTCTAAATGTCCACTTTGTTTGTTTAACAACTGAAAATGTAAACATCCATTATGTACTGTATGTTTAACAGCTGAAAATATAAATGTCCAGTTTGTATATTTGCAATTATTTCACACTGAAAGTAATTTTAATACTTGCAGTTGCATGAGTAAATTAAGGGCAGGTATTAAATTAGTGAGAAATCATTTATTACATGTTAATAATGAAAAAAAGGTTCTTGAAATGCTGACTCGCTATTACCGCAGTTAAGGTTGATATTTCCCACACATTTCCCCTCTGATCAACAGAAAGCCTGCGAAAATAACCTGCGTTAAATTAACATTTACCTTATCAAAGAGAGCAGATTTTCTACAATATTTCTTAAAATTCTTGGTAGAGTCTGCCTTTTATAATTGTTATTATAAGGTAATTACATGTTTGTTGTTCTTTTTAGTCTCCGGTCTTTTTAAAAACTTTTTTTTTGCCATTTGCTCAAACACTTTGATATCCCTAATTGTCTCCTGAACAAACTCCTCTAATTTTGGTTCATTTTGACATTTCCAGAAATTTCTTTGACATTCCAGAACAATTAGCACATGCAAAAACCCCTTTTAAATCTTGTTTTCATCATTCACTGTGCATGCAGTATCTTTTTCAGCAATTATTCTTTATAAATCACCTGAAAAATGCGACTAACTACCTCCACAATTAAGCAGATTGCTCAATTATTTGGGATCTCGGTCAATCAGGGCCTTATTCTTGGAAAATGAACCGCTGGTATAAAATGTTATGTGAACCGCTGGCACAAACACATCATGAGTGAGTCAGAGTACTGAGAAACTTGATATGTGTGTACAATGCAAAAGCTTTTCAAGGACAAATCCAACCAGGAAACACAGTCAATATGTTTTTATATTGTTATATTTGTCATGTGTTTAATGATCCTAATCTGTCAATTGGTTCTGTCTTTTCATTATTCCTGTGAGAAGATCTCAAGGCATAACTGTTGTGTTTCGCTGCTAGCTCATAAAAAGCAGGAGAGCAACAGCTTCCTTTCTTACTCTCCACTTTCCAGCACCTTTCACTGTCATATTAATGAGAAATCCAATGTACAAGTCCAGTGTAATAATGAGAAATTAATGTAATTAATGAGAAATCCAATGTAGACATCCAATGTAATATCAACACTGGTGCAAACTTTAGACTCAATGTCCCAGAATTCAATGCAGACATACAATGAAGTTGATCTGAGTTACGGCAGAGACTCAGCTTGGCTAGACAGTGATCTACGAGATGACGAATGTGATGATGTAGACGGCGGTATTAGCTTGAAAGTTAAAGCTTTGGAAGCTGATCTGTTTGTGCAGAGTGTACAGATGAGGAAGTGAGACAGCCAGAGGACTGAAGCACCGCTGCATCACTTTCTTTAGGTAGAGAAGCAATGGCTAAATCCCAATGGTAGTCGAACGGCATTGTGGGTAAGAAACCATTCCAAAGCTCTTGGTTAGGACTTGTAACACTCCTAGCTCTTGGATGCAACTGAAGATCACATGTTAATTATAAAAATAAATAGGCAACTTGTTCAGAGTGGATTGTTCCTTTAATTTCAGGATCGTTCTCATCCTTAATCCTTTCATGCAAATTCTTCGTCACTAGTTTTCATGATAGGGGCTGAGAATCTATGCTCTTAAAGGCAAATCAGTGCCTTCAACAAAGCTGGAAACTTTTCATCTTTTCACACACAGCTTCAGGTTTGCTGATGCTAGCTCTAGAAATGGAGCTGAAAAAGGAGATTTGTTAGCTAGCATACTAATGTAATTTCCTAATACTAATAATTCACTATGGACTGCTAGTCATCACACCTACTTATTTCTTTTCATAGAAAGTCCATAAATCTTTTCTGAAGGTAAGCTTTGCATTACCAATGGATTTCTAGCAGGGTTGCCAGATTGAAAAAAAAATTTTTTAAAAAGTTTGGTGGGTGGAGGGGAATGTAAGTCTGAAAATGTCATAAAACTCGTTCATAATGTAAATAAACCTTTACCAAGAGCCTGTACTCAATAAATTATTAGTTAACAATATAAACAATTAGTTTCAAACATTTTGTGTATCGCATCGAATGTATAGTTTGTTTTTTTGCTTGTCTCCAGAAGACATTTCTTGCATGTCATTCCATTGGCTCAGTTTGTGCCTCATGGCTCAGTTTAACAGCTCTCTTGCACAAAAAAAAAAAAAAAACGCCGCAACCCGAAACATAACGGCATGTTTGGTTCACTGCCTGCAGTTGGGTTGAGTCAAATTGCTTTCTCACTGCAATCGAACCACGCTAGAAGGACTGAGTCCACTTCGCTCAGACACTTGGCTGTTTCTGAATGAATGCTGTGTTCTCACCTGCCTAAAGAACCGTACAGAGGAGAACAAAAACACCAGGGTTCCATTCTAATGACCAAAACGCTGAGTCTGTGAAAGCAGGCTCACTGTTAGATTTTATTTTCCCTGTACCCCTAATACCCTTGGTGGTGCGAGTAGTTAGGGAACAGCATTTATAAGGGTAAAGTTGACAATGTCTCTGGCACTTTGATTTATCCTTGAAACACCTGGCAAAATTTAGGCCCTAAAAATAATTTATACACTGATACATGGCAAAGTATAATATTGAAGCACAAATACAATGCTGCAGTGCATGATTCTCAGCCTCTACTTGGAAAAAAATAAAAACGCAAAAAAAGGTCAAGGCGTGCTCTGGCTTTGAGTCGGTCTACAGCTCAGAAAGCACCAGGGGTCCTGCTTCCATCCACCAGAGTCACGTTAAAGCGTCACACAGCAGTGTAAGTGCTGCAGTGGTGGGGGTTCTGCTCTCTCTGGACAGCTCTGATTGACACTTTCACAAAGCAAGCTAAGGTTGTGTTTGCTGCACAAAGATGGCAAGTTGCTGAGATTTCACTAGAGGTGCAGAGCGGCTGCAATTAATGCAACAACTGTGTTATAGCATTTTTGTAAAGACTTTTTGGACTCTACATTTTACAAGAATCTCATATTTCACGGAGCTCTGGATAATTATATGCGTGGGCTTTAAAAGAACAATCACAAGGACAGACTGAAATGAAAAAAAAAAAAAAAACAAATCTTAACAAATCTTAAAATAAAAAATTGTGGTGGATCCGAGGACATCTGGGAATGCACCCTGAATGGGATGCTAGGGAGAAGATTCATGTGACAGACTGAGCAGAAATCACTCCAGTGAAATGTAAAGTGCATTATTACCTGCTCATTGTTGTTCACTGAAGAGATCAAGTGACATAAGCGTAATGCAATGAAGGTTTTGCTTTTCAGTGTGTAACGTTTTCTGCATGGTAATGAAAAGTAATACTATTTGTGTATGTGTACCATTTTGTGTTACTGCTGTGATTTGCTATTTTGTTCCTTATTTCTATCTTAAACGGAATTGCACAGTGCAATGAAATGCACAAACAGTAGTGACATACAGGAGGCATTACACACTGAAAAGCAAAACTTGAATTATCTTGCTCTTATGTCAGTAATTGCTGTGTATTGAATGAGTGTACTTGCACAGACAAATAGGGAGCATGTGAAACTCCAAGGAGAGAGAAATTCAAGCTCAGGATCGAACCAGAGACCCTGGAGATACGTAACCTTCTCATACTAAGTCTGTTTTTGTTGGTTTTAATATCAAGTTGACATAACTCTCAAGTTTGGACTTTGTAGCTCAGAGTCGCCTAACGGTGATGAGGCACGATGTCAAATATCAAAACCAAATTTATTCAAATAAAATAAACATACTGCCTTCATTACAGTGTTATAGCACCATCATGCATAGGTTTTCATGCGTTTTTTTTTTTATTAATAGTGAAATGAAACACAATTTACTTAATGGCCAGAAGGAATTACAGGTAAGGAATGCTTATGACACTTTCATTACAGTGTCTTGGAACTGCCATAAGCATTCTTAAACATCTCAGAGGCAGAAAAATGAAACATTTACATGTTACAACTTACATCACTTCACTAATGTGTTGTGACTTGATGCCAACATGACTCGAGCAGTTGCTATGACAGCTGCAGCCTATACAAATGAATCTCTATAATGTTTATGAGGGCTTCTGTGATGTGTCATGAAATACTTACAGAGGTGTTATGTTGCCTTATGACCTTATTAACGTGGCAGATAAGTGGCTTAAAAAAAGAACATGCCAATGAGAAGGAAAGCTGATTTGAGAAAACCTCAATCAAAGCAGTGCTTCTTCTTTGGTGGATTAAAAAAAAAGACCCTTGAGATGAACAATAGCAGGGCACTCTGGGACCCTTTGAGATGGCACTCCTAGGATGAGTGGTGCCATGAGATAAAAGGCATTCGAGTGCTTTGTAATCACTCAGCCTCACTGCTCTTTTAGCATTAGCATTTGCCCGTGTCCTTTTCATTTGCATTCACCATTACTGGCCTGTCAGATTTTATTGTGATCATCGCCATGATGTCTGTGGAAGGAAGGCAGGAGGAGGTACGGGGAGTGGAACATTTTGTAGACGTGACCAACCACTGCGAGAGTGACGAAGGCGACTGACAAGGTGCGACAAAAGCTGGTGTCACAACGGCAGTTGCAGTCCTAGGTTATATTAATCACATCAAAAGCCACAGTTTGGGGAAAATGGCCATATGGTTTGGTTGATATATTGTATAAAATAGAAGTGAAAGCTGTCACTGGCGTCAATAGCGTCAACAATGTCGATGGCGTCAACAACGTCAACGGCTTCAAAGGCGTCAACAACGTCAAAGGCGTCAACAGCATCCCACCTCCAGCCCTCATGACTTGTAACACTAACATGACACCAAGGCATTGATATTCAAATGCCACATTTAAGCAGATCATTTTTCAACTTAAGGTCATCCGTGGATAAAGAAGCCTCCGTGTGAGATATATCACAGTCTTATAAAGCTCTATCTTGGGCGGAAGAAGAGCAGCCGAGGATCTAATGAAGACGAGCGTGAAGACTTGAGAGAGCAGGCAGACAAAAGAACGGATTTCTCGGAAGAGCTGAAGAGAAAAAAAGTGGCAGATGGAAGCCCGTTGTCTGGCTCGGCTCCTGTAAAGCCCACTGGCCTGAAGTTGATGCTTAAACAACAGGAGTCCGAAAAACACAATCTGCTCTGAATTGGCCTCTTCAACCTCTATGCGCAGGAACCTGGGCGATTTACCTTTCATGCTGAGGTGCTACTGAAAAATTACCATGGTTGAATTACCTGCTGTAAATAAACAACAAAGTTTTTTGTAAACAGGGAACTGTGAAATAACTTCACCTACCGTAACATTATTTACAGTATCATGAACATTATTTAAATGTGTACAATATTTTGACTGTTTATTATTAGATACATAGAGCTTTATATTCCTGAATTTTCCACCAACAGAACACATCAGTTCCAAGAAAGCAAGAGATTAACATGATCCCCACATTCCCTGAGCCCCAGCTGATTCCCAGAGATTCAGCTGATTCTCAGATTCACAGAGCTTCAACTGATCCCCAGATTCCCTGAGCCTCATCTGATTCCCAGAGATTCAGCTGATTCTCAGATTCACAGAGCTTTATATGATCCCCAGATTCCCTGGGCTTCAGCTGATTTACAGATTCTCAGAGCTTCACCTGATTCTCAGCTTCCCAAAACTTCACCTGTTTCGTAGATTCCTGGGGCCTCAGCTGATTCCTAGAGCTTCACCTAACCCCCGGATTCCCAGAGCCTCAGTTGATTCCCAGATTCATAGATCGTCATCTCTTTCCCAGATTCTCAAAGTGCTTCACCTGTTTCCCAGAGTCCCAGAGCTTCATCTGATTCTCAGATTCCCTGGGCTTCAGGTGATTTACAGATTCTCAGAGCTCCACATGATTTCCAGAGTCTCAGCTGATTCCCAGAGCTTCTCCCGATTCCCAGGTGATTTCCAGAGCTTCAAGTTATCCGCAGCTTCCCAGAACTTCACCTGCTTCCCAGACTCCCAGAGCCTCAGCTGATTCCCAGAGCTTCACCCAATTTCCAGCGCTTCAGCTGATTACCAGATTTCCAGAGCTTCACTTGATTCTCAGATTCCCAGAACTTCACCTGGGGCCTCAGCTGATTCCTAGAGCTTCACCTAACCCCCGGATTCCCAGAGCCTCAGTTGATTCCCAGATTCATAGATCATCATCTGTTTCCCAGATTCACAAAGAGCTTCACCTGATTCCCAGAGTCCCAGAGCTTCATCTGATTCCCAGATTACCTGGGCTTCAGCTGATTCCCAGATTCATAGAACTTCACCTGGTTCCCAGATTCCCTCAGCCTCAGCTGATTCCCAGTGCTCCACCTGTTCCCCAGAACGTCTTATTTGCCAAATGCCACACTTGGTTGACATTTTTAGAGAATTTTTTGCTCAATTGTAGTCAGTGAGATCAAATTGGAAAGATGGTGACGCATTTACATTTACGGCCTTATTAAGGTCCTTATCCAGCACGGCTTACAGAAATACAGTCATATCCAAGGCAGTGCAGCTTTTCAGATCTATGAAATATTGATTTAGTCAACATCAGGCCTTGTTAAGTGACAACACCATGCAAACTGGCTGTTCTGATTTATTTCATTTTCTACAGGAACTTCACGAAGAAACACTTTATCGTAAAATTCCTAAACAGCAGCTGAACTTGGTTTGGGAATTCGCTCTAAAATATGGCATATGATTTAAACAGATGGTGAGTGACGTTTATTTGAAAACCCTACAGCACTGCTAAGTTTTATTTATCTATCACAGTAAACACTGTAACTCACACTAACAGCTAATAACAGCAGATCTATATATATGTAGTAAATATTAAGATATATTTGCTTATTGCCATTGGAGAAATGAACCATCTATTTTATTTTTTGCAAGCCTGCTGTTAATTAGATCTAATTTAGATTGTACACCCATTCTTATTTGCTGCACCATGTGCCAAGTGCTATCACACCTCATCGAGAGCCAAAACTGCAAAAATGCTTTTGAATAAAGAAACACATTCACATAGTTAAAAGGCAGTTCTTTAGCCCATATGTTGTTGATTCAGTGCCTAGTTTTGTGATTTCAGCATTACAGTCCATCTAGCCTCTAATTTAAGATGAATAAAAGTGGAAAATTTCAGACGTTTTACCCCAAAAATTAACCAACTATCCATCCAAACATCTGTCTCTGACAGAGATACAGTGAGTTTCTCATTTCTAGATGATGGTTAGTTTCCATTATATTATGTTATATTATATTATTTTACTGCTGCGAAAGTTTCTGTACTTTGTCTATGTTTCCAAACTTTCCACTCTCTAGTGTTGGAAAAAAATCTGCAGAGCCACTACATCTGAATGACAAAAAGGAGAAAAAGTTTAGGGCAAAAGTTTGTATCCCCCATGGTTATTTAATGGGAAAAAAGAAAATACTACTTTTATATAAGAGAATTCATCTACAAAATAATAGAAGTCCAACATGAAATGTGGGTGAATAACACAACACCATGAGGGGAAATAAAAAAAAAAAGAATAGTTTCCAGACCTGGAGTCTCATTTATCAACCGTACATTCACATAGTTTTGCGCGTAACCCATGCATATGCACGTTTCAACGCGTAGAATATGATTAATCGAGTTATTCTTGTGTGTGAGGATGTGTGTGTATTTACATCCTAGATTCTCAGAACCTCAGTCATACTGCATGTTTTCAACAATTGCTGAGCATGTTACTGGACGTTGTTTACCATATATGGCAATTTGGGAGTGGTTCATTATGAAAATAAGTGTCCGTGCATGGACAAACTTCACTGTACATTTTCAGTGGAGGCCTTCTTTTACGAATCACTTGTCTAATGCCAGTTCATAGAAACTGTGAAATATTTCCATGTGGCTGATGGGTCTGTTCTGACTGGCACAGAAGAGGAAAGAAAAAAACAAAAAAACCAAAAAGCATTTTTAATCACTTTCTAACGAAAATTAGCATTAAATATATTTATAAACTGTTAGAATCAGCCTGTGATTTTTCAGTCAAATTTTTTTTCTTTTTTTTCGAAAATTTCAGTGGCTGAATTTTCTGTGGCATTACTGATATACTCGTCTAACGTTAGCTATGTCACACTTACATGGTTTGATATTATTTCTCATTGATGAACTCTAAACATTCTCCATTTACCATGCCAGAAAGCGAAGCCACCTGGTCAGCACATATTTCAATAATCAAGACAAGAGCACTGGCCAAAAGATTACTAATGTGAACTAGGGGGAGGAGGCGGGGCTTCCGGGGGGTCAGTTAATATCAGCGAGTTCAAAATACCTGCTCAGCTGTCAATCATCATGTCAACTGGCTTCACCGTTTTTATGGGGGGCGGGGGAAGAAGACTGATCCTTTGCTGTATGTTTGAGTGATCACGCAATGTGGAGCTCCTACACAAGGTTATCAGGTCTGTCTGTGAAACCTAAGCCCATAAATGTCTTGTTTATATAACTCAAACTTCTATATGTTGTCTTAAGGCTATGCAAACTTTTGCATTCGCCTGTACTTATCTATTTAAGTCTTATTTAATGTGAAGTATTTCAGTCCTCCCCTGCACAGTCTGACCTTTTCTATACCAAGATAGCATCAACAAAACCACCAACCTTGATCCGCATTTCACCCTGAACTGTGTATATGTCGCAATTATAACCGCAGGCAAGAACCAGGCATCGTGTTAATTACGCCTTTGAAAAATATCTCAACAAACCCTACATTCATTACCGCAGGCAGCGCCCGTTTGGAGCAGGCCGACCTAGCGGGGGACATAATTAGCACAGCTCTCCAAAGACAAGAGTGAGGTGCGGTTCTGTTCGGCTATTGTGTGAGGAACGGACTCCTTGAGGTAAAAGTGAATAATGTGAAAGTGGGGGGCCTGTGGATTTGAGAACTGGATCTCCACAGGTGCTTTTTTGGCTGCAGCACTCAGAGGATGTGCCAAAGCAAGCAACCAATGCCCACTCACTCCGTTTACACGGCATCCAAAATACAGGCCATAAAATATTCATGCAGCGCTAAATATAACCTTTTTTAATTCATCAGGGCTTCCTCTTGTGCATCTGATTTTGGAAATGAATCATCGCCTGCTTCTGCAATTTCACTCACTTCACTAACAATCCACTATTCGCACTGTAAAATTCTAAGAGCCGCTCTTGGACTTTTTTAACTCATTTTCTTTGGATGTGGTCGGTCCACTGATTATGCAGTTGGAGCATCTGGGGCTTTTGGGAAATCCGGTTTGCTCTGTTGCGTTGTAAATTAGTTCGAAGCCAAAGGGATTTGGAGCGGCTTCGCCAATCCTGAGCATAAATAAGCACAGAGGGGTCGGACCTCATCCTTTTCTTCCCAGTCCAGAATTTTAATGAAGCAGTTTCGACATCTCTGAGTTCAACTTTCTCCCCACTGAACCACCGAAAACTCTAGGAACTGAGAGTTTTAATTTAAATGTGGAATAAAATGAGGACTATTTAACCAAGCAATCCAATATTAATTTAATTTTTGCATGGGTTCAGAATATCTGATCAGCTCCTTCAACCACTGTGTGTTTGTGTAGGCTTTTAAAGAATAACTATAAAAGTGTTCATTTTTGTCAGTAGGTCACATTTTTATCCAGGCTCATTGTTTATTTGTAGCAAAGTTCATATTTTTTTTCTCCCGTAGGCAATACATTGAAAAAGATATACATGCACGCACACACGCACACACACACCATGGCACTTGGTATTGGTTGTTGGTATCAAGTATTTCAGAAAAGGTCGATCTGGGATTTTCACACGCAACAGTGTCTAGAGTTTACACAAAATGTTGTGAAAAGCAAGAAAAAAAACAACAGTTCTGTGGCAGGAAATGCCTTATTGATGGAGAAGTCAGGAGAATGAGCAGACTGGTTCTCAGCTGACAGGAAGGCTATGGGAACTCAAATAACCACTCTGTACAACTGTGGTGAGCAGAAAAGCATCTAACACAACATGAAGCAAAAACATGTTGAACCTTGAGGCTATGGGTATGGGCTACGGCAGCAGAAGAATACATGAGGAACCTGAGGCTACAGTGGGCACAGACTCACCCAAACTGGACAGTTGAAAATTGGAAAAACATCGGCTGGTCTTTTTCCAAATTTCAACTGCCCTGTTTTGGTGAGCCTGTGCCCCCTGAAGCTCTTGACATGTATCTGCATGGTTTGATGCGTTGCTCTGCTGCCACATGATTGCCTGATTAGATAATTTCATGAATAAGCAGGTTCTGTATGTTTGTAATAAAATGGACAGTGAGTGTAAATATTGGCTATATTCTAGCAAACGGGAAAAAAAAAACAAGCAAAAAAAAAAAAAAGGATTTTGGTTTTTCTGACTATAACATACACTGACTCACACAGGAAAAAAAACAATGTGGAAAAAACTGTACTCAATTTAAAGTAGACAGAAATCTCCATACACATTTCAGGTATCTACATTTAAACCTACTCAAGAATTCAAGAGTAAGCAGTAAATATTCGAAAAGAGCTGACAACAAGTTCATCATGTGACTAGCTAGTTCGCTAAGCAATCAATCATAAAGAATATATTCTGCTACTGAGACAAACCTAGAACCTGGCTTGCTGATTCTCTGGACTGAGCACTAATGCACATTAGCAAAGAAAACAAAACCTAACTAGCTAGCAACCAAACAATCCTAACTAACCTTAACTAGTTAATTTACAAGACTTACGTAGCTAGCTATTTTAATAAGCTACTTTACAAAACTTATCTAGCTAGCTAATTTAACTAGCTAATTTACAAAACTTAACTAGCGAGCTAATTTAACTAGCTAATTTACAAAACTTAACTACCTAACTAGCTACGTTAATCTAACACAACATATTTCTTAAGATCCGATGGTGAATTTTAAAGGCAGATGTCATTTTTCATGTCTAACATGCAGTTTGAGATTTGTAAGAAGCACTTTGAAGGTCCAAATGAAAATGTAAGGAGTAAATAGTATATTTTTTTTCTTGTAAACTTACTGGAGAAAGAGTACAAGTGTTCAATTTCAATAATACTCAAGTAAAGTACAAATCATTCGAAATAGTATAAAAATCATTTATACTTTTAGTCATTCTGCCTAAAAATGTCTAAAACAGAGCTAAAACTTTGTTAGCTAATTGTGATTTCCTCACACAGTGACTGTCACACATCGAACAAACTGATTGGATAACAAATCAGACATAAGTTTAATCAGTTCAGTTTGTAATGCTAGAACTTTCCTTTAGCTTCAGAGACATATTTCATTACAGAAAAGTCTGTAGTTTAAATGTCAAAATGGTAGCGTGTGATGAGTCTCCCTATGCCTCCACACATATAGTACAGGCACCTGAAAATGACATTTTGGAGAAACTGACTCTGACACATCACACTATTTCACAAAATGTATTTTAGAAAGTCATTTATTATAACAATGGCTCACGCTTAATTTTTTCCTGCACAGCTGACTATTACAGGGAAAATTACCACTTAAATGAATATCTCCAGGCAAAATAGGAATCCACGCTGCACCATGAACATCAGCAGGAAAAATGCTATTCATCACTTGCGTATAAAGTGTGAGCCGAGGAAATGACAGAACCACACATAAGTTGTTGCCCGTGGCTACTAAGCTAATTTGTTAATGTGTTTGAGCTCTTTGGGTTCACAGTCAGTACAGCGGGAATCATACAAAACACACATACACTTATTAACCCAGGCACGATTGTTCTAAGGTGGAAAAGAGTTTTACAGTTTTATTTATTTATTTATTTATTTTAAGTAACATAGGATCACATTTACTGAAAAGTGACACGTGATTTTTCTACATAATTCATTTTTCACATGATTTTTTTTCATGACTCATTTATTTTCACGTAAATTTTTTGTCATTCGTTTGTACATGTATTTTTTATGATTAATTTGTTTATTAGTAATTTATTTTCAAGTCTCATTTCCCTCATGATTTGAAAATGTGATTTTTTTTCACTTGATTGATTTATTTTCACGTGGTCTTTTCATGATTCATTTATTTTCAGACGTGACTTTGTACACAATTCATTTATTTTCAGGTGTGATTTTTTTACATGTAATTTTTTACAAGATTCATTTCATTTCACACGTTACTTTTTCATGATTCATTTGTTTTCAGGTGTGAAATTTATTTATTTATTTATTTATTTATTTCAAAAGATTCATTTATCTTCACATGATAGTTTCCACATAATTCATTTATTTGAAAATGTGATTTATTTCCAGAGGTGAATTTTTACTCAGTTCATTTATATCGACATCTTTGTTCATGATTGACCGATTGATTAATTGATTGATTGATTTATATTTTTTAACAAATGATTCGTGTATTTTCATGTGATTTTTTTCACGATTCACTTTTCACATGTGATTATTTAAACAAATGATGCATGTGATTTTTTTTACTTACAATCCTAATAATCTTACACACCAAATAATTTATTTAAATATGTGATTTAAAAAAATATATGATTAATTTACTTTCAAGTATGATTTATTTTTTTTTAGATGATTCAATTATCACATGATTTTTTTGTTACATGATTAATTTATTATTATTATTATTATTATTATTATTATTATTATTATTATTATTATTATTATTATTATTATTTTATTTATTTATTATTTTTTTTTCCACATGATTCACTTATTTTTATGTGATTTTTTTGAATGTTTCTTTTTATTTTTATATGTGATTCTATTCATCTATTCTATTCACATCATGACCCGTGCAATTTCAGGGACAACATGTAAAAATGTATGTGAATTTCCATTGGGGAGTTGAGCTAATCAGCTGTTAACGCTCTGTGAATATGAAATGCAGAAATTAATCAGAACGCATGCTGTGTTAGAAAGGATGCTGTTTCACTGACTTCGGATCTCTACACTGATTTGCAGAGTGATCTGTTGTGATACGTGATACGTCCCAGTGCCTTTAGACTTTTCACTCAGGCTCATAAAACACTTCATGCATTATTGCATAAAAAATGAATACACTCCTGTCAGATTATACTTCTCAAATTCTCAGATTATGCTGCTCAGAAATATAAAGATGATGTCCATGCCGAAGACAGACTTCATTTCTCTAACTTCAATGTGGATGAAATTATAATTAAAAATGACACCAGTGTTAATAAATGAATCATTGCTATGGTTTCAATAAAATTAGGAAATATAAAATAGAAAGTTAGCAGGCCATCACATTACTCCAGTGACCTTTAGATGTTGCCTTGCTGCTGTGAGTATATGGAGGAAGAGAAGCCGAAGTGAAGAGCTGTAATTACAGCGACACCTCCGTCCTGTGAGGACTTGAGTAGAGACAGAGGTTCGAGATATATAGAACTCATTACTCACGACTTCATCAGCGGGTCAGTATCTTTAATGCTGGGTCTCGTTTACAATACAGCAATAACAGAATATTCCAAGCATATTTGCATACATTAAATGAAAAAAAGGCAAAGTGCAAACATAAAACCCCAAAGCCATTTAAAATTATTTTTAAATATTACATTATTTTGATTAATAGTGGTTTCAAGTTTATTTAAAATTAAAAAGCTTAAACTGTACAAACCTATGCTAATGTCGCAATATTTGTTTCTAAACCCCGGATGATATGGTTTTCTTTTGATTTTAATTCAGGGAGCTACAATATAATCATAAATCAAATCTTTATACAGCTTGAACTTGATTTCTTTTGCCTAGATTATGATTTTTTTTTTTCTGACTGGGAGACTTTAAAGCTTCTCTTTTTCTCATTTTCTTATGTATTTCCAATAAGGGCTTAGTCAAATTTTCATAACATGACAAAAACAAAACACTTGCAGTCCTAGCTTGAATAAAATCCTAAATATCTGAGCCGAGCACTGCAAAAAAGCTGAATTTAGTAGGACAATATTATAATTATAAGAGAAATTAACAGAAATGTTTGGTTTGTTAGACCAGTGTCTGCAAAACAAAACTAAACTAATCTAAACTGTACAAAACTAAACTAAAAACAAACCCCAGCCAAAAAAAGAAAAAAACACCAAACACCAAAAACACCAAAAAAACCCTCAAAACAAAACAAAACCAAACAAATCTGAACGAAACTATTTTTTTTTCAACCTGCTGCTCATGCTGCATCACATGGCAGCTATCCACCCTCTTCTGCATACATGAGCTCCCAGATGCCCATGATTGGCTAGTGTTGCTTTGATTGACAGGGGTGGGGTGGGGGGGTTGGAAGAGAGAGAAAGAGAGAGAGAGAGAGAGAGAGAGACAGAGACAGAGACAGGGAAAGAGTATTCCATCTATCCCAAAATTTGCTTCCTTGGCTCCTGGCCAAGGATGGCTGTGGCATAATCGGGATTCAAACTCACTTTGATAGGATGAAATAAGAGACATTATCCAAGTCATTATCTGAGGGTATGTAGTGCACTAAACGTTATGTTGTAACCGTGACGTAGTGAACATGGTTATAATGTGTAGCCATTTTGGATTTGCTCAGAATTACTTCTGCATGATGATGAGTTAAAGATGGCTAGTATAAGATTTTACTGGTTTTCACCATGAAAACATTGTGGATAAAGAAATATATATATATTTTCTGATAAAATTAGAATAGCGTAGAATAGAGATAGGGTATAGCTACTGCTAATGTTCAGTCTGTGTGTGGCAGTAGAACATAATAGACTCATTAGCATTCAAATGCTAAACCTCCGAATTACAAGCAGATATTTAAAACAACTTTGCCAGCTAAAGTCCATAGATAGAAAAGTAATAATAATAATAATAATAATAATAATAATAATAAGCCTATCTTCAGTAAAAGTCTTATTTTGAAATTTTTATGCTACAGTGCAAATTTGTTCAAGAAAGCATTATAATGCATTAAAGAATCAATTATTTTGTCTCCAACCTATTACTTTCTGTACTGAGTATTCATTTATGCATTAAGTATCAAAATTTCCACTTCTAAAGAACACTTAGTGTGTGCCAAAATAAACATGACCTTGTTTTTTTTTTTAAATAGTAGGCCAGTAAACTATTTAGATGGCCTTGTGCTTCTGTAACCAGTCGCAGCTTAAGTGAAATGGAAACAGGTTCTTCTTCGTAAATAACGAGCTGACAGCTTAATTACGGCACAGTAATGCAGATACGGCACAGGTGCATCCCACTCAGATGCTGAGCAAAAGAGGCTTGGCAGGTGCTGAGTATCATTTAGTCCTTTTAAAAGTGTTGTGACAGTGTTGTGTTAGTGTATTACACAAGTTGCTTGTTTGTTTATGCCTAAACACAGCTGAGGCAGGGTTGCCAGTTTGGTGAGGTTAACCCTCGCAGGGGAAAGAGAACACACTGTCATGAGAACACAGTGTGCGTGTTAGAATGGGTTTACCTGCAGAAACAGAAGCAAGTGCAACAGCCAGAAAAGGTTCTCTATTTTTTATAAATAAAATTGCACGGTAATGTGTTTGAGAAAACTAATGAACGTAAAACTAGACAACGTCAAACTAGGCAACGTCAAATTAGGATAAACCATAATCAAAAGTTGAAACACAGGCGTAATAAAATGCAGTAAAGGTGGGGGTAGGGATTGTATCAATACTGTGACACAACAGGGTATAAATAGACAAACTAATCAAGGACTAAACACAGAATAGGTGAACACAATAGGGCTGCAAACCAATGACAAGGTCAAAACAGAACCAAACAAAAGCGCATGAGAGCAGGGGAATTCTTGACAATGCAGTTTTAAAAACAAAGGTTGATCACACCAAATATAGATTTGATTTAATTTTCTAATGTTTGCTACAATTTATAGTCAATGTTTATACGTAGAAACGTTTGATCTCATTATTTTTTAATGCATCTTTGCTTTTCATGATTTATTTACATATTTTGCACTGAAATGTATATTAGATTTTGACTGATTAACTATGATTAATGGTTACTCTGTTTGGGAAAATTGACAAACCTGGACCACTACTTGTCAATTCCTGCCAGAATCCGTAAGCTCTATGCTGATTATTCGCCACATTCACGTGCTTTTGTTTCGGTGTTTGGTTCTGTCTCTGTCTCCTAATTGGTCTGTTTGCTAATGTGTTCACCTGTCTGCTGTTTAGTGCTACTTTTGCCTGTTTTCCATGTTGATTTTAGATTGTCCTCTTTCCTTTCTGTTTATTGACCTACGTTTTTTTTGATGATGAAGTTTTTGGTTTGCGCATAATAAAGTACACACTGAGTTCACTTGCTTGGGTCCTACCTCATCAGCTCAGATGATACAACAGGACTTGATATATATTGGGATGGAAAAACCCATCACGCAGCCCAAAGCAGACTTTGTGTCTTTTTTATTTGTAGTGACCTGAAATAACCAAATAAGCAACCAGAAAAAGAAGAAAAATAAGGGTACACTTTACTGACTTTCTCAGAACAAGCTGTCTTATGGTATGTAAGTTTTACAGTAGTACATCCTGGTGGTGTGACGTACCTTGATGTGGTAACTATAGTACAAGTTACTTATTTTGAATCCCCCCCCAAACACATTAGCCGAGGAGTGAACTGGCTGTCGGTCGAGTGGTTTTAAAAGGCGGATTAATTAGCAATGTTTTCAAAATCAGGAACACACAGGTACGGGGAAACACTGGTGAAACTGAGGAAAATAAGCGTTTGACAGCTTTGTTTCAAACTTTAGTGTGTGCATATATATAAAGTGCTGTAATTCCTCCACCATTCACCTGATTTGGATGTAAACACCCTCAAATTAAAGCTGAAAGTCTACATCTTTTTCGCAAAAATCAATTCATTATTTAATTTTAACTGCACTACACTTTTGCTAGACAGCAAAAATAACAGTAACTTTGTCAATGTAGAAATAGTTATGGATCTGAGTGTACATGATAATAATACTATACTAAAATGTTTTATAATTCAATTGTGCTTCCCTACATATAATTTCATTTGAATAGTAAAAGACTTCTAAAACAGTGTTAGTTGTTCCTGAGTCTTAATGACTATACATAGTGACACATAGTGAACGTGATTTTTTTTTTTTTAAATCACTGCTGCTTTCAGTAAATAACTGTTTTCCCTTTATTCTTTTTATAATTTATAACATAATTTGACAGAACAGTATTGTTTTTATTCTTAACCATAATGCACAAAGTGCTTTCTGAACCCGTCTGTGAAAGGAAAAACGCACAAGGCCATATTGCATCAGAGTGCTTTGTACGTCAATTTACAGATTGCTGTCATTTAAGCGAAGTCGATGAAGTGAGGTTGGCGGCATTGTGCGGATAAATCGCCTCATTTCTTCTTGGCGAGAGAAAAATATGTTAGCTCCTTGGCTGTACAGTAGACTCACGGAGATACCGGCTTGTGTTTTGACGGAGCTATTATTGCAAAAGTGCCCGCTTCTATTTTACAGGCGCTCAGTCACAATAGGTTAGCGTGAGTAAGACAGTACTCTCGGGGATGAAGTCGCATTCAACAGGCGTGCCGAGCTGCAGTCCTAATTATATGGAACAAAGTATCATTTATAGAGGTGAGTCAGTCTCTTCAGGGCCAATCTGCCAAACATATTGACTTTGACACACCTGAGACTACAGATATTTTATTTCTTTTTGGCGTGCACCTCAGCTCCATTAGGTTTTAATTTGATTTTCGAGGCTACTGTGGCACACTGATGCCAAACTTCACTTCACTTCACTTCTCATGCCTGGCTTTGAGAAAAAAAAAAAGGTCCCTAATATAACGGGGTGTTAGGGTTATTTCACATGGTTCTAGAAAGCGAGGAATTCCTTTAAGCAAGGACAAGATCTTTTTTTTCAAGTGGTGTGCCATGATCACAGCGGGAGGCATCAGATAACTGCATATCACATCTCTCCATGAGCAACTGTGTCAATCTGGTGGTTTTAACAGCCTCGCCACCTTAATCTACACCTTAACACTTTTCAAAACACTCTACACTTTAACAAACATGTAAAACGCAGATTAGGTTTTAAAATCTGATTGTTGGAGCGTTGTAAAATCCTCAATACATACACATCTATGACCGCATCACAATAATTCAATTCTGTATTAATGTGCTCGATTATAAGTAAGGAATAACACACCAGGGTGGATTATTTTCATATAACCGCACCGTCTGGAGTGTGTTATTCCACTTATACCATAGCGATATGTCCTCGATTACAATGTTTAGTTCATTAATGAATGAAACATCACGTTTAATGATTTATAGTTAAGATTTACGTCCATGAAACAAGTTAGTTCCTGTTCTCAGTTAATTTAAAGACTTAATTAAGATAAACACTTATGCAATTTTTATCAAGAAATACATAAATCTATTATGTTGCTCTGCAAGCAAAGCTTATTTGTTTGTTAACAGACTACCTTGTGTGGCGTAACAATTGTTTACTGTGAATATTATTAATAATAATAACAAAAATACATTTACTGAACACTTGATTTTATCATATTGTATTTGTTGCCATTTTATAAAAGCAACAAGCTACTCGAGGACGTGCGTTGCAGTGATTTTATCACGGCTTTGTGTAGCACCTAACAACGTGATACATTTTACCCATGATAAAAATAAAATTACTGTAACGCACACCCACTCATCGAGTCGAGTCTATTTATAAAGCACATGGAAAAACAACAAATGTTGACCAAAGTGCTGTAAAAAATGCAAATAAAATCTCTCAAGTTAATAAGGTTTATAAATGACGCTGATAAAAAGATAATAATAATAATAATAAAAGACATAAGATACAACACTGCATAAGGTGAAGAATATTAAATAAATGAAAAAGGCAAATAAAACACACCACTACATCACCATACACTACACATTACATTACACTTACAGCTAAGCACAGGCAAAAGAGAAAAGATGGGACTTAAACATGCTGAGATTTGGGGAAGACATGACTGAGAGGAGTAAACTACAGTATTCCACAGTTTTGGAGCTGTAACTGAAAAAGCACGGTCACCCCTTGACCTTAACCGGGATTATGGGACATTCAGAGGAGCTTGACTAGCTGATCTAATGTAGGGGCAGATTAATTCTGAAATGTAAAGCGGTGCTAATCCATGTAGTGCATTATTTTTTTTTGCTATTATTCTAATATTGAATACAGTATTCTAGAAGAGTAATTTAGTTTACTGCATTATTATTTGTATATTGCATCCATCCATTTTCTGGACAGAGTGTTAACCCATCGTAGGGTACAATCTCACACACACTCACACACTCGTTCACTCAATACAGACAATTTAGAGATGACAATCAGCCTACAATGCATGTCTTTGGACTGGGGGAGGAAACCTGGAGGAAACCCCTGAAGTACGGGGAGAACATGCAAACTCCACACACACAGGGTGGAGGCGGGAATCGATCACTCAACCCTGGAGGGGTTACTAACCACTACGCCACCGTGCCTCCCCTGCATTTTGCATATTATTTATTATTATTAATGCATATTATTTAAGTTTATTGCATTGTTCTAACTGGTAGATATAGGAGAAACTCTAAAAAAGAAAAATTGGCATCTTTCAAGTAATTCACAAAGCTAAAAGCAGCTTTCAAATCAAAAACTCCAGGATGATCCAGAGGCTTCTAGGTCACTAAGATGAAATCATGTACCCTGAATGAATCATGAAGCCTGAAGAGCACTTGAGTAAATGTCGTTTAAAGTTTAAATGATCACAGCCTTTAAAAAGCCATGCTCTCAGTTGCATGTATGGCAGTGATTATGTAGTCAAGTTTTGACAAAATCAGCCATATGAATAAATGCATTTATGTGGCACTGCTAATATTATCTGCCAGTCGTGTTTCACATCAGACAGTAACTTACCTCACCAGACTACACACTGTCTGTCAGTTTTTCTTTTCTTTTTTTTTTAGATGTTCATAAACTAAAACATAAATTAAAGGCCTTAGTTAGAAACCTTTTACTGCATCTTAGTTGTTAAAAAAAAAAAGTATTTTTTTTTTTGTAAGTACAGCCCCAAGTTCATATTAAAGATTATATTGAAGAATCAAATTAATGAATAGTGGATAACCATTAGCATTAATAAATCATCTATTTTATCAAGTTCATGTAAATGATAGAACTGAGAGGCTCATTATTATGGATATTACAGTATATTTACATGTGTTTGTTGAACCTTATGCAAAATGAACCTTTTATACTAGAAAATAATGAAAGTGTGCATTTCTGCTTTTCTAGTGTCTACATTTGAACTAAAACAGATAAGTGGCAGCTTCCTCCTCATCAAAAAAAATCTATATTGTTACTATAAAACCCTCTATACAATTGCAAAACAAACAAAACCTTGCGTCCTCACCTCCTCTTGTCCTTGTAGCTAGTTATGGCCATGTGGATGATATGGCCATATTTTATGAGTGAATATCAGCAGTGATTGGCTGATGATGATTCTCTACATTGCAAATGAATTCCAATAAAAATAAACAAATAAATAAAGTAAAAATGCAAAAAAGTAACCCAAAAACCCCACTATCTGGTTACCACTAACATTAGCTAACTGACTTGCTAGCTAGTCAAAGACGTCATTAACTGAGCTCATAGCAAGCCCCGCCCCCACATATTGAGCTAGCATTAACTCATGTATTGGTCTAGCATTAACTTTGAATCAAATATGCAAAAACATGTAATCAGAATCATCATATCCAAACTTGATATTTTTGAGTGCATTAGGACTTCAATCACTTAGAGACCATCTAAGAAAAATATTCTCTCTCTACATTAAAAAAAAAACAAAAAAAAAAAAACGCTCTGACAGTTTTTTCAGGAATAACACCAATCTTTCAGTCTGACAGGACACTAACACGGCCTGATCCAGACCAGGTGGAGTAGCGGAGCTCAGCTGCGGTGATGAAGCCACTGTAAATTACACCCTTCAGTCCCATATGTGGGATGAACAGGACTCAGGGCAATAAATAAAAATAAGCAGATGTGTAATACGTTCTCAAGGGGGGTCATAACAAACCTCTATCTCTCCACTGACAGCGGTGGTACACGGCCATTTAGCCAATTAAAACATGCCAGTTGTACAGGTGAGGCCATTTCTCCATTTCTCAAGTTTGGCTGATGGATTTGTAAAAGCAAATTAATTCCAAATCTAACGTGGAATTCTCTTGTGTGATGTCGGTTATTTGCATCAAGACTTTCCCGGAAACCTGAGAACAAATCTGTTTCTCATGGGTGACATTTGGAGAGATTGTAAGCTTCTATGTTGTCAGTTCATGACAGGTTATGGCTTTTCTGATACCTTATGATGCACAAAGAAGGAAAATTGTAATTTATTGGAATCTTATCATTTTAAATAACAGTTGGAAATTTCCAGAGCGATCGTTGGCAATGTGAAGTGGGCGGAGCAAACAGTGCAAGAAACTTGAGTGGAGTTTAAGTGACGTGAGTCTTGATATGTATTGTTTATGGTGCTAGTGTTTTAACCATGTTATGCCAAAAATGAAGCCTTGTCTTTGTTGGCCCTGCTAGCACATTTATACCGCTGCCCCTAACACAATCACTGGCACCCTTGAAACCTCCCATGTGCTCAATCCTAATACAACCCCTAATATATGTAATAAATCTCCAATTATATAACAAACCCAGTGATGTAGAACAAATGTACAGATCTTTTTCTGGAGAAGAAACATGTCCTTGTCAGAAGGTGCTATGTTTCCAGTGATGTGCTAAACCACACTGAGAGCAAAGAAGCAATCGTAGCTCTTATTCAGCTCCAGTCAGACTTTCCCCAGGGAGAAGCTTCTCTTCTGGCAGAATTACAGGAGATTGTAGGGGGTACTGACAGTGAAGTGATGAAGACTCATGGGAAAAGCAAGGAAAAGGATGAGGAGACGTAGATATAGAAAAGGAACCACACAGAGCTGCACTCGAGCTTCTGCCTGAGATAAAAGCCTGAACGTAGGAAAAGAAGTCTGAGTGCATTTTCGCAGAGATGGCACATGGAGGGTTCCAAGGTTTCAGAAGGTGAATGCTTCTTTTAAGATCGGGCCATGCTTGAAGATGAGACCTGTGAGATGTTTAAAGAGGATGACTAAGTCTTAACCAGTGAAGGTCGCTCTGAAGCAAACCTACACTGAGTGAATGAGATACTTTATTAATGCCGCATGTCACCTTGCTGAGCTTCTTTACTCTGATGTTTTCATTTTAGTTGTGGATAAAGGTTTAACTACAATGCAAGGCATTTACTTTACTTTTAAATGAGATGTTTTTCATTTTATAGGCAATTTTCCTTCGATCGTTCGGATTAGAGTTAACCATAAATAACAAAAATTCAACCCCTTGTTTAACTTCCATCCCATTTTCCCCATCCTCTTTAGAGTCACGTCACTGCGAGACACCGCTTTTAATTTGAGCCCTGTTTAAAATTTGTTACAGTAGATATGGTTTTTCAGGCCAAAACCACTAGGCAGGTTTTGTGCACACATGCACATGCACATGCAGGTAATTATGTAGAAATTAGAGTTTCCAGATTGTCTGCTTCCAATCCACCACTTCATGGCAGGTCCAGACTCACTTTTAAAGCATACAGAAGCTAGCCATTCTTCAAATTAGAGCTGATATTTAGCTTGGCTAAACATAGATACATTCAGACAAATGGAATTATAAATTAACTGAAGTTTGGGAGAAAGACCATATCTGAAGCTCCACCTTCTTCTTTTCACATTTGGTCCAAATATTTGAAGTATGCTTTCACATCAAACAATAATTTCTAAACTGTGGATTGATTACGCAATTCCACGTGTCACATTTGTGTATGCAGTTCAAGAAGAGAACTGTAACTCCACTTTGCTTTGGGTCACATCACACCACCCTGTGTTGATTATTTTCCTACAACAGCACACCTCCAAGCGTTTTATTCTTAGCTCGAGCCTTCAGCAAGCCTTCGTGTTTCAACAAATTATTCAAGAGGACAAACCATGACAGAGCCAATGAAGTACAGGACAAAATCACAACCGGTACCAGGATGATGACACTAAATAATCACACTGAGGTAGAATAAAAGAAAAATAGTAAAATGTCAGAAAGATACCATTAGCACGCAAAGATTCTGCTTCATTTATCAATTGCATTGGATGAAAATATTAATAATAATAAATGAATAAATAAATAATTAAAGTATATTATATTTTTTGCTTTTAGCAAGTGAAGGTATCAAACTGTCATGTAAACTATGAGGTCACTAACTATTCTAAAGGATACATCTTTTACACCTTTTCATATAGAACATACCGTAGTATATCCTTAAAACTTTACTCCAAAAGAGAATTAAAGCTACAATTACCTAATTATCTGCTTTAAATCCATTTGAAAGGCAATATCAGGGGTTACAATCACTTAATGATGTGTGATTTCTAGGAACAAACCTCAAGAAATAGATCCTAAATTCACCTTGTCACATATTGCTGTCACTCTGGTTTATGCCTAAGGTTATTTCGTTTTCCCTCCTGGCCCCGCCCCTTTCTTTCTGAGCAGTTTTGCCCCGTGGGAGCGTTTCAGGAGCGTGCTTGAATAAACAGCTCCAGAGAAAATAATGGCAGATCCTCAGCAGGCATGGCATGTTCAGATTTAATGTGATCTGCTAAACAGCGGCTCAGTGTGAGAGAGGAAAGACAGTGAGTCTCTGCTGCAGCCCTTTTACGTTTAGAGTATGAAGGTAAGTGATGCTGAATAATTCTGAATGGTTCTTTCCACTGTGCAATTGGGCATGTAGTAACACAAAAGGGTTTATTTCTTTTTTTTTAGGTTTCTATTTTCTCTCTAAATTAGTCATGGCCAATTCCCAGTGCAAATATAAGGCTATTAAGCTCATGTCTAGATATATATTTTAAAGTTTGATCTTGAAATTATCTGATTCTGTTGACTTTCCAAAAATCAATAAACTAAAATGATCTGTTGAAAAGAAACACACAACCTGACATTACTAAAACATCTAAAATTAGGCTTAATCATCTTAGATTTGCCTCATCATAATTAAAAATATTCCTAAATATTTATGAATATTATAAATATTCATAACTCCACATCTGAACATCGCAATACTCTGAGTTATCACTTAAATAAGCCAAAAATACATTTTCTTTCCTCCACCAATTAAAAATGACAGTTGAATCTGGTAAATCGACATGAGAATGTGGAACGATTGACAGTTTTGTAGATGATTTGGACTCGCTGATATTAACTGACCACCCTTGAAGCCCCGCCCCCTTGCCCCTTGTCACATTAGTAATCATTAGTTTGGGTTTTCTTGCTTCAAAGATGCGCTGACGTGGCATCCTTGCTTCCTCTCAAGGTAATGAATGTTTTGAGTTCATTAATATGAAATAAAATCAATCAGGATACATGCAATTTATATATTACAGCTAATATAAGACAAGTATAAAGTCAGTTGAACCTCAGTTAACTACGTTTACTACGGATGACAATTTTCATCCACAAATGGTTAAAAAAGGCACTTTTTTGGGTGAAATTCTGAAATTTGGCACAAATTCTTCCGAAAGAGAAAACGAAACAAAAACAAAAAAGAAATTGAGCTGCAACAAAATGCTGAATCTTATGATTAATATGTTATTAATTGCTGTATGTATCTTTTTCTTAGAATAGGAAGAAAGTTAACTTTTCTGGTGTCTACATCTTAACTACAACAGATACGTTTTCCCCCCAAGCGCCTGGTGGCTACCGTAAAACCCTGTATATATGGGCATTGCAGATTCTACCTTAGACAAATGATGTGTGAAAGGACTATCTTGAAAATGTACTACGCATTATTCCTCTTCAGGGTTTGGCAGATGTGAATATTAGATGCATTTGCCTATTTTCAAATAATAAAGATATTTTTCACTTGCTATTTAATTATTAATCAATCAATCAATCAATCAATTAGCATTATTCTTTTTTAGGACTACCACCTATTTATATCTATCTATCATATTCAATTTATTCTCCTATTTGTGCTCTGGTATAGAGACCTTCTAAATGAAACACAGATTTTATTGATTTTGAAATAGTTGAATGAAGAATAATTTTCTGCAAATACAAAACACACGCTATTTTTAGGATAACTTTCATAATATGTTAAACCTATATCAGGAATTTTCAGGTATTTATTTGTTTGTTTGCACATTTCCTTATTTATGCAGTGAAGCCCAATTTAAGATGCATACTTATCAAGAAATCATATTTGTCCTTTTGTATCATAGAAAAACCTTTCTTCTGTACTACTGAATATATTTATTTGTTCTATTTGGACCTTATTTTTGTAATTATATTTCAGGATCTATGGATTTACATTCTCTTCCTAGCGAGACGCCACCTTCAATCCGTGTCCTATTTTCCTATTTGTGAAATGTCTAAAAATGAACTTTTTCCCCTGAACAATTTTTAATGCATGAGCTCAGGTAAAAAGGCAAATCCGCCTACGCGCACGTCGTTTGAATCTGAGCTGCATTACAGATTGTTTATGTTTAACCCGAGCGTGATGTCTGAATTAAACAAACTTCTTATATTAGAATGTTGAAAGGTGTAAGAGTTATTTTCTCTGACACTGCTCTCGAGGTCTGGTGTGACCTTAAAGGTCGGCGAGATGGAGGCTGATTCCTGAATGGTTGACAGCTCATTGGTTTAGAGATACATATTGGATATGGTGTGAGGAAAAGTAGACAGTTCAGAGAATTCACACTTTAATTGTATAAATTACTGTACTTGCTGTTGGACTATATAAAGAGCTGTCAAATCAACATACCAGATGGTGGCAGTTTGACGGGAAAAAAGACAACTGCAAGCAAGAATTAAAATGAATTTCTAGTCTTCTAAAAGAGTTTTTGGAAAGTTAAAGCTTATTTATTTTCCCCTGAGTTATCATCCTTGGTCTTCTTCCTCAGCAGCAATTTAATAATTCATCTTTTTTTTCCTCTAAAACATTCCACTTATTTTTTGAATGAAAGTCAGACAAAATGTCTGGGACAAGATCTTCCATCCATTAAGATGAAACTAAAACCCGGATGTCAGACATGTTGTACCTTGTATAAAACATCCACTTTGCTCATTTCAGGATGTCAGTGGGCTTTTGATGAGAAATGCAACCATTCAAAGATTTACCATGAGATTAGATGAAGGAAAACAGTCTGAAGGTCCACGGTAACCTTCAGGGCTACATTATGCCATGCTATGATGAATGTTGTGTGTACATCGACCTCATGACAACCTTCCCAAACGCCTGGTGCCAGTGATGATGTCAGGACGAGGCCTGTGCCCCAGCCCAAGACACCGAAACAAACACTTTGCGGCTATTCATCAACCCTCACACACCTACATCCCACCTGTGCGCGTGTGTGTGTGTGCATGTATGTGTGCTCCACTGACATGCCATTAATAGCAGCCTGTAGAAAATGCTGCACTGCTAAAAATGCACATCGCTTAATTAATTAAAGTTGGGCATGTGTAATGGAAACATATACACTGGACTGCAACAGTTAAGATTTATCTCTGTTTACCTGGATTTATTTATTTTTATTCAATTTCTGGTTTCTGCTCTGGTATACAGACCTTCTACATGAAACAAAGATGAATTTTTCAGGATTTATCCATTTTATTTAATATACTCTGTTATTTGTGCTCTGGTACACACAACTCCTAAATTTTACTGATGAATATGTCTGTTTTTTTCTCTTGAATTTACCATTTTTCCATATATTTTCCTAAATCACACACAGATTTTATTGATGTTACTGATTAATTTGTATTTTAATATTTTAATTAATACTGATTAATTTGTGGTTAAGTTATTCCATAACCTCCATCCAGCTTTTGTTATTTTCAATAAAGCTTCTCAATGACAGTCTTGAAAATAACAAAAGCTGGATGGAAGTTATGGAATTTTGAGCTCATTTTTTTGACTTGGACTTCAAATCTGATCATCAAATAAACTCTACTGTCAAAAGTAGAAAACTTTTGACTGCTAAAAATAAAACCATTTCTTTCTTTTCATAACAAGATGATGTAAATTCTACTACTGTAAAGACTATTGTAATGCCTTATACTATATACATGTCAAGTCTTAAGTCTTGGGACTTAAGGCTACTAGAATGCACACTGAGAAAAGGGATCACACCACCCCATGTTTGGCCTCTTTCCAATGGCTCCTGGTCCATTACAGGATCCAGTTTAAGATTCTTTCATTTGTTTTTAAAGCCTTGCATGGTCTTGTGCTTCCCTAAATTATGGATAGACAGTATTCTGAGGTGTCTGAGATCTTCAGGTCAGTCCCATGGTCCAGGCTGAAACTCAAGGGTGACCATGCCTTTGCAGACATTGCTCTGAGCACTCGTCTTCCATTGGACATTCGTTCTGTTCCCACTGTTGCGGTTCTTAAATCAGTCACTCATTCATCTTCAGCACTTGATGCCAGACTTCACAAATGGCCAGTTAAAGCAAAGGCAATCTATATTTATACAACAGCATATTCACTCATTCATTTATCTTCAGTGCAATGGACAGAACACACAATGGGCCACTGTGTCTATTGTGTCTGTTTTTATGTTTTGTTAAATGTATGTACAGTGCTTTGATTTGTAATGTTTTTGGTGCTTGTTCAGTTTATTAGTAGTGTTAATAGCACTTACTAAATCAGCTGTTGAGTGGAGTTCTTGAATTAATGTAAAAACCTGCAATAACAAATTAAGAGCACAAAAAAGGTTGGCATGATTGTTGGTGCAAGATGGGCTGGTTTCAGAAACTGAAGATCTGAAGATTTTGAAGACAGAATGTTATGAAGATCATCCAGTTATCAGCAGTTCTGTAGGTGGATATGCCTTGTTGATGGAAGAGATCAGAGGAAAATGGCCAGATAGCAGACAGGAAGGCTGCAGTAACTCAAATAACGACTCTTTACAACCATGGTGAAAGTAAAAGCATCTCGGAACACAGAGAACGTTGAGGTGGATGGGCTACGACAGCAGAAGGCCCCATTGGGTTCCACTCCTGTCAGCCAAGAACAGGAATCTGAGGTCACAGTGGGCACAGATCCACTGAATCTGAACAGGTAAATATTGGAAAAATGTTGCATGTTTTTCTTCCAATCGTATAATAGTTACAGTAATAACAATGTACAACAATGTGATAATAATTATAAGGTTAAGGTTGTAATTAAAGGTTATATTTTACTTGCTATTTTTCAAGCCATGTTAAAATTAAGCAGTGCAGCAATGACAATAAACCCATCCATGGTTTCTACCTCTCTCTCTCATTATCTCTCTCTCTCTCTCTCTCTCTCTCTCTCTCTATTTAGCCTCCTTCCTCTTAGTCTTTTGTCTAATGAAAAGCATTTTCACAATTACCATGACTGTCTAGGTTAAAAAGAAACCATGTATAAACACTTGACGCACTTTGCCATGAAAAACTACCAGGTTCATGGCTGTTTTTATTACCTAGTGATAAAACCTGAGATAATTTTTAAAAGGAGGATGAATGGTTTCTCAAGGTGAAAAGGTTCTGGTAAAGAACAAACTAAGGAACAGGAGTAGCACTGCTTGTAGCTCTATGATATGTGCGATATATGGACACCATAACAATACATGGTTATTTTAGTCCTGTAAATTGCTAGGTAATTAAATTAAATATGTACTTTAATTACTTACAGTGATAATGCAGAATCTGGATCTAGTAGATTTGTGGCTGTTGGTGATGAGTCTGAAACGAAATTCAATTAGCTAATAAACTGCTATGAGGAAAAATAGAGTTATGTTATGTCTGGGCTTGATGAAGGACTTTTTCACTTTGCTGTGTCTTTGTGGAGATGCCTGGGGTCCAGTGATCAAGTATGAAACAGGAATCTATTAGCTAGTCCAAGCCAAAACTTCTCAGATTCTCCCCAATGCCTCAATATACAATAATCATGAATATTACATCGAGCTGTGGTCCCTGCTGACAAAGCTGTGCTACAAATAACTGTCTCTACTTCTTCATCCACCCAGAAATCACAGATTCAGTATTGCAGTTTGGCTGGTTCTTTGGGTTTTTTAGTTTCAAATCTGACTATAATATGAGATGATTCCAATAAAATTGTAGCTGAAAATTTATAACAGACTGTTTGATAATGTGTTCTCCATGCCAGGTTATAAGGAGAAGATCCTCTAACGATAGACCTGTGAGTAAAGATCTGGATGGGATTAAATTTAAATGGGGTCCTGGGGTCATTTCCTATTTTACATGTGCAACTGTTACTTTATTTCTGTTGGTGGTTTTCTCCGTCCGTCTCTGAGAAAATTACAGGACAAACTACCTACTGTTTTTCACCAAACTCAGTGCTTGTCTGATTATATTAGTCCTGGATACACCTGTCTGCACATATCAGTGACCCGTCCCCAGGTATTAAACCCTTCACGAGTCACAAAACAAAAAATAGATGCTTCTCGTATACTTTTTTTACTTTGTATGCTTTGTTTTATTGTATTTTCAAAATGTTTCTGGAACTTTGGTTCACCCCAAACTGAAATAAGAGCCTCTACGTCAGTGCCTCTTCAACCACTTGGACACCATGTTGTGAATGGAGCGTGATCATGTGACCGCGTGACGCAAACATCCAGGATTGTAGAATATACAGCCTGCTAGAAACACGCACCTGTTGTCATTTTATTGCTGTCTGGATGTGAGATTTTTATCACTGAGGAGAAACAATGTATTACCGATGTCCCCCTGATAAACTAATCTAATCCGAATAGGTCTAATGTTCTGCCTTACGTCATCAATCAGTGAAATCTCCTGTTCAAAAGCCAATATTAAATCCAGATGTATCTACAAGCAATTTGTTTAAAAAAATTTCCCCCATTTTCTCCCTAATTTAGTTTTGCCAATTCAAACAAACCCCTGGTACAATATCAGCAATGTTGTGTCTAGAGAAAACCCATTTTAGGTGAAGAAGAGGACTTTGGAGCCCTTTTGTAGCTGGTTAAAAGAGGACAACATGGAATGTCCATTCATCAAAGTGAGCTTGAGGTAATAAGGATATTTTTCTGTCCATTCAGACGTGTGGTAGCTGTGTAACTCACTGAGTTTGGCATAATCTGATGCCGTCCTTCTACTGGTGGTTTTTAGATGAGTGTCATAGCAGCATTCACACTAAAAAATTCTCACACTGCCAGAACTTTGTGATCAGCTCTATATGGTTGCAGTTTTGTTGACTTTTGTTTGCGACAGCATAACCAGGATTAAAACTGTACAGTGTAAACCCAGTATAACTCACAAATTGCAGCTCCTGAACTTCACCAAGTCTCTGAAATCTTCACCTATTTTTATGTGGACTGCATACAAGGAAAAGCCTTCAGACCCACTTTAAAATTTAGTGGTGGATCCTGAATGCCTTGAGGCTGTTTAGAAGCTGCTGGTTTAAGTGGCATGAATTCTGCTAAATCTCTGCCAGGAGGTTAAGAATTGGATCTTCAGACCAATAGATGCATCTTTTAACAGGTTAATGACCCTGTCTAAAAATCACACAAAATCGGTCACCTGAAAACACGAAATCAGTCTCCTGATGCAAACTTACGAATATAAAGAAAAGTTCTGCACAAATAACCTGGAGCAGAAGATTATATAGAAGTGTCTCCAAATGTGTTAGACATTACAGGAAATGATGCTATGGCTTTGCCAAAAATTAGGGGTGCTAATACTTTTGCGAACAGTGTTTTACAGGGAATAATTGCACTACTTCAGAAAACTTTACACTTTACAGAATACATTCTATGTATTATTAAACTGATATATTCATTATTGCTCAATAATGGAGGGTACTCACTTAGTAAGCTATTGTCAGTAGTGCTTTTATTAAGTATAATTATTAGTATAATTAAGCAATCTGGTTTTTAAAAAATGTTAGTTTTTGTTTAATATGCAACTGTTAAAATCACCCAGATTGTGGAATTCAATTTGACTAGAAATGTCCACACCGATTCTATCCACGCATATTTTTTTATAAGCATTAAGCAATTTTTGCCCAGAGCATTAACTCGCTTAAGCAAATAACTGCACCAATTAATTGAACCTGGTCTTGTTTTTCAGCTCAAATCCTTCTGGGCATAACGATTAAACAGTCAATATCACTATAACCAGTTTTTTCCCCAACCTAAATCCAGATAACCCTTATACAATCCACAGTCCAGCTCTATCCAAATTCAACAGCTCTAGTGAGAGCTTGGAAAGCAAAAATGTGGGGAGCAATGCTGGCCTAAGGCATGCTTATTCCATCCCAGAAGGCTTTCTGTAGGAAAGAAAGCCAATCCCAGGTTTATCTACTATTTGGCGTAATCATTTGCTTATGAGAATTATCAGTGTGGATAAAACTGCTTAGTGAGTTGATGTAATGCTGCTTACGAGATGATGGGCCTGTCACAATTATTACATAATCACCTAGACACAATTCACTTGAACAGGTCATTATTAACCACTTTCATGTAATTCAGCAATAATAGAGTCTCATATAAATGTAATTAAGCAAGGAACACAATGAGGCATGCTGTTACAGGAAAATAATCAATGGTGTAATGAAGCCCAACATGAAATGCAAGGCCAGTCCCATCTCAAAGTCGATTATTTTATAACAGCACCTCCTGAAATGTTTTACTCCTCTCACACCAATGATCACTATTTTTTTTATTTATTAAAGAACAACGTCGTTTTTTTAGCCATTTATATTTACATTTAATATTGTGGAACATCCATGCGACAAGTTCACAAAAAAAGGCAAAAAAAAAAAAAAAATTCAGCTTGTCACCGAGTAACCTCTAAATGAAACATACTCCATCCTGAAGACTTTCATGAGGAGGAAAACCTCTGAATCTTACAAAGTGCTGACACTGGAGACTCCTTCCAAAAATGTTGAATAAACATCTCCTCAGAGAAAACCTCCTCATATCAACAATTATGTTTTTTTTTTTTTTTTTTTTAAATTGTACATTTAAAAAAAAATTAGTGTTGTACATGGAGTGTAATGTTCACCACACAAGTCCCTGGGAGTTAGCTGTTACCATAGAAACGATAATGCATTAATATAAACCTGTGATTTGTATTACAGCCAGAACAACTGTTAGGAGTAAGCTGCATGTTTGCTGTAGGTGTCGCGTTATTTAAAACGGTACTACACAAATAAATAGAAGTACTTGGCATGCTTTAACTGGCCGTTTCTAAAGTTGTAAATCAATTCAAAGGCATAGTAAAAGTTTGTAACATGGGTGAAGGACAATAGCAAGAAGTGGAATGAATTTAAAGATTAAGTCTTTGAAGAGCGAATAATTGAATAATTGGCAGCGACTCATTAAAATGATAATTCTTATTTATGAATCCCCTTTCAAAAATTGAAACACTTACTACATGGCTTCGTACTAATTAACTTTTTTTTCACTCGTTTTCCTTCTCTTGTGCTCCTCTCGCTTTTTCCTCCCCTCCTCTTTACTCAGGCGAACCTGGCACACTAATAGGTTATGAATAATTCTGTTTCAGCTTAGACGGCAATTAGCTGCAATGCAAGAGGACATTCTTCATCGTCCGTATTGGGAAAGGGGATTTAAGGGTCAGTGGAGAGCCACTGCATACTCTCCATGGCCTAATGGCACACGCACACACACGTGCGCGCACACACACACACACCCTCCCGTGGTTTCTGAAAGATTAGACGATAGACTTTGTGAACGCATATTCAGTGATAAAGTGGAGTCTATTAGCATGAATGAAAAATGGACTCACTTTTCCGATATTATTCATTTATCTAAGGGATTGTCCTGTATAATTTGTGGTTAAAAGGCTAGGTGTGGACTTTTTCCTTCTCATTCGTGACTCCACTGAAGGTAGTAACATCAAACTACAATATTTCCACTGATTAAATGGACCAGTTTATGGACTAGAAAAGGAAAAGAGCAAGCAGATTTACAGACTTACAGCCTTTATAACATACAGACTTACAGCCTTTATAAGCACTGCATAAGTAAGAAATAAAACGAGAAAACAGGATCATTACTTTCCTATAACAGCACACCAGGAAGTGTTGTTCCTCTTATACCACAATACTTTCCTAACAATTATAATGTTTTAATTAATGTGCTTTTGTATCCATTTTATAGTAAGGTTTATAGTTATGTTGTTGTTTCATCCATGAGACAGATTATCACTTGCATTATAGCAGCTATAAACAGTATTTAAAAAAAAAGTTGAAAATCAGAAACATTATACATTAGTGCTTCAAAAACAAACTTAATTGCTATTCTAGTATGAAGACATAGAAATAATTCATTTACCTCACACATGGGCTTCTTAAATGAGTTCATTTGATTTGAAAAGATGCTTCATAATAGATTTTTAATGCAAACGAACCGAATTAAGAAGATATAGTAAATGCACCTGCGAAAAAGAGAAAATGATGGTGGATAATTCATAAAAAATGTCTTCAAGCTTTTTATACCACCGTATAATATAGTTGAGCAGTAGCTTTCTGTTAATGCAATTGTTTTATTATGTTATTGTTTCCATGGTAACGGCTCATACACAGGGACCTGAATGGGACATAATCTGAGACTAATAATAAATGGATTTAAAAAAATCTTTTTGTTGTTTAACAAAGAAAAATGTTGTGGTTGTGGTGGTTGTGGTGAAGCGTTTTGTTAGGAGACATTTATGCATCATTACAGAAGGAGGCTCTTTGTAACAGTCGTAGTGCTTTGCAAAGTTTCTCAGCACAGGAAAGTCTTCCGGACAGAGGAGTTTACGCTTTGTGGTTTCTTGGTGAAAAAGAGAAGCTGTGTTTTTCTGAGCGAGAGAGAACAAAGGAAATGTAGGTGAAGGAACAACCGTTTATTGTTGCTATAAAGTAAGTGATAACAGGAAGTAACTTTTCTCATGGATGTTAAATCACAATATTAAATCTGACTACGAACTGTTAAAAAGCTCATGTTATTTATTAATAAATTAAACATTATAGTTGTTGGCAAATTGCTATGGTATAAACAGAATAACACATAATACACTTCGGGGTGGTAACAGACCACATTTAAAACCAAAATTTTTATCTAAAAAAAAAATTCGAGATATCACAAAATGGCAACTTTTTATCCTGTAATTTCAACTGCAAGATAAAAATTCACAATAGAGTGATAACTCGCATTTGCAAGAATAAAATTCACTGTTTTGTGAATATAACTCGCAATTATGAGATATAAATTGGCAGTTGCATGAATATCACTCTAAATTACGAGATAAAAAAGGAAAAGTCGCAGTTAATTGATATTAATTCAAAATTGCGAGATAAAAATTTGCAGTTGTGTGAACATCACTCTCAAATATGAAATAAAAAAGTACAAGTCGCAATGGAGTGATATTAACTCACAACTGATTATCAAGTATGACATTTAAAAAATAAAAGTCACAACTGACAATTCGAAATAGTGAGAAAACATTCTCAGTTGCGTTTATATAACCCATAATTAGGAGATAAAAAAGTAAAAGTCGTACCTGATCTGGCCAGAATGTCGAGACGGGCAATATACAACAACAAATCAATATCTTGATAAATTATGATACGATTTTCTGAAATATCACAGGTATCGGGATTACTTTTAAAACACTTTTTAAAAAAGCGCAACAAGTACCTGATTGGCAATATATTTATTTTCTGTAAAATCTGTAGCCTTCATAAAACTGCTAAATGTAACACAGCTGTTTGTGTAGATGAACTGAAATAGAGTATGTATTTTTTTTTTTTTTTTTTTTTTGTAGTGCCACTACATTGTTAAATAGGGGAAAAAAAAAAAAAAAAAAAAAGTGTCTGAGACTGGCTGACATAAGCAGTCTGGTTGTTTCCCTCACGAGGGACCGATCTGGCTTGTCAAACTAGCAGCACAATTCGCTTTCCAGCAGGGGATTGCAATAATCCTTGTGCAAATGAGGTCTGTTCTGAGGTAAAAATAAAAGTTAGGGCAAAGTCAACAACGGTATTCTAAGCCTCCTGCTGTTCTATAATCAACTTACAGTGCAGGAACAAGTGCACAGAACAGAAGATTAGCTGGGATAGAATATATATATATATATATATATATATATATATATATATATATATATATATAAGAAGTTACCTCCGGTCCTTAAACAAATTTATCATTTCATGTATAGTGCATAGCAAAGACAAGAATAAACACTGAACTATACCACTGAGATTCTCAGCTTCCTCTGCATCATTAAGGAGAGCTTAGAAAAGCAACACAAACGGTTCATCGCAAAATTAAAAGTTCAATTTGAGAGAGTTGGTAAATGAAAAAAAAAAAAAACCCACAATTCATGACACTGATTACTTCAGGAAATAAGAAAAGCTCTGTTCACTTGTACAGCTCATTCACAGGGGCTTGTGCATCGGACGCTCTAATCATTTAAATGTAACAAGCAGTTAAAAATGGTGAGGTTTTCTGTGAGGAGACATTTACTGAGAATAAAACATTTACTGAACATTCTCTAAGAAGGCATTTACACAACTGATATAGACTCGCAATTTCGAGTTAAAGAGTCGTAATTACAAGATAACAAAACATGCAACAGTGATTAACAGTGATTAACTCACAATTGCAGGAAAAAAGTCAGTTTTCTGAAAATACCTCGCAATTATGAGCTAAAAAAAAGTAAAAGTCACAATAGTGATATTAACTTGCAATTGCAAGATTAAAAAAATCACAATTTTGTGAAAAAACTCAATTATGAGATTAAAAATAAAAGTCGCAACTGAGTAATATGAACTTGCAATTTCCAGAAAAAAGTCCCAGTTGTTAAATATTAACATGCAGTTGTGAGATTTAGTTGTAAGTGTGTGATATTAACTTTGCAATTATGAGATTAAAAAAGTTACAGTTGTGAAATAGTAACCTGCGGTTGTGAGTAACCGCAATTGCGAAATATTAACTCACAATTCCGAGAAAAAAAGTCGCTGTTGAGTGAAAACTCGCAATTACAAGATTAAAAGAAATGCATTTGAGTGATATTAACTCATAATTGTGAGTGATTTTCACACAACGGCGTCATTTTATATCTAGCGATTACGAGATAAAGAAGTAAATGTTACAATAGAGTGATATTAACTTGCAATTACGAGAAAAAAATACGCAAACTTGCGAGATTCACATGTTCACATGACACAGAAGCTGCACTTCTGAATTCGTGTAACGTGAATTTGTGAGAGTATGTGTACGGTGTGTATGAACGCTGATCTCGCACAGGCTGACAAACACTGCTGAGGATTAGCGGAAGTATAGGCACTCAACTACACACACACACACACACACACACACACACACCTCGGCATGCTCAAAGGCTGTTATCACAACCAGGCAGCTCCACTAATGGCATTCGTACTGCGCAAATGTCATTACGCACACACACTCTTCCTCTCTCACTTCTTCATATTACTAATTACTGCCAGAAGATGAAGCACTTTTCCTAACTGCATGATGAAGGCTAGCCGAAAGAGCTTCTGTTTAAAAAAAGAAAAAAAAAAAAACGCTAAAAGTTCTAGCTAGCATCATGAACCGAAGCCTGTAATGATCTTATTATGTGCATAACAGGCATCATTTCCTCTCTACATCATTTCCTCATTTGTCTTTTCAAAATAGAGAGTAGGAGAGTGCTGATGCTGGATATCCACAAAGCCACCGGACATGGCTAATAGAGGGAGATGGAAAAAGAAAAACTCGCCGGTGTCGATCAGCAGGAAAGAAAATCAATAGGTGGAAAAAAAAAAAAAATCTTTAACTGTGTACTCACACATGACTGTGAGAAAGACATTCCCTGATGCCAGGACCACTTTTTCCCGGGTGGCCCGATCGTAGATGCCCACGTGGCATTCGTAAGGCCCGTTGTCTGAAATTCGGACTTCTGGGAGCCTAAAGGAAAAGCAGGAGAGCGATCAGATATTAGGATCATGATCACAATCATAACACAGGCTAAAATTATAACATAAAATCACAGCATTGTATGTTCTCGATATATCGATAACAATAACCTAGCAAAAGGCAGCTTAATTAAATAAAGGGGGTGGAGTCAGAATGAATACATTAGGAAGAGGTGTGGTTAGGTGTGTTGCTGCAACTTCCAGTCAAATCTGCTCTTTACATTTCCTTTAAATCCTGTAAACTCCTGATTTACACAAAATCTACATTGTTAGAAATGCTATTAAATGTTGGATAGGAATGATCATGAACCACAATAAAACCTGCCAGCTTTGAGCAAGACTAGAAGTTTACTCCGCCCCCATGTTTGATAGGCAGCCTGAAAATAGCTAGACCTGTTTCAAAAACATTAGTCTTAATCCGTTTGCTAAAATTAGTAACCTTTCATTAGTAACTAATTTAAAGTAGCCTATAAATCACAGCTTTTATCAAATGCAGTGTAATGAATGTGCTCACAGTGGGACTAATTTAGTAAATTTGTAGTAAAGATCTCTGTAAATCTTGGCGTATGCCAAACCGAGCAAAAATTTTCCGCCGGATTTACAAAAGTTTTGGAAATGCTGATTTTCGTCGTACTCGCATTTGCATTTAGTGACGCCCACAAAACTCCATAAAAGGTCAAGTGCACAGACAGCTGGGAACACGAAATGAACAATGAGGGTGAAGACTGAAAGACAGATGTGGGAGTTACCTTCATTCCTATTCCAATAAAAATATTTAATCGTATATAATATTAATAATAATAAAAAACGAGTGCTATGTCTTCCATTTGCTTACGGCTTACGGCTACGCGCAGGAAGACCGGCTTATACTGTTTATACGGCACCATTTGTTCATAATTGAATGATTCGTTTTATTTGTCTTCATTCTTATTCTTTAATTTAATGCCAGTAATATAAATATTATCACAAAATGTTCTCGATGGTGTTCTTAGTCTCTGTCCTAGTGAACTTGATAAGGACCCCAAAGCACTTCTATAAGTCACTCTGGATAAGGACGTCCGCTAAATGCTGTAAATGTAATAAACAAAAAAGCAATTTAAACTTGACATTATGAACCAAAAATAAAAGTGCAGTAATCTACGCAAACTATATAACCTGAAGTCAAGGTTTACATTAGTTAATGTTCTTATGTGTAAATTTCCATATACTCAGGAGCACGAGTAGGTTGCAAACGTTTTTCTGAATTTACAGGATAGGATTTTCATGACTACCAAATTTCTTGTATAAATGCTCATACGAACAATTTTACAAACAAATCCATTCATATACACATTGATGAATGAGGCTTATTATTGATAAAATTGCTATATCGCAAAAATTTCTGTCATTTTTTTTCACTAATTAGCCCTAGACTAAATCCGATTAGTCAGATTTAACAGGAAGAAACAAAGTGCAGGGGTCATGGAGATCATTCTTTGAGAACGTCCTGCTCTCTGCATGTTCGTCTCTCTTTCCATCTCTTCATCTCCTCCTTACAGTTGAGAAAAATGAGATGTTTATTAGGCACATTTTGCACCTTCATGTCTGTGTTCTATTTTCGTCCTCCTTCCACTCGAGTCTCCCTCCCCCTCCCTCTGTTTCTGTCTTCCTCGGTGCATTCCTAACGGCCCTCTCAGGCGATCTTTCGGCGCTGCTCGACAAAGTCCGGCTGCATTTAACCTTTTAAACAAGCGGAAAAACAGCTTGTCTGATGAAGCTCATCAATGTAAAATGAGGCTGGCATGCAATCTCTCTCTCTCTCTCTCTCTCTCTCTCTCTCTCTCTGTCTGTCTTTCTCTCTTTCTGTCTGGGCGCCGCTTTTATGTTAAAAAAAAAAACATCCTCCTGCCGCTTTTCCTCTCAGTAACTCACGCTAACTCACTTTCGCTTGATGCCGAACAGCGCTGTCAGACTTAATTGCGGTGTATATGCTGCCACGACAGCGGCAACAAAGTGAGGAATAGAAATAGATCCACTCAGAGGGTTTCGCATTGCAGATGTCTACAATTTCAGCTTCGGCTAATGATAGTTTTTTTTTCCTTTTCTTTTCCAGGGCCGCTTGACACGCCGTGATTATGATGATTTGATGAGGGGCTTGGCGCAGGCACGAGCGTTGGCATTGCCCTCACTTTGCTCTGATACAGTACTTCTCTGGTTCTCTGATTACCTCTTTCTGCTTTGTGTGAAGTGAATGCTGTCCACCTCGTTTTTTTTTTTTTAATCTCCCTTCTCTCCTCTTATTCACCGCTTCGATTTTTCCTCAGCCTTGTCCACACTATCACAAGGGTTTTAAAATCGAGACAGAGAGAACCATCAAGATGGTTGAGGCTAAAGTTCAGTCATGCCGGCTCTCCCAAAAACCTACCTACAGCTTCAAAACAGATATTTTAATCAGAGACTAATAACACGACCATTACCACAACGTAATATTGAGGCTGAATCAGCCTTTTTGAATTAATTATATAATTCCATGGTATAAAATACTCACCTGAAGCCTTTCCTTATAATAGTGCGATCCATAGACGTGTTTATTTAAAGGTTTATATGCGATCTTTAAATAGCTACATTTACACCTATCTTAATATTCCATTAAGAATCTGACTGATGGCTCCATCGGAATAAAACCGTTCATGTGTACACCTTTATTAGTACGGAGTGCTTGATATTCAGCAGACATACAGCACGGAGCGATGGTGCACAAAAAAAAGCTTCAATAAAACTTATGCAGTTCTTCCAGGGCAGTGGCTTTAAATATAAAGCATAACATTAGAAGATGAGTAAAGGCAATATATCTGCTGTACCGATGGACGGTGTGTCCATTTGGTTATTTTTAACAACCTTCTCTGCTGAATGTCGGGCAAATATCAAATGCTGAGCCAAATTTCCTGCGGTCACAAAATATTCCTGTCATCTTGTATATTTAATAAGGACATTTGGAGGGTGTTTTGCTCAGACAGACCTTGTGTAAAATGGAAAACCATGAACAAGTTGACTGAATACTTGGCTAACAACTTTTTATTCATAGCTGCCCAGTAGACAACTAGAGAAAGAAAATATACCCTACTCCTTATTGACTTTTGCAAAACCTACAGTGGATATAAAAAGTCTACACACCCCTGTCAGATCTTTTCCCACCTTTACTGTGAAATAACAACTGACAAAATGCAAGTGAAAAACAAATGGAAATGTTTTAAGGGGGGAAAAAAAGAAAAAACATACAAAAACCTGCTTGCATAAGTGTGCACATCCCTTAACTAACACTTTGTTAAAGCACCTTTTGCTTGTTATACAGCACTGAGTGTTTTTGGGTAAGAGTCTGCCAACTTAGCACATCATGATTTGGCAAATTTATTCCGCTCTTCCTTCCAAAAATGCTCCAGATCCACTGAAAGTGTTCATTTGATATGCAGCTGTAACTAAGCTTAATGCACTTTATGGTGATGTGACACACCTCGATGCTCGCAAACTTCCAAATCCCAACACCTGCTCCACTATATACATCGGTAGAGGCACTATCCGGCTAATAGTAGAAATAATTTTTACCAGGTAGATTAATTACTGTGTCATAAAACTCTCCTTCTAGCACAACACACAGTTACGGCATAGTTAAACCTATCAACAGTAAATGAAGATGCAAGCCAGAATTGAATCATTTCTTTTACATGCATTGCAAGGACAGAACTCCACACCTCATAACCAAAACATTTGCCAATAATTTGTTGTGCAACAGAAACTTTATCAGGAGAATATAAGGACTATCGGTACATAGTCGTTACGTTGCCGGGAATTCACTGCTCAATTTGTTTCCATTAGTGCGTATTCATACACTCACCTAGCTACCTACCTCACCATTATGTTAGCTACCACTTCTTAGCCTAGTCATTTGGGTTTTCAGGCAACCAATAATGGGACTGGGCAGCACACTGGCGCTTCCACTTGCCCAGTAATCTAGCTAAAAACAAATATATGATTAAATAATTAGTGAATACAGACATTGGCCATGATTTATCACTCTTTCAGCAAAGTGTATGTAAATATTTTCAAAGGACAAACCAAACTAAAACTTCCTGCCAGATTTATAAAAGTTTCATTAACGCTGATTCTTACATATGATAACTAGCTGTAAATCGCCAAGTGTGTTCATGGGACAGCTGATTTACGTGATTTACACAAAACTGAGACGAAACGACAAAATGATGACTGAATGATAAAAGAGCGCCTCCTAATCTTGGCATGTGCCAAATCTTCCAGTAATGCAGCTCAGCCACTGCAGCGCATCAGTGACCAAAACGTCCTCCTTTTATAAGGCACCATTACTTTTGTCCTTAATTTATGGATTCTTTTGCTTGTTTTCTTTCAAGTCATTAAAATGAAATGAGTTTCACAACATTTTCGTGTGTTTTTTTGCATAACTGTAATATACTGTATATGATTTAAACTTGACAGCGTAATCCATATACGAAGTATAAAAAAATAAAAACTGACCAGTTATATACATTTTTGTACAAATTTGAAACTTATCAGTTGAGCTTTATATTAATGAGTTTAGTTAAATTTATGTAAATTTACACAAACGCAGGCATTCTTGTACGATCCAAACATTTTGCGGAATGTGATATTTCTTGTGTAAATGCTCCTGTGAACAATTTACGAATAAATTTCTTCGTATCCATTTTGATAAATGCGGTGGAAAAGGGGAATAGTGTCACCATAGTCGTCATTTTTTCCATTATAATTCATTCCACTACATACATCTAAGACAATAAAGTTGATTTGTCTTGATTTGTCTATAGTCTGTTGCATCAATCATTATTTCAGTGACACAAAGCATACTGTAACACGCTCTGTCTCATCGTTATAACTCGAGAGATTCCCGGGAAAGATGGTAGTCGTACGTGACTACGAGGAGGTCTTACTGAACTGCTGTTTCCTCCTGAAGGTAGCCTGGAGGGCTTGGGTGGATGGAATTACTTTTCTTAAGAGTTGTGAGCTGAATATTTTGCCACCAGCAGCTCTGTCTCAGAGGAGCAGGTGGGAAGACGAGGTGTCCATGCTGACGAGAGCAGAAAGAGGGCAGAAAGGGGAACAGGTTCTGAAGATTCACTTTTGTTTTTGAATGACAGCCAGAGCTCTGAACTCTATCCTTCCTGCTTTGGCAGCTCAGCAGCAAAGAGCTGAGCTGTCACCCTGACGGAGGGTGGAAAAAAAAAAGAAAGAAAAGAAATGCACCATGCCTCCAACTTTATGACTCTCATTAAAAATTAAAAACAGATGGAATTAATTTTTTAAACACCTTCAACGACACTGTCTCCCTCAGGAGAGGGAAAGTTGTTGGAGCCGTTGAGTTTTCATTTAGCGCCATTGTGAATATTGAAGAGAAAAAGTGTCTTGTTTGACAATTTGGTTTTTATCAGGAAACTAAGCTGTCTGAGGAACTGAATCACTAGAAAAGGAACTGTACATGACAGTGAGATTTCTGAAATCTCCCAGGACAAAATGAGGGGAGGAGATGAGATGAAACGTGACACGACAGAAAGACACGCCAAGATGGTTTAAGCCTAAAAATCAAAGAACATCAGTGTTCACTATTATCAAGAGCAAGTCAAAAATCATGTCAAAGCTCCAGATATTTTATATATAGTCCAGCCACTGTCCTCCTGTATAAGGTTCAACATTTGGGTGGTGTGTTCTGAGATGCTTTTCAGCTCACCATGGTTGTAAAGAGTGATTATTTGAGTTAATGTAGCAACAAATATATAATCTATTGGAGTACAATGGCCAGACTGTTTGGCCTGACAAGACGACTACAGTAACTCGAGTAACCACTCTTTACAACCATGTTGAGCTGAAAAGCATCTCAGAACACACAGCACGTCACAGCTTGAGGTGGATGAGCGACAACAAGAGAAGACCTCACTGGTTTCCACTCCTGGTGGATGGGCTACAACAGGAGAAGACCTCATTGGGTTCCACTCCTGTCAGCCAGGAACCAGGAATCTCACCCAAAGCTCACCCATACTGGACAGATGAAGATTGGAAAAAGACCAGGCGACACTTTTCCAATTTTCGACTGTTCAGTTTTCGAAGAACCTGTTCTCACTGTAGCCTTAGATTCCTGTATATACATATCACGTCTTCTCACTTTGTCTCTCTCTCTTCGTCTCTGTCTCTCACACTTTTATTTCAGGGCAGGAAGGTGAATTAGTCAGAGACCTAAGGAGTCAGGAAGAGATGAGTCAGGATGGCTCAGGAGTGAAGATGAGAAATACTGCCTGTGAAATATCCGTATACGTGCTTGTGATTTCATTGTGTGATGTTTTGAAGTGTGTGTGTTCGTGTGTGTGCGTGTGTGTGTGTAGCATCTTGAGAAGTCTCCGCTTGACTTCTCCAAGCTGAGCATTATGTGAGATAGAGGGGTCAATGCAGGTGGTCTCCTGCTGCTTCTTATGGTGTGGCTGTCAATTTACTTCCTGCTGGGTAGGAGTGTTCATTCATCTGTGTGTAAGTGTGTGTGTATGTGTGTGTGTCCCACTTTTCAGAGAAGGCTCAGTATTAAATGTGAAAGCAATACCTGCTCACACAGATTTGAAGAAAAATAAGGTTTAGGGGGCAGGAGAAGTGAGCTAGTAAGCTACTGCGAGATCAGGAAATTAGTCTGAGATGTAGCTTGTAATCAACGGCATCTTCACTAGATGTCTCTCTCTCTCTCTCTCTCTCTTTCTCTCTCTCTCTCTCTGCACTAATGTCGAAAAAATAATGGCAACCACAACTAACAATGATTATGATCATCTTCTGTGAAAAGTTAATAAACAATTCAGCACAGCAAAATTGTTTGACACTCACATCCAATCTGTGCCTGTGTGAAAGGAAACAACTCTCCACACCAGCAGGGGGCAGTAATCACAATCTACTTTTAAATCTCGCTTCCATTTACTGTATAAAAATAATTCAGGGGCGGAGCCATGTATAAGGACAATTAGTGTTGTCGCCAAATAAGATCCCTGGGTTTACACCAATAGCATATTACGTGAGATTAGGTGTAGCAATGACGGATATCTGGAATGTTTTAGCTACAGAATTTTGGCTGTTGTTAAAAAAAAATCACTAAGAAAATGATAAAGTACGTTCACACTAGTGAGTGAGAAGTCGTTTGTGTCTTGTGGACGTGTACTGTCCAGTATTTTTCTTTGTTTTCAAGTTCCAATGCAAAATGCTAGTAGCTATATATAGCTTCTAAATCCAACTAGTCGAACAAATTAAATAACACTAATTAGTGTGAAAATGTGTTTAATTTACACATGAAGTGCTAAACTTCCTATTAGCTTTTTTGGCAGATTAGCCGAGCAAGGTAAAAATGTTCTACCTCTGTATACTCCAGCATAAGTGATCTCTGATAGTTCCTTCCAAGCGTTATTTTTGAAACTATGCGCAAGTTTTTGAGCATCAAATAGTAAAATGGAACTAATGGCACGTAGGTATAAAAGTTGTGAGTGGGGAACTGAAGAAAATTTGGACCACACATGCTGTGAGATTGGCCTAAGGAATTGTTTGAGGGAATTGTTCGGATTTGTCAATTTACTGCATCGTATCTAATTTGCGTAGAATGTCACGTTGTCGTTTGTGACGATTGATAATATCACTGCTCCGTGTTCACGTATGTAGAAAAATAAACGGTTGTTTGTCGCTTTGTTGTTTTCTAGTGTGAATGTAGGGTTCAGAATCAGGTACTGAAATCTTGTTCATGTTGACAAATGTAATGTTACTAGCTAGTAGCTAGTCATGGACAAGGAGGCGGAGCTAGAGATGCAAAACTCGTGCAACATCAAAATATTATTATTACATTTTAATGGTTTCAGTTCAATTTCATTTATTTATGCACACTCACATTTTCTTGTTGCTTATATTTAGCTCGATATTTCATTTCCAATCAGTGATCCATGTAAAATCTGATATCTTCAAGATATCTTCCTGTTTACTGTAGACATGTATGCTCACTACATAGGGTACAACAAAATTTTGGTGTAGACCCTACAAAGTGCACTACATGCACATAGTACTGCGTCTGATATTCAGTCACCGAAAAGTGGTGAATCCTTTTAGGAGAACAGTGGATAAAGTATTGGCACCCTTGGCTTTGTAAGGGTTGTTCGCTACTATTAAAATGAACTTCTGTCTCTTCTGTCTCATGCTATGAATCAGACAACTGATCATCATTCAAATTTTTAAAGTAAAATAAGCTGCATGCCTTTCTTTTCTGTATCAAAGGGAATAATTTTGCAGTATTCTTAGTAAAATAGTATTTTATTGACTGTCTGAGACACAACCACAACCACACACTACAAATGATGCACACCCTGGAACACACACTCACTCCATTTCCTATCTTTATTGCCAACCTTCCCGTTCCTGCTGAAGAAAAAAAAAAACACAACAACAACTCCCAGGCTGTATAGCCTCAGGTAAAGTTTAGGCTGCACTCAGAAAACAAGTTCCCATCACAAACTCTAAATGTCTATTCAGATATATTTCAGGAAATGCTGAGACAGTACTGTAGAGAGTACACTGTGTCATGGTTTTTTACTTGTCTAAGGACATTATAGTTCTTCTCATAACTCTTGCTATCTGTTTCAAGTGAAATGCAGTGGATTTAGAGTACTAACTAATACAGGCGTCTTACCGAACTGTTGACTGATACACCAGGTCTTCTCTCCTGCGATAGTCCTCCATGTGGGAGTAATTGGTATTAAACATGGCATCATATGTGAAAATCTTCTGTTTGATTGTGCCTCCATCTGTAACCTAGCAAGACAAAGGACATAAAACGGAGGATGTTGAGTTTTGGGAACAACATGCATGTTAAACATTTGTATCACTTTATTTATAAAATGGATGTTCTGATTTTAAAAGAAACTGAAAAGTCAGACAAGGAGCTTCAGCAGCTGTAATAATTACAGCTCTGTTTTGTAGGTGCTTTTTCTTCATTTTTACAAATTTTAATTAAAATTCTTTCTTTTCCTTCCTTCCTTCCTTCCTTCATTACTCTTCTTAAGTTCCTCTTCCTTCATTACTCTTCCTTACTTCCTCTTCCTTCCTTCCTTCATTACTCTTCTTAAGTTCCTCTTCCTTCATTACTCTTCCTTACTTCCTCTTCCTTCCTTCCTCTTCCTTTATTACTCCTCCTTCCTTCTTCCTTCCTTCCTCTTCCTTCATCTCTCAATTTCTTTCTTTCTTTCTTTCTTTCTTTCTTTCTGTTTCCATAATAGTAAATGATCATTTTGTGATGCTTAGTGGCAAAAGCAGTTTATTTGAATCCAATAGCATTACAACATTTTAACATTTTTTGGCCTTAATACAAGTTAAATTTCAACATGAATGAATGCAGCAATGCAATGCATGGGAGAGGCTTGGAGAGGACAGGGTTAATCATACAGTGTTGAATGCTGAGATAGGCCAGTCATCATTTTCTTTTGCAAAAAATTCCAACTCATACATGGATTAAACCTCGGATGGGATACACATAGGATATATTAGCAGTGTCAGAAAAACAGCTACATAAGTGTCTCTTCTTCCGCAGGCAACGATAGCAGTCAAGCAATTACCTCACTGATCTGTTTAGCTTTATTACTGGTATATTTTTAAAGAGCCAGTGGAGAGAAGAATTCAAATTGCCTCAGCAAAAATGGTTTAAACATGATGAGATCAGTGAGCACCTACTTATGTAGCATTAGGCACGTAACTCACTATAACACAGCGCACTAATCATGACTGATGCCTCAGCCGGAAATTGTTGGTGGCTAAACAGTCCGTGGCTCTGCGGGAGGTAATGAATTGTGACGAGGTACTCAGAAGGTGAGGGCTAATTCAAGGCACCACTCACTCATTTTGTCTCTTTTTACGTTCCCGACAAGCTCGGGGAACACTATTCTTATCTGCTTATTTCTACAGGGAAAGAAAGAAAGTCTGCTTAGCATCTGAATGACTGTGACTTACTGGCAGACATATTAAGAGACAGACAGAGGAAATGGGTGAGACTGACAGCATTTTAATGGGAGTGTCAGCACTCAGTTTGAAGCTCACGAAGTAGTTGAATGAAAATGGATTTCCAAAAGATTTTTCTCCTCTTATCCTATTCAATGCTGCTGTAAATATGTCTTCATAGCTGTGATTACTTTTTCCCCGTGGATGGCCTCTGCATTTTTAGACATATTTATAGGCATGCCTGCTAGATTTGACGCAAATCTGAGTCATGTTTTGTTTGTATTAATGACGCGTCAATGACAGCGTCATTTCCACCCAGGACATTGCACCTCCATGCCAGCAGACGTCCCGCTCCCCTGAATACTAACTCCTTCTTCATCACCTATTAACCACTTCCTGTTTACAGACTATATACAGCCAGATCAAATGTCATTGCGAAGTCTTTCCAACTTTAATGGTCATGTAAGGCATGCATGCTGTATTCTGTAATTGCTATTTCCATGTTTTGACTTTTGCCTTTTCCATTCTTTGAAATTTGCCCTTTGTCTGGTGTATTTCTGAATTTGACCACTGTCCTTCTTTTGACTCTAATTTTGTATTTTTATAAAAAGAAAAAAATCCTGCATGTGGTTTCTTATATATCTCCAGAGTCTTGCAATTGCAATTTTTTACAATTTCATTTACACAATATGTCTAACATTTTAAGATGCAAATATATATTTTTGAATTTTGACAAAAAGGTCAAGCAAACAAAAATGCTGTTGCATAAGTATTCACACCCTTGGCAGAATCACATTTAGCCACATACACAGGAGTAAATATTTATTTTGCAGTCACACATTTTATGTTTTTTCTTGACAAATAATGTTGCAAACTATATAGATATACCCCCCCCCCCCCCCCCCCCCCCCCACACACACACACACTTCAATATTAGGAGCTATTTCGTGTGGATTCAGGACATATAATCCCAATTAAGTATATTTCAGCTCAAGGCTGTAATGTGGAAATGTCCAAGGGGGTGAATACTTATGCAAGACACTGTAAGTATATTGTAGCATGACCCAAAAAAACCTTTCTGGACAAAAAAGATGAGTCACATCAACCAATAGCAATGTAACATAGCATAGAGGTGGATAATTGCTCATTGATGAGATTGTGAAGTTTTTCCAAAGGGCAACATTTTGTGTTTCATGTCCAAGCAGGAAACAAAACTGACAAGCTCACATTTCAAAATGATGAATTTAGGATGCATAGGGCTGGGGTGAGACTGGAGTGCAATATCACTAGAACTCAATGGGTGAAACCCCAAAATAGGCTTCAGGAACTGAATTGCAGTGAGCTAAATTTGACAGGAACTCTCAAGACACTGGTGGCATTTTTACCTGACAGGATTGACACCCTTAGGCAGATCTAAAAAAAATTTAAAAAAAAAGAAAGAAATAACGTGACTAACCTTGTTTTTCCTGTGAGCTTATATTCAAGAGAATAGTTCTGATTTCAGAAGTACAATGGACTATTTTTTATTTTGCATTTGTATTCTTGTATCCAACAGAATGGTAAGAATTGGGGAAAAAAAAACTTCTTTACACAGTAGCCCTACTGAACATACTGTTAGCCAATGCATCATCTGCCATCTTTTTGTACACTCTGCGGGCTACAAGCAAAGAAGCAGCACTAAATTCCAAGCACTGATTTCCACACACAATTCATTTTGGCCTCACAATCCTGTGTGGAACGGCCTGAGTAACCCCTCGGCCTCTAGGGAGCCACACTCCATGCTTACAGCTAGCACAAGCAAACTAGCGGCGCATCGACTTATAATTGCTCGAGCACTGCACACAAAGGAATTGAGAATAAAATGAATGCACAGGCTAAACTATTCGAGGGCACGAGGTAATATTTACTCAGCGAGCACAGATGTTAAGTAGCTAGAGACCTGTGTTGTTTAATTAATTTTGCTTTGGTAGCTCTCGCTAGCGCAACCTTTCTTTCAAGTGTGAAATTAAGTGCATTTTCCCCTCTTGAGGGGTTCCATCTGTCCATAAAGGTTATAAAATACACAAAGTCATTTAGACAAAAGCTGGATGTAAAACACAGGCACATACTTGGTCTTCTGGGACAAGTAGGCATTTAGGTTGTTGTTGCTAAGTCTCATTACTCTATCTGTAAATAAATCAGTCAGTCTTGTTTTGTTTAAGAAGCCTGCCCTAAAATTAGGACTAAACATTGTAATTTGGAAGTGCTGATAATTCTGTGACCATGTAATACAACTATCTAGAGCAGAATCACATCACTAATTCATGCACAATGCATAGAAATGTTGACACAGAGCATAAGAGCCATTACTGCACTCTATGCAGATGACACACTTGTTGCGTCTCTTCAGAAAGATAGCTCTTGAAGTATAAGTTTCTGAAGAGCAAGCAAAGAAAAAGCAGTGCTTCGTGTAGAAGCGTGCACCCTAGGCCTTCAGAAGTGCTCATTTAGCTGTTGGGTTGTTCTACAGCTCACACAACTTTGCCCAAGGAACTCTCTAGCGTCGCCGTTCAGACACAACGTTTATTACGGCCATCTGCTCAGCTTCATAAGCGTGAAACTTCAGGACGCAGGCACGCCGGGATTTTCACACAATCTCAGTGTGAGTTTACAAGCAGGCGAAGCCACAAAGGTCAAGAACTAAAAGCGAGTCGATATTTGGAACGGTGTTTATGCAGCTAGATGCTGGATGCTATTGTCTGCATTAAAAGATTAAAAACAACCATAAAGAGCCACGCTGTGAGAATAAAAAGAAAAATGGCAAGGTAAATCCTTATTTTATGTTTTTTATAAACACACCACCACCCATCTCTAGTGGACCATGAAGTTTTTCAATGTAGAACTTACAATACATGTATAAAATTACTAAATACTTCTACAGTCTTTTGGAGTTCTTTCTCAGCAACTTCTGAGCAGAGGTATGCAAACAGAATAAAGAAACAAAGGAACAAAGAAATAAAGAAAGAACAGAAATGTCAAAGCAAAGTGTGTAGATCACAAAGAGGAAAAATGCTTAAACTTGAATTGGCCTCACATCGAACCCTGAGGGATTGAACAGACAGTATTTTCTGAACTATTGATGCATCAACACTATTTTTTTCAGACTGCGTACAAGTGTGAGTACATGTTTTTTGGTACTCATTGATACCAATACTGAAATGAGTAACCTACTTAGGATTAATTGAGTGGGGTGTCATGGAGCATTTAATTTAGCTCTATTTATATTAATTTCTGGATAATGTGTGCTGCTAGCAATGAAATCCTCATGCTGAGTTTTCTGTTTATGATGTTATGTGTTTAAATTGTACGTTCAATAAAGAGCATAAGAACGGCCACACTGGGTGTGCAGAGCAGTATCAGTGGGCGTGGTCATTAAAAATGAGCATACAATGCTTAGAATTGCACTTTAACTCATAAGCAAAGTGTAGACGTTGGCGAGAGGAAGAGTGCATGTCCCAGTGCTTAGTGCTCGCTGAATTGAAGTGCTCTCTCTGACTCATGACAATTTCTCTGCACTCTCGTTTCTCTGCTCCACACTTCGCAATTCACAGCAACTTACACTCTTTTTTAATGACCATGCATGCTAATGCTGTTCTGCACGCTCATATCAGCCACCCTCATGCTCACTATTAAAGATACTATTTAAACAGTAGAAGACGTTATTTCAGATTATTTGGATTGTAAGAAGATACAGTAGTAGTCATGTGGTACGATGTTTGAGTCTTTTTTACGAGTACAAGAACTATATTTTATTGATATGTACAGAAAAAAATCATACATCAGATCTGACTGAAAATAAACTCGGGAACGAGTTGGAATACATGAGTTTTTACAGACATTCTGCATGAAAAGAAACCACAAAACCCAAAAATGATTGGAAATCGACGCCCGTTTGTATACACACTGAAGTGAGAATGAGTTCGTGTGTATTCGAGTGCATATGGAAATATTAGATAAACAGCAGGCGCTCATCAATCAGCAATCACATTGAGAGTGGCAGAAGGGGTGCACGGTAAAGGTTATTACATTCCTTCTGATAAACAAAACTGAATGACATGGCGGCTGGGAAAAAAGCTCCACTTTTTTATTGTGTCAGGAAAAGAGGACAATAAAGAGACCGGGCACCAGACAACAAAAGACACCTCATTGGTGAGGTTATTGCCAAACAAAATAATAGTGTGGAAGGTAAACAACTGAGAAAATGCCAGTAACTGTGATTTTTTTTGCATGTTAGCAGGGTCAGTAGTAGCGTATTTTAATCCGGGAGTGCTGTAACAATGAAAGAAAAAAAACAAACAAACAAAAAAAAAACGATACTCAGGTGTCTCTGCACATTTTATGAGCCATTCATTCAAATGGACTTGGATCTCTACAAGAAATGGCATGTGTCCCTGTGGACTGTGTCTCTTCAGCTACGGCAGCAGGGAAAAAAAAACTGGAGAGAGTAAAAGTCTCTGGTGCAGCAAAAATGACTGAGGAAAAGACAGGGTGTTTCTCATTTCATTTATTGCACTTCTTTTATTTCCTTTCCGTGGCAATTGTTTGTGTTTTAGCCCCTCCCTGCAAGAAAGGGATGCAAATAATAAAAAAATGGGTAAATATAGTATATTTGCTGGATATTTATTTCTGTTTTCCACAATCTAATTTTTTTATTAGTCCAAACTGAACAGACTGTATGTGAGTAAGGACTACTAAGAATTCTAATACAGGAGGTAGACTTGTTGGAATTTTGTATCTGTGTATGCAGCATACCATCACCTAGTGTACATGTCTGTCAGTCACTGAATCAGTAACTGAATCAGTGTCAGTGTATCTACTAGTTAGTCAATCAGTCAGGCAATCAGTCACTTAGTCAGTTTGTGAGACAGTGAATCAGTCAGTCAGTGAATCAGGCAGTCAGTCATGGAATCAGTCAGTCAGTGAATCAGGCAGTCAGTCAGGGAATCATTCAGTCATTCAGTGAATCAGTCAGCTAGTCAGTGAAGCAGTCACACAATGAATCAGTCAGTCAGTCAGTGAATCATTCAGTCATTCAGTGAATCAGTCAGCTAGTCAGTGAAGCAGTCACACAATGAATCAGTCAGTCAGTCAGTGAATCAGTCAGTCAATCAACTTGTCTCTCAGTCAGTCAGTGAATCAGTCACTCAATTAATCAGTCAGTCAGTGAATCAGTCAGTTAGTCAGTCAGTGAATCGGTCAGTCATTATGTCAATCACTCAAGCAGCCAGTTAATCAAATAGTCAATTAGCCACTTAGTCAATCAATCAGGGAATCAGTCAGTCAGTCAGTATATCACTCAGCCAGTCAAACAGTCAGTGAATCAGTCAGTTACTCAGCGAATCATTCAGTCAGTCATTGAATCAGTCAGCTAGTCAGTGAATCAGTCACTCAATGAATCAGTCAGTTAGTCAGTGAATCAGTCACTCAATGAATCAGGCAGTCAGTCAGTGAATCAGTCAGTCAGTCAATGAATCAGTCAGTTAGCCAGTGAATCAGTCAGCTAGTCAGTGAATCAGTCAGTAAATGAATCAGTCAGTTAGTCAGTGAATCAGTCAGTCAGCGAATCAGTCAGTCATTATGTCAATCACACAATCAGCCAGTTAATCAAATAGTCAATTAGTAAGTTAGTCAATCAATTAGTCAATCTGTCAGTTACTCAGTGAATTAGTCAGTCAGTCAAAAACGGCAGGCTAGAGTGGGAAATTGCGGGCCCGTTAAAGAACATTGCCTTTTATCCTCATAACCTGAAATGTGCATAATCATCGCAATCTGGTTGTGTTATTATTTTATTTTCACTTAAGGCTTGGCAAAGGACCTGACAAGTGATTTGAGTTAAAAAAAAATGCTTGTCAGCATTTTGTCACCTTGAAAATAATTTTGTCCTGCTTGCCATGACATTTAGAAACTAAGACACAATATTGATATAGAAAAGCTATTAAAAGCACACATAAGCAGGTAGAGGATTGAAGAAGAGGTAGGAACGAGTCCTCTAAGAACCCTGCATGGGCTGCAGATGCAAATTCCCAGGGTTGTCCTGCCGGTTTTATTTATACAGCAGCCCTGAATCATCCTCACATCCCTCATGATATACACACACACACCAGAGAACACTGTTTTAATCTGGACATGACCTGAGATCAAGTTCAGTGCCAAACAGATTGCAGGTGAAGCAAAGCTCTCTTTCTAATACACAAGCCCCAAATTTACAGCAAAAAATGCACTGAGTCAGATGGAGTGTCCTGAGACGCTTCAGTTTTTCACGATATAGCCTCATAAACATGAATATATGTGCAACAAACACATAGTATTAGCAGTGCTGATCAATAACAGCCCCTCTCTTGTCCTGAAACTTCATGAAAAATAAATCAGGCTGTTAAGCTAACCATGTAAGGATGCAAGATCGGCCTACAACACTCTGTACACATAGAATGCACGACGGTACGCCAATGCTTTGGTAAACAACCTTTGTTTGCCATTGGCCTGGTTTCATCTTTCAAGTGATGGCTTGACTGCATAAACGCAGCGCCTAAAAACCGAGGCACTGAGCCAGGAAGCAGAAATGTAATCAAACCGATGCCTCTCCACATCACAGGGGGAGCATGGCCGCCTCCTGCTCCTCTCTACAGAATGAACAATGTGGGATTATGGGTTTAATAAGATTTATTGCTAGTCTTTGAGTGATTTGCGCAAATTATTGAAAGTCTAAAAAAAAAGAGAGAAGAGATGATCAACGCTTTGTCCTCGTCCTCATATTACACAATGGCTCATCTGCATGGTAATTTGCATAATATTGGGCTCTTACAATAGAGAAAATCATATTTCCTGAGGGAACCAGGGGTTTGTTCAATGATATATGTACACCTCAAAGCATGGACGCATTAAGTATAAGTACAACAGCATGAGCACTGCGTACAAGAATTTAAAGAAACTATTTAAAGAAACAGTAATATCTGTAATTAAAGCAGCTCCATGCTGCCTTTTGATAGCAAACCGTCATTTCTGAAATCCTCCACATATCCTCAGACATTTAGTACTATTAACGATTTTAAAAAGATGAGGAATCTCAAGGGTTTCCAGCATCCTGTCGTTTCAGCCAGAGCCTCTCAGCAGTCTGTTTTAAATGTAAATTAGACTTGGATGCATATGAGTTTCAATATAAACTTCCATGTAAATCACATACAACCTGAATACATGCAGTTACTGTTTCAGGAAAACAGGTTCATTTCAGCTGTTAGTACAGTGGCCAGTAATTGTAAAAGTGACATCAATAAACTAAAAAAGGCAACAGCAAATTAAAAAGCACAGCAACAAAATCAAAAACAATGAATTCAGAAACAGACATATACGTTTTATATATATATATATATATATATATATACTTGGGTGCAAATCCTTTGCAATGACTTAATATTGCTTCATTTCAGATCCAAAGGCAAAATCACGAGAATTTGTTACTGTCCAAATACTTATGGACATGACTGTATATGTATATATATATATATATATATATATATATATATATATATATAATGTACTGAACTTTCACATTACCCTTCAGGACTTCCATATAGTCGTCAGGAAATGTACAGATTTGAAACTAAATTTGAAACTTCGTGTTTTGTGGCCATCACTTCACACAACCCCCCACACACCTACATGTGCTCACACTGATTCACCTGATTCAGTCCTGTTTCACTCTCTGCCTCCAAGTGAGTGCTGTTGTCATGCAATCTCCCTTCCTATATAAGTGCATAAATGTCAGACCTCAAACTTTTTGCAGGCGGACTTATATAATAATGCAGTAATGAGGCATGTAAGCACAGCGAGACACTGAATTCTCATATTTATATCCATATAGCTTTGCTTCCTCACGCTCGCTGTCTGAAAGTGATGCCACATCTGTCCTCAAGATGAAAAAAAAAACAATGCAGTAATGAGGGTGTACACTGTAGAGCCAGAAACACCACATGATGGCTATCAGGGGGTGACATTTGTGTGTCACTCCAACAGGGAGGCCAGAGCTGTGATTGGCTCAGGGAGTGGCAGACAGATTAGGACTTGCCTCAACCTCCCAAGTGCGCTCAGCTTTCTTCCTAATGGGCCCAAAATCAGGATGGAAAAATGAACGATTGTGTGACAGGCTGTGATTTGAGTCACACAAGCCCGAGGTGCAATTTAAATGCATTTTAAGGGCCGATTTTGCAGATGGGGTGCAAAAAGTTCCCTCATAAATGATCCAGGTACTGAAATTCATCCCAAAACCTGTTCAGAAACGAATATCACATTGTCAAAGCTGTAAGCTTCCTACACCGCAATGGTCAGTCAGTGCATTTTATCTTCTGGATTGCATTAAATGTTGAATCTGTCTTTCCATTTCATCCAGTGGACCCAGTTCATGAGCCCTAATTGTCAACATGTGTAATATGTTGTCGTGGGAGTTAAAAACATCACGCTAGTGTGTGAGCTTAGTGTGATACTTATTAGCGAAATCAATATGCATTCAGACATGGATAAATATGGACGATCCATATTCATCAAACAGAAAAATAGGCCAAGGGTAAAACAGAAAGTGCCCTGAACACAAAGCACAGCCACTCTAGCACTATTTATAGTGTTTCTATACACTATACAAACATTATTTATTTATTATATATATAAAAAAAACTGCTACAGGCATCACTGAAATCATCATCCCATCCTGTTGTTGATTATTTTCCTATAACAGCTTGCCTCCTTAGTGTATCATTCCTCTTATACCACATCAATTTGCTAACAATTTCAATATTTAAGATTAAAGACAAGCATGTCATCCTCTTTATCCATTTATAGTTACATTTAATGTTGTGGAACATCTGTTACTGCGTTATTTCCTGTTCTCACTTATGATATAAACAGCCTTTCTCTTTTTCCTTTGTCCTGAAAACAACTTTACCTTAAAGCGCTGACACTGACTGAGTCTCCTGTCAAAAAAGAGCAATGTAGATACATTTTTCATTGTTGAATAACAACAATCTGTTTATTGTTATGTTTAAATTATGTAGAGCGTCCACCATACCAGACCTTCTGTAAGTTACTATAGATATGATAATGTATTAGACAGAGTGCATTAACATAAATCCTACAGCCTGAAATATTGTCAGAGCTACAGTTATAGAAAATTAATCCATACTTTTGGACAAATCAGAATTGAGAATTAAACAGCATGGTGATATAAATTATTAGTGTATAAGCCAAACTACTGTATACTGTATACTGAGTTTCCCAAAAGCACTACAAAGTTAAGATCATCTTAACTGAAAGTGAGAGCGAGAGAGTGATCAATGTGATGCTTGCTCTACCATGTAATGATGGTCTTTGTGCTGCGATGCTTTTGGGAAACTTGACCCAGCTTGACAATGTTCCTAAAATCCTAAACTCCTTCTGATTGTAATGATAAGCGTCTAGTTTTTGAGCATTAAAAACTCTGAGTTATGAAACCGAAGCGAAAAGGCTCGACCTCCTGCTTTACAGAAGTTCAATTCTCAGACAAGGAGAGGGCAGATTCAGTCTATTTGTCTCTGACAGTAGTGAATAAATCCTGCTTAAAGTGTTCATCTCCCTGCAGAGCCCCTCCTTTCCCCGTGTTAATTGCATGTGTGAACTCCTACTTATTGTCATTTCCTGTCAAATTAGGCGAGGCTCGGGAGGAAAGTCACGCGCCATGGTGATGCCTGGATCACACGCTCTGACGTGCACTCATGCATACAAATGGGGAGGGAAGAGAAGAGGGAGAAAACTCTGGAGCGTTACATAAGCCTTAAGTCAACTAGGAGACAAAATCGTGTATTACATAATCCACAGGCTGTGTGTCTAAAAATAAGGCCGGAGTGGATGCGAGACCAAGGTGAAACCTTTTATTTGATCTCGATGATCAATGAACACATACTGTTGGACCAAAGGACAACAAAAACAAAAGCTCCTTGCTCATGCTTTATGACTAGAGATTAATAAACGTAGGAAGGTTCATCGTACATCATAACTGGGACTTTCTATCATTTTGCATCATTCGTTTTAGATTCGAAGAGCCAGACTGGAGGGTCTAAAACATAGGTAACTAAATTGATCTCTTATTAATGATGCTGACCTTCCATGTAAACATGTTATGGAGCACATGAAAATGTCACTTCCGTGACCTCCAGGGAAAAGACGGATTAGGGTGTGAGAGGACAGATGGCCCAGAAGCCATTAAAGGCCAGAAAGGAGCCAGTGTCACTGCATATGTTTGGAAGCTTCCACATGAATATTTTTCCATCCCCGATGGACGGCGGCTTGTGCCATCTGGATCTGCTCGAATCTGAGTGATGGATGCTCGGCATTATGCGGAAACCATGCTGATAATGTGCCTTAGCGGTGTTATGTTGTCTTGCATTGCACTGATGCATCTTAGCACAAATGACGCTAATGGCGTTATTTAGACTGCATGCATCATGCAAGAATTTCATTCAATTTGTCTGAGTATAATGAGAAATTTGAAGGATTTTTATAGCCAATGTTTCGAATAATTCACACCGTACCCAAAGACAAGGCTCTAAGAACTTCATCAGAGGTCTAGCCAGTTTTAAGTTACAACTAGTATCAAGACATAGACTTTATTCTAGGATTATCAGTCATTTAGGATTATTCAGTCAAAGGAAAATAATCAATGATGCCACATCATCATTGTGGCTATAACCTCACTTCCTGAAGTGGTTTGTTCCCCTTGTATTACAACAGTTTTCCTTATTAAAGAAGACAGTTCCTGTTATCACTTACATGATATCAGATATTATAAAGAGCCTCGCTTTTTTATCTTTTTTTATCTAGAAGTTATTAAGATTAAGTTATTAGGTTATTAAGATAAAAAATGTCATGAAGACTTTGAAGTTACAGCTTTACCTCTGGCTGTTTTTTACCCGTTTATGTGAAGCTGCCACCATACCATGCCACCAAGTCCCTGTAAATTAATTGTTACTACAGAAACTATAATGTATTAATGTATTAGAGCGCATTTATATAGACCGTGCAGACAGAACTTCTTTCAGAGCTGCTGTTAAAGAAAGTTAATCAACACCTTCTAACCAATCAGAATCAAGGATTCAACAGTGATGTGGTATATTGTGGATGAAGATACAAATTCTGTGTCAGTTTTTCACTCACCCACACAAAAACTTCGCCCTTAGGAAATGCTTTTAAGTAAAATGCAGGTTTTTCTACCTTTAAGTGCGGTTTTGAGGAGCGCGTTTGTGTACTTCTGAGTTGAACTTATATACATATATATATATATATATACACACACTCACACACAAATTTATGTATGTAATATATGTAATATATACAAAAACATTTTAGATTCCAAACATTTTTCCAGCACAAAATTAAATGTTACAGAAAAATGTTTGTATGTGGGAAAGCAGCAGAAAGCAAAGAAGGCAGCATATTATGTAAGAGACCACTTTTCAGACAAAAAAAAAAAACATAATGAAGGCTGCTGGGTTTTGCTGAAAAAATGAGAAGCAAGTGCGACAGTTAAAGTCTCCAGAAGACCTGTGGCTGCTTCTGCAAGATGCTCAGTAACACTTACAGCTCATTTCCTTATAAAACTGCACCAATTGTACCTGAGACTACTTTTTTTTTTAAAGCAAAGGGTCGTCACGCCAGATATTGACATTGTTTCATTTATTACTGTTTATTTCTCTTTATAGTATTTTTTAAATGTAGAAACATTCAATTTCATTGTTTTATCTTTGCTCTACAGCATTTCTTTCCATGTGCCTAAGACTTTCACACAATACTGTGTGTGTATATATATATATATATATATATATATATATATATATATATATACAGTCATACATTATATATATATATATATATATATATATATATATATATATATATATATACACAGTATTGTGTGAAAGTCTTAGGCACATGCAAAGAAATGCTGTAGAGCAAAGATAAAACAATGAAATTGAATGTTCTAGCCAAGTCAGGAACACTCTGGAGGAGGTAGGCCTATCATTGTCAAAGTCTACAATCAAGAGCCACCTTCATGAATGTAAATACAGACGGTTTACCTCAAGATGCAAACCGCTGGTAACACTCAAGAACACAAAGGCCAGATTAGACTTTGCTAAAAAACCTCTAAAAAAAGCCTGACCAGTTCTGATGCAAGATTAACTTGTACCAGAATGATGGGAAGAGAAAAGTATGGAGAAGGAAAGGAAGGGCTCATGATCCAAAGCATACCACATCATCCGTCAAACATGTGGAGGCAGTGTTATGGCATGGGCATGTTTGGCTGCCAACGGAACTGGGTCACTGGGGTTTATTGATAATGTGACTGTTGATAGAAGTAGCAGGATGAATTCTGAAGTGTACAGAGCTATACTTTCTGCTCAGATTCAGTCAAATGCTGCAAAACTGATAGGACAGCGCTTCACAGTACAGATGGATAACAACCCAAAACATACTGTGAAAGCAGCCCAAGAGCTTGGAAATTAAATGTTCTTAAATGGCCGAGTCAGTCACCTGACCTCAACCCAACTGAGCTGCTTTTCACTTACTGAAGACAAATCTGAAGGCAGAATGACCCACAAACAAGCAGCAACTGAAGATGGCTGCAGTAAAGACCTGGCAAATCATCTCAAGGGAGGAAACTCAGCATTTGGTGATGTCCATGGGGTCCAGACTTCAGGTAGTCATTGGCTGCAAAGGATTTACCTCCAAGTAATAAAAATAATCCTAATATTTATGATTATATTAGTTTGTCCCATTACTTTTGAGCCTGTGAAAATGGAGGAACTCTGTAAAAAATGGCTGTAATTCCTAAACGGTTAATGCAATATCTTTGTTAAACCCCTTGAATTAAAGCTGAAAGTCTACGCTTCAGTCACATCTTGACTGCTTCATTTCAAATCCACTGTGGTGGTGTACAGAGGCGAAATTACCAAAACTGTGTCACTGTCCCAATATTTATGGACCTGACTATATATATATATATATATATACAAGTATAGTTTTTGATTATTTTGTCATGTCGCTGGCTGGATTGTACCAAAGGAAGCCTTCAAAGTGGACCTTTGAGCAGGAGGGCTTAAAGATAAACCAGAAATGTCATACGTATTTAAAAGCAGCGAGTGAAATGTTCATGGTGGACTGCTTCCTTAAGACTTCGCCTTTCAAAGACAGAGCAGTGTCAAGTCAAATTTGGGCCAATCTTTTGGCTCTCTGAATGTGGTTTAAAGGGGAATAAAAAGCACCAGTTTTACTCATGACTTCCTCACCAAAGACTTTCTAATTGGTCACATTCCAGTTGGTTTAGGTTATCTCCATTTATCGATTTGGCTAATGCGTTTGTTTAAGTGACTTAGGAGTGAGGAAGAATAGAATACAAGCACTGATGCACTAAATGAAATTATTTGCTGAGCGAAATTCTGTAGTTACATAGATTAGAGAAGAATATCAGGAAAAGAATGTGTGTGTATGAGGAGGTGAAGCAGGGCGAAAGTGTGGGAACTCATGTATTGGCATCTATTGGGATAAATCCAAGAATCACGGACAATGTCCATAGCATGGGTATTCCCAAAACAAAAGAAAGAGGTGAGGGTCAAAATCCAGAAGTAAATAGAGAACCAGTGAAAAAGACAAGCACAGGGAATAAGGCTTAGAAACAAACATTAACATGAACAAGACATTACAATCAAACAGAGATATATGAGGGTATTAATAGATATACTAATCAGGAACTACACTGAAAACAGATGGATACAATCAAGAAGACACACATATGACAAGACAAGGGGTGGAGACAAGACTGGGAAGTGAGCAAGGTGCACAAGCTGCAGAACACAGCACTGTGCTCTGAGGTGGTGCGTGACAGTAGGTAGGTGACATATTTTTTCATTTCTAGGACCACATATCCAATTTCTTTACAGTCCATAACAATAAGTAGAAAAAAAAAACAGAAATAAGAAAATAAAAATAGTTATTGGATGAAAGAAAATTATACCACAGCACAGCTTAATGTTCGATTCTGATTGGTCAGAAGCTGTTAATTCATTTTCTATGACAGTAATTCTGACTGTAGTGCCATTTACAAGACAAATCACAGGTTTATATTAATGTACTCATTTTAATGTTATCGTTTCTGTAGTAACGATTTACGCAGTTTCTCTGCATAAATGTGCGTAATTGGTGAAGATATGGATACGGTGAAGTTTTCTGTAAGGAGAAGTTTATCTGATATGATTATAATATTCAAAGCTGTACCTTTAACTTATTAACTTCAAAGAGTGAGAAAAAAAAGATCTGGTGAAGGAACGACTGATTATAGCTGCTATAACAAGTGATAACAAGAGGGGACTTTTTTAATAGACGTTCTACAACATTAAATGTAACTATAAGTGACATGATCTTTAATTAACAAAACATTTTTGGCAAAAATATAAGAATATAAATGGAATAAAACACTTCACAAAATGAAACTAGTAAAAATGACAAATGCTGTATAATACGCAATAAAATCAAGTAAGACCTGTGGAAACATTCATTAAAGTTTTAAATAAAATCAAATAAGTTTCATAATAAAATTCAACAGAAAAGAAAAGAAATGCTAAAATGCAGAAAAAAGTAGTGCAAAGAATATAGTGCAACAGACAAAGTGCAAATCCTAACAGCTTAAGTGTAGGCATATGAAAAAAGAAATGTTTTAATCTAGATTTTAAAAAATTAGCTACATAACTACATCTTCAGGGAGCTGATTCCAGTTTTGAGCAGCATAAAAGCTAAATTTTGCTTCATTGTGTTTAGGTTGGGTTGAGGGTACTATCAGCTGACCTACACCCATGAATCTAAGGGACCTACTGGGTTAGCTTGAGTCTCCTTTTTTTTTTTGAGATGCAATTAACGTTGTTATGATATCAGCTTTCAAAAGTTTTCCTGTTTTCCCCAAGTCAATCCTGTTATAATGTTGTGTCAGTTGCTCTAGTGGCAGAGAATGAGGTATGTTGCTCAGGGTTATATCAGTCTCACGACTGGAATTTTCTGGTCAGTAAAGCAGAGATTTAACTGCTACTACTACTACTACCAAAAAAAAAGGCATTTGTATTCCAAGTGCATGCAGTTTGCTTAAAAACAGAGCACACCAACTATGCAATGTGCGTAGGCAGACACTTGAATGTTTAAATAACTGCTTTCTACAATAAGTAGCAGCCCTGGGCCACTCAGCATTGAAAAGGCACACAAACAAAACCTCTATAGGGGGGTCAAGTTCTCTCAACTGCGTTTACTCTGGCTCACTCAATTCATCTCTTTTTTTTCCACCTCCTAGCAAAATGTTAATGAACAACATTGAAGTTGATTGTACCAAATATCTCTTACATGGTCCTGGAGCGCACGAGTTTATTAAACTGAATGGTGTAAACTATTATTAGCTGAAGGAAGTTGGGCATTTAGTGTGGCGCAATTAATTAGCATGTGTCAGGCTCGTGCTGTCAGCAGAAGGAGTCGATATTATTGGAAGCATACGATGCGCTTGGGTTCCCGGACTTCAGATTGGGCTATTTGCATTCGGTGGTGTGGGTGTGTGAGGCCTCACTTAATAAATTTTCCCCGTGGTGCCTGACTTAATGTTCTTTTCTCCATTCCGCAGAGAGAGCAAACGAATGTAGCTGCCTGAGGACAGAGTTTCTCTGCCACACTGCTGGCACAGATGCATGATGAGGTCTTAGTCACAGTTTAAAGAGTGCTGGAGAGACTGTCTTCCACAAGTCTCTTACTTCTGGAGCGACATCCCTGGATGTGTGTGTGTGTGTCTAGGGGATACTAATAGTGCTATTACACTCGACCATGCAGGACATTATGGTACGGTAACAAATCCATGATCCCACATTTTGTCATTATTTTCGTGGCCAAGTGCCTGTGCTGAAGTTGGATACCGTTCTCTTGGTTCTCTGGATGGGGACATGTGGGCGGAGCTAAAAATAGTGCTGATCATTGATTGATCACAATGGTCACAGAATCGTCCTGATAATGGGCCTCACTTAGCAACAAATATTAGATATTCATGAAAATCTAGTTAGTTGGGAAAAAATGTTCGTATCCTATGTTCTCTCCTGAGTTTGTGTAAATTTACAGATAAGGAGACCAACATCGAATGAACGGCTTTGGATCATACAACTGGTGATTACTGCAATTTTAATGGTAACTGCATTCATGGATTACTCTGTCAACTTTAAATCGCTTATTTATTTCAATAAACAAACACAAATTTAATAAACATTTTATTAAACTTGGTCATTTCTTAGTTCATGATGTCTTCTTTTCTGATTTGATGACTTGAAAGAAAGCAATCAAACATCCATACTTTAAAAGAGGAAGAGTTATTGTGTGTCTGTGGTAGCTGACGCTGCATTGGCTGAGCTGCACTGCTGGAAGATTTAGACCACCAACTCTTTCAGGGTTCAGTTATCATTTCGTCATATATCAGCTTTCTGTGAGCTTTTCCTTTTATGGTGTTTTGTGGGAGTGTTTAAATGTAAATCAGCTATGCTGTGAATGTGCTTGATAAGTTACAAATGATTAGCATTTATCAGCATACACACGGGTCTGAAGAGAATTAGTATTACTGAAGATTTTGCAAATCTGGTTTGAATTTTATTTCACAATAATATTTCCGAGCTAACATTCCACACAACTTTACTAAAAGATTGGTAAATGAAGCCCAGTGGCTCTGGCTAGAATGACTTTTCATTTTCAGGAAGCATGGCACAGCGATCCTCAGAGGTATTGTACTGACTGTCAAAATTTCTTTCTATTTTTTAAATCACATTTTTTCACATGCCAGCTTTTTGATGCCAAATCCCAATTTTATCATATATTTTAACCCTAACCCGTTCTGTTTGTTTATTTCATCACAGTGCTGTTTTCTTGTTGCTTATATTTACCTCCATTTTACCTTCCTTACATGACTTGCGAACAACATAAAATCCACCATTTTCAAGTGAGGCAGAATTGAAAATGCCTTCCTACTCAGTATATGTGCTACATAGGGTATAACATAATGGTGTTGTAGAATGTACTGTATGTAGTGCACTATATGCACGATATTTCATATTCAGGCACATTGCACTCCATGTGCCGCTTGGGGGGAAAATGTTGGCACGCTCAGCTTCATTTGAGGTGCATACTACTATTACAACAAACTCAGGTAGGCAAGCAACACCGACATGACACAAATAAATGAAAATAAAAAAATTTGAACACTATTTTACTAATGTGCATGCTATATAATTATGCTATGTAAAACAGATACAGGTTTAATCATCGCGAATGTCTGGTAGCAAAGAGCTACAATTCTCTATTCCTGTGGTGTTGTGTCTCGTCTTAGTTTGTCTTCTTTCACATCGATTTCCTATTCACGTCTCCCGATGGTGTGTGTGTGTGTGTGTGTGTGAGAGAGAGAGAGAGAGAGAGAGAGAGAGAGGAAGAGCGAATATTTGTGTACACAATAACATGCCCTCGTATTTGCATTATGAGATTCGCTTTTTGCACACTAAGGTCTCGTAGGACTCATAAGCCACAATGTAGTATTGCACACTTGGTAGTGGGAACGGTCGATATTCAGCAATCCTACAGTATAATACGTGGCAGTTTGCTGACAAATTAAACCCCTGTTGACCACAAAGCATTGTACGTATGTTAAAAAAAAAAGCAGCTAAACACCTAGTTGTAACTTCAGCAGGAAGATATATATATGTATTTTTTTTTTCTGGTTAAGGCATCCTAACCTTTTAGATATGTCTTCTTTAGGAATTTTAAGAATTACTAATGTCTGTAGTTTGATAATGGGACAAACCTAATATTACTTAATTTTGAAAAGTAATAAGGAATTAGTACACGTTTTTTTTTAAATTGATTTCTTTTCATTCTCTCCTACTACTGTTAATTATCAAGTTTTTGCCTACATTCTTAGTGAAAGGGGACTTTAACCTCTTGACAAAATTAATAATCAAATAAAATACTTTCAGAAATGTTGTAAATAAATCTTAGCATTAAAAATGGCACGGCTTTAGCACAACTTTGGAAGTGCCTGACCACACTGACTAAAAACCAAACTTTATTTTTTGTTCTTTTACTGTTTCCGGCTCCCCTCCATAACTCATATTTTGTTGACTCGTGGGTTTCATGCCAAAGCACACAAAGTAGTATGCCAGTAGTGATGCTGTGCTATTTATTACATACTATTTACTGTAGAAGTATGAGTTGTAACATATTGGTTACTAGTCTAATATAGCTAAAATGTAACAAAGAATGTTTCAAAGAAGCTTCTTAGAGTCTCCTGATATGGAAACAGTAGGGCTGTGGAGTGTAGCATACTGTATGTGTATGTGTGTGTGTATGTGTGTGTGTATGTGTGTGTGTGTGTGTGTGTGTGCGCGCATATGCATCTGCTGTTGAATATTCTCCACATCATTGTGCTTATTTTGTGGAAATGCTCCTGGTGGACCTTCTGGTGTGACTGAGATCAAATTGATACAGCTTCAGCTTTAGCCTTAGCCGCCCTTCCAGGAGGTAGATAGGCAGACTTTTTAGACAGCCTATCAAGGGGGACTGACACATCTGGCCACCCCCTCTCATTTCCTCCTTGCCAGTGCTGAGGGGGTAAAAAAAGAATCACCTCAGCAGAAACTGCCATGAATCTCTGCAAGAACCTTATATATAGAGAAAGAGAAAGAGAGAGAGAGAGAGCAAAGATGTCTTCAAATATAATGAAATCAAATGTTTCTACATTAAAAAATACTATAAAGAGCAGTAAACAGTAATAATTGAAACAATCAATATTTGGTGTGACGATTATTTGCAATAGTAGTCTCAGGTACAATTCGTACAGGTTTATATGGAAATTAACTGGAAAATTTTACTGAGCTTCTTGCAGACTGACTGTCGCACTTGACTCTTATTTTTGCAGCAAAACCCATCAAACTTTTGGCCATGTGTATTTATGTATATGTACATGTGTATATCTATCTATCTACCTATCTATCTATATATCTATATATATATATATATATATATATATATATATATATATATATATATATATATTATTTTATATTATATATATATATATATATATATATATATATATATATATATATATATAAATAAGCAAGCCTACAATGTTGAACAAATCAGCAGTGCCCCTGAAGGATAATTTTTTTTTTCTCTAAGAAAATTCATTCTTAGAGGAGAACATCTACATAATAGTCATGATAAGGTTTATTCATTATAAAACCTTTCTTAAACCCTATAGTTATTGTGTATTTTACCAGATATTCTGTTTTTTTTATTATTTAAAACAGACTTAAATCAAATTATGTGTTGATGCCTATGTCTTTTTGACTTTAGACAATCTAATAAGTACAGGTAACCTAGTGACTGAAAGCAAAGTATGAATTCAAAGAAGCATAAAAACTGCAAACTCCAACCTCCTACAAACTAACGTACTGTGTAAACATTAACAAAGCAAAAGAAAGTCTACCAGATAAAGACAAACTATTGGGTGAAAGCAAATGAGAAAACTAGCATGAGAATAGTACGTGAAAAATAACCTAGAGAGCAAAAGCAAACCTAACATGTTAAAGTTAACAAGCAAAAGCAGACTAGCAAGTGAAAGCTAACCTAGGCAATGAAGGTTAACTTAGCACATAAATACAATCATTGATTAAAATGAGCCTAGCAAGCAAAGGCAAATGTGTGAGTAAAAATTTAACCTAGACATGTCAGAACTCACCTATTGAGCAAACACAAACTAGCGACTGAAAAAAACAAACAACTAGCAAGTGAAACCTAACAAATTGAATCAAAGCCTAGCTGACTATAACATAGCAAACGAAAGCAAACTTGCGAGCAAAAATTAACATAGGCAAATAAGAATCCATCTATTGAGCAAACACAGGCTAGCAACTGGGAAAAAAGTGAAAACTAAACCTGTGAGCAAAAACTGACTTGAAAGCTTACCTGACAAACAGAAGCTAATTTTACAAGCAGAAACAAACTTGTAAGCAAAACTTAACATATGAAGCAAATACAAGTAAATAATTAGCAAGTAAATAAAAGCTGACTAACCGACTACAAAGTAGCAAGCAAATGCACACTTGTGAGCAAATCTAACCTAGTGAGCAAACACAAGCTAGCAACTGGCAAAAAATAGCAAGTGAAAACTAACCCTGTGAACAAAAGCTGACTATTGAAAGCTTACCTGACAGACTGAAGCTAATATTACAAGCAGAAACAAACTTTTTGAGCAAAAGTTAACCCTAGCAAATTATTGAGCAAAATAAAACCAGCAGAGAAAGCTATTCTAGTAAGTGAAAGCTAACTTAGCAAATTAATGCAACCATTGATTAAAAGGAACCTAGCAAGCAAAACAACATAGCGATTAAAACTAACCTAGACAAGTAAGAAAACACCAACACAAAGTAGCACATGGAAAAAAAAAACATAGCAAGTGAACGCTAACCTAACGAGTGAAAGATAACTAAAGATTAAAAATTTTGACAGACTGAAGAAAATCTTTTAATCTTTCAAAAACAAACTTGTGAATGAAAACTAACCTAGGTAGCAAACACAAGCCAGAAAGTAAAAAAATAAAAAATAAAAAACTATCAAGCAAGAGATAGCTAACAAGTTAATTTTGTGAGTGAAAGCTAACATAGCAAAAAAAAAAAAAAAAAAAAGCCGCCACTGATTACATTGCATACAAAAGCCTAGCAAGAAAAAGATAGCATAGAAAGCAAAAGCAAACTTGTGAAAAACAAATGAAACGAACCAAGGCATGAAAGAACACAAACTAGCAACTGAAAAAAAAAAAAAAAAAAACTAGCAAGTGAACGCTAACTAAGAAAAACTTACCTGACAGAGAGAAGTTAATCTTGCTAATTAAGTAAAACCAAACTTGTGGGTGAAAGCTAACCTAGGGAGCAAACACAAACTAGCACGTGAAAGCAAACTATAGAGCAAAATGGTTACAGCTAATCTAATAGGCAAAAGCTAGCAAGTGTAGCAACTGTGCTCACTCTACAATTGGGTAAGTTGGTACATGGGTTGATTAATCCTGATTTTCACCATATGGCATTGCAGGCTGGGGGTTTCAGACGAAAGGGTGTTAAATAAACATGCTCATTAAGGGCCATATTCAGAGATGCTGATTTAAGTTCAACAGACACCACAAATACTTGAGACCTGCTAATTCTGCAAGCAGAAAATGAACCATAAAATTAGTCAACGTGCATCCAGTCTAAACTCTCTGAGGCACAATGCGGTAAAGCAAGACAGAAAAAGACAATGCCACTGATGTGGGACCGGCACGGTGGGCTGTAAATGTTTACTTCCACTGTGGCGACAGTGACAAAAAACATGGCCTTGATAGCGACAGCTAGCATGACGCTTAAACGAAAAGGCAAGAGCGCCACAGCCTTCTTGTTAGTGCCTAGGGAATAGAGAGAAAGATGAGCTTTGTCTGAGAGGCAGCACGCTGTTCGGGCATAAGGGCCAAGGGGATTTCAAGGCCCCGTGATCAAGCGGCTCTGCTTAATGAACCGAGAGATGGCAGCGTCACATAGAGCTATGAAGTAGTGCCCCAGAGCAAATAGTAGGAAGTGAAGTAGCCCTTTTCTTCTTCTCTCTTGCTCAGCTTCTTTCCTCCTCTGTCACTACTACCTTGAATCACGTCTCTTTATTCTGCTGCCCTGTGCCGCGCACATCAATGTGAGCGTGCGACTAGCTGTCAGGAGAAAGCCTGAAGTAAGCTGTTGGTTCCTCGCTGGGAGTATGCGATGCTAAAACCCCAGCACGAAGTTAAAAAAAAAAAAAAAAAAAAGACAGGACATGGGGAGAAAAAAGGAGTGTGTCTTCAGAGAACAGGTATTATTCATTAAGTGTTGTGTTTTGTGAGGCTTGTGAGGGCCTAAATTTAGCCAGGCCAGCTGCTGTTGTTCCAGAAGAGGGTCTCTCAGCACACCATATGAGCTTAAAGTAAACTTAAAGCCAGTTTAGCTCATGTTACCTAGCTATCTAGCACAACAGTAAAGATTATAAACATTTACACATGTGACTCTTCTCAGGTTAACTAACTGGCTAGTGTTAGCAAAGATGAATATTAGCATTTATAAATATGACTTAAAAATCCTTCCAGAAACCCTGTAAGGTTAGCTTATATTAAATATCTAAAACATTTCAGCAGGAAATAAGATTTGTAAATCCTGTCAGTTAAGCTCATGTTAGCTAACTGGCTACATTTAGGAGTCAATATTATGAACATATAATAAAACTCTATCAGAATACGTGTCGTAGTAGGTTAGCTCATGTTAGCTAGCATTAGCAGTAAAGATTACAGACATTTAGATATTATTTACATTTATATGATTTAAATCTTGTCAGGTTAGCTGGCTAACATAATTATCAGTGAACACTATGAATGTTTAACAAAACAAAGCTACTCTCAGAAATCCTGTCAGGTTAGCTCATGTTAGCTAGCTGGCTAGATTTAACAGTGAATATTATGACGATTTATAGTATATAAATCGTCATAATATAACATAAAATCCTTCTCAGAAAATCTTTCAGGTTAGCTTATGTTGAATAATTTAGCAGTATAAAAGTATCAATGTTTATATAAAAAATATATTTAGAAGAACTGACAAGCATCAATTAGCAGTGAAGATTATGAATTTTTAACATAAAACTCCTCTCAGAAATCCTGTCCTGTTAGCTCATGTTAGCTAGCTGACTAGATTTAGCAGTGAATAATGTGAACATTTAATATAACTCAAAACTTTTCTCAGAACTCCTGTCAGATTAAATTATGTTAAATATCTCTCTAGCAGTAAAGCACACAAACAACATAAACAACATTTAGAAATCCTGTCCGGTTAGCTCTATTTAGCTGGCAAGCATTAATTAGCAGTGTAGGTTATGAACATTTAACATAAAACTCCTCTCAGAAATCTTTTCAGGCCTAGCTCTTTACAGTCAACTAGCATTAATTAGCAGTGAAGACCATGAATTTTTGACTCCTCTAAGAATTCCTGTCATGTTAGCGCACGCTAGCTAGCTGGCTAGATTTATCACTGAATATTATACTTCTCTCAGAAATCCTGTCAGGTTAGCTCATGTTTAGCTTACTGGCGACCATTAATTATCAGTGAACTTTATGAATGCATACAAATGTGACTTAATCCTGTCAGATTTGCTCGTATTAGCAAACGGGCTAACACAAGCTGTGGAAATGCTTATGTCTACATGAATATAGATCACTTTCTTCTTAATGCATTCTAATAAATGCACACAGAGAATTAAGAAAGTCGGCCGTGATTAAGGATAGAAGCGTGATTTGGCACAGACCTGGGCGCTAACACGTGTTTTGGACAGAGCTACAAAATGGAGGACATTACTCTAGAGAAAAAAAGGGGGGAAAGTCATTTGCTTAGCTTGCACATTAATGAAAACCCAAGCCACAGCCCAGAGTGTCCCTCTCAGACATTAAATAACTCAGCTTGACTAAAACACTTTGCTGCCCTGGTGAGAGAGAAACGCATGCATTATTTACCAACAGAAACTGCAATATCAACCCTGGACACATTTCAGCCACTTTATGCTGAGCTGGGCCTACTGCAATAGGATGAATAGAACAAATTGGAAAGAGATAGAAAGAGAAAAAGAGAGACAGAGATAGGAAGGGGGGTGAGACAGAAATCTACATTTAGAAATCAAAATTCCACAAAACATTTTGCAGATCTCCAGTAAACAGGCATCTGACACGGAGGTGCCCTGAGTACCCTCACTATAATTTTACACGTATGTCAACCATTATGTGGACTCATCCACTAAACCGTTGTTCCTTGCACAAAATGTCAGACTTCCCTGCTGTTTCATCGTCAGCGCACCACAAAGCAACCGCTTACTCTTTCTCTCTCTCTCTCTTTCTCAAAAAAAAAAATCCTCATCCTTACTTTTCTTTCTTTAAGTGTGCATTGTGTCTTTTTTTCCCCCTCTCCCTACGTTTGTAACATTACTGTGGGAAAGGTCACGGCGATTACCTGAGAGACAGCACAATTTAGCATCCTGGCACATCTCTTCGCTTTCTCTCCTACTTGTAATGCAGTATGAAACATGTTTAGAAGTAAATGACAGGTAATTCATGCACAGCAGCATTTATGGGACTGAATCCATATCCAGGAATTGTTTATTTCATTAGTTATTATATAAGAAAAAGTGGCGCTGTTAAAGCAAGTGACGCAGAGGTGACGATAACTAACGCAGTAAGTACTGTATTCAGAGTCAGGCACTTAAGTTTAAAAGTCATCTAGCACATCTTATTATTTATCTTTTTATTTTTCTTTGTCACATTCTGAAATGTAATTGTGTTCACAACTTAATAAAGCCGTGAGATACTAATTGGAGGTCATGAAACTGTAATGTGTGTGAAGGATATAACCTTTGTCTTCAACAAGCACTTCAATTAGCACTTTGTTAACCTTATAATAATAAAATCTTGTGTTTTCTTTTGCATAACATTTTCAGCAGGGTTTTTAGACTGATGGTATTCTTAATACCTGACCTAGTGAAATAGCATGAGGAAGTGTTTTTCATAGAGACTAAAAATCATGTCTGTAAGTTGCTCTGGATAAAGGTATCTGCTAAATGCTGTAAATGTAACTGTCAGTATAAGATTATTCAAATGAACTGAGTGTAGTTCACACCACCAAGGTTGCCAGATTTTTCTTGAGTAGAGGCTTCCAAGCGTTCAGGGATAGAAAATGCAGACTTAAGGAGGAAATAGTGCTTTAATTTCTTTGCTCCCAAGTATAAAACAATATAACAAAAACCAAGAACATTTAAAAATAAAAAATATAAAAGGCTAATATGATGATACTGTAGATGGGAAACATTGAAATAAACATCTAATAAGATTACTAATATTACTAAATATTACTAATATATTGCTGCATGAATAGTCCTACATGTAATTATCATTTATCATTTAATGGCTGCAAATTAGGTTTAATTTAACATCATGGTTTACACACTCATTAGCTTATAAAATAGCACTTGATCCAGCACATACTAGTATTTTGCATGCTATTTTTTTTTTATTTCGGACCAATAGTGTGCACAAATTAAGAAAGCCACAAGATACTAAATTGAGTATAGGAAATTGTAATGTGTGCCCAGGATGTAGGTTATATTATTGCATTATTTTCAGGTGTTGATTTAACAAAAACAAGCCAATGTTTTTGTTAATTCAGTGTGCCTCTCTGGAAAGATGCTGATTTTTTGAAGGATAAGCTGACCAAGCACTCATCTGCTAGTCTTACAACTCACTCTAGTTAAATTAATTCATAATTTTATCTGTAAAAGTATTTAGTCTTCAAGATAAATACACTGCTGTTTCCTCAGTTGTCCTCTGTGGAAAAAAAAAAAACTTTTCATGGCTTTTCAAGGGATGATCTTTTAAATGAATTAATATTTATTTATTTAATATTGGATTCAAAGGCATTCCATCGTATTTTTTCAGTGTATTTACAACCAAGAAGATCAGTTTTAGCATGATATATTGTAGTTACATCAAACTGGCAGCCAGTGGAACAGGGCTTAATACTGCTTCTCACTAGAGCTAATATTGCACAAGACCATAATTTGCTAGAAAAAATTCAAGTTCTTTGCATGTAAGTAAGACATGCCTCATAACACTTGTGCAAAGTTGAGCCTGAAGTTTGAAATCTGAATAATGATGTGCACAGTTTTTGTTTTAAATCCTCATTATGTGCACATAACTCAACTCTAAATATGATCCATACAGCACACTTACTGTAACGCACGTCATGTGGTAAGGCATATAGTTTTTACAGACGTAAAGGCAAGTGCTTAATTTAAAGGCGATGGTCAAGAAAAATGGCAACCTCCACAGTGGTGAACTGTAAAAGCTGAAACAGCTGAAAAAACAGAAAATTTTGATAAAAATTTATTTTTCGCATTTTCAAAAATGCATTTTCGCTGCAACTATGAATAGTTTTCTAATAAAATAAAAAAAGTCTTAACTTTGGACTACTTAAGTTCAGTGAACAGCTCTATAGAAAGAACAACAGCAGCATCCATGGCAAAAAAAAAAAAAAAACAGTGGGCTGAAAAGCTGTGTAAAAATGATAAACTTTTCCTATATCACATCATATGTTTTTCCAGTTGAGTGGCTCTAATGCCATATAGTGACATACCATTGAAGCAAAATAGAGTTTGGAGCAAATAAATTGCAAAAGTCACACTTTGTTTGCTGCACTTCAGATACACAACCATGGTGCAGGGCTGAAAGAAGCTTTCAAGAGACAGATTCAACCTACAGAGACTGCCTTTAAAGACATGATTTGGAATTTTAAAGCAGCGTGGAAAAATAATAACAGAACAACAGGTGCATGAGAATCAGGTGGAACTGTGGTTGGGTTTCCATTCATATGTTTTTTTTTTCGGAATTTTACATTTATGCCTAAGAAATCTTGGGTATAACAGCTGAAATTCATAAAAATGCAGTGTATATAGTATATATTTCAAAAAAAAGTTTTTTTTATGCCTGGCCCAGGTTCAAAAAACTTGGCATATTGATGAAAAAAAAAAAACCCTGAAATAAAGGTTGAAGCAAACAGATCCCCAATAAATTATGCATGCTCTCCCGTCTTTCCTTGATAGCGTGTATATTTGGCTGGCGCTCTTTTGATTATGTCATGTTGTTGCTCCCGTTTCGGAATATTCTCACTTCAAAATGGCTGATGGGAACATTTGCATTTTCGCTCGCTAACCTTTCAGGGATTCGCTCTAACAATTGGCTCAAACGCTCCTAGTCAGAGTTAACAGTGTTTGCATTAAATAAGGCAACGAAGTTCGGATGCGTGTTAGATTTCTGTACACTCACACATGGGTCAATTGCATCTAAATAACAGCACGGAGCGAAATGAAATGATTTTTTCCCTTTAATCAGGGTGCTTCCTCTCTAAGGAGATGCTAGCTGTACGGATCAAAAGGTGAACAACAAGGGCATGAAAGAGGGCAAAAATAGCATTATATTACGCCTACTGCTGTAACTCGCATATGTGAAAAGGGAAAGTGGAACCTTCAGGTTGCAAGAAGACAAAATACAATGAAACAAATGAATTTTTTTTTTTTTTTGCTTTTGTTTTAAGACAGCGCCCTCCATAAAATGCACTTCATCCATTCATTTCAGCTTCTCTGTTTGTGCACAAGAGATGCATAAAGTCGCTGTGCAACTGACCCACATGGTACAAAGCTGTAATTATTGGCTTACAATGTCAAATTTATGAACCGAAATGCATTCGGATGTTGGCCTCTGTGAATCAGACAGCTTCATCCACAAAAGTGACCAATTATCTTGAAACTCCAAACCTTTAATCGCTTTTTCATACTTTCCAACAAGCATTTTTTTCCGGCACGAAGTTCACTTTTTTCACACAAGTTGCACATCAGCACTCTGAACCGAACCATAAACATACTTTTCACTGCTTTGACACACAATGTATTCAGTAAGCACCGTTTACAAAATTCTTGCAAACATTTTTCACCCTGATTACTCTCCTGAGCAGAACCATGTCTCTCTACAGACCAGTTTTCTGGAATTATTTCTTAAACCTCATTTTCCAAATGTGCCAAAAAAAAAGGCAAAACATATGATTAAAAATATATTTATAACATCAGCTTTACTTACTTACTTACAGCGCTGCTGAATTCTCAAATCTGATGGGTCAGAATGTATCGAATTCATTTTTCTATAACAGCAGCTCTGGTAAATCACAGGTTTTTAGAAATGAATGTTCTAATACATTCTCTTTTCTATAGTAACATATTAGACAGATACTTGAATGGTGGATGCTCCAGATTAATAACCAACATGTTCATTTAACAAATATTTTCAGCAAGAAGAGGTTTATTTAGCATTTCTGGAAGGAATCTCCAGTGTTAGCACTTTATAACGGGTAAAACTAAGGCTGTAAATCGGTTTTCAGACACAGGGACGTTTGTTGAACGATGTTGAAAACTTTGCGTTTCTCAGTAGCAATGTCAATCTACATTTTTCATCTTATTAACATTACGAGAGAGAAGAAATAGAACTCAACTCCGTCATCGACGGGAATGTCTCCGCCAGTCTAGGCCATCCTGTTACTAATTTGTATGCTTGAAATACCTTTAAAACATATAGTCCTTCAAACAGGAAGGAAACTATTGAAGAAAAACTTGATCGTTTTCGGATCAATTCCAAAACATAATCAGTTCATCTGCTGGTTACAATGATAAGTCCATAAAAATCCTACAAACATTCAACCACTTATTCTTGATATATTGCATTAACAATAATCTCAGACGGACTCAGAGACACACAGACAACATAATACCCCCACCAGCTGCTAAATGTAACTATAAACTATTACAATCTAACAGCTAACCACCTCATCCTTGATTATTTTCCTATAACAGCACACCCAGAAGTGCTTTATTCCTTACATATCAAATAGTGAATCTACTGTAATGGCAGCAGTTATTAGTGAGCTGAGCCCAAATCAGAAAACCAAATCAGTGTTTCAACCATTTTTTTTAACATGTTAATCGGACAAAAAAAAAACTAAAATAAAATCATTGCTGAAAAAGTGTCCTTGTTAGACAAAAAGTGATGTTTTGATAAATGAGCAAACAAACAAACAAACAAACAAACAAATTAAAAAAACCTTCATCATTATACTGAACAAGCACTCGACAGGACAGGGCATATCAAGATGTCATGTTGCCATGGTGACACGGTCCCTGTTGGGATTTGGACCACCTGACACCACAATAAAAAATCCTTCATCACTCCTTCCCTCCGTCACAGCTGCTCTTGAGCTCCGTCCATTTTTTTTTTTTTTCATCGTTCAGCTCCGGCTTAATGCTCGTGGGCCTTATTTCCGCTGTAATCACAGTGAAGGAAAAACGCCTCACATCTGAGATGCTTTAACAGCCTTTAAAAGCAGTGTTAAAGGAGGCGCTTTGACAGATTTATCTGATATTGTGCATTTCTGTTTGACTTTATGAGTCTCTGCCTTTTATGTGGAGGAAGTGATTGAATCGGGTGAAAATGGCAAGCCGGGGAACACGTTGCAGGGGGGCTGCGTCTCTTTCCTGTGCACCTGGAGACAAGGATGCGCGACTTCTAAATCAACATAATGCGCTTAGTGTTCTGGATGGAGGCGATATATTAAAGCACTGTAAGGCATGTAAAACAGAAGTCAACACTTTTACGAATGCAGCCGCACAAATAGAATGAAGAGAATTTATCGCTGTAGTCAACATTTGCTGAGCTTATGAACAACCTCGCGGGAGTGCTGTGGCATCTTTAGGATATTGCTATGCATACACAATGACAACTACTGCATAAAAGTGTCAGCTCTCCTTTTTTTTACCATTCACACAGCTCTCTGTAGATCTCTGTTACACCACTTGACTCATCACATGCTGCCCTGAGTCATGAAACTGGCCCGTATGTGTCTTTATGTCCATAACTGGTAGAATTTGGTAAAGGGACAATCCATTCTGAACGACTTGCATATTTATCTTTGTGATCTTTAATGGTGGCCTTCACTTCACCTCTAGCTAAAGAAAGTGATGCCACGGCACTTTAGTCCTTTCGTTTGGCAATGTCTCTCACCTCCTCCTCTGTACACTCTGCTCAAGCTTCAGATCAGCTTCAACAGATCAGCTTCCAGACTTATGTCGACGTATGTCGACATTTTTTTCTCCTATTGTAACTGTGCTAGCGATAACAATATCACCTTGTGATGTCAATGTGGCAGACAACTGCTAATGTCTCATGGGAAGATGGACCAAGGGCAAGATGGACCAATTTTCAATTTGTTGAAACTTGGCAAAGGTTTTGGCAACATGTACAGGAGAAAATCCTTAGTTTACAAATATATTCACATTTAGAAAGCTTTTATTTGTCACATATACATTTCAGTACAGGGGAAATCTTTTCCGCGTACAGAGTGTGATGATAAACAAGTATGATAGTATAATGCAAATTAATTATACAAGGGAATAGAGATAGCACTGATCTGACATCAGTATCGGGCAAAAACCAGTGGATCAGATATCAAAAAAAAACATATTGGATATCAAACTCTATAACAAATGGCAAAGTATGGAAATGGATTTGGAAAAAATATATATTTTTGGAACTGGAAATGTTTACACTAGTTTTTCTTTTGTTGGGTTTGATTTTATTATATCTATACTTCATACCTTATTATATTATATTATATATTATATTTACAATGTAAGTGAATTTTGTGTCAAAGAGTTTAACCACGAAGTTTAGTAGGTTTTTAAAGAAAACACTAATCACACTAAGAAGAAAACTAATCTTTTCATGAAATGAAATTATCCATATTGTAATATATTTGTCCATATCACCCAGCGCTTGGTATATTTATAGGCTGATACTCAGTAGTGTTATTGGTATTGGAAAAGAAAAAGTGATATTTTGCCATCTCTACATGGAATGCACAATAATGTCAGAATCATATATGTATGTATTTATTTAATTAATTAAATGTATTACAAGATTTATAAAAGTAGCCTGCTTTTTCCTACTTTATTTTTGATGACATACTGAAGGCTGAAAGATCCAGAAAAGAGAAAAATGACCTTTATTCTCAATGTTTGAATCTCCAAGGCTGGAAAAATGCTTTAAAAAAATTACCTTTGCTCTCAGTGTTTGAATCTCCAACATGTGAAGATGAATTCGAACGAACAATTCATTTCATAATGAAGAAAAGGTTTGAATACAAAGCCCGTCCCTCACCTAACCTTAAGCTTTTGTTACAGGCTTGTAGGCAAAATTCGGTTATTCATTCAGCAAACAATATTTCTGTCACACACTCGATAGATAGTTCACGGTCATCCAGGTTCTCCTCAAAGCATTCGTTTGTTCAGACTGGAATGATCTGTAACTAAATGGACATCTCTTTATAATAAAATCTAATGAAATATGCTGTTTTCAATTTCCATATGACATGAGTCATGCCTTGGCTGCTAAGAGGCTGATTGAAAATGAAAGTAAATACATAAAAAGGTTTGCAGAAAAAAAAAATCACTTTAATTCCTGTATATAAAAAAAACTGGGTGGAATTGTTTTATATACTGTATAACCTTGGGAAACTGTGAGCAAGAAGAGATGTCTAAGAAAAAAAAGGAAAATGGAGCAATTTTCACAATAAAAGTATGTGTGGGTTTGTTTTTGTGGATTTAATTACGCTTACTCTTCTACGAAAAATCTTTATTAAGTCCTTCAAACTGGTAGACATTATGGCAGTCCCACTCCATATTCTGGCCTATTTATAGAGAAAGTCACTGAGTAGGAGGAAATCTTTGCGTGCAGGCCTCAGGGAAAAAATGAAAGCAAAAATAAATAAATAAATAAAGGACAAATAAAAAAGTGTGCTTAAGCAACAATATGCAAAAATATATAGATTTAATACAGTGAGATACGGGACAGACCTCTGAGGATATGAAGCACACAGTTAGCATTTTTTGAGGACATGGAGAGGAAAAAAAAGGAAAAAATACAATAAAATAAAATTGAAAAATCCCTCACGAGTTAAAAATCTGCATGTGTGGGATGAAAATGCAAAGAGGAAAGATTTCACTTCCAAGATTCCACTTGGCAAGTGCTAGCTCAGTCATTAGCTGGGCGAGAAAAAATAAATATTTTTTTTAATCTATTTTATTTTTTTTCACAGCTAATCCCAATGCTGTGCAGACCCACACATGAAACGTCATAGCTTCAGCCTGTAATTATGAGTGCTGTGGATGAAAGCCTTTTTTTCTTTTTTTTGGATAAAGGTAGCAATCCTGGAAGGTCACCTTTTGAAAAATAAAAAGCAAGCGAGATGAAAGCATCATGCTCAGTCTCATTATAGCTGAATGACAACAAAATTCCTCACCTCAAAATATACTATAGAGCATTTATTTATTTATTTTTTCTCTATCTGTCTGTTTGTTTATTTATTTAAAACATACATTTTTGTTTCAAACTTGAAGCATCATTTGGATCACCATTAAATCCAGTATTTAAAAAAATAGAATGAACAAGGCACAACTCTGCCTACAGGAGGGCATTAAATAGAAAAGTAACCAAGAGGAAAAGGGTAACTCTTTACATGATACTCCCACCACCATGCTTCACTGTTGGAGTGGTTTTAAGCAGTGTTGAGTTTCCGCCAAATGTAGCACTTTGCACCAAAGGCAAAAAGTAAAATTTTGGCTTTCTCAGACCAGAGAACCTTTTTCCTCATGTTTGCTGAATCTCCAACATGCCTATTATCATGCCACGGCTCAACACTCTTACATAATTCCCAGCTTTGTTTAGTGTCCAGGCTATCTTTGTCCTCTCAACAGCTTTTTCAGAGTTATCCTTATTTTGTAATTTGTAGATAATTTTGTAAATGTTACTGTTTTCATGTTTTTTGCCTGAGTTGATTATCTGCTATTTTGTGTAGATTCATGGCATACAATCCGAGTTAAGTCCATGTCAGTTTCGAGTTGTACAACCACAATATGCTGGGGGTGAATACTTATTCATTCACTTATTAATACCTATTTATTCATTTGTTAATTAAGAATTTTTTTTTTATTTTATTTGAGCCAGTCAACTTGAGCACCTATTAGAAAGGATATCTGACCTTCATGCTTTCATTCTTTCTTTTCAATCATATATGGGCAGGAAGGTGAAACACATTTCGGCTTGGATTTTGTGGTGGGATTTTCATATTATGTGGGAATTCATTATACACAAATGAAATTTTAATCCTTTATATAATGCATTTTCAGCAATGCATCCCCCGGATATAAGCTCCCCAGACTCTGATCTTTTAATATATCTGCTCTGAGCATTGAGCGCATTTTAGTAATTGATATCTAGATGTTGATGAAAAGCACAAAGCTCATGTAATTAAATTCGAACACGATGTAGTTTATTTTGTATTTTATTTCTCTGTGACTCCGTGTGAGGATATTGCCTCCACCACACCATTTACACCAACCTGCACCTAAACACCTCTGTGAAACCAGACTTATCATTATTAATACGTATTTTTATTACCATGTTATTACTACAATAACGAGAACTTTGTCAAAAAAATTGCTGAGTATTTAGATTTGGAAAATCATTAAGTCAATGAGAAATTAATGGCTTACATGAAACTCTTCTGGAAGAGCGGTAATCAAACAAAATCAAGGTTAAAAGCAGGCTTTTATCTTAACTAGGACACCATTCGACTATTTTATTTTTATTTATATATTTCCGGCCCCAGTCCTAATTAATGAAGCAGGAAACAGGGGTTGACATTCAGCTTCACGTAGGAATTTCATTATCAGCCCTTTATTAGGAGTGCACTGATACAAGTACAGAATTCCCCTCAAGGACAATCAGCTTTAAGACCAGCTTTAAGAACAGGCGTCCTTTAAAAGAGCTGTAAGACCCTCAATTATTTCTCAAACACCTAAGATGTCGATCTTGTAATAACCACTTGAGCACTCGAGAACATGAGAACATTGTTGGTAAGCAGTCTGACTTCCAACTGAAACTGCCACTCCGAGGGAACTGTTACATATTCTACGTAGAACACTGGGATTCTTAAGGTTTTTGTGGATAGTTAAGGGTTCTAGGGAAACAATTTGGGGAACACATTTATTTGTTTAACCATTTTAGAGAAGTTTCCAAGTGCAACCAATTTAGGAAGCTAGAACCCTTACCCCTCCAAAGACCGCTTAAGGAAATTTTTTTTTTCTGGAATGTGAAAGAACTCCACTAAACATATTATGCTTAAAACGTGTTCCTCAAAGTTGCTTTGTATAGTTAAGGGTTCTTAGCTTAATAAAATGGCTCTTTGGAAACACACAGGGTTATGCATCGAGCCAGTTATGGTTCCTCCTGAAGGACAAACAATGGACTACAGGTTGTAGATTTAACTTTTTTGTTTTGTCCAAGCATGTACTGATCATTCATTCATCCATCCATTCATTCATTTGTTTGTTTATGGGGAGCTCTTTCAGATAATGTTTCAAGTACAACCTATTCAAAAAGCTAGAACCCTTACCCCTCCCCAAAATGACCGCCAAACAACAATGACCGCCGTCTTTAAAGGTTCCTCAAGAGGCACCTTATGATTAAAGGTTCTAGATCCATCCAAAGACCTATTAAGGGATTGTTTTGAGAACATTATGATACATATTAATTCTTGTATGTTTATAGCATTGTTATATCACGCAAATGAAAAGGCTGTGGTTAGGACTAGCGGCACACACACACACACACACACACACAATGATGGATGTATTCTCAATGAATCAATACTGTATGGTTTGTTGTAGAAGTTCATATAATGTTTGTGTGGTATTTTGATGGAAATCTTTTTTAAACTGAAGTCTTCTTTTTCTTCCAACATATGAGCATTTGCTAAAAGGATTTGATAAATGTCCTAGAGCATTTCAGACACTGAGACATTTCTGGAAACGTGTGTAAGCAATCACGGAACAACTTTAAATAAAATTTGATCTCCTTCTGCATTGAATATGCTTGTTGGTGGCTTCACTTCTTGGTTTGTTTTAGCTGCAGAAGTCACAAACACACACATCATCATCTGACTGACGCATTTTGCACGCAGTGTTACATCACTTCTGCCCACATTGTTCCTTTAATCTGAATAATCAGTGATTCTGGCACTGCAGATGTACTGATCTTCGTCACTGAATAAACTCGGTGTGTTTTATCATCACCACCCTGCGGCTCCCCCTCAGGGCTTTGTTGTTACACTAGCACTTGACCACACACACACACACACACACACACACACACACAAAGAGAAACAGCTTTCTCTATGCCACTGCAAGCTCGAAGAACAAATCATCTAGTAGAAGAATTTTTATTCACATACAATATCTTTAAATCAGTGGGTGAAATTTGACACACTCTAGGCATCACTGTTTCTCATTTTCGCAAATAATTGCGAGATATTTTTTCTGCCACCATCTCATTTTCTTCTTCCTCTCATTTTGAGAGATGCGAATCATTCAGAGCATTTTGGTATCTAATGAGAAATGTTGCACTACAATCTGAAATTCAGAATGCAATTTTTATACCTTTATTTGAATTTGTAAGTGACACATATTCAAATTTAATTTTTAGTGGTAAAAGTCTTCAAACTCAGATTTCGAATTTTCAAAACACTACATCATTGGCTGAAATGGTGGTGAAAATCTTTGGAAAAAGCTTCCAAAGTCCCCAGATGTAGTGTTTTGAAAATCTGAATTTGAATTTAAAGAACTGAATTTTACATTTTAAAATTTAAAAGAATACATAATTGGCTCATTGGCTGAATGGTCATGAACATCTTTGGAAAAATCTGTCCCCAGATGTAGTGTTTTGAAAATCTGATTTTGCGTTTATTTTCTGATTCTGATTTTGCACATTTTCCATTAATAATGGATTGTGGCAACAAAAAATAATTTGAGTTTTCCACACTTGATTATTATACAATTGAATCTGAAACCTTGCAGACAAATTCAAATGATGGAATACAATTTCAAGGTAATCTAATCTAATCAACTACAAACCTTCACTTCACTTTCAAATAAAGGCATAAAAATTGAAATTTTAAATTCAGATAATTGTGGCACATTTCAGATTCCATACTGTTTCAACACCATTTAGACACTCTGTTTGAAATGAAAAGTTGTTGGTATATGACTCTTTGCCATGCAGTCTGTCGATTTCTTCCAGATGTGAGCAGCTGGTTGATCATAAACGAGGGTAAACAAATAGACATCAGCAGGTGATCTAGTGAACCTGGATTATGTTCACTTTTTTACCTCGAGCAGAGTGTAGCTAATCTACAAGACTGCATCAAGTCCATGGTATAAAATTGCAGCATTCCACCTTGTGTAAGCGCACAAATTCCCACGCCTGCCATCGACCCCTCATGTTTCAATTAGAGCAGTATGAAAGAACTCTCTCGGAGGTTGTTGTGAATAAATTTGAGCAATGCAGAACCTGGAATGCTGAAGATAATCACACTGCAAGGCATTGATACAAACATATCAAATCCCAATGCAAGTGTGATTTATTAGAGGCAACCAGCGAGTGCTTTCTCTGTCTAATTTGGAGAAAACAATATATAAAAGGTGTTATAGCACACAACATTGCTGAATTCTTGATTCGGATTGATTAGAAGATATGGATTTTTTTTCTAATAGCAGGGCTGCAATGTAGATTACAAAACACTATATTAAAGCTAACAGTTTGAGATTATCAGAATGGATTTTTTTAATGTTATCGACCCAAAACATAAATTTCACAATGTAAGATTCTGGTTACAATAAACTGTCAGACAGTGGCACTGGACTTACATACTTACTTACATACTGCTCCTCACTTGAGTCAATATTACATGAAAAAAAGGACAAAATTGCATATAACTTTAAATACTGCATAACAGAGCTTATATCTGTAGTTAATATATAATTAGATTAGTTAAGTCCAAAAGTTACGTACATTTTCAATGAGGAAAGTTGTATTCAGAGTTGGGTTACGCACATTTTTCCCCCTCTCCAAATAGCACCTAGAGCACCACCTTTAAACACTTGTCTTTAAGCTCAGCAAGTATCATGGGATAGAAAATGTGGACTGAAGAAGCAGATTATTTTATTGAATTATTTTATTATTGAATTTCAGGGATATGTATCTGACACAGTGGTGCTGGACTTTATACTGCTTCTCACTTATGCTGCTATCACACAAGAAAAAAACAACTTAAGGTCAAAATTGTGTGTAACTGAAAATATTGTTTAATAGTCCATTCAGCGCTTGCATCCGTAGTTAAATCTGAGGTCTCAATACCAAAGTGTGCAATTCAAGATAAGATAAGATAAGGTAAGATAGTTCAAAAGTTACATCAGTTTTTACACAGGGAAAGTTACTTGTATTCAGAGTTGGGTTAAGCACGCTTGTTTATTTTCGAATTGCACCTAGAACACCACCTTTAAACGAAAATGCGGACTGCAGAAGCAGACTATGAATTTCAGGTATATGCATCAGACACAGTTGTGCTGGACTTAATACTGCTCTGTGCTTGAGTCGATATCACACAAGAAAAAACAACTTCAATTCAAAATCGTGTCTAACTGCAAATATTGCATAATAATCCGAACAGCATTGGAATCTGTAGTTAAATCTGAGGTCTCAATACCAGTGTGTGCAATTTAAGATAAGATAAACACAAGCTCAAAAAGCATTGAGGGACAGAAAATATGGACTGAAGAAGCAGATAAAGAATTTCAGGGATAGGTATCAGACAGTGGTGCTAGAGTTAATACCTTTTCTAGAATGAGTCGATATCACACAAGATAAAACAGCTTAAATTTCAAGTTCAGAAACACGCCTCTGTTTTTGACACACAACTGTCTGAGTAGCGTCTAAGTCTGTAGTTATATCTGTGGTCTGAATACTGATGCACAATTTCTGTATCTTCACTACATGCATGTAACACAACACTGAATACTGAACTAAATGTCTTATTTATTCAAATTTCAGTCCACTATCTATAAGTCCACCGCAGATACTGTCTGTTTGCTGAAGTCCTACAACGGATCAATTCGTCCCTTGCAATATTACTTTTATCCATCCCTGTCCAGAGAGTGAGGCAGATCCTTATCTCCTGTTATTTGTCACACCAAAATACACTCCATCCAGACTCCAATAAAGCTGGAGGATTTTTGCACCAGCCGGTGATGAAATTGTTCTAATCGCCATGTCACTCGTCGCCACATTCCGTTGTCTCAGAAACGGCTCCTTAAATGTGGACACTGATTCATCTCTTGGACAGAGATAGCGCTCAGATGGGTGGACAGAGTGGTGTCATCAAGCTAAATGCCTCTGTGCACATCAAAATCTGCCATATTGCATGAAAAAAAACCTGTAAAGCCCACGAAAATGCTGTTTAATGCTCCGCACAAGGACACGTCGTGTAAAGTGGCTCATTTTCTGGACGCAGCTGTGATCACAAATGAAAATGTCACAGTGACAAAATAAAAGAAATGACAAAAAGACAAGACGCAGAAAAAAGACACATAAAAAGCTTCAAGGTTTTAAGCTGATGACACAAAATGGGGCGCTCATGTTTTCAAGGGTTTTTCTTTTTTTAAAGGGTTTTGCTTCTCCATATGTATGTTAGTGTATTCTTTCATTTCATTTCGTGTCAACAAACGGCCTTTGCATATTGCAACCTGGATTAAGAAGGAATGGATGATAACTAACTTAACCCAGATTAACTTAACCAAATGTTAATTCCTTTTTAAATGAATATCATAGATTTTATTAATTAACTCAGTATTCATCAGAAAAACTAAATCTTTTCTAAATTATTTTGGATAGTTTGTGTGACGTTCTAAATAATATCATCTATAAAGGTTACATGACATTTAAAAGTATTATTTAAAGTCAAGCACTATACATATTGGGGAAAACAGCTCCATAGGAAATGAATGTTGGGGAAAATGGCACTTTTTTGGATCATATTTGTGGAGTTAAGGCTTAAATGTAGTGCTGCACTGTGTGAGTGAATATAGTTTGGAGTAGGTGGTAATTTAATATGAAGTCAAAAGATGAAGTCAACTAAACATGATTGCATTTTGTCCACCATAAATGCAAAAGGACGTCCCTAGGAACTCGTTTGATTCCGTCCCTTGAAAGTACACATTGGTGTGTGCACACTCAGAATCGTTTGAAATATTATATAATTCTATTTTCCCAAATAAATTGTGATTCATATTGGAGACCAGTGGCGTGAGAAATCATATAAGCAATACTCCATAAACAAACCAAATGTAAATAATCTAAAGTCAGTTTAATGCAGCCTAGAAATACGAGATTAATCTTTATTTAAACATGATGCTTTCCTATTACCGCCTTGTTTTAATTTTCCAAAAGCTTGTGAAACTGTATGAAAAAAAGCATAGCCTTCAAATACCCAGCTGTGAATTTTATTCAAATCTCTTCACATGGTGTATCTGAAAAGATAATGGCTCGGTGAATGAAGTGGGTGATGCGTAGACACGATTCCTCTTCAGAACTACAACATGTGCAATCCATCAATCTCACAGCGAGGATGAATCATATTACATATATCTATACAAAACGGCTTTGAGTGGATATGTATAGGAGGGGAGATAAAATAGACACTCATAGAATGAAGGAGATGTTGGGAGACATGGGAAAGATTTTACAGGCCTCCAGATTATCTCCAAATCGTAAATCTTGTAAAGTAGTACAGTCCCTTGTTATCATCCACCGGTTCTGCACACCATAATCACAAACAATTGTTCCAAAGAAATCATTCAGTGGCTGCTTTTCATCACACATCACTAGAGGTAAAGTGTCAAAATTGTAATTCCTTTAACGCAGCTACACCCAGTACACTACCTTCTCCTTTGGTGTGCCTCACACTCAGAGGTCAGACTCTCATTTTACACCGACAAAAATCTATTACAAAACCTATCTTTCTCCAGCATGCACTTATACCCACTGGAGGAGAGCGAAGGCTTCTTTAATTGTTTCACTGCTGCCACATCTCCTGACCCAGATAACTGGAGTTCACGCTGCGAGGCTACAGTCGACGCCAATCGATTTGATTCAATACTTAAGGGGATTGAACGCAGGATAGCAGAGAAGGGCAAAGTGAGAGATTTTGAATGCATTGACTAAGTGACAGCTGTCTACACTGAAGGATAGGGCAGTTGGCATCAACAGTCATGCTCACGTTTATCCCCGGATAACCTCTGAGATGTTTCTTCTGACCAACTACTAAAACTTTTAATGCCCTCATTCTAATATGTAATCATTTCTATAGTAACAAATAACAGAGATATATACACCACCAATCAGCCATATCATTAAAACCACCTGCCTAATATTGTGTAGGTCCCCCTTGTGCCACCAAAACACCTCTGACCCGTCAAGGCATGGACTCCACAAGACCTCTAAAGTTGTCCTGGGTAGTAACTGGCCCTAAGACGTTAGCAGCAGATCCTTTAAGTCCTGTAAGTTGCGAGATGGGGCCTCCATGAATTGGACTTGTTTGTCCAGCACATCCCACAGATGCTTGATCGGATTGAGATCTGGAGAATTTGGAGGCCAAGTCAACACCTTGAACTCTTTGTCATGTTCCCCAAACCATTCCTGAACAATTTTTGCAGTGTGGCAGGGAGCATTATCCTGCTGAAAGAGGCCACTGCCATTAGGGAATACCATTGCCATGAAGGAGTGTACTTGGGCTGCAATAATGTTTAGGTAGGTGGTACGTGTCAAAGTAACATCTACGTGAATGCCAGGACCCAAGGTTCCCCAGCAGAACATTGCCCAGTACATCACACTGCCTCCACCAGCTTGCCTTCTTCCCACAGTGCTTCCTGGTGTCTTCTCTTCCCCAGGTAAGTGACGCACACTCACCTGGCTATCCACATGATGTAAAACAAAATGTGATTCATCAGACCAGGTCATGTTCTTCCATTGCTGTTTTGGATATGCCCTGACTCAGTTGTCTAGCCATCACAATTTGGCCCCTGTCAAAATCTCTCAGATCCTTACACCTGCCCATATTTCATATATTAGTAAGGTACTGTAAAAGGAAAACAAACTCTGAACATTTCTTGATACAGTTCTGAATTAATTCTTCATGCTGCCTAGGCTCTGAGCTATGATGCTCCCACCACCATGCTTCACAGCTGGGATAAGATGTTTATGTTGGTGTGCGCCGCATTTTTTTAATTTTTTTTTTTACTCTAACCATATCTTTTGGGTTAAAAAGTTCAACTTTTTTCATCTTTGTCTACAGAATATTGTCCCAGATGTATAATGAACCATCCAGGAAGTCTTTTACAAACGTGAGGCATGCAACAATACTGGCTACAACACCAAAACCCAAAAACCTCATTTCATGAAAAAGTACAACTGTTTGTGTGATACCAGTTTAGGCAGAATGTGTTTGTCTGTAATTATGAATTGGATGATGATGACATTTCATGGATAACTGATGCAGAAATCCAGGTCATGTACAGTTTGTATAGTTTGTATGCAACTACACAGCAATTAGAAACACTTTATATAAAGTGTTCTTTTGGATCAGTACAATTTTAACCAGGCCAGAAGATGTGTCAATAACGAAAAGTTATTCAAATGTATTCTGTCATTGTGTTGCTTTAGCTAGATGGGGCACTCAGTCATGCTGTTCTAACTGCTTATTCAACATGCTTATCCCTGCTGGCACCTGTTAAAAAATGTGTTTCAGAGCACAGTGTAAACCCCCAGGTGCACTGCTCTGGTACACTCAGGGCACCATGAGCTTGCTGTCACTCTGAAATAGCAAAAGAGCCCATTTCCCAACCATTTCACAGTCAGGCGGCTGCTGTGCACATCAGGTTTGATGGAAGGAAGGAGACAATGCTGTTAGTCAGAAGTTCACCAGGAACCTGGCACAGTAGACTAATGCCATGGAGTCTGCACTTGATTTCCTGAATATACACTTCACTTTGTTCATTATTAGGATTAGTCGGTGTGTGTGAGCAGGAAAATCACCAAACACTGCAGGGCTACTCGAGGGTTCTTTGGATTGTTAAGTGTTCTAGCTTTCCAAAGAGGCTTACTTATAACTTTTTCTGAAAGAGAGACCTCTATTATAGGATTCAACAAAGAACCTATAAGGGTTATGTACGCCTTCTCTCAACTTGCATGCAGTTTTAAATTTAAAACTAAGAGATAAAAGTTAATGTAAACATTTTGTTCAATTTGTTCAAGTTGTTCAGTGAAATTATTACTGGGGGAACAGTTGTGCTGTAATGAAGCAATAAATACTTGGGGGCATGCTGTTATAAGAGAATAATCTAGAACAGGGTGGTGAGATGTGGCCTGACATGGAATAGAGTTACTGTTACCACCCTGAAGTTGATTATTTTCCTATAACAGCATGTCACAAAGTGTTGTATTCGTCTTATACCACAGCAATTTACAAATGATTACATTTTTTATTTATTCATCAACAATACATAATACATTTTATCCATTTTTAGTTACTTTTACTGTTGTGAAGCATCCATGAAACCAATTAGTTCTTGTTATTACATTATAGCAGCTATAAACAGTCATTTCCTCACCAGCCTGTCTTTTTCCTAATAAAAAAAAAAAAAGAAAAAAAAAAAGAAAAAAAAAAAGGCAGTTATGAGAAACTATAACGTCATCCTTCCTGAAGACTTTACTGTGTCAGCTTTATATCTGACTGTTACAAAGCGCTGATGCTGGCGACTCCTTCCAAAATGTTAAATAAACATCTTCTTACAGAAAACTTCACCATATCAATGATTACCACATTTTTTACTGAGTTTAAGCGGAGTTCATGTCCGCCTTCGAATGAGCTGTTACTATAGAAATGATAATTAGAACGAACACAACTTGCAGTCGACGCTATTGTCAAATTAATCAACCCCTTCTGACCAATCAGAATCGAGCATTCAACAGCACTGTGATAAAAATAACTATCTAATTCTATGTGATTATTTCCACTTATGAGAAAAATATCAAAGTAGACATGCTTATCATAAAATGATCAAGTGATGCAAAACTCAAGTGAAAGCCATTATAGAGCTGATCATTAAAAGCGTGATTTCCTGCGAGGTAGAAAATGATTTCTGTAACGTACATGCTAACTGGTACTTTTATTCCGTGGTTGTTAATGTCAGTCAGAGTTAAACCGCTCTGTTAATTGTGAACTTGCAAACTCTAATCAAGGTCAAACTGTGAAAAATGCACATGTTGCTAGGAAGCATGATTCTCTGGATAGTCAGAGAAGAAATACTGTCAATAATAACGTCAAAAAGTGGATTATAGATAAATAGGGCGCATTTTATCTCTCGCCTGAGGAAGTGCTGTAACACACATGTACATAAATAAGTGCACTAATAACTAGATTAAAAAGGTTACAAATCATTCAGCATAACTCTACCAGCAATGTGGAAATCAAAAAGCCACAATCTGACTGAATTTCTACCTGAAAAAAAATTATTAATTAAACAAACAATTAAACAAACAAACAAACAAAAACAAATAACTAAATTTTAAGGTGTAAAAATCACTCAGCATCTCTCTCACAGCATTTTGGCAAAATTTGACTGAATTGCTACCTGAAAAAGCTACCTGCTACCAAAACCAATAGATAGATAGAGAGATAGACAGAGAGATAGATAGATAGATAGACAAATAAATAAAAACTACTACTACTACTACTACTAGTAATAATAATAAATACAATACAAACAATACAACTTCCTGTATTGTTTGATATGGATATAATGTCAAATCTCCTTTCTGCCAAAGCTTAATAAAACTAATAAAACTGCTTAATCATGAAATGGCATTGCCACATGCTTCCACTTTTTAAAAGTCTTCCACTTTGGTGAGAAATAATTGCACATAAAATGGATTGTGGGAAAAAAAAGGGGTCATGCAGAAGACTAATTAAGAAATCCCTGAAGAATATTAGCATTCCATTTTCCGCCATCCGTTTCTAACACAGATAACACGGTCCCGCGCCTATCGCGCTGGTAATTTTTCCAAGCTGCACAATTCAATTTTTTTAAACAAAACTGGAGCTCATTAGGCGCAACATTACATTTAGAGGGCCATTATAGTGGGGTATTTGCATCTGCTTATTTCTCAGTGGATGGGAGAAGAAGTGCAATAAGGCACAGGGTTTTTTTTTTATTATTATTATTATATGAGGTTTCCTGAGAGTATATAAGCATACATCATGCAGTTAGTTTCATTACTAAATACAACTTTTAAAATTAGTGTGTGAAAATGCTGAAATTCCCAAGCGGTGTTCTCAGTATTATAAGGTTCTACCTGGCAATTTGCTCAAAAATGAGTGAACCACCTTGAACCACATCCTCTTGCAATGTTATCAGAAGTAGCCTTAATCTTTGTTGAATGTATGATTTTTCGCCATTTTGTTGCCAACAGTTCCCACCCATCAGCCAGCTCTCTACAATCACACAAAAGCCACCAACCGGGGTAACTTTGAAGGTTAACACATACTTGATCTGAAACACATGAAGCCAGCCAATCACATTTTTTCAAATTTCTGCAACACAGGGCAGTGTAAAACACTCAGAGTAAAGTGCTATCTGCCCTCTTCTACATACTTGAGCTCAGAGAATCCCACCATTGGCTGTTGTCACTGTGATTGACAGAGGAGATAGAGTATGCCCCTCCCACCCAGATAACACAGTTAATTTTGCTCTCTTTGACGCCCGGAGCACATCTGGCTCTAACATCCTTGGGATTCGAACTCACAATTTCTCAATGATAGTGCAAACGCTTTTCAGTTCCCTTGTACAGGGAATGAATTTGACAAGCCTTACAGTTGGATTCGTCTATATTCCATCTTGCCCAGTTCTGATGGTTCTGCATTGATGGTCCTCATTCAAGTTTGTGGACATGAACAAACCTCTGGCATGCAAGCAGCCACATGTGCACAAGTTAATAATGTCAATAATTTCGATTATTTACTAACTAAGTGATGAGAACAGTAACAGTTGGTAGCATTTTCCAATAAGGTTCATTTAACTGCTATTATTTAACACATCAATTAACATGAACAATCTATTACTTCAGCATTAATACACCATAAGTAACATTAACAAAGTAGCATTGATTGGATGTGCTGTTATAGGAAATTAATCAGTGACAGTGTGGTGTGATGTAGCCCAGCACGAATTTTTCTCTCTACTGAACATAATAGGACAAAAAAATAAATAAAAAAAACGCAAAGTGCAAACCCCTTATCCTGAAGACTGTCAGAAGTTACACCTTTACCTCTAACTGTTATAAAGTGCTTACACTGGAGACTCTTTCCAATTTTTTTTAATCTTCTCACAGAAAATGTTTCCATATAAAGAATTATGCAAATTTTTTAAAAAACATGTTTATGTGGAGTGTCTACGTACAAGTCGCTGTGAATGAACTGTTGCTATAGAAACAATAACATAGTAGAACAAGTGCATTAGTTCAGCTGTTCATGATCAGGGTTATAAAGCAAAATGGAAAAAAAAAAGAAAAAATAAGGGTCAGATGCAGAACTTTTGCTGTTTTTTTTTTCTGTTGTTTTACTGGCACTTCTCCAATTTTATTACATTTTTGTAGTTATCCACTGCTGATACGGAAAAGAGCCACATGTATCCAATTTGTCCATTCTTATTACTTTTCCATGTTTGAAATGTCAGCAATCTGGGACCACATATGGAAGTGTCTCAGATTTGATTTGCTGTTGTAGGAAAATAATCAAGTATGGGTATCAGGGCACGTCACACCATCTCAACGTTGATTATTTTCCTATAACAGCAAGTCCACATATGTTGTATTGTTTACTAATCAGATCCCTAATTCAACAGAATTGAGCTGATGGCTAATAAAAAATGTTTAAAGGCTTTACTATGCGACATATCTTAGAAAATTGTCTGACTATTTGGTGTTAGATGGTCATAAAGTTACAAATATATGCAATGTAACCATATTTTTCACCAAAAAAAATTCAAAGGATTCAAATATTGATTGATTCAAGAGTCGAGGTTTGTTTTTTCCCCTACTTTTGTAGCTGTAAAAATATGATACACTTAAACCCCATGGGTGTATACACAACGTGTGAGTGCACGTCCATTTCCATGGCAACCAATGGGTCGGAGTTCTCCAGCTGGGATCCTTGAATGCTGCCGTGCCTTACCATCCTCAACCAAAAAGGAAAAAAGAAACAGCCATCACCTTATACCACTTAAGACGAGCCAGAACCCTTTCATGCCAATTAGCATGCTGTGCTAGCACTACAATGCTAAAGCCGAGACTGCTCAGCGGGTGATCTGTGCACTCGCTCATTCAGGGATTATTTTGTCGACACTTCATTTGCATGGCATGATGCAATGTGTCTCATCATAATGGGATTTTCTGGAGTCCAGAATGTTGTATTTCCTGTGCACTGCAGGACAAGAAGTGGCTCAGAGAAAATCTGAACAAGTATAGAAGGTATCTTAAGGAGATATGGTTTAAAAAAAAGCTAAACTGAATCATCAAATCCTTCCTGTTCTTGAAGAAAAATACTGCATAAGGTACTACAAGCTAAAAAAACGAACGTACAGATTTATTGCGTAATCATGCCTCAAAGGTTTCTCCAAAGCTTCTTTATCCTCAAAAGGTTCCTCTGAAAGTTCTCTTATCTAAACCTTAGAGGTGACGGTTTGTTTGTACACAAAGGTTTTGGGTGTGATTATTTTTATCGCACAGATCCCTGATAAGCCCAGTGCTCTTACTGAGGTGTAGGAAGGAGCTCTGTGTTTCAGTTGCTACATCTCCAGGCACATTGTTTTCCCCTCTAATAGCTGAGCACACCAATCTTGAATTTATTCTGGGAAGAGCGAACAGTTCTCTATCACTCTTTTGGTGGTAAGTTTTCCTGCTCCTGAAAGCTTTCCAGTAAAGCTCTCAGGTGTCATGATTGGCCGTCTCCTGTCCTCAGTGTTATCAACTTTTTTAGTGACTTTTTAGACTCCTATAGCAATTTTATTTTAAAAAAGAGCCTAGCAAAAAAATCTAGTGACTTTTGAGCAGACGTTAGTGATCAGTGATCACCATTGTTCCCATCAGCAATTCACTGATTAAAATTATTTCCAATAACCAATCACTGATCAGTGTTTCTCCCAATGACCAATCACTGATCACCATTGTTCCCAACAACCAATCACTGATCAGTGTTATTCACATCAACCAATCACTGATCAGTGTTTCTCCCAAAGACCAATCACTGATCACCATTGTTCCCAACAACCAATCACTGATCAATGTTATTCACATCAACCAATCACTGATCACTATTGTGAGCAACACGCACTTCTCTTCCTTAGCCCAAAGGCAAGTTCTTTGTGGGCAGTTGTTTGACTGTGCTTCTTTTGTGAGTCACAACATAAAACATTTCTGAGCTGACAGATGATATAAATATATAAAACAATTTTGATAATTTTTTTATTTTTAACCAAAAAGATTTGTACAAAAACTGATTTTGACATCCAATCTTTTACACATTATACTGAATAACAACTGATTAACGAATACAATGAGATACAAAGCTACTTGTATGAAAATGTATCATGGTTATACACTATATGCATCATGGTTATACAAACATATATACACACACACACACACACACACATATATATATTGCTCATCCCTATTTCTAACCTACTTCTCATATCTTGCTTCAAATAAAAAAGCAAACACACTGATCCAAACATGAACAAAATAACATTTCTGATTTAACAGACTTCTTATCCTTAAAAGACAACTTTTTTTTTTTTTTTTTTAAATCCAGCAAGCATATTGATAGTATTTAAGCAGATTGCCTCTGTAGGTGGTAAAATTACAGCGGTATCTGTTGAACATCCTGTTAAACGATGACATGCTGAAACAAACAGGTCCTGGTTTAAACAGGTTTCAAAATCCATTTTCATAGAACATATGTTTGATGTAGAGAAGTCGTTTTTCACGCTGAATCCCAGATGGCTCTCCACTTCCTCACTGATACGTGCACTATACAGGGGGGTGGGTGAGATAACACACACTGTGATGTGCACTCTTTGTCCAGTAGGAAGATATTTGGGATTCAGCCTACCTGTTATTAATATCCATCTCGGGTGATTCGATCATATATGATATAAATATGAACACATGGTCCAATGAGCATTCACATCATTCAGGACATATTCTGTGTGTCCTGATTCCTCAGACAACTTAAAGAAATAATTTTTCAAGTAGTAAAAAGTAGAAGTACTCAAGGGAAAGGAACATTCTTCTTAATAATGACTTGAATAAAAGCGAAAAGTATCTAACAGGGGAAAAAGAACAGAATTTTAATTACCTAAAGGGCTCAGATGCATTTGAATAATCATGAGTCGATAATATTATTGCTAGTCTGAGACTACACTTTGTATTCACATCACGTAAGCCACAGAAGATGAAAACTGTCACTATTTTAAGCAGAGAAAATCAAAAGCAAAGTCAAATTATATGTACTTTTTATACTCTCCAACACACTCACGCTGAATCCAGAATGAATTTACGGTATATTGACTATGTATGCTCACTACTTAGGGTATAGAATAATGGCATTGTCTTAATGTAGGGGTTTGAATCAATGGCACTAGTGGTATCTGTATCTGTTTAGTGTTCCAAATATCTATATTCAGATATATGCTACAATCCATTCTACTTGGAACTTGGAAAAACCCGACCTCTGACATGCAATGGAATGGTCATTTAAATCGGAATTCCCAGTCGGAAACTCAGGCAACAGGCAACCTGAGGTCGTAACAATATGCTAATACAGTCAACAGTAAACAGATTTTCTTGGCATCATTTTCCACTTGATCAAATTTGTATTTTTATTTTATTTTATTTTTATATGTAGCTTTTGTGTAGTGATGAATTTAGATTTGTAACATAATGTTGATTTCGTGAGATATCAATAAACAAGACAGCTGACCTGTCTTATACGTCATTTATCATCGCAAATTGTATGTTTATAACATTCAGAGACTAGCTATACAAATATGATGTTGCTCAAGACATCCATGTTTTTCCAAGCCGAAGCACTGGAAAGTGTATGTAACGAGTTCAGGAAAATTGGAACTTTGAGTCAGGAAATTAGGAAAATCGACTTGGAACTTAGAGTGCAATAGATTACAGCATTAAACGGAAAGTGGGTGTGGCTTAAACTTGAGGTGGAAATGGCATCATTACCAGCATGATGTGTGAATTGTGGCTTTGACAGTTCTCAACCTCAGCTACTTCACTCCAGTTCATAGTTGGTCATGGGCATGTTATTATTTTGCCCACAACATTTTCTAACTAATTTACAGTAATTGTTTGTACAGAATCCTCCCCCCATTCCAAACAATGTATTTGTGTTCATTTACATCTTAGTCATAATTTCCCAGAAATATATCTTTACTTTTACTCAAGTGTAACTTTCGGAAAACTTTATACAACGCTACAAATAAGAAGTAGGATTTTTAGGGGCTATGAGTTTGCTAGCCTGCTAGTTTGCTAACAGAGTAAAGCCATAAAGTTTCTAGGTATGTAACAAGCAGCTGGGTGGAAATTAAAAAAAAAAAATCCCCCAGCATTAGCATGACATAATCAGAACAGGCACAGAGCTGAGGTGAATCACCAAGCTGAGGGAAGAAAAAAAAAAAAAAACTCCACAGCGTTTTCCCATTTCACATGAAAATGTGGCCACGGTTTTAAAGCGATAACGTGCTATTTATAGCTGACACGCAGTACCACTGCATAAGAGTTTGCTCAGCACCGTCTCCGAAGCCCACACCGGTCTAAGCCTCGGTCCGTATGGAAATAAAAGGTATGTGATAGGAAGGCCTGGGTTTAGTATCTTTCACTCCTAAGACACATTTATGCAGCCGCCTTCCTGGTATTAGCATGTGCACTAGGCTAATTTCTTATCTCCTACATGGATGGGTGCCAGTAGCTCTTATAAAACGAGCAGAAAATTTGCATATATGCTAAAAGGCATTAAACATTGAAACTTAATTTCCTCTCAAGAATACACTGAAATTGTGTGTATTTCAGGTGGTAGAGCACAAAACGTTCAAAATAAATACTTCACCACAAGCCCTTTTCCTGAATTATTAATGATGGCTTCAACTAGAACAACCAAAATACTGTATATGTTATGCACACTCCATTAATTAATTGCACAAAAGAAGAAAAACAGCATTAACAAGGATGGTGTTTATTAATTGGATGTTAGACAGAAAATATCTGGGTGTAATTTTACCTCCAGCTGGAAACATGAAGGCAGTATATTCCTGCTGAGTTTACTAACCCTTGCTGCCATTTCCTCAAACCAGGCTTCTTCTTTCATAACACTTTTAAACACAAAATGTGTGGGATGAAGAATTGCTGGGTTTGAAAACACAGAACTGTTCAGCGTTATAAAAGAATGCACTGAAGATAAAAGGCTGAATAACAAAATGTTTTCATTGCAGAACAGCGGGGTCATTAGAATCATTCATCAAAAGCTCTGAAAAAAGGGATTCATTTATTTGACATCACCTTTTATCATTGTATTGTCATTACTCATATTTATTTGACATTTAAGAAAATGATGTTTTTGATTATTTTGTTAAAATTTAGTCTGAAGTGGTAAATTTACATCTTTCCATTTAAAGTCAAGTTCCATTTTCTTAACATATTTTACAAAGCATATTGATAAATCGAAAACAAAACAGCAAATTAGAAAACATAACAGCAAGTTAAAAAAAATCTAACAGCAAATAAAACATGCAACAGCAAAACCAAACACAGCAGTTAAAATGAATAATGCAACAGAAAATATCAAACACAACCGCAAATCAGAAATACAACAGCAAAACAAAAAAAACAACACAAATTCAGAAACACAACAGCACAACTGAAAACACAGCAACATAACTAAAATCACAACAGCAAAAAAACAAACACATGAGCAAATAAAAAATGTAACAGCAAATGAAATAACATAACTGCAAATTTAGAAAATGCAACCGAAAATCACTAAATACAACAGCAAATAAAAAAACAACAACAACAACCAAATCAGAAAAGCAATGGCAAAATCGCACACGTCACGTCAGCGCCTCACTACGACTTCTAGGATGCGTCGTGGCCTACAAACATGGCTGCCGTAAACCACAGTTACCAATCTGCTTCATGGCCAACAGACAGGGCCGCCATGGACTACAACTCCCAACACACAAACTCTCAGGTTCACAGTCACCATCACACACTCAATCCTGGTGCTCAAACAATTTCACACACTACTTAAATACACACACACACACACACACACAAAACGCGAAGTGTCTCTCAGTGTACTCTCCTGACATGCCAAGCATTATGATTGTGATTGTACATCTGGTTCTTTTGTTTCTGGGTTAATAATTCGGACCTCTTCCTGTGTTTTTTGGCCACGTTTTGCTTCGTGTTTTTGGAATTTTGTGCCAGTTAAAATATAGCATTTTAACCTGCACTAACTCTGCAGCCTAACAACACATGTCAGAAACAAGAAACAAAAACAAAAAAAAAAAAAAAAAAAATTAAAATACAACAGCAACTAAAAAAATATAAATACTCATAGATAAGCGGTTCTTCAATGGTTCTTGGGTTAGTTATTGGTTCTTAGCTACTCGGAACCCTCTGTGTGAAGGAAACCCTGTGTTGTGAGGTTCTATGTAAGGACAAACCCTTCAGGGTTCTAGATTTAACCTGCACTTTAGAGTGCAGACTACAGACACTTCTGAAAAGTGGAGTATAAATTGATGTATATGCAAAACTTCACAATTCATAAGACATTCAGTATAACTCATTATTCATGAAAGTGGTTATAATAAAATGACAGTAGTAATTATTCCAAATTATGAGTATATAATTAGTTGAGGAAAGGCATGGAAGCGATCCTCTAATAAAGGTATTATAAGTGCATTATAAGTCCATTTAAGATTTCTGACATTCAAAGAACCTTCATGTGGAGTGAGGGCTACCTGGGCTTTCTGGACTGGACCCTGGAGTGACCACGGGCTGGAGACATAACGCTACACTGCTAATAAAGAACGCGCTACTGTGATGTTTCATTTCGACAAACGCCATTATTCTCAAAGGTATACATCAACTATCTGAGTGAAGGAACGAGAAGTCGACAGTTTAGAGAAATGGAGGGCGGAGATGAGAAAAACGCTGCTTGGCATGCAGGAATAATTGACTTACGATGCATTCGGGCTCGGAGTCGAGCAGAAGTCGGAGCTGCGTCTCATTAGCACCTCAGCGTTGTGTGATTAGTAGTCGATAGTTGATGTTGACGGCTTTGTCTACTGCAAGTCTCGTCAAATTTGCAGACATCAGTGCGAAACTCCTCGTGTACCTGAGCTGAGTTAAGCTAATCAGAAAGGCTGTTATGCGTATTGAATTACCTCGGAACCTCCCAGAAGGCTAAGGAAAAGATGCTTCAAAGAGGATGAGATCAAAACTTGGCGGCCATCTTACTAGCAACAACCACATAGTAGTGATGTATGAACGGGGACACTGGTGTGATCTTAAATTCCATTTAACATCGGGGAAATTTATTACTCAATCTATCAGATTAACTTCATTTCGCTCTTACATTATTCCCTTTTTTTTTTTTTTTTTTTTTTTTACATTTTTAATACTTTTTTTTTTTTACATTTTTTAATACATTTTTTTAAACTTGAAAAAGGGAAGCAAGCCACAAAGTAGCAGAAAAAATGTCATTTGACTTTCTTAAGCTTTTTTTTCTGTTTTTTTTTTTTTTAAACAATAATACAATAATACACAGAAAAAAAAACAAAACTAAAGTGAGTGGCACTTACACAAGGATACAGAAATACACATGGCAGGGTCGTAAAAATGGTAAAAATAAATAATAATAATAATAATAATAATAATAATAATAATAATAATAATAATAATAATAGGTAAATAATTAAAATAAGTTTCTATATAAGGAATAAAACACTATAGTGTGTGCTGTCATATAACAAAACATCTTGAAACAGCTTCCTATAACAAAACGTCTTGAAGTGTTTTATTCCTCTTCAACCACAGCAATTTGACAGGTTTTTATCCATTAAACAATGACAGATTGTAATTTTTTTTCATCAGTTACATATAATATATACATAGATACATATATTGTTGTACAACATCCATGAAAGGAGTTAAAGCTTACGTTATAGAAGCTATAAACAGTTGTTCCCTCACATCCTTTTGAAGTTAATAAGCCGAACAGAATGGAGGATATGTTACAGCATCCTCAAAATGGAAAACAGTTTTACCTCTGCCTGTTACAAAGCCCTGACACTGGAGACTCCTTCCCTAAATGCTAAATAAATATCTCCTCACAGAAAACGTCAACAATTGGACAATTTTATTTGTTAATTAATTTTTATTTGTTAAAATACCTTTTTTAAATTATTATTTGTAGATGATGTGAAGCATCTGCTGAATGAGTCCCTGTAAATGAGCTGTTACTATAGAAACAATAATGTATTAAAAAAAAAAAGTGGAGTAATATAAACTTGTATTAATATAAACCTGTAAATTTGGTTTACAGTCAGTACTAGTATTCTAGAGCTGCTATTACGTAAAGAATAACACATGATAGAAGGTGTGTTTATAAGAAAATAAAGCACTCTGGGGTGGTGTGATACGGCACAACGTGAAGCAGAGTGCCATTACCATACATTATAATAACAATAAACAGTCATTCCTTCATCGGCATCTCCTTTCCCCCTCTCTCTCTCTCTCTCTCTCTCTCTCTCTCTCTCTCTCTAACTCAAAAAAAAATGCAGCTTGTCATTTACCGAGAAACTGCAAAGCTTAAACTCCTCTGTCCCTGAAGACTTGCCTTTGCTGGGAAACTTTACAAAGCTAAGTTTTGTTACAAAGTGCTGACACTCGGGAAATGTTAAATAAATGTCTCCTAACAAAAAAAAATTCCCCACATCAATGATTATATGTTTTATTTTTCATTTTTAAAAATGCATTTAATATTAGTCTTAGATTATGTGGAGAGTCTGCTGTACAAGTCCCTGTGTATGAGCTGTTACTGTAGAAACAATAACGTATTATAATAAGTTCATTAATATTATCCTATCATTCATTACAGCTGGAACTACCTGTGCTGCTGAAATAACACACACCTTCTGACCAATCAGATTTGAGCATTCAACCACACTGTGGTATAAATAAAGATTATTACACAGCATATATACAGGGTATCTGGAAAGTCAGGAACTAATGGGAATATGTTGAGCAAAATCGGTAAAAACATGACACAGCGGCTGAGACAATGCGTAGAGCGTAAGGTTGAACATGTAGAGCATAAGTTGTAAATAATAAATAGAAAATTAAGTAAATCTAGTTTTATTTTCATTGGTTCCTGACTTTTCAGACACTCTGTTGAACATGAGTGAAAACAGAGTGTTGTGAAGTGTGAAAAATCAATGTGAAAAACTGCTATGCATTATTAAGGATGCAACAATGTCCTCAATTTGACTCAATTCACTAGTTGTGATTAGGAACAAAAGTACCATAAAAGTAAAGTAATGTGTCTACACCAGATCTGCTTTATACTGTACATCAGCACCCCAACAGATTCAGAACTGGCCCAGGTTAACAAAGAATATGGCTGAGATATTGCAGATCAGAATGTTATGTTTAATATCTGGCTCAAATGTAGCACAGTGCCAGTTCGTCTCATATATTCCAAAAAAAAAAAAGCTCATATATTCCATTTCGATTCAAAAGTTCAGTCGACCTGCACAGAATGATGTATGAGATTGTTGCTAATATGCAAAATGCTATTAATCTCTTTTTTTTGTCATGTCTTGAAAAGGTCAGAGTGAGCAAAGGCAATGGAGTTTAAAAAAATAAAAAGGCCTAACAGCAGAGTTTGGACACGTATGCTGCAAGGTGAAGTAGAAATCTGCTAACCAATACACTGATTACCAGATAATCCATATAATGGCATCCATTTTGGTTCTTAGGAATGGTCTTATAAAAGTAATTATTACTAACATTTTACAAGAGTTACTAAAAATAAATAAATAAATAAATAGAAATATACAAGACAATACTCATAAAAAACAAATGTCAAAGAAAAACCACTTTTTATTTTTTTGTGAGGATAATTATACAAATTTTAATGTTAAAATTATAGGTTTGATTATAATACTGAGAATAAAAATAACAATTGTTTATAGCTAAAACTAATTTAATTCTATAATTTTCTCAAGTAGCAAAAAAATAAATAAACAAGAAATTAAAAAATTAAATAAATAAATAAATAAATAGAAATATACAAGAAAATACTCATAAAAAACATGTCAGAGAAAAAAAAAATCATAGAACCACTTTTTATTTTTTTTGTGAGAATAATTATAAAAAATTTTAATGTTATAATAATAGGTTTGATTATAATACTGAGAATAAAAATAACAACTGTTTATAGCTAAAACTAATTTAATTCTACAATTTTCTCAAGTAGCAAAAAATAAATAAATAACAAAATTAAAAAAGAATAATAACTTAGTTATGATGTTCGATTTTTTTGTTGAAAAAATCTAGGAGAATATTTTTTTCGACACACAGCAGTATGAGTGTCCTGAGAGCAGCATAATCATCGACATTCATTTTCTGTTTACGTCCATGTTTGTAGCCAATTAGTGAGTCTATGCGCTAATTTGGTTTCTGTTGGTTAATACTGTTACTGTTTAACTCTGCACATAACACAGCACAGATGTTGCACTGGTTGTCACACAGCACTAAAGACCAGTTTAACATCTGCGCCGTGCTGCGTGACGACACAGTCACGCGCCATTACAGACCAGTTTAACATCCACTTTTATCACATTTAGCTCTTAGAATGATGAGGACGGCTGTGCTTTCAGCTTTCAGGATCCTGGACAAGCTTTAAAATATGAGCTGGCGTTATTGTGCCTGCTGCGGTGACACGTTTATACCATCACGAGTTTAATGCTGTGATCCATTAGACTCGGAAAGTTCCAAGTCGATTTTCTCAAAGTTCTGATCTAAAAGCTGCTTCGGCTGGGAAAAACATGGATACCAAGAGCAAGGTCATATATACTGTATGTATGCCTCGTCTCTGAATTGGATAAACATACTTACATGAATTATTTCTGTGTGACTGACAAAGAGAAATGATGTATAAAACAGCTCAACTGTCCTGTCATGAAAATTATTTGTTAAATGGTCTTATCATGTTAGTAAATTTGGGCTATTAGTGGAATTACGTTCCAAATCAAAACTTTCCAAGCATGGAAAAAATGCAAGATATTAAGTGAAATCAAGGTTCATTACATAGAAACAATCATGCAAAGAGCAACGCCTTAAGCAAGAACTTCTGTCAGGTCAATGTTAACAAAAGACTTGGAATTCCGAGCTGAACGCCTGTTCCATTGCTCCATTCCACTTCTCTGTGTTGGAATTCTGCTTTTTCCAAGTTCCAAGTACAAATGATTGCAGCATTATTTGCACCCTGACTGACAGCCATTTTGGTACTGACAAAACCACGTCACGCAAGATAAACAAATCATAGGCTGCCATGAGTTGCCATGACGACCTGCACCCAGTGATATGAGTATCATGCTACTTTTTAAACTGTCACTGCTACCTGTTATGACAGCTGTCACAAGATATTCTTTATTTCTCCGTGTAACACAGCGTACATAACATGTCGGATAAAATACATGTTTCTGATTGGCTGTCACATGTCCGTCACTTTGTTTCATACCACGGTGCGGTTAAATTCTCAAATCAGAAGGTGTGTACGGAGTTGATTTTGTGCCAAAAGTTCAAATAAAATAATAAAATCCACAAGCAAAAAAGTAAAAAATGCAAAAGCAAATAATGAGAATCAAATCAAAATTATTTTTTAAAATGATTCCTTCTTTCAAGTCCGCATTTTCAAATTTGGATTTTTCTGATGCACTTTTTTGCTTCTGGATTCTCCTGCATTTTTTTTTTTGCCTTTGACTTTTGGACTTTTGGCACGTTTTTAGGAGTAGATCTAAGAAGGCGGCATTCACCTTAAATCTCTATTGGTCAAATCTCTATTACCCTTTTTTCCCCCCTAAAATGCCCTTGGATGAAAAACTAAAAGAAGGTAGATTAAACACACATACGGGACAGAAGACAGAAACCTAAGTTTAGTGTTGTTTTGGTTTAAAGGAAAAGGTTACAACGTTTCTGTGTAGCATGTTTGATAGTCAGAGTAAACACAGCACAGACACAGTAAAGTTTCTGTATGTCTACATGAACAAAAAAAACTCCATCTACAGTGCAGCTTGCGGTGTTATTGCAGTTGCTATGTAAACCACATGTCGTTCGTAAAGTAGGCACCAGCTGGCATGCCAAAAAAAAAAAATCTTCCATAAATGTGGCCTGATTCTGTTAATTCTGTTAATCACCAATCTTCTTTACCTTTTGAAGACTTTTGAACATGTTCCAGATTTTCATTGCTTGCATTTTCCTAGTCGAGATCTGGAGCATAGCTGGCCAGCAGTAGTGGCTCGATGGTCATTAATGCAGACACACATGGCTGTGATAAGCAGTGGCACAGAGGCAGAAGCGCTCACCAGAAACACAAAACCCCCTCTGCTGTGAAAGACATAATCGAGCCGAATGTTCACACTGCGCCATATTCCGAGCTTAATAAGTATGAAGTGTCCAGCTGCGATCCATTAAAGCGTGGCACTGACCGGCTCAACGTCACATCAGGATTCCCAGCCGAGATACTGCAGCTGGATTGTTTTTCACCACTTAGCGATACTTTGAGGCTCTAATAAAAGACACAGCATCCAAGCTTAAAGCAACAGCTTGCCGTTTGTTTGTGATCCAGTGCGGCCATAATTAACACAATCACAAGTCTTAAACCTTGACCGTAGTGCAGTAGCATGCATGAAAACAATGAAAGCTTGACTGGTACTCACCCTGTACCAAACGATCTCTCGCAATCTGCCGTCGGTCTTGAAGTTGCACTTCAGCGTCACCGTCTCTCCCACAACAACAGGTGGCAAGGGCTCTATTGTGACTGTTAAATACCCTGCAGAGCAGAAAGAGGTGCGGTTAAAACAGTGTTCAGCTACATACACACACTTGTACCGGTGGCCAGATGGCAGTGTCGTGATTCAGTTCAGTGTATTTAACAGAGCGTGTGTACAACCTGTTCAAAGCAACACAATTACAAAACTGCTGGATGTAACAAGTCCCCCCTCCAAAAAAAAACAACCTAGTGTGATGTGTAAAGTTGAACTAATTCCTTTAATGAACATGATTTAACGTGTTAGTTAACACAAACAATCCAGGAACTTCATTAATAATTATAAACTCAATTAATACACCAACATTAACAACGTGACAAACGCTTGAGGGAGCTGACGTCTTTTTTAATTATGAACCAAAATAAAAGCCAAACAAACCAAGAATAGGAAGCCACAATGACCAACATGAACAATATCATTCATTATCATTCTGAACTTTGAACATGTTGGGACCAGGTTTTCGTACTTTATTGATGTTTTGCAATGCATTGTCACTCGATTTGTGCTAAATTGTGGATTACCGTTTAGTCATGGATTAAATAAACAATCAGTGAAGGTGTATTTCATTAACCTTTACACAAACGACAATTAATACAAGTGTTGACATTCGTTGTTACTCTAAGAACCAGACTTGGAAGAATCACGAGGCGTAAGTTTTTATTAAAAATGAGCAAAAGCTCAAAACACAGTGAACAGAAAACTAACTGGAATAACGCAAAAGAATGAGCAAAGGAGGAGTAGCAACAAGTCAAACACAACAAGGCTCAGAATTTAGCAACAGGCAAGACTTCGCGCTGACATTTTGTGAAAAAAACAAACGCAGAAACTTTTGTTCTTGAGAGGACAAAGGAGAACCACTCTGTACAACCATGGCAAACAGAAAAGCATCTCAGAACACAAAATATGTCAAAGCTTGAAGCTACAACAGCTTCAACTGGATTCTACAGCATGTTCAAGATCACTGAAACTGGAAAGAAAAAAAAGCAGTTGATTTTTTTTAAACTGATCTTAGATTCCTTTTGAGTATAACAAACAGCACAACTGTTTCATTCAGTGATTTCCCCTGTTCATGTTTCATACCCATAAATCAACCCATTATTCTGTTATAGAGGATTGCATAATGAGATGAACCCTGAGAGAAAAAAAAATAATTCCATTACTATTGGATAGATGGTAAATTGGATTCACAGATATCTGTCTTACTTTAAGTGCTGTCACGGCTTGCATGCATACATACCAGGGGAAACATTTAGCTCACATTAAAGCAAATCAATCATAAAGTAAAGCTGAGAACATGCTAAAAATAGCTTTGTGATCTTCCTGATTAGCCTACATGGCCTGTAAAGGATTGAAAATCATGTATGTTCATGTTTTGCTTAAATGAGTGCAGTTTAAATCTTGTACTACTCTTTTGTATCCCCTGGTGATTTAGTTCCAGTTCTTTAAATATGTTGGATAGCCAAGTCTGCAGCTGAGAGTGTAAACCAACAGGATACATGGACAGGAAGCTGCATCCTGGAACATTCTGAACATGCTTGAACAAATTTTCTCCTTGGTTCATATTCTGTCACTAAGGAAAAAAAAAAAACAATTGGACAAAAGCTATTTTGCTTCATTAATTACAATCAGCATTGGACAGTTTGCCATCTGTTTAATTAGGCTTCAAAGTCAGTCAGGCTCCAGCAACCACATCCCATGAATTATGGAAAAAAAGAAAAGGACACTCTTTAAATGTGGTTAACTGTTTATCTGGGCTTATGAGTGCTGTAACAGAAATGCTTTCGCCCTGTGGTTGAGAGCAAAATTGGGCATTATTTCCACGGGGGAGGAGGAATGGCATACTCTTTCCAGGGCGCTCAGATGAAAGAGCTATCTACCCTCTTCTACATACAAAATATGGCCAAAACTTTGTGCACACCCGACCATCACACCCATATGTAGTTCTTCCACTGCTCTTTTTGCATATTTTTGTGTGATAACTCAACAGCGCTCCTACACAACATGCGTAAAGCTTGGCAGGTATGGTAATACAATATAATCTGAGTAAATGTCACTGGATATCACAGTAGTGTAACACTGTGTTGGGAGGATAAAAGCCTCGTCCTGGGCATTTGTGAGATTTAGCAGCAAGCAACATTAGGAAAAGAGTGAGGCAAAAATCAGATGTGAGCACCACATAATAACTAGCATAATAATTAAAAATCAAAATAGACACCGCAGTCCTACAACCCCTCGATCTTATTTTCTATCGACGTCCAAATCAGAAGGTTATGAATTCGAAGGGAATCCCACATGCTTTTTTTTAATTGACTTTCCAGATTCATGTTTGGTCTGACTGAGATTGAGATTAAGTTTAGGGGCCAGGGTTAGACATGGGTTTGTGTTTTTATTTCAACACTTCACGCATATGAACCTGAATCCCAATCCAGTGCCCTTGCTTTTGAATTTCTCATGAGATTAGCTTGGGAAATCTATCTTTTTTTCTGATTTTCTTCTGGTTTGTTCTGTGAAAACTACGAAAAAGATTTCCCATAAATATATGATTGTTACACTCTTTTATAAGAAACTAAACACTCAGTTATAGGAAATAATCCTACCTTTCCCAATTCTTATAAATCTTAAAATACCAAACTACAAAACTAGTCCAAGAGTATTTTATTCCACCTTGTAGCACACCAATTTTCCAATAGTTACACATTTTTATTGAAGAATTACATTAAATATTGTGTTAACCGTGTTAGCACTTGCTTTCCACCAGCTATAAATAGGTTTTTGATGAGTTTCCACATACCATATTTTATATTCCTTTCATAAATGTTCAGTGTTCTGCAGCACTTTATCAATGGTTATACCATTTTTTTCTGTTAAAGAGCATTTTTTTTCAATTTTGAAAAATATCTTTGGGCTCCATCAAATAATGTAGAACATTTAGCAAATGAAACACAATTAGTTGTTACTATAGAATCAGAATAAATGTGTTGATATTGGGTGTTTCTGTGATTTATTATTGTTCAGAGCTGCTGTTATATAAAATCAATTAACAGCTTCTGACCAATCAGAATCGAGAACTGAACTGCACTGTTGTATAAACCAGAGTAATGGTACACTCCGACACCTGTGGTTACAAACACAGAGCATTTCTGTTGCAGGCTAAATGGCTAATTTGGGTCTGTTAAAATGTGGCTGATTGTTGTTTAGGAAAGCACAATTCCATTGCTTTCCTGCTGAGTAAATTACTATCATTACAAGAGCGAGCATCTGTTTCCGGCATGCTGAATGGCATATTTGTCAAAACACAAAGACAGGGATGGATCTGAACAAATCTAATATGTCCAGTTAGAGATGTAGATCAGGTTGATAAACATTTCCTCACTCTATTGAGTTGGTAGCTATGATTACACTCATTACACAATCTGGCCATCTTCAAAGAAAAGGATGACTATGAGACATTTGGAATGTTAATGTCATTGACAAGTTTAGATGAATTTCCTAATGATCAATGTTAGATGGGAGAATGAGCATCACATTGAAAATTCTCTCTCTATGATGTAAGATGATCTTTCAGAGAAACTGAGATATTTATTTGATTATTAGTCAGCCATATTGTTTTTTTTTTTTTCAGGAATACTAAATTTTCTGAATTTTTAGGTTTTGTATCTTGATATTACATTTGCAGTGATTAATACTACTGATGCCGTGTTCATCGTAAATCATTATTTTTAAGCTATATACAGTTGGGTCTTTTTAGTTTGAGAAGAATTAAGATTTGTGGATTGCCATAAAAAATGAAAATTAGTAGCTATAATTTTATTCAAAAATATATTTAGTACATGTGTTGTATTTTGTGACATAGTCATCACATTGTTCCGTTTTAGACAATATGGTGTAGAAACCTACTTACAACCCCAACACCCCATTTGGATGGACATGTTAAAAGCCATTTTCTCAATTTCAATTTCAGTGTTAGAATATTTACTGCCGTTGCAGAGCAAAAAAGACTATGCATATTCATCACTGGTTTTACCACACAGACACTCCACACACACAAAAATATATATATAATATAATCTTGGTGGTAGCTAATTTCCAATATATTTTTTGTCCTCTGTGATTCCATTCCTTTGTCTTAAGGGATGAAAGATTTTAATTGCCAACTACAGGCAGATACTCAGCAATTAATTTGTATCTGAAGTCAGAACAAATGTAGCTTAAATCCCACTGAAGGAGTGCACCATTAACCTGAGCATTCGCTTCTGCAATTATTACATAATTATGCTTAATGCGCATGGATTAACAGGAAGGCTCATATTAAGTGTTAACATGGTTAAATAAAGCTTTAAAAAAGTTTTGAAACCAAATAAAGCCATTTCCTTCAACGTGGCTTTAAATTGTGTGGCAAACAACAAAGCACTTCATCTTAGAGCTGCACAATCCAACACATAATAAATCATAATGTCAATAATTTTAGCACCATAGATCACTATTATTTAAGCGAAATAATCAACTTCAGCACCATGGAGAGTTACATATGAGCTATAGTATAGACTGTATGATTTCAGCACCATGGAGAGTTACATGTACTTTACATATCACTGTTTCCAATCTATCTGATATTTCAGCACCATGGACAGTTACACCCATAGTGTTGGTTGACAGACGTAGCTCAATGACAGTGAAGATGCAAATATAAAAAGGATTGAAAATGTGTTTCATTTTTGTCTGTGCTGGAGTGTGACAATGAGAAGGTGCGATAGCAAAAGTAAGGACTGCTATTGCGTATATTTGCAATCGCGTTTCCCCTGTGAGTGTGCATCACTTAAGATATAATTCAAATCCAATTGCAAAGCATATTTACATTTGCATTTTTAGGAACGACAACATACAGTGGCTGCCGAAATTAGAATTCAAACACAAAGTTCATTTGGCATTTCATTTTCAGTATTTATCAAGGTATGGTTCTTCCATATGAACGTTGCTTTTGCATTTTAATTTTGGCAGTTATTGTTCATAAAAATGAAATCGTACATATGTCATGTCAAATTATGCACACTCACAGAAGAAATGCAACTGCAAATACATGTTAAAATTAGTGTTTTCTAATTAACATTTGAGTTTGAATAAAGTCTGGAATATTTTTCTGTAATGATGTAACTCCATATGATGTTTCAGCACCATGGAGAGTTACATACATATTATATTATAGCGATAATAATTTCAGCACCACTGATAATTACATATAGTATAGTAACATATACATTATACACTCCTTCACTTCTCATATGCATTATATATATATATATATATATATATATATACATATAACATCAGTGGTGGAAAAATATAAAATGGAGTTTGGTAGTGACAGTATATGGCAGGAGAGCTCCATCACCTCTGTCTCAAGTTTATCAGCCAACACTCTGAGCTCTATGCTTCCCTTGTGTTGTGTATATTTAACCTTTAAATGAGTGGTGACCCATGACCACAACACTTCCCCCACCTTACTCTAACATTTAGATTTTTTTTTTCAGTTCAGTTTGTGTTGATCAACATCTATGGATCTAAGGGTCTTTTCTATATTTTCCTACGTTTCAGCACTATATGCTGGATTATATGATGAAACATCAGATATTAGAAATATTGTACTGTGCTGATATCAGATTATTTTAATCACTGTTTCTATCTGGAATCCATTTTTTCTATCTGGATTACTTTTTTTCTGAATATGCAGTTTTCTCCTGGTTTTGATTTATGGGCCTTGCTCTATGGCCTAACAACCAATCATGGAGATTTGACCTCACAACCTTATGGGCACTAGCACTGAACCTTAACCGATGCATTTCCTCTGTCCATTTCACATAATGCACAACATGGAGCTTAAACCCACCTCCCTGAAATAAAGAGTATCCTGGTCTACTGAGCAGGTCAGACAAGTCCAAACCCATGGAGAACTGTACATATCTACTTTGCCACAATTACAGGAATATAATCAAAAAAGACTCTTGATAAAACAGTGTATGAACATGTGTACAAGTACTTCTCATAGGCATAAATACTATGTTGATATTCATTCCCGTCCAGCCATTGATTAACTGTCAAGCTATTTTTTTTGAAAATTCTGTAATTGACTAAAGCATAAACTTGGCTCTGTTATCTGTATCATTTGGTTTACAACAGAAAACTGGATTACACTTACAATTACACATCATTTTGTCAGACAAGTGTTCATTATCCAATTCATATCTAACAAGTTATGTGTACCATCCTTTCATTTATTTTTTTCTATTTATGTTTCCTGTTCTAATGACATTTTCTCATGATAAAAATAGTTTATACACAATAAATAAGATGTTTGGCTTTGCCTCAGATGTATTTTATGTTAAAATCTGCTTCAAGGAATATAATAGTGCATTTCCACTATGGCTCTGTTTCCCGTCACATAATGATAACCATGAATGTAGAAGAGATGTGTCTCTGGAGGTACTGGAGTAGAGATTAGTAACAATAGCAATGGACACAATTAGTAAAATATATTTCTGTCGTGTGTCTGTTACTGAGCAAACTAGTTAGCATGAGACAGTTCGAATTTCTGTTAATGGCAAACCAATAAAAACAAATGGTGCCAATACTTTAACCATAGTGAAGGAAGGACATTGAGTGCAGACTTTAGACCAAGCAGATAATGACGGATTTTACATCAGTCACGGATAAGGTTAGACACTGAGCTAAATGTCAGCAAGAAGGAAAAATTACTGTGCCATTCTAGCTAGAGACATTATCCTAGAGGGCACTTCATCTCATTTTCTTGCATGCAGGTGAGCCTTTAAAGCACTGCATCTTATTTTCTCCACTGGAAGGGCATCCATTAGGGCACTTCATCATGTTCTCTTGCATGTAGAGGCACCCTATAGGACACTCCATTGTGTATACTCCAGTAGAAGGAAACCCATTATGGTACTTCTTCATGTTTCCTCACATGTAGGGGTACCATAGAGGGCATTTCATCACTTTTTTTTTTCATTTGAAGTGCACATCATCACGTTTTCTCTACTGTAAGGGCGCCTTAGGTTGATGTTTTATCTACCATTGGCACACCCTAGAGGGCCCTTTCACAGCATTATTTTGACTGTGGGGGGCACCGGGACACTGGGGAACCCTACCACCTCCCTCGAGTCTGCCAGTAATCTGCACTACTGCTAGCTCCACCCACATGGCCAATTTCAGGACACAAAATTTAGCATGAATACTTAGTTATAGTACAGTTCACTTGGCAGTAGAAACAACAATAACATAATTCAAATAACAGATACTTCTCCCACCTGTTTGAACTTTCTGTAATTTAATAATATGCACCCACTTTCATAGAAGAACAAATATTACGTACAGTGAAACATCTGGATTTCTGGAAAGCTGCTTTGTGAAAATGTCAATACTTACAATCCCAATATAGACTAAATTGAATTGAATATATTGTGTGTGCTTCATTCGAACACATATGATTTAATGGGAAAGTACTGTAGTTTTCCTCAAACTAACAGGAAAAAGTGTGTGCTGGTTATAAGAAGATCAGTGAGCCTCAATAAGAGCGTTTCAGTGATTCCACTTCAGTGCTCAACATCTCCTGCTAATATTTCAGTTAAATCCTTGTCAGGAAAGAGTTTCTAAAACCTTATCTCTGTGTCAGTCTATAAGGAATGTCTGGGAAATTTTGTACATCTGAGTGGCAGCCAGATAAGCTTCGACTCTGATACTCGTGGGAAATAAGACCAGCTTGATAAGAACAAATTCCTCCAGATGTGCAACACGTGCACTGTCTCTTCTTTCTCTTGCTTCAATATTCATTGCATTTGCTATAACGGGATACATTAAGATCAACCAGATTATCAAATTGGTGAAAGTAATCCATGACTAGATCGAGGTTATGGAAAACCCTGTATGGGATCCACGCGAATGCCTTATTGCACCTTGACGTGCTTTTTAAAGAATCTTAATTGAATCCTCACACTTCAGGGATCTCCATGTGACTTAAATGGATAAGCTTCACCCAGAGAAGCAGGTCATTAATATGACTCAGAGCTCTTACACAAATCCCTTCTACTTAGCACTCTCAGTCACAATCCTGAAAAAGAGCAAAATCTGACAAAAACTTGAGCACCATCGTGAATTCCACAAGCATTTTGCTCTCACACTGGTTTCATTTGCTCTGGTACGTACATACACGCAGAGAAAGTAATATTTACATTAGCTTCCTAGCTTGTTCTAATTGTTATTGATTGCTGTAGTCAGTTCATATCTCAAAGAGACTCTCAGAATAGCAGTGCCATTAAAGCAGGGTCAGTCTTGAACACTGGGAAGTGCTGAGTCAATCTTTGGGCTGATGATCAGAAGATAGTTTAAATCCCACTACCACCAAGCTGCCATGGATGTGTCCTTGAGAAAGGTACTCAACCTTCAACTGCCCAGATGTATCCTGTCTCAGTCGTAAGTCGCTTTGGATAAAAGCTTCAAGCAAAGGTAAATGTAAAACTGAAATGTTTGGACAGTTCAGACTAATCTGCTCTCTGTGTCTACTTGTTATCCTTCACCGCTGTCTCTTTTTCACCACTATGATGTGGTCAAAAGCATGCATCACATTGCCATGAACAGAGGCATAGCTACAGGACAGGCAAGGCAGGCAATTGCTCAGGCACCTGAGTTTTGAAGGAACCGCTTGATGGCCAACACTAAGTCCATGAAAATGGCAAATCTCAAAGTGCAGAACTCCCCTAAAACCCCCAATGACTAGTGTACAACACTACACCAGGAACCCAACCAGGGTGCCGTCTCACTTTGGCAAGTTTATTTTGACTTTTCAAATGAGGAGAATTGACCTGTCTGGAAGCCAGACAAAAGAGTAAACAATACGAAGAGGAAAAGATGAAGCATAACTGTGGTAAGTGGTGTTGACAATCTAATCATGATATAAACTAGGGTAAAGTAATTTAAAGTAACAAAGTAATATAATATGAGCCCAATATTTGGTAAGCAAGGTGTTGACACTCATTGTGGAGCATGTAGAATTGGTAGAATAAGTCTTTTTACTCAAATATTCTTGACAGCTTGGTATAAAAGCCATAGGTGTTCTGGTGTAGCCTTCATGATGGAACAATTGTTTATCTAATTGGTAAGCTTGATCTAGCACGACATCTAGCACACAGAATATAATGCTAACACAATATAGTTGGCTCATTGTTTGAATTTTTTATAAGGCATCCTGGTAACATGACTGAAATAAAGATGGAAAAAAATCCCAGGAGGACCCCTTTGCTGTTTCTTAGAACAGTCCCTAGAATCTCCTATGGCCATGAAAACACATTCCCACTACTTGAGCTAAAAGCATATGCACCTATAAGACCATGTTGCTATTCCACAATGAGAGACCAATAAATAAACCATTCCAGACCAATTCAGTACACACAACTACTGCTGTGCATAGATACAATGTTCCACTTTCGTTACACCTTATTACCTAAGGAATGAATGAAGGTGCATATTAACATTTTCACTGGTTAAAATCCATAACCCATTTTTGTAATTTGACCATTTTTGGGAACATAGAGTAGTTGCACTGAAAATTTGAGAGCAAACAATGCATAAAGCATAACAAAGGTTCACAAGCAAGCAAGAATTTCACTGCATGTGCACACTTCCTGAATATGAAAGCATGATCATTTTGGGTGCTAGCAAAGCAAATCCATGCGCAGATAGAATGCAGATTTAGCTATTGTGCTGTAAAATCGTTCAAATTAAAATAACACCGTTTTAGAAACTGTTTTTTGGTGCAGCTATCAGTGGTGGAAAGAGTATGAAATATGAAGCTCTAAAGCATCAGGTCAGTGCTCAAGCACATGTGTAACAAGCTCCCTCCACTCGCAGCTCTTTCTAGATAAGTAATTCATACAGCATTGCAGCATCCTATCCACAGCACCACATACCTCAGCCATATTTAGCAAACATGAGTGAAAACATTTAAGTCTTGAGTCTTGAGGCAATATCGAAACACACAGCTGGTCAACATGGATTTAGGGAATATTTAATAAGAGAGATTCCCAGAACCACTCCTTTCTTATATCAAATATTTAGTATGTAGTCTATTTTTAATGAAACATGGGTGCATTTACCTTCTCAATGCACTTTGTTTTTAGCACGAATGAATACAACAAGTGCAGTCAAGTGTGCAATCAACAATAACCAATCCAAGATTGCCTAAGAGACAATGATTTTTTTTGGGAAGGAGTCTCCAGTGTCAGTACTGTGAACTTGGAAGAGTCTTCAGGAAACCCTCTGCAGTTTACACTTTACAGCTGTTAAGTGATAACAGGAACTAATTTGTTTTGTGGACGTTCCACAACATTAACATAACTATAAATGGGGAAAAAGTATAATGTGTCAGAAAAAAATAACATATTAATATCTGTAGTATAAAAGGAATAAAACACAGGACATCCTGCTATAGGAATCAACTTCATGTTGGTAACATTAACTCATAAAACAGTCATTGATTACTGCCCTGTAACAGCACACCCCCAAGTGGTTTATTCCTTGTTTCATTTCTGTATAATATATAAAAGTGTATTATGAGTATATTTCCAGCCCCACCCCTTCCTACACACTCCTCAGCTAATGTGTTTTTGCTTTCTTTAAGTTAATTACATGCAGTACAAAACTGAATCAAAGCAATTAATAAATCAAAGGGCAAATTCACTTTGATTCAGATTTGGAAAACTGACTTGAATGTGAAAAAGCACATTTAGAAACTCTTCCAACAGAAAAGTGATCACACTATCATTGGGAGATTGTGAGTTCGAATCCCAACAATGCCAGCGAGCCAAACTGTCCGTGTTCTCCGGGTGGGAGGGATGGCATACTCTCGCTCCCCTGTCAATCACAGCAACACCAGCCAATCCTGGCCATCTGTGAGCTCATGTATGTGGAAAGCTTGGAAATCGTCCAAGACCAAATTGGAGAGAAAATCCAAAAACAGAAACCTTTCCAATGTCTCACTGATACCCCAATCAACATAAAGCAGATGGGTTTTGGCTTTACCTCAGATATTACACCTACATATTGACGCAGAGGTTCTTACTTTAGGAGAGCCTGGTGTTGGATCAGCCAATTACCAGCTTTGCTGATAAGGTCTTCGGGCTTACACTTCAGTTTCTATTGACGTTACTGTGAACCGCACCCGCAGTTTGATTTCGGCTCCACGGGTGTGTGTTACATCATGCACGGCGGCTCTATGACAGGGTGGTAATTTAATCACCCTAATGGAGCGCTGGTGCGTCAGTCATTCCTGCCCTGCTGCTGTAATACTGCGCTCTTATAGAGTGGAAAAGTAATGAGCACATGGCTGGTGAGCAGGGTATTATAAGTTTAAGGCATCTACAGTACTGACAGTGCAGTAGGTATAATAAGTAAGTACATCTGCTCTGACTTTTCCACTGCTGGGCTGAATATTGAATATTTACAGACACACACCAGCAGAGATGCATACAAGCATCTACAGAGAGCATGTCAGAGCAGACCTGCTTGTATGCTCTAATTTATTTTGAAGCAATGCTATACATTACTACATTATTTTTGCAATAACTGTGATCTCTGAAGTAAAGCTTAAGCACCTTCTGTGCAATAAAACATGATGAAAATCTATGATATCATCACAGGGCAGGACAAACATCTCACTGATTTTACAGGAGGCAGTAAGATAAAAAAAGATATGCGATTTCACTTTGGGTAATATGTGTTACGCTGTGTGTCAGGGTGCTTCTAAAAAAAATATCAGCAAGTAAGTAATAGTGTATGCAATTTATTTTCTAATATTTATATTTTTTATTATTTTAATTCTAATAAAGAATATGTTGGAGGAAGAAAAATGGGGATGGGGATAAAATACGGAGAGAAAGCCAATAGAGAACTAAAAAAAGGAAGAAGAGAAATAAAGAAGGAAAGAAGAGGAGAAAAAGAGAAAGAAAGAAAGAAAGAAAGGAATACAGGAAATGGTTAAATATAAAAAAGAGGAGAAGAAAAGAGGGGGAGAGAGAAAAAAATACAATGATAAAATGATCAATAATTTAAATGACTCAGTGGCTCATATGCTATTCTGCTGAACAAAATCTAAACTAAAATTCCAAACTGTGAAACATTCACTGCCTCATGAGCATTAGAAGTAGGTTAGACATACACGCATCTACAAATACCATCCACACAATTCACATTGTGAAACACTAAAAGATGATCTTTCCAGACTAGAAGAAAAGTCTGTCAGCAAATGAATCATTTACTAAAGTGACTAACTGAATGAACAAACATGAATGAAACATGTAGTAGCCATTTTTCACATGAGCAATATTCGCAATAACACGGAGTCCATTAAGCTAATGGCCTTTCAGTGCCAAGGAAAATATAACATAAAATATAGTAGTAGTGGCATAAAAATATACGGTCAGGTCCCTAAGTATTTGGACAGTGACAATTTTTGTAATTTTGTCTCTGTACACCACCGCTATGGATCAATCAAGCTGTGATTGAAGTATAGACTTTCAGCTTTAATTCAAGGAGTTTTACAAAAATATTGCTTTAACCGTTTATGTTAAAAGAGAGACAGAACGAGTGGAGATATCAAGCGGCTAGCTTCTACGCGTGCGTTGGCTATCCAGCTTGTTCAACTTGTTCTACTTGATGCAGCTAGCTAGCCAATGGTAATTGTAAATGAATTAGGCCATTAACATTAGCTCTTAGCTGCAATGGTATCGTGTTTGGTTTATAATCAGATGGGGATTTGAATCTGATGCTTTGTATCCCTTTAGACTTGAATATTAATTCTTAATTTATCTTTCAAAGAATTAGAAAATCATGTTGTTACTACATTGTTGTATTGTTGTATTAGAATGATAAAGGCAGAATTAAGTTAGAGTCACTTCAAGAGATCTGTGCAAACTGTTATCTTGATTTTTAAGTAGACACAATGAGCTATTTGGGCTGAAATAAAGAGCATATACATGTCTAGGTTATTTCAGCATGCAGAAGTGAATATCTTACAGGATTAATGAACTTTATTTGATCATATACAATAAATAAAAAAAACTCATTTCAGCCTTGTACCAAACAACCCAGGGACTGGGAACATCTGGGCTTCAAGCAATTCCTTCATAAGCCTTAAATCACACATACAACTGTGAAATGTCAACAGTGTACTTGAAATACGCTTTCAAATAAAAATGTTCTTGGGTTACTCAAAGTGAAGGAAAATTTTGAAACAACAGTGGCGTGATGTGACTTTCAGAGTGTATGAATTTGGCAATGAGCCACTTCCTTTACATTGCTAAACTATACACGATCGACTTTTGTGTCAGTGCAGTAAACTGGAAGAAATAAATCAACCAGAACCTTTTCAGTCTGTACAGCCAACGTCTCAGGTCCCTGGCTGTCTGTCGCAGTCATTTGTGTACTACACATTCAAAACAACTGGTGTTGGAGCTACAAAAATTTTAATGTTGATCAATCAATGAGAATGGGAAGACAGCAAGACAAATACATAAATGAAAAAACAAATATTTAAAAAATATGAATAAATCAATGAGCAAATAAAATGAGGAATCTCTAAGACGGAAATTCACGAAGACTGAAATATAACTGCAAATTTATTTATTTATTTATTTATTTATCTGGTCATCCATATAAAATGACCTGGTAATATGTAACCTATGTGCATTTGGGGGAAAAAAAGTGATTTTTTATGGTGACTCACTACATTGTATCAACTCCAAAGCACACCAAACCAAAAATAAGTACTGGCTCAGTTTACAAAAGTAAATGACGTTGATAAGGACATTTTATATTCGTCACATTCGTCTGATCTTTCAGGCTATGAATCCCTAGAGGTTTGCTGGGTGTTTTGCATTGCTGCAAATTTTGTAAGTTGCTTTAATGCTTTAAAATATAATACCATCATTTCATACCACATAGCCCACAGAAGATTCACAAGATGCCGAATTACATGTGAAGGTTTAGATTTAGCAGAGAGAAAACAGATATCAGGGTGCTTATGCAATTATAGCTTTGCATTAGTGTGAAGTCTGAGATGCATTTTTATTCCAGTTTTATAGCACCTGTGAGCTAATGTGTAAAGACAGGACATTATGAGTCTCTAAATAATACCTGAGAAATGGGAAACTACTGATGTAAGGTGAATAAGCAACTCTGACGTAGATCATAACTATCCAATTCCCCTGGACATACCAATCTGAGAATCTCAGCATCTCACCATCCTGCCAGGCACTTAAACAGGTGTCCAGATGCATTGTGGGACTCCGCACCTCTGAGTGCATGCCACTGCAGAGAGAGCACCTGGTCCTCTGGTGTCAACATGCTGTTCACAGCACATATCAACAAGGCTGCCGTACCGTCTGCTGCCAATCAGAGACTGCACTCTTATGGTCTGAGGGCTTCTGCTATCACGAGTGTCAGGTGGAAGACAGATGCAATATCAGAAGACCAAATGGCCCGAGTAAATCAGTTCAGGGACGACTGATTAAACAGCGATTCTCATGACATGCATGATACAGAGCTGCATATTTAAGTTGCGCCCTGGAAAAAGCCTTCACATGGCAAAATTAGGTGAAAAAAGCGTGTGGTGGTTCTGAAAACGATACACTTCCCTGGACAGAAATCTACTTCTCTTTCACATCATTTGTAATATCTAATTACAAACTGAATCAGTTAGGTGTGCACTTTGTGAGGAAAGTCCGCACAGCTAGCAAGGTTTTGAAGGTCTTTAGGCAGACTCCATTTACCACTGCTTATGTTTGACATGGAAAAAGGCCAGTTTTTTTGTTGAAATATATTTCTGGTTTCTTAAAGTTGAGTCGTTATAGGCGGAAATACTCAGACCTGGCCATAACCAGATTTTTTTCCCCATTTTTTGGCTATTTGCAGGAATTCAGCCACAGAGACATCTGAGACCACAACATATTTGTGAGTGAAAACTCATGCCAGGGTTGCTTTAAGATCTCCACGCATTCACCGTCTTCATGCGCCAGCCATATTGCTTGTGAGGTCACGCTCAAGCTCAGAAGGCAGCACGTAGTCAGTCAGAGGCTGAAAAACTCATTCAAAAACATTGAAAAATGGGCACAACACACAGAAATGACATGTCTAGAGCAACTTTCAGACTAGGTGCTTTTCTCCTCCACTGCCAGGGAACAGTGTGCATGCATGGAATGCAGATGCTTTTAAAAAAAAACAGCTGCTGTTGGCATGTTTTTTTTTCTCCTTTGACATAGCACAGTGCTTCCAAAATGTAAAAATAGGTCAACTGCTTTTTTATAACCTGTCCAATGAGGTCACAGCTTGGGGACCAAGTGAGAAAAACAAACAAGGATGAAAGAGGGTGGGTAGAAAAATTGGTCTTGTTAGTGAGCAAAGATAAGGAGATTTATACTGTCAGACCAAAATAAATTCTACAAGGAACACAAAGAAGCAGTTTCAGAACAAACTGGATGATTACTAGGCTTTACTGTTAATAAATCTAGATAGATAAGCTAGATCAATAGATAGCTAGATAGATTAGCTGAAGTCATCACAACAACACTGCTATGGTTAAAGTGTTTCAATCATTAGTTCTTTGTTTTTTGTTTTTTTTTCCATATGAGAGAAAAGGTGCTCAGGCCGGCACTTTTTCTGTAATAGATAAACTTTGGTGCTCTAAAAACTATTTGGTTTTATATTCTACCTATGCCATTCCTTCATTACAGAACCTTCAAAAACATGTTAAAAAAAATACATCTTACACTTATTCACTCCAGAGAAGACAAAGGTCATACACTACAACCAATTCTATTAAAAAAAATACTCTGTAAAATGTCCTTAAAGGTAATGTTTAGAAATTATGCTTTAATATTTAAGGGGATTATTAAGGGACAGCCTAAAATGTGTGTTTAGTGGATAACTTTGGCTTACATTGGACAACTAAAAAGAGGTTAAAACAGGGATTGAAATACAGTTTTCCTTCCTATAAAAGATTTGTGTTTTAACATAAATGTGCATTTATGAAACACTGTAAATTTGGTGGTTGTTTGTTCTCTCATTTCTCAAAATTTCTCATTTCTGGACAAATCAAAGAAGAGGAGTCAATTGTCCAATATAAAGCAGTCTTTTGAGTGCCCAAGGTTTTATCTTCAAAGTCACAGATGTAACTACATGTACAATCTGGTTTCTGTATTTCTTTGTGTCCTTTGAGGCATCATTGAGGTGTGCTTTGCTCATTTTTGAGGTCGTTTTTTTCCATATCTGCTGATTAACTCCCTCTTCTAAACTTGAGCGTAATTTCCCAAGCAAAATGGTGTAAGAATGGTCAGTGGAAGAAAAGACAGCATAATCCTGCTCACTATAATGGACAGTGGGTCAGATATGTCCGGTCCAGTCAGACCTCCATGCCTGCTGTTATCCAGCGAGGAGCGAGAGGCTTACACTACATTCTGTTTCTCACGCTTGTTGCTGCAGAGTATTGATCCTCTCTGTAGCATAAGCCGATGAAAGCAGAAAACCGGTCAGACTCATTTACAGCCTGGATTTTCCATCTGCTGCTCGCACAGCTTCACCCGCTACAGGGATCAGGACCCACCACAGTAATCAACAGAGCCTGGATTCCGACACAATATTGGCCCATCTTCACCTCCAAGTTCATATTGATTATAATATTTCCTTCACCTGACAGTTGTGTTGATGCTGCGTCTCACTTGCATTATCTCTGGAGGCATTGTTTACAAGTGCCGCAACTACAGTTGTAGCAAAACTGCAAAAAAACATTTCACTACAAAAGAATGGAAATCCAACCTTGTAGCTATACAATATTAATATTATTTATATCATTTTGAGAAAAGTACACACTCTATTGCCAAACTACTGTCCAAACAATACAACCGGCAAGTAAAACACCTGTAGAGTAGTACAGTATGTATAAATCAGGGTTGTCAGATTGGATTGTATACTTTCAATCCATCCTTTCATTCATCTTCACCTACAGTAATCACTTAATCTACAGTAGTCACAGTGGTCGTGTATCCAGAGAGTGATTTAAAGAAGATTGTAAAGGATGCCAGTGCACCTAGAATGCTTTTGCAAGGTTAAAAATAAACTTGGAAAATCTGGAAGAAACTCACATAGGGAGAACATGCAAAACCTAACACACAAACTCTCACAAAAGAGCTCAGGATTGAGTCCAGCAACCTGGACCGCTCTTTTTGCATATTTCTGAGTGATAACTCGTAACAGTATACTCCAATGTTAAAAAGCCATGCTCCTACATGAAATAAATGAAGGTTGGCTGGGCTCCAATTTATATCTAAGTACCACTGGAGGCCCCTAACGGATGAAAAAACAACAGCAGCAGTGTGGAGGATGGTTAGGATGTGAAGTGTATCAGTGTAACTGGCTCATATTAGACAGCTGCAGAATTATGCAAGGCCTCTTGACTCACCATCATCAGCGTCGCTATTAAAGCCACTAATAATGAGGTTTTGCAAAGCCACCATTAATAGCAGACCTGGCATTATCACAAAAGGAAACCAGAACACAGTGTATGATGGACAGAGTGCTTTTTAGAATTCAGAGCTACAATTAATGCTAATGGGCTGCTCAGTCTGTGTTTATGGTCAAGTTTGTGTGTCAGAAAGAAAAAAAATGGCCGACTTCTTCGAGCATCAGTACCTCTCGCTAAATCATGTACGAGGAGCACAAACACGGAGCTGATTCATGCTGCCAGAGACATGCTTAAGCGCTTTAACACTCGCCAGAGAAAACATGGTGGAACAAAGAAGGGCTATTGTTCCTCGGGAACAGAGGGAAAGCGAGTGTTTGTGCTGAGAAAGCGTCTCTGGAACAAAGCTGCGCTCGAGACACGAGAGTGCAACAGGTCCACTGAGTAAAGCCATGTTGTTATGGAAGTGATTTAGAGCCATAACCACTCAAAAGCCTGGTTTAGGCCTGGATGCATTTGTGAAGTGCTGTATAATACCCCTTTGAACAAACAGATCAAACACAAATACATTTATTCACAAATAAAGTAACGAGACAAAAGCTTTTAAGATAAGTGCATTTAGTTCAGGCTGGGATACCTGCTGGCAGATCAGGAGCTAAAATACTGTTCAAATAAATGAACTTCATATCTTAGTATCCAAACATGTTAAGCCTCTTGTGATCGGTGATAACATGGCACACCTTGTCATAATATCCTCGTCTTTACACATCAGATATGGAGAAAAAAAGTGAGCCTATAATTCCAAAAGCAACAGGATAACTGTTTTTGTCTCTCTTAAAACTAAACATCATCCACATCTTTAGATCATGGATCATGCGGTATAAAAGCCCAGTCTGAAAATATTACATAATAGTCTTGAATCTAATTGGGCAGAAGGTGTTGAGTAACAGAAGCTCTGACAATAGCGAAGCTGTAATATAAACCTGTGATTTAAATTAATGTATTCATTTTAATATGCGTTTGTTTCTATAGTAACAGCTAATTCACAGAAACTTGTATGGTGTACGCTCTACATAACCTAACCTTAATAATAATAATAATAAAAAAAACATTAAAATACACTGTCATGTAACAAAGAAAAGCTTATAGACATTGCTATGGTGTTTTGTTTGCTATGGTAATTTTTCTGTAAGGAGATGTTTAACATCCACTGTCAGTGCTTTGTAACCATCAGTAAGATTTCCACCACATGAGAGTCTTCAGGTAACTAAAAAAGCTTCAGATTTTTAACTTCAAACAAGAGAAAAAAGAATCTAGTGAGGGAACGACTGTATATAGCTGATGTAACTTCAGTGATAACAGGAACTAACCTGTTTCATGGACATTCCGCAACATACCAAAGTACGTCATTCTTTGGTAAATAAAAAAAATAAAATCTATAAATATAAAGATTTCTATAAACTTTTTAATCAATTAATAGCATTGAGCATAATGGTAGCTAATTTGCTAGTGACACTGGTTACTGGTTTACACAATATAATGCTATCTAGCTTTCTGGTGCATGGTTTTATTGATGTAAATACTAACATTGTTACAAACTCGGCTAGCTGTTCAAGTCAAATAGCTAATAGTAGAGTTATAACATTAGTTATGCTAACTTACGTGTCAATGTAAGTTTAGCACAATGCATATAAGGCAGAAATCATCCGATTAAAATATTACACGCCTAAGTTCAGCAATTACGTAACCCGGAAAGTTCTTTCCTGAATAAAGCTGCCTCTAACTGCTGTAATCATGGTGACTTGAAAATATCATTAGTGTTAAATTCTCTTCTACGTAGGTGCAACGTAGGAGAGCATCTAGGTCTAGGACTTCATTTGTATGCTTTGTTGGGAACTCTTTAGAATAAAGCAAACAATATGCATGTTTACCTGCAAAATCAAGCAAAAATATGTAAATTGAGATATTTTTTAATCCTGAATGCCCTTCAGCTGGATGCCATAACTCAAGAATGGGAGATAATTTTCCTGACTGTCGGCAATTAAAATGGATGAGCAGCTGATACTGTAAATATGTCCTGATTGCCTCTTGTTCCTGCACAATTTCTGGTAAACAGGAGAGGGAAGATAAAAAGTAAACTCCTACTCTAAAGCCACACGTCCTCCAACCACAGCAAGACGGCAGACAAATGAGATGTTAATTACTTTAGGAGTAACTTCAGCTGAAAAAAAAAAAAGTTTTAAAACTCAAGCAGTTTTGTACAGGTTCTCCAGAAAACAGTCAGCGTTGTGGGAAGCGGCTCACTGCACTTCTTGACAAGAACTAAACGGAATTGCAATCATGCTCAATTGCAAGGCGTTTCTAACTGAATTAAGCAATTATTTAATCAATAAAAACACTTACGCCGAGGGTGGAAGGTGATTATAGGACTGCAACCATAATAGTGTTGCAAAGTGTGTGAGGACTTTTTCCTAGTGAATAAAATGGTTTGCTTGTTTACAACAATTTCCTTCCACATAGTTTACACAAATATCAAAACACAAACATCTTTTGATTGTTGATTTGTTCCAGGATTGTTGATTTGCACCCACAATTAATTTTTAACATCCTGGAATTTTAGATAATTTGTAAATTCACTTTTTCATCTTTTCAATTCAAACAAATGAATGGAGGGGTAAAAAATTTTGCATCCATCTGTGCAAATATGCCACTGAACAGTTGGATTACACATTACACAGCTGTGACTCAAACTTAATAACTTAAAGCTTTGGTTTTCACAGCTTAGCATTTCAGGGTTTCAGCTGTTAGCTCAGCTGTTAAGGGTCTTTGTGGATAAACAGGAGGTTGTGGGTTTGAATCTCATTTTTTTTTTTCAACTTTTTGCCTCCTGAAAAGGTCATCTAAATTCAAATTTAAAGCTATACAGTTGGATTTAGTTTCCTTCCAGTATGAATACCAAGGTTAAACTTTACCAGAATTGTTATAAATTTGTTACATGTGGTCAAAAGCAGGATGCAAGTGGATATACTGAGCGTATTTTTTTCATGAATCATAATCAAATCATAATCAAAGCTCATAGTGTGGGTCAATAAACAGAAAGAAAACATCAAAGAAGGAGCACTGATAGTCTAAATAACAGTAAATGGGAATAATAGGCATATTAAATAACGTTTAAACACAGAAAAGGTGAACACAATGGGGTAACAAACCAATGACAGAACAGGGTGGAAACTGGACCAAAACCAAAAGCAAAACAAAGCTCGTGTCAAGACATAAACAACAGCACATAAAGAACTGGGAGGAGTAGCAGGCAATGCTGGTTACACTGAGAACCGGGACGGAGATGGGGAATTTGTGATAGAATTTGGAATTATGAGTCCAAGTTCACTTTCAGTTTTTTTGCTGGGTATGTGGATCCTCATTTTTAACTTTAGAGAAAAAAAAGTCTGCCAAAATAATAGATTATTATCTCCAAATTGCTTTGTACCAAAAATGAACACATGTATTTCTGAAAACAATAAAGATTTGCAGCAAAATGAATTGTTCCATCTGTTCTTGTTTTGACTACATTAATTAAAAACTTAATAGGTTTCAAATCACATTATTCCACTAATGAAAAATTTATTATGCAGAACAGTCATGACAAAAGATAACCAACAGAATAGGAAAGAATTGTCTCTTTTCAGCAGGGGAAGAATGGGGATTTTGGAAGGATCTTCCCCTGCCTTGCCCTCAGACATCACATTTATTATTGCACTTCAGTCTGAACAGTCTTGTTGACAGCCAATTAGGACAAGATCAGAAGTATGCAATCATGGCAAGCATCACTTCAGAGCTAGGTAGACAATGACTGTATCCTCAGGAAGGAGTGAGGGCTTGATGGAGAGTGTGGCTTATGAATAAATGTTTCATGAAAATGCTTTTTCATACAATATATGCAAAAAAAAGAGGCTCATCCTTATGTGGACGCATATCTGCAGGCAAACACTGAGATTTGATAAAATTCACACGGCCATCCTGAAAAAGTATCCAGTGGCCAACGAAGTCCACTGGATCAATTTAATACAGTGCAATATACTAGAATCCAGAGTGTATTCCTGCCTCATGACCAGAGCTCCTGGGATAAGCCTCAGATCAAATCCGGCCCTGACCAGGATAATGCAGAAAATGAGTGAGTGAGAAAAATAAAATAATTTCCTAATAATAGCAATAGAGTTTCAGTACCTTCAGTGCTTGGACCCCTAATAAAGACAAATATTAGCTTTTCGTGGTATCACTGTGTTTATGGATGCGCTGAACTTTTCCACTGAAGAACATTTCCAGTACAAATTTGACAGACCACATAAAGAGCTCTGTGAAGGCCACTTGAGTTCTTCCACTCCAACCTTGGCAAACCATGTCTTCATGGAGCTCGCTTTGTGTACAGGGGCATTGTCATGCTGGAACAGGTTTGTGCCTCTTAGTTCCAGCGAAGAGAAATTGAAATTCTACAGCATACAGGGACATTCTATACAATTTTGTGCTTCCAACTTTGTGGCAACAGTTTGAAGAAGAACCACATATGGGTGTAATGGTCAGGTGTTCACATACTTTTGGCCATATAGTGCATCTTCTGTTGACCCAAACTTGCATGTAAACACAATTTATTAAAACCCAACATCCTGAACATGAAAGTGTCCAGCTTTAGAAAGAAGGAAGATCAACTAATGGAGAAAATTTGCATCTCAAGTACATCCACTTATGATGAACGTGTAAATTTATGCACTTTAAAAAAAAAGACAGTGCCCATGTATGGCTGTTGATTTATGTCGCTTTAAAAGACAGTCAGCCTCCCGGGGGTTTCTTCGTCAACAGGATGCCACAAGCCACAAGCCCATGTGCACACAATCAGCATGATTTGCTGCTTAATAATGACATGCTCGAGTTTCCAAAGCACACGGTTTAATCTACCTCCTCCAACGCCAAACTGATGGCAGTGAAAAAGTTGGCAGGAAGGCTGAGTGTCGGGCTGAAGGAGCTTTAATTGCTGAGCATGAGTGACGTTATCTCTGACAGGCAGAGTAATGCTGCATCGAGGTGGCTCGACAAATTGGTAAATTACTAGATAATGTCATGGAAATTGCAGTTGTGTTGCTGTCAGCCTGTGGTGTGGGCAAGTGGGGAGTGCCCAAATTTATAAAGATGTGCCCTTTTCACACACGTGAATGATAAATGTGACAATTCTCAATTCAATAATAGAGCTTTACTAACAGGGCTGTATCACCAAAGCTTTAAAATTATGAACAGATGTCAATGTCAACAATAATTCAGATCTTTACACTATGTACGCTTGTCATTAATTAGAGGATTAGACAATTAGACTCATTCAGGAAAGGCAAAGTTTTGATGATACAATGCTTTGCGTAAGTATTCCCCCCTTGAACTTTTTCACATTTTGTAGTGTTACAACCTGGAACTGAAATGAATTTAACTGAGATTATACGTCATAAATCGACACAAAATAGCCCATAATGTTGAAGTGCAGGGCAAAATCAATAGTTAGCAAAATTATCTGCAAATGCGAGTGGGATGCTTTCCTTACCCAGCCATTGACTTTTGGTGGATGGCCTCATCTATGAGTCGTCGTTGTACCATATTCTTTCCATTTGGTAATAATGGTGGACTTAATGGTGAACCATGTGATATTTAAAGTTTGGCTTTTTTTTTAATAACTAAACCTTACTGAAACTTTTCCAGACTTTTGGCCTAGACTTCTTGGACTTCATGATGCTGTTTGTTTAGGTATGTTCCCTAACAAACTCTGGAATCTTCCAGGAGCAGTTGTATTTATATTGAGATCATATGACACTTTAATTGCACATGGGTGAACTCCATTCAACTAATTATGTGGCTTCTGCTGGGAACTAATTTAGGGGTTTCACAGCAAAGGGGGTGGATACTTATGCAATCACAACTTTTACAGTTTGCATTTGTGAAATATTTAAAAAATATATATTTAGCTGATTAAATAGCTCAGTTGTTTGCGCTTCACTGGCTGACCTATTTCTTACTAGGACACTCAATCAGCTGCCCTCGATGACAGGAAGCAGGGATTAGAGACGGGTGTTGAGGCAGGATGTCTGATCAGATGCCCTGGCATGGCTAAATCTGAAACATGGAGTTGTGTACAGGAAGCTTGTGTCATGTTCCTACACATGAGCTGTAACTTTTCTCTGTTTATCTGCAGCTCTGACTTTTTTTTTTTTCCTTCAGTTCAGTCTCCTTCTATCTGTCAGTCTCTCTCAGCACCATCTCGAGCTCTATCTCTCAGGTATCAAAGCTGAAACTTCAATCCCAGAGTCAATCTGTCTCTTTATGGCACAGGATAGAAAAGGAGAGGATTGGGACATGCTTTTTTTGGGGGGGGACATGAAAGGATGTGCACAGAGGGACCTGAGCAATACAGACACTCTGTTCTGTGCTAGTTTTTCAAGTTCAAACATGCTGGAGCAGAAGTATGTGTATGGGTATCATGAAAACAGCCTAGACTTGAATGAATATGATATACGTTAATTTTACACCGTAGGTGTTATCACTGGGAATTTTCCTGATATTAATTGAGTCAGAGCCATAAAACCAATGTAAGAGGGATGTGTTCAGGGGGCGTAAAATATTGTGTTTTCTTGTTTTTATTCTGATGCATTCTTTGATTTGTGCATTCCATATAGTGGAAAATAACACTGCACTATTAATTTTAATTCGAAGAGAACAACTGCTTAGTATGTAAAAAAGTATATTGTAAGATATAGTGTACTGTAAGATATAAAAGATGTAATAGATAATAATGTAAGACAAAAAGATATAAAATGTGAAAGGTTTCCAGAGGTTCATTTTGTATTTGTTATGTATTGTTTTCTGAATGTTTACACTTCATCACCAAGTGAAAATCATGAAGTTTCTTACCTCAGAAATGAGCTACTAAAAAAATCCAAATAATAATTCCAACTCCAACTCAAATTATGCATCTGTTCACCTGTATTAAGGAAAAAAAAACACTTGGGCATATGCTATTATAGGAAACTAATCAACAGAAGGGTGGTATGATGCAACCTGACGTACAGCTGAGTTACTTTTACCAACTGGAAGCTGATTATTTTCTACAACAGCACATCATGAAGTTATCAATTTTTATTAGTTCAAGAACTACGCTTCATACTTTTTATCTGTTAAAAGTTACATTTAATGTTGCATAAGGTCCGCAAAACAAGTTATGTTATAGCAGCAATAAACATTCGTTCCCTCACCAGCCTCTCTTTTTCCCATCTTAAATAAGAAAAAAATGCAGCAAAGCGCAAAGTCGTCTATCTTGAAGATTTCCCATAGTGGAAAACCTGCTGCCACTGGAGACTCCTTCCATAAAATTTCACCATATCAGCGATTGTTTTTCTTCATTAAAAAATAAACACATTTTAATCGGTTTCTTATTAGGCTTAGAGTATGTGGAGCATCCACCATACAAGTCCATGTAAAAGAGCTTTTACTAAATGATAATGTATTACAATGAACACATTATAATAAATGTAATGTCAGGGATGTGTAGTTATAGAAATTTAACACACCTTCTGACCAATTAGAGTTGCGAATTTAACAGCATTGGGGTGTAAGTCAAGCTAAAATTTAAATGTTTAATTTGCCAATAATCTATTATATAGAATATCAGCCCAATATATTAGTCTGTAAGACAGCATATGGATATTCCTTTGGCAGGAAAAATGTGTGCTGTGTTTTGTCTGGAGTATTAGACGAATCTCCAAAACAAGAGTCATGAGGAACAAAACAGACAAGCCTCAGTCCACATCAAAAAATAGCTCCACAAAGAGAAACCCAGTGAAGATTAACCGTTAGAGGAGCTAGTGAATAGATCATTTGGATGGCTTTTAATAAGGTAAACAAAGCCAAATCCACAAAGCCGGTTAGGGTGCAAGGTCACTGTAACAAACGCGAGCGGTCGTTTACTGAACGTTGCAGATCAATCATGGTTTGTACACTCCAGCAGGAGAGCACAGTGTTGCTGCAGGTCATAAGTGACGGGTAGGAACTGTGGAATGGGATGCAGCCAGAAAGGGAGAGGGGAAAAAAAACAGCCATTTCGTTGTCGGTGAGAGAGCCGGAGTCGATCTATCAAAGTCAAACGTGGCGCTTGCACAGCAAGGCTTTATGGAGCGAACAACTGAGTGTCTGCTCTCTCTTTCTCTCTCCATCCATGGCTCCTTCCTTTGTGCTGAAAATAATATAAAATAAAACGGCCCACTTATCACCCCATAGAGGCTGAGTGTCAGATGAGAGCTCTACAGGCATGAGAACAGCTCACTCATGGCAGTTAGCATTAATGATATTAGCAAATAAAACAGCATAATCGAACAAGGCTCAATTAAGAGAACAGACAAGCTGTTATGCCTGACTGATGGCGCTCAATGCGTTTCAGAGTGAGAGTGTGTGTGTGTGTGTGTGTGTGTGTGTGTATGTGCGCCACCAACAGCAATGCAGCAATGCCACTATCCCAGGATAACAACCCTTCGAGCATCTCTCTTGACTGCACTTTCTGGGGTTTCCCCATTTTCGGTTAAAAACAGCTTTGCTAAGCTACAGTGGAAAACTGGAAGCCTGCCATTGCTGAGGGAAATGCTTCCCTCGATCTTTTGTCTTAAACAAGTGCTTGCCTTCAACACTGCTCCAAATCAAAATGTACTCAAGCCGTAAAAAGCACTCGGATTTCCATATTTGCTTTGTGTTTTTCTTGTGATAAATAAATTAGGGGTCCAAGCACCAAAGGAGTAGGAGCCATTTCGTGATTGTATGTTTTCTTATTAATTTGGTTCCTCGTGATCATGAGTATTTTGTCTGATTATAATAAAATAATGAGAATCTTTGTCAACAAACAACAATAATTGAGATTTATCTGTCCTGTGCATCATACCTAACGTTAACAAATGCCTAAAAAAAAAGCCTATTTCTACATTTGTTATTTGGGAATATCTTCAATTATGTTGCTACTTCTGGGAAAAAAAATTCAGCATTTCATGTTGAGATCTTTAAAAAGTTCTCTAATACATTATAATTTCTATAGTAACAGTAACAATTCACAAGAAATTGTGTGTTGACTACATGAAAAATGTGTTATTTAACATTGTCAGTGATATGGTAAGGAAACATTTATATAGCGTTTTAGAAAGAGTCTCCAGTGTCCTCGCTTTGTAAGATCAAAGATGAAGCTGTAACTTTAAGTTACAGACAGAAGATGTTTTTACTTTGCTGTTTTTCAGTTTCATGACAAACTGCAAGTCTTATTAAATTCAAGAGAAAGAAAAAAGAGATAATGGTGGAGAAATGACAATGTATAGCTGCTAAAACATAAGTGATAACAAGAACTTTTTTCATGTACGTTCTGCAACTACAGAGTTTCCCAAATGTCTCCAAACATAGGGGAAATTAACACTTTTTAATTGGTGACAATCCAGAGCCAAGGCCAGGGAGCAGACAAGCAGGCTAAACCGACCGTCTGCTGGCTGCACTGAGTCGTGACTTACGTTCCAACATATTGAGACTATGTCTGTTCCCCGAGCTAAACAAAAGTGTAGAAATACTCAGAAAGTTTGTTTTAGTAACCTAATTAACATAAAATTAAATCATACAGAATGCACAGCAGGCACCTTTGATCTGAAGCTAGGACTGTTAAATATTAGATCTCTTATGTCTTAAGCACTTATTGTTAATGAAACTATCACTGATTAGGTGTTTAATGTACTGTGTTTAATAGAAACATGGATTAAATCAAATGTATGTAGCATTAAATGAAGCTAGTCCTCCCGGATACAGTTATATACTGTACATCAGCCCCGTCTAACTGGCAGAGGAGGAGGTGTCGCAGTTATTTATAATGATAATCTAGGCGTCACATGAAAACCTAGTCTAAGTCTACCTATAAGTCTATCCAAACGATTCCGTTAATTATTATTTACAGACTCCCAGAGCCATATTCTGAATTCCTTTGTGAATTTGCAGATTTCATCTCTAACCTGTGTATTTCTTTAGACAAAGCATTAATTGTTGGAGACTTTAGCTGTGTCTGATTATTTCCAAAATAACAACATGTCTGCCTACATGCTAACTATAGTTTTATACTGATAAGGTCACAGTAATAAAGTGAAAAAAGTAGCAGAATAAACTTGTGGTGTTGTTTTACAAAGACTTATGTGCACTATGGCAGGGCAGTTTGATAAGGTAGGACAAATCATCAGGACTCTTAAACATGTCACTGGCATTTATTTTGCAGTTATCAGAACCAGAAACAAGGTTCCAACTTGAACCCGGTTCTAGATTAAATGTCTGCATCTTCATTAATAATCCCCTAAAATTCAAACAGGGGCTTTGTGTGTTTCTGGAAAAGCTGCCTGATGAGACAATTCAGCCGTAGGTGAAGGAAGGCATAGTCTACTTGCACTTCTGTGTCGGGAGCCATTCAGGTGCCAATCTGTTTCCTATTGTTCACAGGTTCAAAGCCCTACAGAGCTCAGAGGGAGTCGGAGGGATTTTGAGTCTCAGACAGTTTTCAGAAGGGCCACATGCTTAGTACGGGTCAGCATCTCTTCTGCTATCTTCCAAACCATGTGGCCATATTATGCTAACCGTGTGTCCACGTGCCCCAGGAGGGTGGCATCTCATGGTCTTGGCGATGGCCTGAATGCTGTATTTGCCAGGCAGCTGGGGTTCTAATCCCACAGCTTTGGATATCGCATCAAAGTCGCTCATTACTTGCGAGCCAGGCAACTGGTGAGGGTGGGATAAAAATGAAGCTAGCGCTCCGATTTATCAGAAAGGCGGCATGGATGGATTAAAGAGACGCCAGCCACCCTGCCTGCGCTGCCAACCTGCTGCTAGCTTGCTTTGTTTCTGTGCCTTTTAAACCCCCTCGGTGTCTCAAGATGAGCTCTATCATTCGCATAAAATGATGGAGAAATAAATAAAGTATTAATAAATTGCTCCTTTCAAAGTGCAAAAAGAGTACGAGGCAGTGATGTTTTTTTATTTATATATATATTTTTTTCATAGCTTAACCTTTGCTATCACATGAAGGAGAAAGAGGGACGCCACAAACTCAATTAGAGGGCTTTTGTTTTGATTTGACAGCAGGCCCACATGCATACTGATGTATACCCTCTCTCTCTCTCTGTCATCTCACCATGAAAAAAAGAAAATTGGACAAAGCAGCAAAGCAGAGCCCTCACTCATGCTGTGTGTGATTCTGTAGCACTGGCTGCTAAAGAGGAACCATAATTCATCAAAACCCAAGCAGCAGCAGCAGCGGCAGCAGCGGCAGCAACAGCAGAACCTGTATTAGACAGCAGAGGAAGAGAAGACAGCTGTCCCTGCCCACGTTCCTCACAGAGGGAGAGGACTCGCAGTTCCCCAAGCCTGATCTGAAAACAAATTAAAGAGGATTATTGCAGCTTTCCTGCACTCGGATATGAGTTCCTCCGCCAGAACGCTGACCTCTGGTTCATTTTTAGCTGATTTCTGAGAAAAAGAGAGTGAGAGATGTGGCAATGTGCAGACAGGATTAGAAATGATCCTACTAAAGATTATTTGCAATAAATATGTTGCATAGAGTGGAGTGCAAACGTCTAGAGTCAAGTACCGTCGGTTATATCAGGATATAATTTGCATACATTGTCATTCTTATGGGTATTTATGCTTTTAAAGATTATTTATTCCCCTACTTTGCACAACTACTAATTTTAGTTGACCTGTAATGAAGTTAAATGCTGATAAACATCTGTAAAAAACATGTCACACCCACTCTTCAATTTGTAGCCCTACACTGGCTGTATGGTAGATTACAGGCAAATTTCTAGCTTCCATTGCTTTTTTTAAGGCTATACAGTTAATGATGCAAAAAGAAAAAGTAAAACATGTGCAGATAATAAATCTGTGTACATATTAACCCATTTAAGAACATTGCAATTTTTTTAAATTCACTTGTTTGGTCCACGCATCCCCTCGGATAAAATTGTTGATTCTGGAACTGAGAGTGTGCGGCATCAAAGCTCATGTCTGTCAACAGATCTCCTTATAGCTCAATGAGTGGCCTTCTTTAATTGAAGGATGTTATACTACATGGCCAAATCTGGGGTTGCGTGCAACAGTGCGCTCTTAGTGCCGGTCCTAAGCCCGGATAAAAATTGGGGAGGGTTGCATCAGGAACGGCATCCGGTGTAAAAACTGTTCCAAATTGAATACGCAGACCAATGATCCGCTGTGGTGATCCTAATGGGAGCAGCCGAAAGAGGAACAACAACATACTATATGGGCAAATGTTTGTAGACACCTGACCATCACCTCCATATGTGGACCTTCCTCAAACTGTTGCCACAAAGCTGCAAGCACACAATTACAAAGGATTGCTTTGTATGCTATAGCATTACAAATCCCCTTCACTGGAACTACAGGGCCCCAAACATGTTCCAGCATGACAATGCCCCTGTGCACAAAGCAAGCTCCATGAAGACATGGTTCACCAAGGTTGGTGTGGAAGAACCTGAGTGGCCTGCACAGAGCCTTGAGCTCAACCCTACTGAATACTGTTGGGATGAACTGGAACACTGACTGCACCCCAGACCTCCTCACCCAACATCAATGCCTGACCTCACTAATGCTCTTATGGCTGAATGAACACAAATCCCCACAGCTATGCTCCAAAAATCTAGTGGAAAGCCTTCCCAGAAGAGTGGTGGTTATTAAAACAGCAAAAGAGATACTTCATCTGGAATGGGATGTTCAGCAAGCACATAAGGGTGTGATGGTCAGGTGTCTGAATACGCATTTTTGCAGAACACTGGTCATGATGGAATTCATTATACCACAGTGCAGTTTATTATTAACTTTCAATTAGCATTAAAGGACAACAAAATGATAACTTTCTATTAAAGCATAAGAAACAGAAAGAAAAAAATACATAATATACATTTGACTATAGAATTGGCATCTCTTGTATAAAATATTCTCAGACTAACAAAGTACATTTAGCTGCTTTCTATATCGTCTGCCTCATTGTTTTTCCACCACCCTAACTATCCGACATCCCCACAATGTTCAACTAGGGAATGTATTAGTCGACTATTCTGATGACAAGATGACCCTGCTGAAGATTAAGCTGCTAAAGTAATCATCACAAAAAATATAATCCACTACCATCAGCTCAGAAAAATGTCTATAATTTGGAGAGACTACAAGTTATTTGGGATCGTAGTAAATCAGTGCCACTATGTTGTGAAATGTTTTGAATGTGAATGAAATATATGGTGCTACAACAATTTGTAGTGGACATTGCATATAGTCGAATCTTGTGTGAGAATGATAAAAGAAAGAAAAGATATTGCTCCTATATGATGTATATAATATATTGCTTTTCAAATTCAAAAACGCATCCAAGCATAATGTAAAAGCCTACTCGGTTATATTTTATATATGCATGACTTGCGTCTGAAATATTTCCAGCACATCAATCTGTCCTTTTGTTTCACTTTTCTGACTAAAATAAGTTGCTTGGATTTGCAAAGAATGGGCAAATATGTCTCCCGTACAAAACAAATTGGGTTGTGTACAGCGGTGCACATTTGTCAGTGGTGACAAAACAGGGGAGTACAGGTAGTTTTTGAATCACTGGTGTTTTTAACACAGGGTTTTCTGCGGTTTCATTAGCAGCACAGACTCTGACATCTATCTATTACTGTCACCAACAAGATGATGAAAGCACATCCGTAAAGAAGAACCATTTTCACAGGGCAACATTTTTCATACAATTAATTTCAAGTTGTTTTTTTTTTTGTAGTGACGCAAGCTGAATGACAATTTTGTCTGACCTCTACCTTCGCCTCCCTCCTCCAAGAATAAACTGACGGAACAATTTTTCTAGTGGCCACTTGCTGGAAGTCATTATCCATCGAGACCCGGAGAGCAGCGCACACACCATCAGGCAAAGTAAACAGCAGCATAAATCTTGCCATTAACCCCGAACGCTCGCTGCAAGTGTGAGGTGATTGCAACATTTCTCACTTCTGTGACTTTCATTCTACACAGTCTGTGGGTGGACATCAGTGCCACCTCCTTTCCTTATAGCGGTCAACACACACGCACGCACGCATGCGCATACACACACAGACACACATGGTGGATCAAGGGCATCTGCCATGATTAACAGTAGAATCATCTTCCTGAAAATCGCTGATGTTCCTGTGTTAATCATTCTGTTCATCATTTTTTCTGCAAGCAATTACAAGCCAGATTTCTCATTATTATTATTAATATTATTCATTATGACACAATTTACTGATTACTTCAAACTACCCGTTTCAGACAATACCTTGCATAAGTTTTAACCCCCCTTGTACTTTTCCCCATTTTGTATTTTAATAATATACAGTACAAAATGTAGAATGAATAATACAAACGGACAAAAAAATTATCAACAGAAACAAAATATGAGATCTTTTGAAATATGGCTTTCAAAAATCAAATAGTTTTGCGCACAATTGTTCATAAATCATTCATCACTATCATCGTGAACGGAGTTAAACTGTGCTTTCCTTCACTTTTATTTTCCTTCATGTTTTTACTGCAAGAAGTCAAAGAGCTGTCTACTGAGACAGAGGATATAAAGTGAAATATAGAAAGAGAGAGACTGGAGGATCACACTGCCCAGTTTTCCATCAAAAAAAGAAGAACGAAAGAAAAAAAAAAACAATCCGACAAGGTTGGAGACTCTATTGCTGCCTTCCTATTGCCTTTAGTGTATTTCATTAAGACAGAGAAGAAAAGCTTAGAGGCTGACAGCTTCTATTTATTGTTTCCACTAATAGCACTGCAGGCGCTGAAGTGGTGACTGGACCCCCATATCTCGCTCGAACACACCCATACACTCGTCCTGTCACTATTATTCTTGTCCAATATCCCCTTAACTGTGAGCGTACTTCTCAATACACATGTAGCTTCTTGGCTCAATTGTCACCTCCCTAAAAACGAGAGATAGGAAAGAGGGCTAAAGAAAGGAAACACTGGCATTCATGGAGCTTTATTTAGTTTGGAACTCCTTCAGTGCTTGGGCACAGGAAGCTACCAGTCTGACATGAAGCAAGTTCCTGTTCTAACAGTCAGGAAGTAATAGCGTCAAAGTTAATTGGCGTAACCGGCATTAGTGGAATGAGGGAAAATTATAGCATGGTATTAAGTGGTGAGTAAATTGCACATGTCAGGTCTATGAGATCAAAGAAGGCACACAGTCCATGCAAGTCATTTTATTCTCCACTTTTGGTATATTCTAGGATACCTGACCATCACACATGCTCTTTGAACATCCCATTCCAGATTAATCATCTCTTTGCCATTATAATGACCTCCACTCTTCTGAGAAGGCTTTCCACTAGATTCTGGAGTGTGGCTGAAGTGACACTGATGGCTGGGCACTGATGTTTGGCGAGAAGGCCTGGGGTACATTCTATGTTCCAGTTCATCCCAAAGGTGTACAATGGGGTTGAGGTCAGGGCTCTGTGCAGGCCACTGGATTTCTTCTACTCCAACCTTGGCACGCTATGTCTTCATGGAGCTTGCTACATGTAGTGTAGTGTAGTACATGCTACATGTGATGCATGTTCTACATGTAAAGACATTCTGTACAATTGTGTGCTTCCAACTTTGTGGCAACAGCTTGAGGAAGAACCACATATAGGTGTGATGGTCGGGTGTCCACATACTTTTGGCAATATAGTGTATCTATATTGTGATAAAATACCACACAATACCTCACAATATTTTCTAGGATTAAAGCCAAAGGTTCCAATTCTTTAACCTTAGTGAAGAATGTTGAGGTCAGAGGACGATAGACTGTTTCAAGCTGACTCTCTACAAACGTGGTAAGCAGAAAAGCATCTCCCAACATGTCAAACCTTGAGGCAGATAGGCTACAACCATAGAAGACTACATCAGGGTCTACTTTTGTCAGCCAAGACAGGAATCTGAGGCTACAGTGAGTACAGGCTACGAAAACATCTACTGATTTGATGAATCTCAATTTCTGCTGATGGTAGGGTCAGAATTTGGGCATCAACAGCACAAATCCATGGACAAATCCTGCCTTGTGTCAACAGTTCAGGCTGGTGGTGGTGGTGTATTGGTGTGGGGAATGTTTTCTGGGCACATATTGGGCCCCTCATTACCAATCGAGCATCTTTGAATGCCACGGGCTATCTGAGTATTGTTGCTGATCTCTTTATATGCATCCCTTTTCTGGTCATTTTATAACATATTGGCTATCTCCAGCATGATAATGTGCCATGTGACAAAGCAAGTTGCCTCAAATGGTTCCATGAACATGACAATCAGTTCAGTGTACCTCAGTGGCCTACGTCAGTGGCCTTCCCAGTGACAAGATCTGAATCTAATAAAGCACCTTTGGGATGTGGCAGAATGGGAAATTTGCAGTGTGAACGCACAGCTGACAATTTGCATCACATAATCGCTGCAAATTGTCAGCTGTATGCTCATGCTGCAAATTGTCACCATGACAATTTGCAGTGATTATGTGATGCAGTCATGTCAACATGGACCAGAATCTCAAAGGAATGTTCCCAACATCTTGTGGAATACATGCTACAAAGAACTGAGGCTCTTCTGAGAGTAAAGGGGAGCCTACACAGTATTAGTATCATATTCTTGTATCAGTATATTCACTATTGCCATAATAAGCATGTTTTTTTCATGTTTTTTTGGCCTTTATAACACCAATGCGGATCTCCATCTCATTTGAATCTTTCGGTAAGATAACTACATAAAATACTGTACATGCTATTTGCCTCTGGCATTTCTAATGTGTGGCTAGTATCATGTTGCATCCTATAAAAACCACGATTACATCCACTCACCTCTCATAAGGCTCTAGATAGATTAAAAAAAAAAAAAAAAAACCAGGAGGCAAAAATCACACATGTTCAATTTCAAATTCCCGGAAAATCTTTGTAACCAATTCAAGAACCATTTACAATACTTCATATGACCAAGTCCTATCTACAAGATACTCATATTAATCTTTTATTCACCGCCTTTCACTGCTAGTTTTGCATACTCAATCAAGTCTTTAATTATCATAGTAATTATGATTATATAATCCACTGACACCTAGAGAACAATTGTCAGCATGAGTACAGGTTGCTCTAATTGAATTAATTAATTGGGATATGTGGATTTAAATAGATTAATATGTTAAATTACAGTCTGTTCCTCCAGGGGACTCGAGGAAAAACGGCCCCAGTGGGGATTCTGCATCAAGCGCATGACGTTCATGTAGAGCTCTAGCATTTTCATTTCTTAGCATGTTAGACAAAATACTGTAACACATAAATTTATATTTATGATTTTTTTTTCTTTTTGCCAGAGGGGATCATTTTTTTGTAATGAATAAATGATTATCCATATAAGGAACAGCACTTTGCACAATATATCATATGTTCACTGGTATCAGCAGTTTGGCCTTTGCTATTATAAAGCCAGGGAATATGCAAATAAGCAATTAAACCACCACAATTTTTAAATAAAATGTATTTATTTCAATATTCAACTCAGTCTCAGTGGTTCAAGATATGCTTTCTTTGGATATTTTAAATATCATGACATTGCTGTGTTCTAGGACTGGATATCTATACTCTGTTAAAACACATAAAATTACATCATTAAGGGTGCCAATAGTTTAAGGCAGAGAGAATGCTTAACAGACAACATTAAAATCTTGAATCTCGACTGGCATGTTATTCCCTGTGTACTGACCATATATATTGCATATGAACTCATTTGGGATTCAGTTCTAACATCAACTAAGATGTCAGCTTTTAAGAAACGACTAAAAAAAGTCAAATAAAGGTAAAACTAAGTTAGATACAGAAAGGTCATTCTACTGAGAGACATTTTCACAGTGATTCTGTGACCATTGTGTTTATCCAATCAGTGAACAGCGCTATGTCTAATCCCACCCCAGCTCATTTGGCAATGAAATTAATCGTTACTGTGTGTGTGTCACAAGCTGCGATTGTGTGAATAACTTCTTCTTAAAGTGAGGCCAGTGGAAAATGAAGTAATTTTGCGGCCAAAAAAAAGTCATCATACTGCCAACAGCTGACCTTCATTCTGAAGTGTCAAAAAAAAAACCAAAACAGTCTGTCGAGTTCTCACCTTTCTTCTGCTTTCACTATTTTTGGATTTTGCAAGTCACCACAGTACGAAATTGAAAAATTACACAGTGGAACTTGTTCTCACGCACACACACACACATACACATTTTACATATATATATATATATATATATATATATATATATATATATATAAGAGAAAGAGAGAGAGGGACCCTACCCTAAGCAATGATTTTTTCAAATTATTTTTTTTATTTAGCTCAGCAATTCTTTCTTTGCCAACACTTATTCTTTTATCTATTAACGTTCTAGGTCTCACATGAATTTACTAATTTAAAAATATGCAGCATTTTATCTATTTTTGCTGATAAAACACAATCCTGCAATTTAAAGACTATTTTAATATTCTTTTTTAAATATCACTTGAAACACTTAAAACATGTTTATTGTTTATAACTGTATCTTTCTTTATATCTCAAAAATAAAAGATTTTTCAAAATTAGAACTTGCAGAAATGGGCTTCCACTTATTTATTACCTGCCCATCAGTAGTATTGATTGACTTAAATGACTATTAGGCTGCGGCAGCACACTACTAGTGCTAACTCTATTTGCATCGACTTCACATTGTGTTTAACAGTTTTAGGTTGAAACGGCAGGTTTGACACTGCAACACGTTCCACATTGCCTCTTCCAACATTCATAATGCACAAAACCAACAGCGATTTTTCAGAGCCCGCCCTTGTCACTTTCTTCTGACAGGCTCGGAGAGCGAGCGATCTGGTGGTGCCCGAGCGCTGGCAGTCATTCATGTCATTATCTCAGCGAGGCCCATTCCATTTAGACCTCTGTGCCTGGCACCCATTATTCACGACGGAGCAACTCGCAAAACTTTCATCGCCACTCTCAGAGAGAACTCGAATATAATAAATAATGAATAAATAAATAAATAAATAAAGTGTCAGAGAGTCAAACTGCAGCTCCTTCAAATGCAATGACGCACGACTCGATCACCTTCAAGCTGAAATAGAATGACTGGTGTGTGACACTGCACTCACCATCCCGTTCCCTCGCTACAGCATTAATATGTCACTAATGAGTAGCGGAAAAAAAACTCACATTCAGCCTCTACTTCACACAAGATGAATGGCTCTGCGAAGCAACACTGTCAGGATTCCACCGCACTTCACTAAGATCCTTTATGCAAAGTCCCCCAAGGGCCGGCAAGGCCCCTCGAGCCTGTAATTACACGATTAAACTAATTATACACACTGTCATTATCATAGAAAGCTATTCAGGGCTTGACTCCACTGGGTCAGAAGGAAGCAACGACTCAGATGCAAACAGTCAATAATTGGGGAAGGAAAGGTACAGAGAAGTAAAGTGTGTGTGTGTGTGTGTGTGAGGCTATAGCTGGAACCGAAGTAGATGTTACATCTTATCGTTGATTTACTACAACTATTGTTAACCTATGAATACATTCATAACCTGTTATAATGCATAAGGCATAATATACATTATTATAATTATTTATGAAATAGCAGTGTTTATAATGCATAATATATAGTATTATATTTGGCTTAGACTATGTGGAGTTCAGTTGTGTACTATGATGTGATTTCATGATAATCTCTCTGGTATTATTCATTTTTTAAAAAAATAAATCAAGACAGGTCTTGTGATCATGTGATCATGCTTTATATAATCATGGGCCTAATGCCTTATGAATGCATTATATGAGCAAGTTAATACTTCATTATAATTAGAATTATTTTTAATAAATTAAATTAATTTAATTTATATTAAAATAAATTAATTAGTACTAAAACAGAATTATGATATTTATTTATTTATTTATTTATTTATTTATTTATTTAGCTGGCTAGTTACTTATTCTGCCATTTTAGTGTCCTTAAAAGGTAATAAAATAAAACAAAATAATAACAGAAAGAATAAAAAAAAATTATTTCTTTAAAAGTATTTAGTATTTTGTTCATTTATTTTATTTTATTTTTTTTTGACACCCTTCTATTATATAATAGGATTCAAATATATCAATTTTCCTAATTTATTAAACATTAATTAATTAATCACTTATTATTCAGGGATGCCTTATTTTAGACTCTTCTCTCACTTGCAGTTTTCCGTGGAAGTTGTGCCGATGATTTGAACTGACACCATCACTGGTCTGAAACGTTCTTCTTTTCATGGTCTTTAAAAATAAAAGTGTGCGTGGGTTGGCTGGACGACAAGACTAATTTGTTGGAGCTGACCTTTTAGCCGATGCAGCTAAACCACAGAAACTTAGAAAGTCTCTGAAGAGCAGGGCATTAATTATGAATAGGGTTTCTGTAGCCAGATTTTAGATGGTCTGTAAATCATATTCATTTCAATGCAGACTGCAATGTAGATGAGTAAACACACACGCACACACACACACACACACGCACGCACACACACACACACACACATAAACACAGTGCTGAGCAAAGCCAAAAGAAATATGACAAGTTTATTATTCTTTATAAAGAAAGCTTTCTAGAAATGCTGTCTAGGCCTCACAGCTAAAACAGATTTTTTTTTTAAAATATATTTGTATATTTTTCTAATATATAATAAAATCTTTATAGGAAATGTTATGCAATAAAATAAAATAAAAAAACTTTTACAGAATATTTAAACAGAGTAACGTACATTAATAATAATAATAATAATAATAATAATAATAAGCATTTAAATGCATATGATTAAATTAAATAAAATATAAAATTAATATATATCTACCAATACTTGACAAGTTTATTTTTCCCTAAATATTTAATTTATTTTTAAACTGTACTGAGATTCACAGCCTAATAAAAAGAAAGTGGCTTCAGGTTCTATACTTTAGAAGCATGATGAAGATGATGATGATGATGATGATGATGATGAAATAGAAACAAAAATATATCTCACTGGTAATTATTGATCAACATGCTTTTAGTCAATAATTACATCATTATTTTTGCAGAATACAAAAAGTGTGCTCTAATTCAACTGGAAAACTTGTGTAACATCCAATTTTGAGATGATTTGCAGTCAGATAAAAATTTTGGCGGCTTATTGAGCTGCTACAAAACTCTAACCCTTGCAAGGCTCAGTGTAAATAATCTGCAATCAAATGTGATTTTTTAAAACAGAAATTCTGTCTTAAAAAAAAAAACAAAAAAAAAAAACACAAATGCTTTCTTACACAATCGCCATTTACAGTGTTAGATAATCATTCCAACTCAGGCTCATATTTGCATTTGTATTAAAGCACGGATTCTTTCTTTCACTGCCATGTTTGTATCACGTCGTCTCTTTTGTCTGTACATCTGTTAGCAGTTTACATAACTGTAATTTCATGCCTATATTGTGTGGAACAATGCTGCATCTTCTGCTTTTGTTATATTTTTAACTACAATTGAGTCGCAACGTCTTTTCTATACTAGAAAACAGAAACACACATTACTGTAATCATCAGAATGTGGGAAAACATTCAGGACATGACACATGAGTGTAATTAGAGGCACATTCATGATCCAGAGCATTTCAGCCACCATTATGGCCTCTGTTACTGTCTAATTACACCGACCTCTTTGATTGCCGACCTCTGTACTGTACTATTCATGTCTTTTTTTTCTCTTCACAACCTTCATGGTCAAAACATTTTGCATTCATATCAAGGTATTATTCCAGATGATGAGAGTATTCATCTTCACAATGTTGTGCAAACTCTTTTTTAGCATATTTACATGCAGAATTATACGGTTTGAAAGGCGTACAAATTTCACACTCAGTTCAATCCAGACAAAGGTCCGAAGATTATTCTGGTGCGGTTGAGCGATCACTATGAAACGGACAAACGGATATAATGAAGAAATGACAGATCGAGGGAAATGCTTGATCCCTGGGCTGTCATTGCAAGATGTTTTACAAAAAGAAGGTCTAACATATTACTCGTAGAAAAAAATATATTTCTGATGAACAGACTGCAAAACCTCAATATACCGAGCTAAAGCTAGATATGAGCTGTAACTGTGAAACGTGCACGGAAAGCAAACTGCTCATTATCAGTCGATTCGCGGGCAGGATGCATATCGAGATGCAAAACGAGATACAGATTGAGAAAGCAGTGGTGAAGTCGTCTTCTATAATGCTTCAATTTGGCTGTGGAAATCGATTAACTGGCTCATTCCACATTTCTGTTCAGTAGCAAAAAGCATGACTAGGCCAACCCAGCTTCATGAAACACCATCAAGCTCACATCATTACTGATATTACTGGAGGAATGATTCATTATGAACATGCTTCTCAGACTGCACGTTTAACATTACACAAACCACACCTTCTTTTTTTCCTCAATAAAAAGAGCCGATCACCTTGTCGGTTAAGGCGGAAGTGGGAAACCACCCACAAATCAGATCGTTCCATTAATGCAGGTGCAGATATAGAACGCTGTTATATCAAATGCTAAGAATAACATTAGTAAGGAAGGAAAAAACACTTGCAGTGTGAATGAACATCATTTTTCTGTATATTATTTGCACGTAATGTTGTGGAATGTTCCTGAAACAAGTTTCTATTATCACTTACTTTACAGCAGCTATAAAAAGTCATTTCTTCACCAGTCTCTCTTTTTTTTCTCTCTGTCTCTCTCTCTCTTTACATTAACATGACCAAAAAAATTGTAATGCTTGTCATATTACAGAGACCCTGGACTATTTTATGTCACGATGACTTTCATGTGGTGGAAAAACGCTAAAGAAACAAATCTAAACAACTTCTTGGACCAAACATGGGGAAGGTTGTTCTCTAGAGTCACGAATTTCAGGTAGTTCCTACCTCTGTTTAGCCGCAAAATGCTCAAAAATGGAAGGAAAGCCGCAGTCTCATATCACAGTGAAATAAATATATAAATATATTTTACAGTAGAATTTGTACATTTGGAAAACGTGTGAAAAAGAATCATATTCATATTATCCACATTTACTTTTTCTACCTTTTCACCACCAGGCTACTGAATTTTATAAGAAAAAAAAGGAGCCAAACAGTAAAGCGTTCGTGAGTTCAAATCCTGAAGACGCAACAGCCATCCATGGCCAGGAGTCCAAGAGAGCAAAATGGGCTGTGCTTTCTGAGTGGGAGGGATCTCTCTCTCTCTTCCCTGTCAATCACAGCAACATTAGCCAATCACGGGCATCTTTGAGTTCATGCATGCGGAAGAGGGCAGATAGTGCTTTTCTCTGAATGGCAACATGAGCAGAAGATTGAAAAGATACGGTTGGCTGGCTTCACCTCTCTCAGGAAGCATGGATTAGCCTTCATCTATTCCGCTTGGTAGCTGTCACATGATGTCATGCTGTTATGGGAACTGGCCAAGACCAAATTAGGTAGAAAATGGGGGGAAAAAGGTCATACAAACATTTTGTAACAATCAGACTGCAAACTCTATTTCAGGTATGTATATACATTCTATAAAATATTTTTGTCACCCCTAAAAAAGTTTCGAATCATTTTCAGGTATGATCACCAAAAACAAAAAAAAAAACAGAATTACTTTGCACTTTTCTATGCTTGCCATCCTGATAAAAAAAAAAAACAAAGAAAGTTCTAGGAGTTACAGTCGTGAACACAGCCTTTGACATCTCCAGCCCAGCCTGACAACCACCAGCTACAATCACCTCCAAAGTGCCAGAATGACTGTGAGAGACTCTCATTTTTCTCACCTGCTCCTCACACTTCAGAATGGGAATACGATGACAGTTCCACAATCACCTGATGTTCCACACACAGACAAGAGCATCGGCTCCAACAGTGACTCCATGGACTAGGCAAAGGATTGGACGCTATTAATATATTTCCATCAATGGAAAGAGATCATCACAACCTAGAACCACTTCACCACCACAACTTGCTGTCTAAATATTTCAGACTTCATTGTGTAAGGAATAAAACACTCTGTCATGCTGTTATAGGAAAATAATCAGTGAGGGGGTGGCGTGATGCAACCCAACATGATTATTTTACTATAACAGCACATTCCATTCTTTTATTCCACTCACATGCCAACAATTTGGCAATAATTACAATTTTTATTAAGTTATTAAAAACATGTCAGACTTTTTTTTATCAGTTTCTGCTTAGATTTAATGTTGTTAAAGTTAGTTCCTGTTACTAATTACGTCATATCAGCTAAAAACAGTCGCTCACTAGCTACTTTTTTCTTTTCATAATGTTACTGAAAACTGGAAAGTGTCCTGAAAACTGTACATGGTTGAAAAACCTGATACTGACTGTTACAAAGTACTGACACTGGAGACTCCTTCCATAACTCCCAGTTGACATTAGGGGTGCTAATTCTTTAGCTGTTTTTAAAACTTTTCTCAAAACATTCTTTTTCAGGAATGCTTTTATTTGATTAGTTTTTTATTGTATTGTTTTGTGATTTATTTCTTGTTGAATTTATAGTATATTGTCTTATATTGTTGTGTTTTCCTTTATGTAAGCTTTCATGGAAAGCGCCTTGAGAAAGCAACTTTTAAAGGCGCTATATAAAATAAATGTATTATTATTATTATTATTATTATTATTATTATTATAACTGCATCACAGGGCTGCATAACACGCATCACTATGATTGACAGGAGAGAGCATGCCATCCGTCGCACCCTGAGAGCATGTTCAGTTGATTAACTGGCTCATTCCACATTTCTATTCAGTTGCAAAAAGCATGACTGGGCCAACCCAGCTTCATGAAACACCACTGAGCTTGATCATTACTGATATTATTGGAGGAATGATTCATTATGAACATGCTTCTCAGTCTGCACACTTAACATTACACAAGCCACACCTTTTTTTTTTTCTTCAATAAAAAGAGCCAATCACCTTGTCGGTTAAGGTGTAAGTGGGAAACCACCCACAAATCAGATTCTTCCATTAATGTAGGTGCAGATATAGAACGCTGTTATATCAAATGCTAAGAATAACGTAAGTAAGTAAAGACAAAAACACTTGCAGTGTGAATGAACATCATACTTTTTCTGAATATAGTTACGCTTAATGTAGTGGAATGTCCGTCACACAAGTTTCTATTATCGCTTACATTATAGCAGCTATAAAATGTCATTTCTTCACCAGCTTCTCTATTTTTCTCTATCTTGAAGTTCATATGACCCAAAAAATTGCGGTTTGTTATGTTACAGAGATACCAGAAAGTTTTCTGTCCTGAAGACTTTCATGTGGTGGAAAAACGCTAAAGAAACAAATTTAAACAACTCACTCGACCAAACACGGGGCAGGCTGTTCATTGTTTCCCCACAGTCTCTACAGTCACAATTTTGCTCTCTTCACTCCCAGATATGGTTGTGGCGTTGTCTGAATTCTAACCTGCGATCTCCCGATGATCAGGCAAATGCTTTTTTGTTGCATAGAAAAGTCCTCTTAGCAATGAAATGATGCTTTAGTTTCCCATTGCAGTGGTGTTTTTTTTTTTTTTTTTTGCATTTTTGATTAAAAATGTATATGAAAAAATGTTAAAATGAAAGAATTCTCCACAGTTTTACCATCCTGTAATACGCTATACAATAATTACGCTCATAAATTCGCTCTGGTACAACAGTGACTATTTTTTTCAATTCCACTTTACTCGCTGAAATGAACTTCAGCAAATTAATAGTCTAATCTCACACAGACGATTTGGTTAGTAAAGTGTTTTCTCAGAGCACAAACAGAGCAAATCAAAAATAAATGAATAATGAATAATTCAATAACAGAAACAATCATCTAGATTATCTATAGCTATCTAATCTTTGCAGAATAAATAGGCTACCTAACATAAGTTAAAGATTTGTGAAGATTAGTCAAGCTAAATACTCCTAAATTGGGTGCTGTTGTGGAAAAAAGCCATCATGGTTTTTCTAAATGACTTCAGGATGCTATGTACAGAATGACTTTGTCAGCAATGTCCATGCACTGTGGTTTCTTCTACCTTTTTATCCACTAAAGCACAGCGCTGCTGCTTGGTATGCGCCTCCAAACCGAGGGCCGAGTTAATATTGCATTGTGTGAAAAGTATCGATCAGGTGTGTTTCAGTCGGAAATTTGATTTTTGGAAGAGGGAACATTTGCCAGGCACAAAATTAATAGATTGGTTCCAAATAGAGCACAAAGAAATCAATTTCCATATCATTTTCACTATGATCACGGGGTGGGGGGAGGTGGGATGAATCAAGAGAAGCTGAGGAGAAAAAATGTGATAAAATGCATCTCTAATATGAAAATCATTTTCAAACACATTTTAATATGAATCTTTCGGCCAACAATTAAGTCTGAAGAATGAAGCAATCGAGGTTGGTTGTGAAAGGCGCAGGACGCGGCCAATGCCTAGGTTTCAGCAGTTTGTGTCGGGGCATTCATGTGTATCGGATAAATGGGTGGGAATATTTTATTAGCATCATTGTGTCAGTGTTGGAACAGTGCACATGGGAAATTATTTCTTTTGAAAATTATTTCTTTTTCTTTTGCTAGGTCAGATATCCTGTACTGAACAAAATGTTGCCATGAGAACTGAAAATCTGTATTGTTTAATATGAGGCATTGTTTTTTTTTTGTTTGTTTGGTTTTGGTTTTTTTAATGTAGAGAAATTTAACTTAAGGTGTAACATTTTGTATCTATTTTGTATCTCCAGATGTTGAAACCACTAAACATGACTTGCAGTGCTAATGATGACAGATTCTTTGATAAATTGACTTCCTCAGGCAACTGCATGTCGAAGCAAACACACTTTCCAGATTTACTATGAATTATTGTCCGAACTGATAACACAGCAATCAGTTTTGTTACTCCTACATTTATATCATGGCTGCATTAGGATAATTAAAGTTGTTTTTGTTAACAAAACAGGGTGTGTGGAAATGTAGGTCAAGGGCTTTTGCGCTCTATTTTAACACACATCCTTTGGCTAAATGAGGCTCCGTTAATGATCTATAAATTTTAGCATTAAATTAAACCCAAATTACAGATAGAGTGCTGCGTTCAGCACTTCACTGCATTCAGGATCAGTTGACTTTAACAATATTTGGGAAGGAATGCAAATTGATCTGCTTATATTTCATCAATTTTACATAATGTTTTGGAAACATGTCTTTCCTTCAGATGGATTTAAATCAGCAGGATAATTACCTGCAATATTAAAGTGCCATAATTAAAATGTACAAAAATTAGGCAGAAGTCAAGGCAAAAATTAGGCAGAAAAGGTGTTGTCAGGTGTTTTATTATTATTATTATTATTATTTTTTCAGACAGACCCCTTTAACTCTTTCCTGTACCGACAATTCTACAAACACATTTTTTCAAATTAATTATTCAAATATCAGAGTCATTGTTTAAAGGTCTCATAATATTTTGCCGTTCTATTCCTCAAATTTCCATTCACAAATCACTTATTTTATTAAAATGGTCATTAAATTTAAATTGATTTAAGTTGAATTACTTATAGGCCTACTTTTTTTCAGTTAAACCAATTCCAAACCAAACCAATTCAATTGTTACAACTAAAATCATACTGTATTCTCATTTTTGCATCGCCTGCTGACCTCCACGGGTTCTGCCAAATTGAGAAAACACATGGAACATACACGACTCCACTTGAACATACCATTTGAAATTTCTAGTAGGTTCTCAGTGGCTCCATTTTACCATTCATTCATCAGAACATTGAGCAAGGAACCATGCTGCTATGTTATTTGATGGCCTTGACCCTTCTAGCAGAGTGGGAAAAAAAGAGAAAAAAGAAAAAAAAAAAGAGAGAAAAAAGACCTACTCTTGGGAAAATGCATTTCCCAGCATGACTGTGAACGGCGTGACACTTTGGAGTGCTTCTCCTAATCCATCCTGGGAAGCTCTCATTCAAAATGGGGACAAATCACAACATGTGATGAACAAGCTAGAAGTATTTTCATGGATTCATTTGGTAAATGCTTTTAGATTTATAAATCAGAGGTGAGAAGCTAAGATTCCTGGGATATAAAACCACAACTTTCTGGTAACTACAAGAGAACCTTGAGGTACTCCTATAATAAGTGTTTCCTTTTTAGTTGGTAAACTCTTCTTGAATGGCAGATTCTGGTTATTGAGTCAAGATTGTTAACATACACTTTCTCAGTAGTTCAATATAAAACAGATTCAGGAGTGGGGCAGGTAGTATGAGTTCTGGTAGTGAAGTAACTAATTAGACTCCATGGCTTTGGGTCAGTCATTCCAAAATTAAAGGATGACAATGATGAGGTTACTGGAGCCTTCTAACCTGCAAGCCTGCTAGATAGCTTAGCGATGAACAGATGGTAGTTGTAGTGGTAACATCATATCTTGAGTTTATACTACAGAGCAATAACAGGAACTAACTTGTTTCACAGAAATTCCACAACATTAAACATAATTATTAGTGAATAAAAAGTATGACATGCAGTTGTTTATTACATAAAAATTGTCAGCGTTGGCAAATTGCTGTGGTATTAAAGGAATAAAACACTTCGGGATGCAACGTTATTAGAAAATAATCATCTTTTAACGTTTCATTCCTTACATATTATATTATATTGTATTGTATTGTATTGCAATACATCATTGTATTTTACTACAGTTATTGATCAAATTTATGAATAATTGTATTTAACTGTATATAATGTGTGCTTCCTACTCTTTGAATGATTACTGTCCACACTGACTGATCACTAAATGCGTTAGTGATCCAAAAATTAAGAAGCATTATAAAATGTCCAATTCATCTTTGCTCCAGCGGCTGACTGTAATAATGACTCACTAAGCATTGTGTTTAAGTGATATTGGCCTCCATCATTTGCCAGGAACAAATGGACGCAGCTCCCCCCTTAACCACCCGAGTGGAACATAAAATCCAATCTAAAAAACATTTGCGTGAGGGAAAATTGACCCAGATAGATAGATCAAATAAATGAATGTTATGAATCCCATCAGAGGGAAGCCATTAGGGCCTATTTGCTTGTCATAATATTCCTTTTTGGTTATGACTTATTACTCCCATGGTTGTACAGAAGGCCATACAAAAGCAACCTTCTCTCTCTCTGTTTCCCCAAAAAATGCAGTTAGAGGAAAAGATTGAGAAATGGAAAGCTGAATAAATCTAATTGACTTGATTCTTGCTAATTGTTAATGTTCTGGAAGGGTGCGAGCTCAAATCCCTTAACCTTCAACTGCTTAGGCTGTACACTGTAAATTATATTTGAAAAAAAAAAAAAAAAAAAAAAAAAAAAAATATATATATATATATATATATATATATATATATATATATATATATATATATATGTTAATGTAATCACAGTGCAAGCATTTTTAATATGCCTTTGCATGGTCAAGGTCAACGTCAAGCCCTGCAAACCTGACTTGCTGGATTTGTCCGTGTTTATTCAGGTAACAAACATGACTATCTTAATTCACTGGTTTCATTAATACTTCAGTTTTCCCTTTGTGCAACCTCAAGACATAAAAAAAAAAACAATTCATACCTAAAATAATAAATGAAGGGTGATTTTCTGTTGAAAACTCAGCTGCTTTGAATAATGAGTGATGTCTGCAAGGGGCTTTAATTGCTCCCTTTGCAGACAATCACACTTTCAAATTGAAAAATGGGCCATTGAAGTTTCCTCTACAGTCCCGGATGAACCAACAACCAAGCGAACAAACGAACAAATGAATGACAACCCCTTTTGTCAGGAAACAAAAAGTGCTTTGGCAAATTAAAGCTTATCGTTTTGTCAATATTGTGTATTAGCGTGACTCTAATGGCTCTTAATTGGCTTCTCCAAGAAAGTGAAGTCATCATAATATAAGATTCTGAAATGCATGCAGCGCACACGTCAATACTCAATTAAAGGAAAGAAACAGCTAAGTGAAAGACTGCAGGAAGGAAGATTGGGAAAATGAGAATGATAATGCAATTGCAGACATAAAAAATACCAAAGTACTTGGAAGTATACAATGTATTTAATCTAAACTCTATCGTTTTTCTACAGTCCCTTAGGTTAGAGGTATGTACTGGACTGTCTTCTGTAATCCCACTCCCACCCACTCCTGATGGAATTCTGACCAATTCTGTCTGCGTCTGCAGGAATTCTGAACAATTCTGCACACTCTCTAAGGAATTCTGACCAATTCTGTCTGTTCCTGAAGGAATTCGGACCAGTCTTGCTCCCACAGAAAGACCAATCTAGCCAGCTCTAGAAGGAATTTTGACTAATCCTTCTTGCCCCTAAAGGAATTCTGGCCAATCGTCCTGCTCCTACAGAAGGTTAGACCAATCCTGCCCACTCCATCAGTAACTTACACCAATCCTGCCCATTCCAGAAAGAATTTGGACTAATCCTGCCCACCCCTGAGGAAACTAACTAGAAGAGAACCTAGAAGGTACTCCTATAATCAAATGTGTTTCCTTTTTAGTCGGTAAACTCTTCTTGAATGGCAGATTCTGGTTATTGAGTCAAAATTGTTAACACACAAACTTTCTCAGTAGTTCAATATAAAACAGATTCAGGGGTGAAAGAATTCAGACTAATCCGCCTGCCCCGAGGAAATTCTGACCAATCCAACCTGCTCCTACAGAAACGAGGACCAAGGTCTCCCGCTCTTGAAGATATTTTTTCATGCTTCCATCCTCTATATTTTCTAATGAACCTACTTACTTGGTTACATTTCGCAAAATACAAACTTATTAACGATTTCAACTACAGCAACCCTGACCAAGATAAAGCATTTCCTGAAGATGAGGAAGGGAATGTGGAATGACTATAGGCACAGGATAACCTCCTTTCCATGTGTCCCTACCAAATTCCAAGTCAAACCTGCTCCCATGAACAAATCTAATCACAATATAAGAGAAGCAACAATGACAATCCCCATTTTTTAGGCTGAAAATAAGCATGACTGTAATTTAAAATGGTTATTCTTAACATATATTTCATCGAATGCAACACATCATGGTATAAACCCACCATCTGTCTTGTAAATATTTTACAATTCAACCACTGCAAATATATACTCAATAAAATGACACTATAGATCACTTTGACATTTTAAAGCTTTCAAAAAGTAGCACACAGCATCAGTTTACAAAGAAAAAACTGTTCCTATGTGCACAAATGCGGCATTCAAGACATGTTTTTTTATCTCAGTGGACCAACTGCATTAAAATAAAATATGATAATTACGTTAAACAGAAATGAATCCCATTGGCTTGAGTTCCCAGATGAAAAAAGCATAGCTATTTTACCTCTGCACAGTGATTAACTTCTCATAATTACAGGAACAGAGCATAATTTTCTTTGTGATCTCTGTTGAGCCTGTTCTGCCCAATCTGGGGTGAATTATTGTAGATCAATTAGGAATTCATTCTAATCATCAAAACCTATGATTAGACCAATGGCTGCTGTAGAAAAGTGATGAAATGTTTGGCTTAATTAGCCTCGTTAGTGCGCTGCTCGAACAGCTTCATGCAGCCCTGTGCATAATGTCGATTATGTATCAGCCTTAATGACGACTGTGTTTATACATCAGCTATATAAACTTGTGGAAAGCAGAAAGGTGCTGTGAATATTGACAACCTGTAAAGCTTCCTGTCTCTAAAGAGCACAGCCTGTCAGAATGTGTGTCTATGATGGTTTTTTTGGACCATTTAAATATTGGCTAAATGTCAGTGAATGTGCTGTAAAACAAACAAACAAACAAATCAATCTTGTGATATCTTTTAGAATGAATTTTATCAATAACCGTGAAATGGCAGAAAATGACACTACAACATCCCCAAGGTTGCTCTTGTCGACGAATCCTGTCAGTTTTTGAAGGAATTCTGACAAATCCTGCCCACCCCTGCAGATATTCAGACTAGTTCCACTTCCTCCTGAAGGAAGTTTGACCAATCTGCCTGACCTCAAAGAAATTCTAACCAATACTGCCTGCTCCCGCAGAAAGTTAGACTGATCCCACCCACTCCTGAAGGAATTCTTTCCAATTCAGCCCACTTCCACGGAAAGTTAAACCAATGCCATGCGCTCCTGAAAGAAATCTAACCAATCATGCCTGCCCCCAAAAGAATTCTGACCAATCTTACATACTCTTGCAGAAAGTACGACCAATCACTCATTCTTCGTAAGGAATTTTGATCAACCCCACCAAAAAATGGTTAGACTACTTCCACCTGCCCCTGAAGAAATTCTCACCAATACCTCCCACAGAAAGTTTGACTAATCACGCCCAGTCCAGAAGGAATTCTGTCTAATCCCGCCCACTCCTGAAGGAAACCTATCCAATCGTGCCTGCCCTCAAAAGAATTCTGACCAATCCTGCCTGCTCTCGCAGAAAGTTCGACCAATCATGTCTGAAACCCCGACCAATCCCTCCTGCTCCTGCAAGAAAGTTAGACCAATCCCTCCGACTTCCTAAGGAATTCTGACTAGTTCTACCTGCTCCCGAACAAATTCTGACCAATCCTGCCCACTCCCACAGAAGGTTAGACCAATCCCACCCACTTCCAAAGACATTCTGACCAATTCCCCTTGCTCCAGATTGTTTGTGCTGTAAAAACAACCAAACCAACAAATAAATCTTGGGATATATCTTAGGACTTCTATTATCAATAATCTTGAAAAGACAGAAATGCTAAAACGACACTGCAGTATTGTTCTTATACGCAGTTAATGGGCATCTATTCATCATTAACCTTTAATTAGTTAATTATGTATCCCTTGTTTACAATACGTTATTTTCAACCTTAAATTCAAGGTTTTGAAAATAATTTAAAAAAAATAACCCTAAGAAAATAAACCTAAGAAAAAGTAAATTGGTAAACTAGCTGTCTTGATACAACATAATTTCAGTAATCATTTTGGTTAATAATAACTGTCATGTTATAAAAACCAAATAGGATTTTTTATAGAATTAGTGGCATGTTGATTAAGCAGATATTTTGCAACATCTACAATGTTGCTCTTGTTGCTGGGAGGTGAGGCCTGTGTTTTTTTTGTTTTGTTTTTTTTTTTTTTTTTTTATTCTAATATGATTGTATTAACCACTCTACTGTATAATTCATACACACAGCTGTGTTACCTTTGTTAAAATTTTATGTTGTAGTTGGTAGAGCGTGGCTTTTCATTCATATTTCAGCACCAAATTTTGAAAACATGGAAAGAAACTAAAGATGTCTGGATAGGGGTTAAGAACAGACAACTGGACTGATCCGAGGAACTCACTCAAGCTGGTCATTTGCCTAGAACTTCATTTGTTGGCATAATAACGACTACATCATGTGATAACAGTGAAAAATTAAAAATGAGTTTGCATCTCCCTTTCTGAATCTGATAAAAAATATTCTCTAATAAACTGTATGTCCATTCTTTGTCATTATAACTGTCTAAAACCTTTTTCATATCGTCTGAAAGCAGGTCATCATTAACTGCAGGAAAAACCCCACAGCCTTTTGAAACTGCCTTCATTTGCCCTAAATGCTGCTAAGTTTTCATTTCATTAGCTCAGCAGTTGAAAACTAATGGAATCTCCACTGATGTGCTCAGAACTATTGCTTCAGTTTCACTGTTTTCTCAAATTCTTCTTTTTGAAAAGACACAAAGAGCTCTAATCTGAGCAATGGACTGGGTTTTTAATTGATTATTTAATATGGATTCATTTTGAAAAAAAATGAACATATAAAATATGCATGAAATGCATTGTTTTTTTTGTTTGACAATGTAATTATCTACAAGTAGTACAGAGCATAAAGTTCTCTTTTAAAACACATAAACCCAGCAACTTTAAAGATTAAAACAGCGGCTAATGAGAGTCTATCTAACAGTAACCGTTCCACTCTTTAAGCAGTTTTAAGTGATTTTTATTGCCTTTAAACAAAAATAACCAGATTTGTTTTCTTTCTGAAAAAAGACCTTTGAAGGCGATGCATCGTTTATACGCAGAACATGAGAATTGTCCAATGAAATCACATGAAAGGACCATCAGAAGTTTTGACTTCAGACTAAGAAAAAAAAAGTCCCTCGATTTGGAATTCCTATTCATAAACTTATGAAGCTCTCCTCAACCCTGAGTTCAGCACTTACTCACAGCATCAGGGGTAAACAAAAAGTAGTACTTCTTGCTAACAAAAGATGAAACAAGAACTCATCCAAGGAGACATGTTATTTCTTACTTTGTAGCTCGAGTTCACAGGTCGAAAATGATGTAATTCCAAGGTCTAACTTCCAACTTCTGAGGTAAGTCGAATGCAACATAAGTTTCATCTTAAACACAGGTAGAAACAAACAAAACACATTCTCAGCCATACAACACCGACGGGGTTATAGGTAATAAATAAAACACAACGGGATGTGCTGTAATAGGAAATAAATCACTCAACAACAGTGTGGTATGATGCAGCCCAACGCAAAGTTGATTATTTTCTAATAACAGCACACAGCTACCAGTTTGCCAGTGCTAACAATTCTTCATTTATTAAAGAATGTAACTATTAATGGATTGGTTTTTATCCATTTATAGTTACATTTAATGATGTCGAACAATATAGACATCCTTTCCTCGCTATCCTCTCTTTTCTCTCTATCTTGAAGATGTCGGAAAACTTCAGCTTACAGCTTTACCTCTGACACTGGAGACTCCTTCCAAAATCTCCTCATAGACAACTTCACTACTCCTTGCCTTGAAGTTGGGACTAATGTCAGAGCCGCCGATATCGAAAATTAATCAACAGCTTCTGACCAATCAGAATGGAGAATTCAACAGTGCTGTGATATAATTGCTTATAATTAAGTAAAGAAAGTATATTCCATTGATGAATTACTGAATTAATACAGAAATAATTATTAATTACTGAAAAATTAACATATTAATGATAAAAAATTGTAATATATTACCATTACCATTTCCACTATAAATATTTAGTAAAAAAAACAGGAAAATGAACATTAATTGTATGAATTTATGGATTTATCGATGGAAGAACTTGTTACCATGGTATTACCCCACATTTAATTTAAAAACCAACAGCCACTAAAACAAGGCTTGTTTTCTGCTGGATAATTACACAGCAGTTGCATCTGTCAGAGCTGTAAACTCAGTGACTGCAACTCTTAAAGCGTGCAAGATGAAGAGCAGCGAACGTCTTGGGACACTGCTGTACTCTAAATTATGGACATGATGCAACGATGCATAAGAACTTCACTTTGCCATAATGAACTTTAATGGCTGATGTTTTATTGAGGTCTGTCTGTCTTGCTGGAGGAATTGCTATAATTATAGCACTCCAACTTAAGAGGCCCATAAATCCCAAGCCCCACGTAGCAATATTTTATTACTCTTTTTCTGGCACAGACCACTGAACTCTAGACCGTGTCATATGAATTATATATTGTCTCAGGCATTATTTCATTCAAGTGGTGCAATCCGGCATGTGTTTAAAATCGAGATTTAATTGCAGTCCAATGTTATAGTGTGTCTGTAGATTAAACCCACCATAGATGAGCTCCTTAAAGACATTCTGAAATCATTATTGTCATTTTAGCTAATCACGTTCAAAGACAAAACTCTTCTTCGACTAAAGCAACTTTTTCACTGGGCGGGAGTAAAAATGAAATAGCCAGTCATGTCATGTTGGGTTTCTCTTCACCCTCTCCTAGGCCGTGTTCATACCTGGCATTAACATGCGGCCTTGGGTGATCCGATCACAACTGGACAGCCGAGACGCGCAGCCGTTCACACCTGGCACTATGAATGCGTCTCCTGTCCACTTGTGATGGGATTTTATACATCGTTTCTGCTGGAGGAAGGCTGGCTGTCATGGACACTTGTTATGTCAGTTCTGCTGCATTTATTTCCAGGCAGAAATGTCCTGTGAATGATATTTCACCTACAGTACCTGTACGGACTGTTTCAAACGTTTTAATCATGTGGTCTGCTAACGAAAATTGTAAATGAATGAGAGAAAAGACGACGGATGATGCAATGAAAAGCAGCTGCTTTCATCTCTGCTATGTTATAGCATTTATCTGTTAGCCTAGCGGCAGAGAGCTCTACCGCTCAGCATGATTTCCAAACAGTCGTATGACGATAACATGTTTTGACGCAGGTGAGTAGGTGGTGTTTCTTGCTGTCCGGGATGCATCGAGATGCTTTTGCGTTCACACTACACACGTGATGTGGCCATACGCATCCCAGACGACCTCCGACCTTGTGGTTCAAGTGGTCAGATCACAATGCGTCCTTGAGACGCATTAGACCCCGTTCACACCTGTACTTAGCGACGCCCACTTACAATCCAGTCACCCAGGATGCATGTTAATGTCATGTGTGAACGGGGACATAGAAAGAAAATGCTGAGATGCTTAAAAAAAACTTTGTTACATGCTGTTATAGGAAACTAATCAACTTTGGGATGGTAACAGTAACAGTGCTTCACATCAGGCCACATCACACCATCCTGTCATTCACTATTTTTTAGAGATGGCATGATACCACTTTTCTGATATCAGTACTCATACTGAAACCTTTAGCATCAGCCGAATTCATTACCCATCCGATATTTTAAAACTACTAAGCATTAAAATGGTTTTTTTAACTAAAGCACATAAACAACACAGGAAAAAACACTTACTTTGCAAATATATTGAATCTAATAAAGAACTAAGTATAAATATAATAAAATCAATCCTAACAAAAAATACAACTAAGTCTGTATATATTTAAAAAAAAATCCATGATTATGTGATTTCCGTATGATTTCCGCCACTTTTTATTAGTAGGATTGTAAATAAACAACAGACTCAATTCTCACTGTCTTGGAGGTGGTTTGTGATAATAATAATAATAATAATAATAATAATATCATAAGGCCAAGATTTCTTTATTTTTCTGAAGAAAGTCCTCATTTTCACTGCAAATGTTTCAGTCTTGTACCTACGTAAAAATGGGGCAAAACAAAAATCTTTTTTTTTTTTAATGTTTGGAATCTCAAAGGTGCTGTAACGATATAAAATAAGCATTTATAAGAAATAAATACAAAAATGTATTTGTGAGGTAAAAATTATTTTCTAAAGTTTTAGAAAAGTGACAACTTTTTAAGATAAGATAAAGAGAATGTTGTTGACACTTTTTTTTATTGCTAAAGACTGCATTAACCATCAAAGTCACACCCAAATACACCGTCAAAGTCACACCCAAATACACCGGGACCAATCTAATGTTTGGACAGACTTGGATAGACATGTGAGCAAAATACTAAACACAGCAAAACATAAAAAGCTGGGAAAAACAGCAAATAAATAAGTAAATAAATAAATAAATAACATGGGTTATTTTTAAATTAATTTTATTTAATTCTATTGATCAAGACCTCACGAAATATACATTTTTTAAAAATATTTTTATGACTGAGACTTTAGAAAATATTTTTTAAAAATTACTGACTGAGACTTTAAGAATTCTTTTATTTTTTTTTTTTTATCGCCTAAGACTTTAGGAAAAATATTTAAATATTTTTTAAATGTATTTTATTGACAAACTTAGAAAATGAGACTGAGAAAATAATCTGCAAAATTTTATTGACCTAGGAAATATTTTTAAAATATATTTTATTGTCTGAGATGTCAATTTTTTGTTTTTTACTTACTTTTTACTTTTTTTGTTTTTATTGACTGAGACTTCAGAGAATAATTTGGAAATGTGTTATATATATATATATATATATATATATATATATATATATATATATATATATATTCAGATTCCTGGGGTGTCAAAAAGAGCTTGACTCATTTGCAAGATAAATAGAGATCTACAGTATTCAAGAATTGGAAAGGGCTAAATTGAGTGGATAGCAAACAAATAAAAGATAGTTTAGAGAAAGAAACAAAACAAAACAAAAACACCACCTCTGTACAAATGCACCGCAGCATATGATTGACTATTGAGTCGATAGCCAGAGCAAATGGGCACTACATCATTTAGCCTTATAGCCGGCGTCTGCTCTAAATAACACGGTCTGAAAACAATCTCTCGGCTGACAGCGCTCGTGCTCGGTGCCGTGTATATGATCGAGCGAGTGTATCGGCTGCTCTGTCGCGCCTCTTTGTTGTTTCAGAGCAAATGGATCGTTCACTATGATGAGATCTATCATCGCATGACTGAGTCCACGGCTAAGTGGGTCACTGTAAAGAGCGCACGCTCGCAGTACGTACGAGTCTCGGTATCACCTGGTAGATTGTGGGTAGGAACATGTGGATATGTGGCCTGGTGGGAGTGGTCTCTTCCAGCATGACCCCACCCCTATGGGATATTATTACTAATGTTCAATGTGAAAAACATCAATCTGACAGAATGTCTTTTGGAAGGTTGGTGGGGTTTTTTCTTAACATGGCCATTTTGATACAACACCAATGTTCACATTCCTTGGAGCTCTTCCAAAGTTTCTTGGATGTTTTTTTGAGTAAACTTTTCTAAAAGTTAGGATGCAAGCAAGAAAAATAATCACAAAGGACAGAGTATGGTTGAACAATTAGTCTTGTTAGTGAAAGAATATGCAGAGATTTACGACATGCTAAATTAAAAGGTGTGGTTATGGTTATGATAAAGGATGGATTTGTGAGAATAGCTGGCAACCCTGCTTTTAATTTAATACTGTTGCTGTATTTAAACTATACAGACCTTTCAGCTTTTTACTTTAAAAGGCTAGAACATAATATCTGGCTGAGATACATGCAAAAGGGAAATGCATTTCCCTTCAGGAAGTAGTTTTCAGAACTATACTTTGACCACGCGAAGGGTTACCCCAGGCCACCACACATATAAACTCCACTTCCCAGAATTCACCACTACAGCACAAAACCAACTTCAGCATCATGGACTACAAACTATGTCACAAGATTTAATCACATTGGAATTATTATTATTAGTTTTCCTCCAAATTTCTCCCTAATTTAGTCTTGGCCAATTCCCACCTACCAACTGGGGAGTGAAGTGAAGTGACTTGTGGCCAAGTATGGTGACCCATACTCGGAATTTGTGCTCTGCATTTAACCCATCCAAGCGCACACATAGTAGTGAACACACACACACCATGAACACACACCCGGAGGACTGGGCAGCCTTTTTGCTGCGGAGCCCGGGGAGCAGTTGGGGGTTCGGCGCCTTGCTCAAGGGTCTCACCTCAGTCGTGGTATTGAGGGTGGAAGGTGAGGGATGTCACATGCTTCTTCCAAGACAGGTGAAGCCAGCCAATCACAGCGCTGCGTAACACATTCTGAGGAATGTGCTATCTGCCCTCTTCCACATACACAAGCTTACAGGCAGCCATGACTGGCTAGTGTCACTATGATTGACAGGAGACAGAGTATACCATCCCTTCCACCCAGAGGATACGGCCAATTTTGCTCTCTTGGATCTCAGGACGAGAAGGTAAACGCTATTCTGTTGCGCCACTTGGGAGCCTCCAGGTTCATTGGACATCTGATTGCACACAACTGTTCTCAATCACATGCTCCTTTTAAATAACCCAGACTTCCTAAAACACTCTTCGCGAAGTCTTGCTCCTGGCATTTCACTAGTGATAATTCCAAGCCTTATATTTCCACACTGACTTTTGATTTTTAAATAACTTTGCACTTCATGTTTCCCCCTGTTAATTCTCTTTGCTGGTTGCCTGACCTGCACCTTGCAAAGTTATTTGACTTTGTTTCTAGATTTGTGTTTTTGGATTATTTGACTGATTTTTAATAAAGCCTGCACTTGCATCCGACTTCACCAGCTTCATGACTCAAAGGCCAAAGGGGCTACAGTATATTACAAATATAGATAGAAGCTAGAATCTGCAATGCACTGTGCAAATAATTATCAACAAGACTACATTATTTGCATATGCCATCAAATTAGGCTGCTTGGTCTAGCGTTTAATGGAATGTAATCAATTCATCTCGTACAGCTGTGGAGTCTGGGGGTTGTTTAGGTCCGTCCCTAGACTTCCCTCATTTCCTCTACCCAAACAGATGCTTGCAAAATTCAATATCCGCTACCCAACACATTCCGAAGCCTTTATGCTTTTAGCACTAGGTTCCTCCTTCTTACTCGGTAAATGGATGTCTGGGTTCAGGTCTCTTGCAGCTCCAGAAGTCCAGAATTAGAAACTGAATTTCCATAAAAGAAGCTATTTCATGGCAGAAATGATTCTGTGGGAACCTGCAAAACCCACAGCAAGGAAGCACTTACAAACGGAAATGCATATAAAATCCATTTGTGGCCGTGTGCCCGAGCTCGGAAGATCCTATCAGTGATATGATTCAGGCCAAGCACTGTGAAGACGAGAAGGAGGAGGAAGGAAGGAGCGATGCAGCGAAATGAGTGTGTCAGGTGTGCTTTGGGGGATACATAGGCGAAGAACTCCCTGCTCACCACTTTCGAGTGCTTTTGACCTCGCTTTCAGAGAAACCTTGTAAACCAAATCAGTCCAAGCAGTCCAAAGCTGCCCTTACACAAACCACAAGAAAAACTGGAGATGCACCAGTACGGAAGGTAGCATGAGACTATAAAGTGATTTATGCATCACCTTGATGGATCTTGGTGTATTATTTCTATAGCGTTATGATTTTTTTCCCAGTGTAACATATCCAGAGTATATCCATATATTTTTGATCCAAACACATCCATAACATATTCAAGGTATATCCATATATATTTTTGATCCACACAACAGGCTTAAATCTATCAGAACAAATTTAACTCGTTCAGCTCTATTGAATGCTGAATTCTGATTGGTCAGAAGGTGCTGATTCAATTTCTATAGTAACAGCTCATTCCCAGGGACTTGTACAGTGGACACTCTGCATCATTTAAGGTTAACAATAAACACATTTTTAAAACGTGTTGCTATTTAACAACATTTTCTTTAAGGAAATGTTTATTTAACCTTTATGGGAGGAGTCTCAATTGACAGTGTTTTGTAACAGACAGAAGTTTTCCTCCATGGCAAAGTCTTCGTGAGTGAAGTTATTGCACTTTCTGGTTTCTTGGTAACATTTCAAACTGTTTTTTTTTTTTTTTTAACGTCAAGAGAGAGAAAAAAATCTGGCAGAGAGTCTGGCAAGGGAATGAATTTTTAGAGCTGCTCTAACGTCCACAACATTACATGTAACTACAAGTGGATAAAAAGTATGGCATATCATTCATTGATAAATAAAATAATAATAAAAAAAAATCACTGCCAAATTGCTGTGATGTAGGAAAAATAAAGACTTCCTGTTATACGAAAATAATCCACTTTGGGTGGTAACAGTGACTCCATTGTAACAATTGTTTGACTCCATTGTTGATTGTTTTCCTAAAACAGTACATCCCCAAGGCACAGACTGCAATGGCAAAGGTGTATATGATGATATTTCCACTATGTTTTCTTATTTTATCAGACAGAAATTTTATTCACATTGGATAAAATTGGTTTATTTAAGTCTGAACTGTGCACGAGACCAATTTTAATCCAATTAGCTATTAGTCATATTATTATTAACAGATTATTAGGCTGCATGTACTCATATCACTGTTTAAAATTTTTTTGTGTGCATTGGATGTAAACTTCAGCTTTGTGGCTTAACAGCCTTGACAAAGAAACACTCAAGAACAGTAAGAGCTTGAAGAGCTCAGCAGCAGGACCCTATTAACTGAACCATACACTGGACAAGAGACATGTCTGAACATCACATGTTCTCGTTAAGAAGCAGCGCAATTCCAAGCGCAGGTTAAACCTTCTCTCTGAAGACGTTTTTGATTGGACAGATTTTACACTGTCCACCAAACTGGCAGGAGGCTGATTTTGTTTGGAAATCTTGTAGAGAGGCGACTTGTTGGAATCTTCTGAGCCCGGCTGACATTTCAAACCAATAAGGAGTATAAACACGCAGTGGGGGACTTGGCAATCCCACATGTCTCCTGTGCTGCTGTGTACTCCACACACACACACACACACACATGGCCAAAACAAGCTCAGAGACTCAAGGGACATGTTCATAAAGCAATTTCCATCTTCTGGGAGTTCCTTCCCAGCTGACTCTGCAGGGAACCACAGAGGAAGAGTAAACACAAGCCCTGATTCTCCGAATGTCAGCAGAATTCATGCTACACTCAGGAGCCAAAAATAAGTGCTTTATAACTTGGAACCGAACCGAGACAAAGAGCAGTGTGAAGAAGATACAGTAAGAAAGTGTAGCGTTGGGGGGAGCGGCTGATAAACGTATCAATGTCTCAGAAAATAGAGATTTATCTCTTTGGGGGAACCGTTAAATATGTTCTCAGGTTAAAAAATATCCATCTGGCACCCATTATTTTGTTGTCCCTTTGTGTAGCACCCGTAAGCAATTTTTTTTAACCCCTGGGCAAAACCTTAAAAACCCTCAAGGCTTCATTTTTTTTCGTCCTTTTGTGGAAACCTTTAAAAATGTTCCATCTAGGTTTTTTCCCCATTTTATGTGAATCCTTATAAAATACGTTCCTTAAAATATGTTCCATCTAACTCCTTAATTTTTTTCCTTTATTGGAAATCTTAAAAATGTAAACGATTATTTATTTAGTTAGTTTTCCTAGTTAATAATTTAGTTAATGATGGAAAACTAACTAAACTACATACTATTTGCTTTTCACTGCTAAACACTCAGTACAGTGTTTCTACATTTGGTTAAAATGATTAATAAACGTACTCTTTCTGTAGGCTGCACTTCACAGTAAAAGCTTTTGAATTTTATAAAAGTCTAATGCTAAATTGTTATTGTTATTTTTTTATTACATTTCCTCTCACCTGCAGTCAGTTTAATGTTCTTTCAGTCCTTGCGGTTTATTCAAGATGCCTTTTTTTTTTTCAGCTGCTCGGTTGCTGCCTCATTAATGCACCTGTTCACAAGTATGTGACATTTTACTTTCCCTCACAAATGGTAACGGCAAAATGAATAAACATCCTCCTCTAATTTAGATTCTATGTTCACGGTAGCCATGTTAAGCTCTGAATATACAGCATCTATTTATTTTTTTTCTATGAATTTTACCAAAAAGTATCACATCACTGTTTTTTTTATGTTATGACACGGTTATAAGGGTAGAGGTTGGTATCTAAAGTGGATACAAACATACTAATGTGCTAAAATGTGTTAAATCCTGCGGCATCAGAGCTCTTTATGGGTCAATTTCAAGGGCTGAGTTCAGGAACTGGAGTTCAGAATTAAAAGGCACAAGGTCAGAAATGTGTGAAGGCTGATTCTGAATTTAACTTATGAAAAGAGGAGATGAAAACTAGGTTTAAATCTTAACATTAACCTCAGAAAAAGGACAAAAATGAAAGAAAGAAAAAATAGGAAAAGAAGAGAGCTCTATCTTGACAGGCGATTTTAATTCTGCTATCTTTAATGGTTATCAATCGTAATAACGTACTGACCTTACCTCATATAAGTAAGAAAAAAAACACTCCCGATATGCTGTTATTGGAAAATAATCAATGTTAGGTTGGTGTGCTGAAGCGGATTCACTGTTACCACCCCGAAGTTGATTATTTTCCTAAAACAGCACATCGTGGAGTGTTTTATTCCTATTATACCACAGCAATTTTCCAACTATTGCGTCTTTTATTTATTAAAGAATGACATGTCGTACATTTCTTCCCTTTATAGCTGCGTATTGTGGAACGATTTGTCACTCATGATATATCACTTAGAAACTGTTTTCAGTTTTGCACGTCTGGGTCCTGATATTTCTTCTCCATCATTCTTGAGCAAGAGTGCATGCGTCAAGGGAGCAAGAGAGCTCAGGGCGGCACCTTCGGTTACCGCTCCGGTCGATGACAAAAGAGCGAACTCACGGAGTGTGGTGATGATATCGTACTCGTTCTGTGTCATTAGCTAATTGTCCTGCTGTAGCTCCTTTCTCCCTTCATGGAGCCTACGTCCAGGGTGAGAGCAGTGTCAGAGACTAATTACAGCGAATTTGTGCATTCGGAGAGTTAATGATCAGAGACCGAACGTTCTGCCAGCGGCGTTCGCTCATCCATGGGACATATTCTGCTACCCTGGCACACGCAAGCGCTGCACCGGAACTGTTCAAGTCTCTCAGCTCTCATCAATCTGTCCTCTCAGGTGTGTAAAAAAAAACAAAAAAAAAAACAAAAAAAAAAAAAAAAAAAAAAAAAAACAGAGCTTGTCGACACTGAGAACCTGAAACTGTACCACTGATCATCTAGACAGATCAAAATATATTGCAGTTATCCTAGTAGCTGGTTACATAAATAGAAACATAAATATATACACCGTGTCTGGGTTGAGCATGCTTTGCTATCCTCATACAGATTAAACAAGTGAACAAACAGGAAAAAATGTCATCCCATAATCTATACAACTATAAAAACGGCAACCTGAACCATCTGAAATCCAGACACAAACAACCGAGCCGCTCCTGTTCAATCCATATCCCAGGCTTCCGTTTTAATACAAAAGAAAATGACTGCACTGTAATTTGGAGCTCCGTCAGAGAAGTATTCACTGACCTATTTTCAAGGACGTGAACGATCGCCCGTCGCAGCAGCTTTTTGCCAAAGCCGAAGCAAAAACCTCCATCACAGGAAACATAAATATACATCAGCCGCTGATTACCTTACATTCACCTTCATTGGGATGCGACTAACCTACTCGGCTGTGGATCATATTATACTGATAGCATGACATCCCAGAATGTTTCAGTCAGCATAGGTGACTGATGCAAATGGCTCGATTTTTGGTGTAAGTGAAATGGTGCAGATGAAGCATGGACAGAAGGCCTTTGTGATAAAAAAAAAAAAAAAAAAAAAAAAAAAAAAAAAAACCAGAGCGATTTAAAAATGACTAATTCAGAAATGGATTTTTAAAAAATTCTATAAAGACTGTGTTCAGGGAATGGCGTTATGAGCTAAAACTTAAGGCAAAGGCCAGAAAAGTGTTAAGCCACATTTCGAATTTAAGTTATGAAGGGAATAATGTGTGTGTGCGTGTGTGTGCGTGTGTGTGTGGTGGGGGGGTGGTGGAGGTGTTGGGGCAGAAAAGGGGGGGGCTAGAAAAAGTCCAACTCAAAACTTTTAGCTGAAATGTGAATGATAATTAAGTATGATGGGAAAAAAAAAAAGCATTTTTTAAAAAAAAGAAAAGAAAATACAAGTGAGACATGCAGAATGCAGTGTGGGTGTCAAGGAGAACAGAAAGATGCTCTTTTCTTTTACCGAGACCTTTTATGCCTAGAAAAAAATAGGAGAGGAGACGAGAAGAGATGACGCCTTGGATATGTTGAAGTCATAATTCTATCCTTAATTAGCCTCATATATTTTTTCTCATCACCCTTCAACCATCTTAACAACTGCTAGGTATGTGGTCTAATCAGCCTCCTTTGTGCTCTGTATTCACAGAGATCTTCGCTGTGCTTCTCCCACAACCCATCTGCATTCACCATGGAGTTTATCTCAAGCTTTAATGACATCTTTCTCTTTTCAGAAGTTGCTTGATGGAGGCGGCCAATAAAAAAAGAAAAGAAAAAAAGAGCTCTATTCATTTACAACTGAAAGGGTGTACTTATATATCAGACGAATGTTCATTCGTTCTTCAAGGATTTCTTTGCAATGTGTCTATTAACCTTGAAAAGCGGTTCAATGAGATAACCACGTGAAGCGGAATGAATCAGAATGACGCACTTTTTTCCCCTCTATAGGTAGATGTATTTGGTGATGTATGACCTTGTTACCACTGGAATTAGTTTCTAGCTGCAAGGAACTAGTTACTGTAAGTAAAGAATAAAACATGCTGTTATAGCAAAAATAATCAACAATGAGGTGTGGAATGCGACCCAACTGTTACCAGCTGAAGTTGATTATTTTCCTATAACAGCATGTCCCACAGTGTTTTATTTCTTCTTATACCAAAACAGTTTGAAAAAGATTACAATTATTTATTAATGAAAGAACGTCACCTCATACTTTTTATTCTTTTAATGTTGTGGGAAGTCTGTGAAACCTGATCTGATCATTTACATTACAGCAGCTATAAACAGTCATTCTCTCACCAGCCTCTCTTTTTCCCTCTCCCTGTGCCTTAAATAAGACACTGGAGACTCCTTCCATAAACGTAAAATAAACATCTCCGCAGTGAAAACCACCACATCAATGTCTACACGCTTTTTTAAAAATCTGTTCATGCGAAGCATCCACCATACGAGTCCCTGTGAATGAGCTGTTACTATAGAAACGATAGAAAAGATATTAGAACGAGTACGTCAATATAAACCTTACAGCCCGAACGACTGTTATAGAAAATGAATCAGCACCTTCTGACCAATCAGAATCGAGCATTCAAAGCAAGCGTGGCATGTCAAAGTGTCAAAATAAAACTCCTCTTTATCAAAATGTGCTTTTTACCTTATGCGCATGAAAGGTGGCGCTGAAAATTAGAGTCAAGTCCTCTTATGAAATTACTTACTTTTGTTCCACGTACATGCTCTATCCTGAAAGAAAGGTGTTTTAGAGAGTAGGATCCAGCTGAGAACAGAGCCGGTTACTATGCAACTAGTACTCGCTTTCCTCTCTCAGAGGCACTCGGAGGAAGAAAAGACAGAAAGATATCAGTGAAGGGCTCAAAATTTAGAAAGCTTAACACTTCTTGTGCAGTCATGGAGGAAAAAAAAAAAAAACCACTAACCATATTTTCTTGTCAGTTTTGTTTCAGAATAAACTCCAAAGTAGACGATGCCTCAGTCTGACATTCTGTGACTTTAAAACATTAGCAGTGAAAATGAATGAAAAGCCAAAAGCGTACGCATTTCTGTAGAGAATTAAAGGTCTGATATTGTGATTTTTTTTTTCTTCCTTAGCAAGTGTGAAATCTGTCCATGGTGCAGTTCCTTCAGTCTGACGCTGAAAAAACTCTCAGTACTAAAATCACCGCCCGTGTCTTTATCTCACACAATAACTGAGTGAACCATGGCTGAAATTATCAGTGATGTTATGGAAAGTTCATCATTCTGACCAATCAGATTCAAGAATTCAACAGGCCTGTGGAATAAATTTAATAAATTTCTGTAAATCAGAAATAATAATTATTTAATGCTTGTTTTATGAATGTAAATATTCATTTTCCCTGAAAGATTTTTTTCCTCCAAATATCTGTGGGCTAAAAAAAAAAATCTGAGATTTAAAGACAGTGGCTTGCATAAGTATTCAACCCCCCTTGAACATTTCCATATTTTGTAGTGTTACAACCTGGAACTCAAAAGGATGTAATTAGGATTATATGCCATGAATCTATACAAAGTTACCCATAACATTGTATAACATTTAAGTTATTTACTAATAAAATAAAAGTTGTGACTGCATAAGAATATACCCCCTTTACCATCAGAAATCACATACAGTATGGAAAAGTACGGATACAAAACGTTTGGTTATGAATAATATCCCAAACTTTGAACATACCGCAGAGGACCGTTATTAGAAAATGGGAAGAATACACAATTGGCACAATCACAATTCTGCCTAAATGAGAACATCCACGTCTCAATGAGTGACCAGGTAAAGTTAGAGAAGTCACAAAGGATAACACTTAACATGATGCTAGCACCACCATGCTTCATTGCTCCATTTCAGTTCCAGGTTGAAACAGCACAAAATGCGTACTGGCACCATACATATTCAATTCAATTCAATTCAATTCAAATTTATTTGTATAGCACTTTTAACAATGGACATTGTCACAAAGCAGCTTTACAGAAATAAATGGACTCACAAAAAAAAAATATTGTAAATATGTGAATTTATCCCTAATGAGCAAGCCAGAGGCGACGGTGGCAAGGAAAAACTCCCTGAGATGATATGAGGAAGAAACCTTGAGAGGAACCAGGCTCGAAAGAGAACCCATCCTCATCTGGGTGCAATGGATAGTGCAATTATAAATAAATCCCTTCTATTATTGTGTACTATATGGACAAATAGTGCAATTGTGCAACCAATAAATTCATCACAGTTTTTGCAAGATGTCCGGTTGGTTAAAATCTATCCACTGTCCACTGATGGAGTCCTGAGTACGAAGGTGTTCATGGCAACCGCAGCCCCAAAGCCACTACAGCAATCGCACTCCCAGGCCATTACAGTACAGCTCCCCATATGTGATCCCCAAGCCATCTCCACAGCCCCCAGGTGGCACCATCCCCAGCAAACCAAACGGTTCTTCAGACCGTCCATATAAGGCCACCCCCAGTAGCAGCGAGCGAACTCAACTGATGAGAACTCCAACCAGAAGTAGGGCATCAGGATGGGTCAAGCAGCGAGGAGGAGCAGAAGGGGCATCAGGATGGGTCAAGCAGCGAGGAGGAGCAGAAGGGGTCAGGATCACTGGCATCTCAGAAGCAGCATGTGTATCACTATTCCCCAGTAAAATTCCTCTAAAACCGTGCGTGACGAGTGTGACCATAGGGGAATAAAACCACTGTGGCTCTTAAGGCAGCGAGTCAGTGGATCTGATAAGAGGTAATCTCTTCTGAGACGATGTGCTGTTCATGCAGTTTCTTTCTCCTCCACATATCTGAGTGGACAACACAAAGATTAGGATGTTCCTCCTGTTTTTCATAGATCAGGCTCAAAAAAAAAAAAAAGCCTCACAAATGCAAGTTCATAATACTGTAAAAATAAAGCCATCTATCAAAATGAGAGAACATTTAGGATGAGGATAAAGAGCGGGGTTAGAGATCGGATTTTGAAGCGGGGCTAGTTAACCAAACGTGCTGTATTTTGGGGGTGGGGGGTGGGCTCAGGGGGGCGTGGCCAGACACATGGAATGTGTCGTGTATATGTTATGTCATTACAGCGGTAGTACCAGAAGCTGGTTATGAGTCAGATGTAATCACTAGCATTAGCGGTTGGTCATTTTTTTAAAGAAATGAATCGCCCATTAACAAGAGCAGGAATGCTGCAAAACTGAAGTCGGTACTGTAAATAAACGTAAGTTTATTTGAAGAGATCACCTGTAACTAAGCTAATTATAACATCTAAATAAAGGTACATAAAGTGCATGTGCTCTGTGGTAAACAGCAACGGAGATACAGTACTTACTGAATTTTTGTATAGTCAAGTCGCCCTAATAAACAACACGCTGTTTCATTTTCTTCATTAAAAACCCCTTCATGTTTTGTGAGTGAAGACATTCACAGCTTTACAAGACAAGACAAGGTAAGATGCATCAGACAAAGATGTTTTGTTGCTCTGCTCTAAGGTCAGATAGCAGGTTATTAAGGTTTGTGTAGGATACAAAATAGGCAAAAAGGAAACACACATCACAAAAGACAAACACACTGTATTTCTGTCAAGCTTAAAGCTTAAAGACACCCCGTTTTCCCACAGACATTTAAATTGTCGATTGATAGAGATCACGGGAGTTGGAATCTATCGGCAATTGCAGATACTACCGTCAGTCGTCTCAAGCCTAACATGTGAGTATCAATCATCCTGAGCCCAGGTTACAGCCTGTGTGGAGTTTCCCATGTTCTCCTGCTGTGTAAGTTTCTTCCAGGTTCTCTGGTTTCCTTCCCCTCCCAAAAAACATCCTGTTTTGGGTACGGTAAATTCCCCTTAGGTGTGAATGTCTGTGCATGATGCAGTGTGATGGCCTGGGGTCTCATCCAAGGTGTATTCCGTCCTCTTGCCCAGTAATCCCAGGATAGACTCCGGATCCACTGTGACCCAGGCCAGGATAAAACTTACTGAACAGGACAGATTTCAACAGAACGACACAATAAATTCACCGTTTTTTTTTACTTTCTTCCTTCCTTCCTTCCTTCAAATCCAATAACTTCCTTCTGTTCTTCATTCCTTGCTTCAAATCTGAGCTCTTCCTTCATTTCTTCATTCAAGTTTGATCTCTTCCTTCCTTCAAATCCAATCCCTTCCTTCCTTCCTTGCTTCCTTCCTTCAGATTTGACCTTTCTTCCTTTCTTTCAAATCTGATCTGTTCAATCCTTCCTTCAAATCCAATCTCTCCCTTATTTCAAATGTGATCTCTTCTTTCCTTCCCTCTTTCCTTCCTTCCTTCCTTCCTTCCCTCATAATAATTTAGAATTACACAAATAAATGTCTGGATTACAAATATTCTGAAAAAGAACTAAAAAGAAAGAAAGAACTTAAAAATATTTTTATACTGTATACACACACACACACATAATACATATGTATATATATGTATGTATGTATATACGTATATATATATATATATATATATATATATATATATATATATATATATATATATATATAAACACTGTTATAGATTTTTACTTCATGACTTCTACATTATCAAGTCAGTACAAAAAACATCTTAGATTTCCAAACATTAGTTTTCCAGCACAAAATTAAATGTTAAATGTTTGTAGGTCAGTAAGAAAGCAGCATATTACATAAGAGACACTTTTCAGACAGAAAACATAATGAAGCCTGCTGGGTTTTGATGCAAAAATAGATGCAATGCAACAGTCAGAGTCTCCAGAAGACCTGTGGCTGCTTCTGCAAGATGCTCAGTAACACTTACAGCTCATTTCCTTATAAAACTGCACTAATTGTACCTGAGACTACTATTTTTGTTTAAAGCAAAGGGTCGTCACACCAAATATTGACTTTGTTTCATTTATTAGTGTTTACTGCTTTTTATAGTATTTTTTAATGTTTTATGATGGCATCTTTGCTCTACAGCATTTCTTTGCATGTGCCTAAGACTTTTGCACAGTACTGTATATATATATATATATATATATATATATATATATATATATATATACATATATATATATATATATATATATATATATATATATATATATATATATATATGGGTGTGGGTGTGTGTATACTGGCAGCATATCAGTATATTAATAAAAATACAACAACTTCCAGCTGAACAAAAAGAGAAAGTGAAGGTGCGAAGTGTTTTGCACTTGTGTGACTATAAAGCAATGCTCGTCGGCTAAGTTCCAAAGGCCAGGGACATCTGCCTCCTCCATTCTCTCATCACTGTGAATAAAGCGAGTACAGATGCACAGAGAGAGAGAGAGAGAGAGAGTGTGAGAGAGAGAGAGAGAGAGAGAGAGAGAGAGAGACAGGGGGGCATAAACACCAGAGATCCTGTGCATTATTTACATTAAAGGAGCTTTAAACACTCTGGACTTTTCCCCTGGGTCCTACAACTTTCAGGCAACAATTCCTCATGAATATGGAGCTGTACTGATGTGAACATGTTAATAAAATCTAAGAGATTTTTCCCCCATATTTAAAAGCCATCTATCTTGTAATTTTATTTCACTTTATACTTTATACTCTTAATACCCCAGTACTGCCCTGACACTTTCACATCACTCAGAGGACTCCTTCCATCCTTCCTTCCTTCCTTCCTTCCTTCATATCTGGCCACATCCGTCCTTCCATTGCGCCTAAAATCAGACTGACTTTCAAATATTAGGTATAGGTGTTTTTCCTTCCTTCCTTCCTTCCTTCCTCCATATCTGATACTTCCTTCCTTCTTTGCATAAATTCAATCTATTCCTTTCTTCAAATGATCTCTTCATTCTTTCAAATCCAATCCCTTCCTTCCTTCCTTCCTTCCTTCCTATTCAAGCTTGGCCTTCCTTCAAATGATCTCTTCATTCCTTCAAATCTGATTCCTTCCTTTCTTGTTTCAAATTTGATCTCTTCATGTCTTCAACTCTGACACCTTCCTTCTTTCCTTCAGATTCAATCACTTCCTCCCTTCCTTCCTATCTGATCTTTTCTTTCCTTCTTTCCTTCCTTCTTTCCTTCAGATCCGATCACTTCCACCCTTCCTTCCTATCTGATCTCTTCCTTCCTTCAAATCCAATCCCTTCCTTCTTTCCTCCCTTCCTTTACATTCAATCTCTGCCTTCCTTCAAATGATCTCTTCCTTCAAATCTGATTCCTTATTTCCTTCAGTACCGATCATTTCCACCCTTCCGTCCTATCTGATCTCTTCATTCCTTCAATTCTTATCTCTTCCTTCCTTCCTTCCTTCCTTCCTTCCTTTGTGCCTAAAGTTAGACTGAAATACTAGGTGGTTTTCCTTCCTTACATCCTTCCTTCCTTCTGTCAAATCTGACATTGATATATTTTCTGATCCAATCCAGTGATTCACTGTATTTTATGGTGAACGTGTGTGATGTTGATATTGATACTGCACATAAACACACAACACAATGAGCCTGTGATATCAGTATCAAATTAAAAATGAAACATCTATTTCATTTAATTCTTAATTTTTCAATCAGCCCTTCCCTTCTTCTTTGGGCAAACAGACTTTTCAGAAAAGAACTCTTGTGCATTCTGCTATGCAGTATTGCTTTCCTGATCGAGCAAAAAAAAAAAAAAAAAAAAAAAAACCACATGTATTGATAAGGGCACATGGAACTGTCTTGGTGAGCACAATACACAAAATCAACACTACAGACAGATTTTATTTTCCTCAAATGGGCAAATCTTTTGCAGTCCATTGCTCAGGATGTATAGCAAGACTGAGCGAGTGTGAAAATCCTCAATACAACCTGAGAGTGTGCTTTATACTCATGTCCCCCCGTATTGGTCTCCCTGAAATTACTGTAATAAGTGGATTTGGAGTTCTTTGTGATCATCGCAGTGCACAAGCTACAGACATGAAAGCTGACTTTCCACACTGCTATCAGTCCTGGCAAATTGAGCAGAACCTATATAGAACATAGCAACCATCACTTCAAGAGCGATGAGAAAATGATCAAGTCAAGGTTGATTGCGGTCTCATATACACATAGAGGCTAGGACCAACAACAAAAAAAAAAAAACTACAGCTCCAAGAGCAACACACAGGAGAAAAGAAAAGCTGCCAATACTGTCAATATGTGTTAGATGAAAGAAACACACACAGACACTCACAAAAACACACACACAAACAAGACAGAAGAAGCATCAGTTTAAGCTAAATGGTTATACAGTTAATAAATCATTACATCACAGCTTTTGTTGAATGCTTGATTCTGATTGGTTGGAAGCTGCTTCGTTGACACGATGACGTTTTCTGTGTTTATTATACACTTATAGAAGGAGTCTCCAGTGTCAACACTTTCTAACTGTTTCCAAACATGGCAAAGTCTTCAGGAAAGAGGAGTTTGTGCTTTGCGGGTTCTCAGTAACACAACAAACTCCATTTTTTTTGTCTCATTAACTTCAAGACAGAGAAGACATATGCTATAACATAAGTCATAACAGGAACTTTCTTGTTTCAGCACAGGTTCCACAACATTAAATATAACTATACATGGTTAAATATATGATGTGTCAATGTTTAATAAATTAAATTTAAATCATTGGTGATGTGCTGTGGTATAATATAATGAATAAAAAACTTCAGGACAGGCTGTAATTGGAAAATAAGCGACTTTGGGGTAGTAATGGCCTCCTGGTTTCTTGTTGGGCTGCATCACACAACCCTGTTTTTAATTATTTTCATGTTTTATTTGTTACTTCATGAATCATTTCCTTCATTTTTGTGTTCAAACTCTTCTGTCCAACCCAAGGCTTTGGTGCTTCTTATACATAGATGAAGCTGAATATCTCTTAAAGTGAACCAACTAAAGCTGACATTAATCAGAATCAAATATATGATAAATGCTAACACCATGGGACATACTTACAATTTTATTCAAACTGTACGCCATTTTCTTGAGGATTTCTCTTTTATAATCATTTGATGGAACTGTTAAATGGGGCACAGTGCCGTAGGCCAGTGATTAGTGCAATTTAAAGATCCATCCATGCCAATATCTATTCTCACTTGCTGTGAGTGCAGTCCAGACGTGGAAGGAAGGAGGGAACAGGAAGGTAACGCTTCAATACACAGGGACTGGCTTCCCATTAAAAGTGCAATGCTGAGTATTTGTACCATTCTTACATTTACAAATGATGTACAGATATTGATTAAACATCTTTGTTGAAAGAGCGTGATCAAGGCAGGTGTATCGCACAAAACACAGAGGCATTACAGACACGCCCCTAAGAGTACGTCACCCCATGTCCCATTTTTAATAATGACATTTTAATTTTATTTAAAAAAAAAAAAAGAACTTGTGGGCAAATGAGACAGCATCCAAGTGTGAGTGCATAGCGTGTGTTTTATTTAAGGCCAAACAAGAAGCATTATCCAATGTGGGGTCAAAAACCAGATAGGCAACAATAAACTAGAATAATCCATGATCATAAATAGAAGAACAGACGAGAATTGAAACCAGAAAACCCTACGGTACAAGTGGACAAACCAAACAATAAATAAATGAGGTAACACAGAACAGGTGAACACAATCAGGGATGAAACAAATGACAGGACTAGGGGGCGGAGACATGAGCAGAAGAGAAACAAAAACTTAAGCACATGTGAAGGGGGAATCCGTTTTTGGATCAAGGACTGCAACGACAAACAAGTATGTTATTTGGCATGACAGGATTTGGCGTGTTTATGGTGAACTATAACGTAACCTGTGAAGTAAAACGAGATAATGGAAAGGTAGCTAGCTGCCTGCTGATCTAATGTGGATGAAGGCCAATGGTTGATGTGCATTCTAGGAGGCGGGGCTTTGAGTGAATGGGCATGGATAAGAAGGTATAGTTAATGAGTTAATTACTAATTTCATACAATTCCCTTCATAGCTGAAATATTTATATCATAGCTCTTTGTTCTTCTCCTATGTCTATTAGTGTGGAATGTAATGTATTATTATTATTATTACTTCATTAAGATAGAAAATAATGATGTAACAGTTTCAATACTGTGAAAAAAAGGAATAATTGTATGTTTGAAACCAAGTGGCATCTGATACACAACACTCTCCAAGGTGTCTTCCATTATTTGCTGTCTCGTGTATATACATATACATACATACACACACACACACACACACACTGTATATATATATATATATATATATATATATATATATATATATATATATATATATATATATACACATATAGATATATAGATATATAGAGAGATAGGAGTAGGAGGAGGTTAGGCTGTACATCCACCCACGCTCAAACCACTTCACATGTTTTTTTTGGTTTTTTTTCAGAACTTAGCTGTCAGTTCAGGTGTTTGAAATGTCTATCTGAGAATTTAAACAAACAACAAGTAACATCCTTAACCCCATTTCGATGTGATTTGTTTCGCATGGGGTCATGAAGCACTGGGGTTATTCCATATTTAACACATGCTGCTAGAAAATATTTTTATTTCCAAATTGGATATGCAAAGTGTTTTTCTTCAACCTAATTTACTTACATTAATGGAACAAATTAAACAACTATAATGTTCTAATAATTACTAATCATTTTCACAGAACTCAAAACATGAAGGTGTGATAATTTTTTTTGGACCAAAATGTCTTATTTTGCCAGCAAGTCCCACTTCTTTTTTTATTAGAAAAAAAGTTTCTTGGCCACTGCTATGTAATCATTTAAGAATTTAGTTGTTATTGTTTGCCAATTAGGAAAAATTAATGAAATGATTGGAAGAAACTAAAAAAACAGTGGAGACACAGTGAAGCATGGTGTTGGAAGCATCAAACTGGAAAAATGATGTTTTTTTTTCCCTTTTACTTCAATATTATGGGCTATTTTGATGTAGATTCATGACATATCTCAATTAAGTGGTCGGAACACTACAAAATGCAGGAAGTGGTGAATACGTTAAATATTGAAAATGAAACTGAAACATCACATCAGAAATTAAAATCGTATCGAACCTGAATATTGAACATAGTATCAGTAAAGATCAAAAAACTAAAAAGTTAAGATTTTCTTTCTTTATCTTTCTTTATATTTTGCCAAGCCATCATGCATTGCTTTTATTCCATATCAAACTGTTATATTTCATTTCCATTACTATGTGCATTGAGGCAATACTGAACTAGCTAAATGATATACTTTATTATACTTTGACAATCCCATTAAAAGCATGTATGAAGCAATATACGTACATAAGTACGTACATAAGTATATACATTACGTGCATAAGAGTGTGTTCAGAGCACAATAAGTCGACAGAGAACAATCAGAGCTTCATTAAACATCACAGCTCTGCACTACGACCTCTGAATTAACCCTGAATACAATGAAAGATTATGATCAATACTGAATCCTCTCGAGAGACGCACCACTTTAACTGCTTAACTACAGCGAAAGGATAGAAAAGAGCCATCATACCACACCATATTAAGAATTTATCCCTGAAAGGAATTCCGTATTATAGCCTGAATTCTTTGTATGTACAAATGTTTAGTACTAATTATGCTGGACCTCGCTTTAATTCCGCCGTATTCCCAGATGAGGCTTTTGTATGCCACTTTCAAACGTAATGCCTAAACCACAGGTAAAGGAGGATTTACGCGCTATTCTGACTTCTTAAATCCTAACAAATTAGGCTGTCTGAAAATGGAAAGAGCAAGAATGGTTTAAAAATTGGTCTCTTCAAGCCTGAAAAAGCCTTTTTTCCCCCCTCAATTCATTAGAACCTTTCAAAGTTCATGATCTAAAATAGTCTTGAACCTGAAAAGCACTCCTAAGCAATGCTTCAGGATCCACATATTCCACTGCAGCAATATTATAAATACTGCAGGATATAATAGCTAGAAAATCATGATTTCACCTTGAGTAACATGCTTAATAATAATAATAATAATAATAATAATAATAATAATAATAATAATGTCACCAATAATGAAGTAAAGTTTAAATATAAAAATATAAAAAAATATATAAAGTGTTACTTTTCCAAATGCTATATATTATTAATATCTTAAGCAATGCATTTCTTTCATAATTCGTTTATCTTTATCCTTTACCATTAAGGGTGCAGGTTTGCACAATTTTTAAGAGTTTATACAGGAAATAGCTGTGCGTCTGGGCAACTGTCCTTATTTTCATGTGCTGTATCATCATTTTGATAGATGCTAGAGAAAATTGCACCATTGCTCTTCTAAAAATGGAGGTTTATTTACATAAAGTCCAGGTGGTTGGGTTGTAAAACTCCATTTTTTGGCTGTTGGTGCTCTCATGGGGCCACTTCCCAAAATTTGTGTCTCTGGAAAAGTAAACACATGACCACTTGTTCTCCTGGAAGTTAGCCAGTTTCGCTAGGTTCTAACTTCTGTTCCTGCTAAATTTTCCTTGTTTCAACTTTTAAAAACAGAAGCTGACACGTCTACTTGCAAATTACTCTCATATTTATATTCATTAAGGAGGACACGATGTAGCTGAACATCATATTGCATCAACCAAACTTAAGATCTGCACTTTATTTATTGCCAAAAAGGAAGTATTTTCACAATTCTACTCCAAAAGCTCTGGACAGCACTGACTCCTCAGCTCCGGATAATTTATTATGCGGATAGTCCTGTCAAGGCTCTCCTGGTAAATTAGAGTCACTGAGGGCCCTCTGAGTCATCGGTACTTACAAGATAAGTATCAACCCAAGCAAACAAACAAACGCTTGTCGTCCAGATGCCGTATCAGGGATGATGTATGGGGCAGTGATTGTGAGGCTGTGTGGGTGCAGGCGAAATTTAGCAGAGACTAGAGATGTTTGCACTGGGATGCAACTGGAAGCTCAGACACTAGGCATGACACTGCATGCAAACACAACATGGCACATGGAATCCTGGTAATTTCATGAGACATCCACTGCCACATTGCGTGTTACGATAGGGGATCTATGGGCTGCTTCTCGTAAAGCACGAAAAAAAGAGAGAAAAAAAAAAAACCATTAAAAGTTGCATTTTAGTTGTGATATTTCTGTCACAGGTATTCACATCACAATAACTGGGCTTAAAAAATGTTTAAAAATCAACCTTAGCCTGTAACTGAGCATAACTGGTGATAAAAAATATTGTACTGCATGTTGGTATTGAATATCTGCACATCGCATTAATTAATAATATTTATTTATTTATTATTTCCCCTCATTTTCTCTCCAATTTCATCACCTGCCAATTCCCACCCACCAGCCAGCTTTCTTTTATCTCTCTCTCCTTTCATGACAGCTACCAACTGGGGAGGGTGAAGGCTAACACATGCTTCCTCAGAGACACGTCAAGCCAGCGAACTGTATCTTTCAGTTACAGTCAGAGGAAAACTCTATCCGCCCTCTTCTGCATACATGAGGATGGCTGTGGCAACATTGAAATTCAGACTCGCAATCGCTCTCGACAATAATGCATTTCTGTTGTGCCAGGGAAATGTTTTTTTATGAATTTTGGATGATGTATATGTCCGTGCATCCAAATCTACTTACTACCTGATGTCTCTCACTTTTTTTCCTCAATTTCCTTGTTTAGAGAATCCTAGGTAATGCACAGACAGTAGTGCTACACTCCATGTGATTTTATATATATATATATATATATATATATATATATATATATGTATATATATGTATATATATATATATATATATATACATATATATATATATATATATATAGATAGATAGATAGATAGATATAGATATATATACACACACACACACACACACACACACACACACCTGTAGCTGACTATATGGACACACAGCAGCCAAAGACATAGGTACAACAGAAATACATTGTACACAAATAATAAATGGACTATAATATTATTCTTATTTGTTTGAATATTTAACTACATTCAGTTTTACTTTCAGGAGGTCGCACAGGCTTTAGATGCAAATGCAGGTTTATTAAAATATCAAAGCAGACAACCCAGAGAATGAATCAATCTCAAATACCGTACACTAGGCAAGGGCAAACTCAAACTATACAGAACTGAGCCATAAGCAGAAAATCAGAACAAAAGTCTCAGCCTTGTCATTGACAAAACGCGAGAGCAAGACTTCGCACTGGACAGGAGAACATCCGTGTTATTTAAAGGCATCAGTGTGATTGGGAACAGGTGAGTATGATTAATAATCCGGGGATAACAAAGAGGATAGAAGTCATGTGACAAACCAGGTGATGCGGTCTGTAGTTCATTAGCCGGCTAAGGATCTTGGGAAATGGAGTGTGTGCTTTTAAGTGTGGCTGATGGTGACATGACAACTATTATTAATTAAACACAAATCCAAGAATTTAAAAAAAAAAAACAACAACAAAGAAAAAAGAAAATATTTAACAGATATATAGATTACAGATGCAATTATTTTTGCTTGACAGCAACATCAATTTAATAACACAGTTAATGCTTCATTTTTAGAAATAAAACATGTTTACAAATACAGGTTTTTTTTAAATAATTTAGACAAAAATGAAATCAAATTACAATTCAGTTTAAAACGGAATCAATTCTACAAACTGAATAAAATTCTTAACTCTACCAAAAGTTGTACTAATTTCTAAGGAAATTGGCTAACAGGTTGGTCCCACGCAGTCTCGATGATATTTTATCTCAGCAATGTGATCTATCACTACAGTAGTATTGAACGTTACATAATAAAAATACAAAAGTCTCTCGACAAAACTGAATTTTTAGAAAGAAAATTAAAAAAAATCTGAAATTCAACTACAGACATATAAGATAAAGATTGTATACATATACACCCATAGACACAGGAATCCTTTGAATAAGACGTTTAGTATATGTGATGCATGTTTAAATAGCTGTACATTGGATGATTAAATACAGAACATAGTTTCTAAAACATTTGTACATCGAGTGTGGATTATATTTAAAAATACATAAAATTCCAGCAGTGAGAATGGTTCTGACAGCTGTAGCCGACACGCTGAGCCGACTTCTCTTTCTTGCTCTCACAAAGCTGCTGGGGAGAAAACGGACGTGCCAGGCAAACTGAAATATCGCCTCTGTTTTCTCTAAGATTAAAGTATTGCCACCTGTGGCTTTGTTCGGCGCAGACAAACAAACTCTCTGGTTCTTATGATCAATAGTTTGCTCTGTGAGGTAAATGAGTCAGAGTGCTACACATATTTTAACAGAAGATGAAGTATGAGCCTGTGTTTTTTAGTCAAGTGTAGTATTTTGAGTAGTACTTTGCTAATCAAGTTGACAATTACACAATGACAAACTGATTAATCGATGGCTCAAATGTTACTGAAAATACAAGTGAAAGAAAATGCTTATTAAATGTGAGTGGCTGAGAGATACAAGTTGTCCCAGATGCAAAAAATATGTCTAAAATGTTGCAGTATCATTAATGCATGTACAAAAAAGCAAGGAAAAAAGCTAGTGGAAGACCGAAAGCGTAACTTGCATATGGCTTAATGGTCAATTCTGATTCATCACCACTTATATATACTATACACTATATATATATATATAGCCGACATACATACATATATATACATACATATATATATATATATATATATATATATATATATATATATATATATATATATATATACACATACTGTGCCTAAATATATTACCCTACATGCGGCAAAGCCATAGACAACCATTCATGTTGGTTGACTGGATGATGTGTGTACATAGCTAGTAAAGATAGCTTGCTTTGCTAATCTGCCAATGATTAGTGTTTACATTTTGGCTACTATCGTTTGTCATTGGAATTAAAAAAAAAAAAAAAAAGTAAAATAAAATCAGACAGTAGCAGTCGCTATACACACACAAGGGACAAACTACACGTGGTACAAACACTTGTGACTTGCTAGTGTGAACACAGGGTTACATGCAATGGTTAGTGTAGTCTGATACTGCACATGTCTATACTGTGCCTAAAGAAATCTCACTTCCCAGTTCCCAGTTGTCACCCACCAATCTCACTATTTTCAGTGAGATAAAAAAAATCACGTTTTTATGCCATGTGCCGATGCTGAGAATGTGAAAACACACACACACACACAGAGTGTCATCAGCATTCTGATAGTCTGTTATTTCCAAAAGAGCACATCCATGCATCTTTTTGAGCGTCTGTTTTGGCGTAAACATTCTGTTCATTATACAGAAGGGGAGACATCCTGCTTGTTTCAGAGACACCATAACACACAGAATCTGTCCCATTACACACAAATATGTGACATGCTCAGTTGTGCGGAGTCGGAATGTCACAAGGAGTCAAACCAGATTTTAGGTAAAACAAAAATGTGGGCTGTGTGGGGTTTAATTATTAAAGCAGACGTTATAATAAAGTGTCAGATTTCACGCTGAGCTCGTGCTAGCAAGAGATAAGTCACTTGTATCTTGTATTAAGGTACCTGTATTTATACCACAGCACTGTTGGATTCTGCTTGGACAGCAGGTGTTGATTAATTTTCTATACCTGCAGCTCTGACAGCAGTTCTGGATGTAATTCAAATCACAGATTTATATCAATGCACTTGTTCTAATACATTATCGTTTCTGTAGTAACAGCTAATTCACATGGATTTGTATGGTTGACGCTTCATATAAACATTTTTTTTAAAGTGTGTAGTTGTTGATATGGTGAATTTTTTTTTTTTTATCTTAACTTCATATGAGAGAAAAAAGAGAAGCTGGTGACGGACACGACCGTTTATAGCTGCTACAATGTGCTATGAAGTGATAACAGGAACTAGCCTGTTTCACAGACATTCCACAACATTAAATGTAACTATAAATGGATAAAAGATACAATGTGGCATGCTTTATTTTTAATAAAAAAAAAAAATTTAAAGGAAATTGCTGTGATATAGTAGTTTTCTGTAACAGCACACGCCACTGTGTTTTATTCCATACACGTGGAACATGATGCTGTTTATCAGAACTGTCTGCTGTACAGAATCTGAATCAAGGCCCGGGAAAATAGCATGCAGGCAAATCTAAGTGAATGAGAAGCTCTTCTGAGACGATTCGTCTGAGGAAATCAGAGCATTCAAAGCCGTAATGACGAGCCAAGTGGCTGGAGTGCTCGGGTGGTTCCTGCTCTCTACAATCTTAACTCATCGCATGTCATCCAGCCTTCCATTTTCAAAAAAAGGAGCTGAGGGCTATTGACTAAAACATGAAAGACACAGTGATGGACTGATGATGGAGGGTTGTTAGAGCAGACGTTTGATTTGGAGAGGCGTAATGATGCCACACTATTGTAGCGATTAAACAAATAGCCGTCATACCTTTGATTTTCTAGACAGTCATGTAAATCATCTCAGGGATAGTAGCATGATAATAGAGGGAGGGATGTCAGTATTGAGGGCTGTAGTTCTGTAGAATCTGCAGTGATGGATTTTTTTTTTCTACAGAACTACAGCCCTCAATACTGACATCCCTCACTCTATTATCATGCTACTATCCCTGAGATGATTAACATGACTGTCTAGAAAATCGAAGAAGATATGAGATAGGGATACAACAGAATATGTATATATTATTCAGAATGAACAAATGATAAAAATACAGATATGAATAGAAGATGGCCTATTTTTTAAAAATTATTTTGGTTTAGTTTTCTTTTTTTTTTTTTTTAGAAAGAGTGCCAGAAGACTAGAGGTGTGGATCAGACTGGGACCCCATGGGACACAAGTAAAAAAATAAATAAATAAATAAATCACACGAGTGGGAGGTTTTTTACTTGTTGATGAGTAGTCCGATATGAAGCTCATGATGCTCACTTGAACATGAGCTGCTGCATGATGAATTTTCAACTTCCATTTATTCATCCTTAGTAACTGCCTGGTCAGGGTAGTGGTAGTTTAAATCAGGCTACTAGTTTGTTTATATTTTGGGAATTACAACCAAGTAAATGAGGCAGAATTCACACACCATATTGACAGTGATGCCATTTCAACCTCTGTTTTTTTTTTTTCATTTTTTTTTTAACTTATTTTTCAGTGCTTCCTGGGGCATAGTGATAGAGTTCCTATCTAAAAAAAAAAAAAACAGTTCCAGTTTACAAACACAGATACAGATATGACTATTTGCAGCATGAAACAGATATAACAGATACTACACCTACAACTATTTTGAGTCAGTGCAGGCTCAAACACTCAGAGTCGTTCCAAAGGACACTTTTACACAAGCACTATAAATAAACAGAAATCCTTCATGTTCCTTTGTGATTTTCATTTGTCTCAAACATAGAGCGTTAATGTCTTGCCAGAACGCTGTGTCTTAGTTCATTCTCTAATGAGCGCCTCAATTGGCGATACACAGCAATGATGAAAACAAAAGCAGAATAAATTGCATTTGTGGCTCCCTTTTAGTGCCATGCCGTCCTTGACCGTATGTTATGACTTGGCTTCATCGTCTGCGCTTGCCGATAACATACTAATGCTGTCGTTCCCCTTGGATGACAGTACGTAAGCCAATAGCTCAAAGGACAAAGAGATAATACAGGACATAATGTCCCCCTCCCACACACACACACACACACACACACACTCAGATGACAACATCACTATTTTCCAGCAAGGCAACAACCTTATGAGTCTTAAGCACAAATTCCCACAAAGGCATTACACATAAAGGCCACTTTTATAGCTGTTCTGTATACATTGCTTTTTTCCCCAAACGCATGTCAAACACTTTGACATGCAAGACACAGCTCTCTTCAGACCCATAACCGATATTACCTGATGATGCTAGCAGGAACGGCCTTTTCTCCTCCATAAGACAACGCATTAGGGAGAGAGGGGCATGTCAGCATGCTGATCCCACCGCATCTGTCCTCATTTGTGGCTTTAAGAGGCCACAGTTCTCCAAATGAATACTGACTTTGAAACCTTGAGCTCGAGTCACCTTCCCAGGGCCAAGTCCCTGAAGCTTCATTTACAGCTGAGGCCAGAAAATCAGAGGACTCAAAGAGATTTAAAAGAGAAGTGGAGACAAAGCACGTAGGCTGTCTGCATCTATATCCTCAGGGGTGTTTCCTTTTCTAAATCTGTCTTGGATGAATACAGCATACAATTCAATAACCACTGAAATCAAAGAGGCAAAAGAGAAAGAACAGCACTGTAGAAATTACATACTAAAAGGAAAGTAGTCCAGGAGGCATTCTGTAGAACTAGTCGAATCTAGTATCATTGATAAAACTATTACTTTCATTAACTGCAAATTAGGAGCATTGAAAGTCAGCCAAGAATAAACATTTGCATAATATTCAGGATGATTTCCTTTAAATATTCTGTTTTCACAGGACGTCCTAGGTTTACAGGACGTCTGGCTGAGACTACATGTACGTTTACGTTTTGCTTATTTTTGCTGACGCTTTCATCCAAAGTGACTAACAGTTGAGACTAGCCAATCATGGCCATCTGTGAGCTCATGTATGTGGAAGAGGGCGGATAGCTCCTTCTTCTGATTGTGTTATTCTGGCCAGCACGAGCAGCAATGGCTTTACATGTCTGAGAAAGCACATCTTAACCTTCACCCTCCCTGGTTGGTAGGTGTTGTATGATGGGGAGAACTAACTGATGGGTGGAAATTGACCAAGATCAAATTAGGGAGAAAATGGGGGGAAATTTTGCCATAGTATTCACCTGTTTTGGGTTGTGGTGGTTTAAATTAGACTGCTAGTTTCTTTGTATATTGGGAACTAGAATCACCAGAATTTGTTTATAAAAAATATTTTAGGCAGCTACAAACAAAAAATATGAACTGCGTAAGCAGGATTTAAAAAACAATGTATTCAAGTGTAGTGGCAGGGTTAGAAAAAAAATCCGGTTTAAAATCCATGTCAGCAGGTCAGGAAGAAGATATAAGATTTCTTTTTTCTTTCTGTTTGTTAGAAAAAAAAAAAACCTTCCAGTTTAGGTTTAAATCCAAATCCAAAATCCAAATACACTGAGCTCTAATTTGGTTTTCTTGTGACAAATCCTGAGGAAGGTCACCCCTCCTCTCTCTATCTGAGGTATGACTCAGGAGGGAGAGCTAAGGTCAGTGAGTGATTATCGGCATCTACAGCTAGAATTGCCAACACCTGTCTCTGGAGCAGTCAGTGGGCCTGATCATGATGGATCTGCTGAGGAGAAACTCTCTCAACAGTGGGAAATGGGGGAATCCACATGGGGCACTATGACTCACTCATAAGGCTTCCTGTTTCCCTCTCTGGCTGAGAGACATAGGGAATTGGTGTCATAAATCAATATTGGAAATAATAATGGTTCACACTTGTTAAAAATCACAAGATCATACGCAGACTGAATCAGTCAGCAAAACGCTAAGAGATCAGCATTTCTCGGCATTGGCTCCGTTACTGCATGGTCTTTTTTTTTTTTATATTTGTTGCCTTAGACGTCCAGGGTCTAAGCAATGAATTATCCTGGTGTAGGTTTCCTCCAGGTTCTCCAGTTTCCTCCCATCTCCCAAAAAAACATGATAGACTGGCTGCTCTAATTGCCCCTAGTTGTGAATGAGTGTGTACATCTTGCCTTGAGATGGACTGGCATCCCATCCAGGGTGCATTCCCACATCCCTTCCAGTGTTCCCGGGATAGCCAATGGATCAACCACACCCCGTGACTCTGACCAGGATAAAGCACTTACTCAGGATGAAGGGTTTAAATGTCGGAGAACCCACCATCAGCCCCTGAAGGATGGCAAAAGTCTAGTTGCACAAGAAAATCTTGTCAATACATATAGCACTATATTTTTTTTTAAATCAGATTACTTGCAATAGAAACTCTGGCTTTTGCTTTGGAACGTCTGTGAACAACTTAGTTCCTGTGTCATCTCCTTAGTTTGAACTTAATAACGCATCCCAGAGAAATCACAACACCCTTCATCCTGAAGATGTTCCTGTGTCGGAAAAGTTAAAGTTACAGCTTTAGCTCTGACTGTCACAAAGAGCTGAGACTGGAGACTCCTTCCATATATACTAAGTAATGAGAAATTCACCACATTGATGATTATCTACACTTTTGATCCGTTTATATGGAGCATCCACCATACAAGTTGTTACTATAAAATGATAGCTTATTAAAACATTTAAATATTTGTCTTGAGGCTGTCTGTGCTGCTGTTATTGAATAAATAATTAATTAAATAAATAAATAAATAATCAACACGTTCCGACCAATCAGAATAGTCAACAGCACTATGGTAGAAACAAACACACAGTCTTTGCACTGATCGTACGTAACCTGTTCATCTTATAGTTATATAAAAGAAAAACAAGGTTGCCATCCTCATGACTCAAACCCCAAATCAAGCCCTAACGGTAAGACGATGAAAATCTTGCTCTCTCCTGCACCAACAATAGCTTTACATGCCCCAACATCCATACAAAGGGCTTCTGATTTATGCCAGGCTTAAATGTCATGTTGATAGCACATAACCCACATAACCTTCCATCCATCAGACAACCAATGTCAAGAGAGTGACAGAGCATGAGTTGCTTCTCTCTCAGTTTCTTCTCGTTTTGAATAATAACACTTAGGCATGTGATGATGTTAGTCATCACACTGCAGCACTTAGCATGTCACGGGTCTGAGCAATTGAGCATTAACATCGTCAGTGTTGAATTAACTTCCTACAATTTTAGAAATGCGTGTAAGTTCTACAGAAACACGACTAATGATACAAACAGTATCATAATTGAAATGCAGGCGGGGGTGGAGTGGTTGGAAGAACACCGAGTGAACATTATGTTACTTTAAAAGTGGTACATGGTGTATTGTGAAAAGAATCAGCAGGCAGAAAAAAAGTCTCATTTACATTTTTATTCCTTTCATCAAGCACATAAACTCGAGGGAAAATGGTTTGGATGTTATGTCCACAATTATATTTAATATACTGTATTAATTATTGGAGCAAGTACAAAGTTAGGTTATTGTAAAAAATGTATTATTGCACTAGATGGGACAAGACATACAAATCTAACTGACTATTTAAACAAAGTAAATAAAAACGGGGAAAAATGTTGTAGAATCTATGCTTATGCTACTTGTCCTGAAATGACTTTCACACTTGTTCTTGTGGTTGACAGGATACATGCCAGACTCATTAATAAAAACACATATACACCTGCTCATTAATGATTTTAACAAATCAGCCAATCAGGTGGCAGCAGCGCAAACCATAAAATCATGCAGATACAAGTCAAGAGCTTCAGTTAATGTTCACGTCATCATTGACTGGCTGTTGCTCCTAGATGGGTTGGTTTGAGTATTTCAGATCTCCTGGGATTTTCACACACACACACACACACACTCACCAGTCAGAAATAGTGCGAAAAACAAGAAAACATCCAGTGAGCATAAATTCTGAAGGATGAAACGTCTTGTTCATGACAGAGGTCAGAGGAGAATGGGCAAACTTGTTCGACTGGCTGACAGGAAGGCTACAGTAACACAAATAACCACTCTTTACAACCGTGGTGAGCAGAAAAGCATCTCAAAAAGCATGTCCAACGTTGAGATGAGTGGATTACACCCGCATTTAAAAGTCATTTAATCAGCTAATTTAAACATCTTAAACTTTTGCCTGATGTTGAATGTACAGAGTGTGTAAGCTCTGTTTTCATGATGATGTGATGACGTATGTAGGTGCATCGGGGACAATTTCACAGCTGGTATCTGATTACAGACTGAATTGATTAGGCTTGTGTGTATGTGTGTACCAGTAAAACTTGATCAAATCATAAGACAATCACACTTAGCTAGGAAGGTTTTAGAAAACTTTAGGCAGACTGACTTTTTACCATCATGTTTGGTAAACTAGCTCCTTATACAGCATGGCTTCATTTGCAAGCAGACAGCAAGGCATGGCTAGAAAGTAGCCTTAAAAAAAAAAAAAAAAAAAAAAAAAAAAACATTTCTGTATCATTTTTGATCAAATATATTTATGCTTTCTTAATGTCTGGAGAAATGTATTATTGGTAGAAAAAAATCAATTTCTGGTTTCTATCTCTGACTTCTAAATGACTTGTATCACTTAAAACACTACGTCGACTTTAAGCTACACTCGGCATAGCTACACTTCTATTAGGAACCTCACTTACTTTTGAACTTTAACGTTAGTGGCATCAACCAACTAGGGCTAAGATAATGAAGAGAAAAAATAGCAAGCTAAAACCGTTAAGGGTGATGTGCCCATAAATCACTCTGGCTTTTAAAAGGGATGGCAAGATAACCTTGAGGTGTATGAATGATATCATGACTTGGGGTGATGCTGATGCTGTTGTCTCATGGTAGTAATGAGTGCTGCTGATGTGTACTTGACCAAGCAGCCTCTCATCTCATTCAGGGTGGTTAATGGAATATTTGGAGCGTAGGAGGATAACCTGTAGAACTCTCAGAACGCTGGAGGTGAGACATAGTCCCTGAGTTGTTGGGATCACGTTACATGGGAAGCATCTGTGGTGATCTGGAGATACACTAACTGTCCATAAATGGTGGTAGACACAACGGCAGAGAAAAATTAATGACAGGACTGCTACATTGTCACGTCTTATTAGTCACTGACGCATTTGTTCTGATTATTATCACATAATCGTCTTTATAGTAACAACTAACATAACAGCTTGTATGGAGCCCAATTGATATAAACTGGTTAAAAAAATATCGGTCAATATGGTGTAATATGGTGACATTTTCTATGAAGAGATATTTTAGCATTTTGGACATTTTGGAAGGAGTCTCCAGTGTCAGCGCTTTGTAACAGCCCATTGGGTTTTCTGACATGGATTCTTGGTAACATGACATGTTGCATTTTTGTTGCATTAACTTCGAGAGAGAGAAAAAAGAGAGGCTGGTGAAGGAACGACTTAAATGATAAGAGGAACTAACTTGTTTCACAGCAACTATAAATGGATAAAAAGCACAACAAATCATTCAATATTAAATAAAACATTGTAATTCTTGGTACTGTTTAAGTAGAATAAAACATTTTGGACGTGGAAAATGATAACCTCTTCATTGTCATCGTTGAGTATTTTCCTATAACAACATGCACTATTGTGTTTTATTTCGTACTTAGTTGCTTATTTATAGACTGGAAGTGTTAAACAACTTGCCACAAAGATTGCATGACAAGTTTTCAACAGTAATCTGACTGGCACTCTAACTGCTAAGCTTACAGTACACAACATTACGGCACATTACTAGCAAATTGCTGCCAGTCATATGAGTCAGGCTCCGAACAAATCTAATGGCCGTGCATTAGGAGTCTCGCACCGAGACAAAAAACCGCCGTTTCACAAATGAATCAGAAGTTCAACTGTATTGTCTAATGAGAGTTCTAGACAACAATACACACTCACACACACCCACATCCACACACACACACACACACACCAATGCATCTCCATATCTCCAAAGACACTCTTGCTGAATTGTTTTCCTCTCGTACGCTATCTGTGTGAGCTGTAGTGCATCGACGCAACACAACATCATACAATTATATTAATAGAGCTCCGACATTATCATCATTTCGATACAACAAATCGATAATCAACCACTCAATGCTGACATGTTTCTGATTATAATGCTAAATCTGGTCTAGCACGTGCATGAAATGGGGTGCGGTTTCTGAGTGCAGAAGCCTCTTCCGAACAACTGATGAGTTCATTTCCTCATTTCCTCACTCTATTAAAAGGAGTACACTGTAGAAAGCTCTAGATGGCTGAGGTCTTGAAGAAGCACCATTAGGACATTTTATCCTGTTTTTTTTTTTTTTACACTAAAGTTATCATTTGACTTTGGGACAGCAAATTTCAGATCAGAGTACAATGCTTAGACACAAATTCCATCTAATATACAATACATAGAAACCTAAATTACTGGTAGAACATAAAGTCGTAGCATTTGAGAGTAACTACTGTTTTATAAATTCTGTAAAGTCTTAGTTTGGTATTTTGTTGTCCATCTTAACGCGTGTTATTCAGTAACTACAGTGACATTACAGGAGTGAGGAATGTACATCTTGACCTCCACATGCATCCTCAGAGTGTAAAGGGTTAATAAAGTCTTGTTATATATAACAAAAGTAGCAAATTGAATGAAAATGACCTAATGCTAGCAAAGACAGCTAACATTTGAAATGCTTTTTCTCTTTATTTCGTGCATTCAATTGCCAAAAAGCAAGTAAAAATATGCTGAATAGAGTCAAATCTGTCTAGTATTTCGTATTATAAGATAACAAGAAAACAAACATAATATTATTAACTCTATTTCTTGACATTTGTACTCATTTCAAGTTTGCAAACGTTCAAGTTTGTTTCATTCTCAGATTTAGCTAACTGTAAGCACAAAGATCTTCCAGCAGAACAAGAAAAGTTGAAGCTTGAAATTAATTAAAAATGGCTGTTCTTCCGAGTTCTCCACTTTCCTCTCACATCCCGAAAACCTGCTGATAGGTGGTCTGGCTACACTAAAGGCGTGAATGAGTGTGTGAATGTGTGTGCATGATGTCCTGTGATGGACTGGTGTGTATCAAAGTTCCCGCCTCACGCCCAGTCTTCCCGGGAAAGGGAAGCATGGTCTCGGGATCCACCATGACCTTGACTAGTATAAAGCGGAAGAGGAATGAACGTATGAAGGAAGGTGTGCTTTTCACAATCGTAGGGTCCGATATCTATGTACGGATGTGTTTCCAAAAAGACATCAGTCTAGACACTCACACACATACACACATTATATATATACACACACACATACACATACATTTGTTAATTCTGCTCAGAATAATGATTAATCGACAGGCAACAGTTCTCTCGCCTGCTTTGATGCCTCCTAGTGTCTTTTTTTGGATATTATTTCTCTTGAGAAAGCTTGCCATGGGTGTAGGTGCGGATCCTGAATCACTCATTAGTTTAACACGAACAGGGCTGTAATTTTGGAAAGTGAAGTGGTTTTTTTTTTCCTTTCCCACGTGCGCAGTCGCGATTCTTCATCGACTGTTTCCGTATTTCGGAATTACGCAGAGGAAGTTCACGAAAAAGAAAAAAAAAAGCTTCCAGTTTGAATAAAATCGAGTCTGTAGATATGGATATACTGCAGTATGTTTGTCAGTTGGCTTGTAGGTGACTTGGAAAAGACAAGCTGAGTATATGATCTGGACCAGCATGTTGGATTCTAATGGAAATATCATGCGGGTTCTAGGAAGAGCGCCGACGGCACAAACTCCATAATGCACAATTCACGTTTTGCAAGTAGAAAATGAGATTTGGAGAGAGTGTAGATTGTTTGGTCCTCGATGAAGCTGCCAATAAACTCGACTCTAAATACTATTTTATCCGTAGTGTCGTAGTGTCTCAGTGTCAGCGCGCAAAGTCTCAAATATGCTCCAAACGCGCAAAACGCACCACCATACACATAAAGCAATGATCTCAATAGTTAGAAGAGAAGAATCTGCACGCAGTGTTGCATTGCTTTCCCATCTCCTTGATCTTAAATCTCTCCCAGCACACTAGCACAGCCTGTACCCGGTGCCAAGATCGCACAAATGCCAAGACAAACACCAAAACAGCGCGTTCCGACGAATACTAATCCTGCTGCATAGCCGGGGATTCCAAATGCGTAAAGTTGAATACACACACTATGAGACGTCATATAACGTTAATAACGCTGCATGAACGGCGCCTGCTTTCCAGTAACATCATATGCATCAGTCTTGTTTCATTCTGAAATAATAAATAAGGCTGTGTGTGTGTCTGTGTGTGTGTTTGGTTTCTGTTTCTTGACTTAATCTGTCGGTGCGAAATTGTTTCACGTCCATTACACACACACACACACACACAATGCACACATGCACACACATGTGCGCGTCCATGTGCGCGCGCACACACACACAGAGAGAGAGAGAGACACACACACACACACACACACACAAACGGACATCAGTCACTCACCGAAGGCTAAATCCAGCAGATCGGCGCACAAGAGAAACCACAGCGACAGGACGCTCATCTTCCCCATGTTCTGTCATAAATCCCTAACTCCATTGGCGTTTTACATCACGGCCCGACTCTGCTGCTGTCCGCGTGCTCCGTTGCACCGATCCAGAGGCGCGCGGGCGGCTACGGCTGCAACCCGAGCGCGCATCACGCGCTCCAACTTAAACCGGGAGGTGGGGAGGGGTGGAGAAGAGAAGCAGAAGAGAAGCAGAAGAGAAGGAGAAACGGCAAGTTCAAATAATGTGCGAATGAAGAACGGTGAGGAGGATAAAACGGGAGAGATGATGCAGAGAAGAGAAACAGCTCCCTCCCGGTCGAGCGGCGGGGATTAAAAAAGAAATTCGGCTCAGAATCTGCGCTCATGAGTCTCTCTCTCTCTCTCTCTCTCTCTCTCTCTCTCTCTCCTCAGGAGCTCAGCTTTTCTCCCCCCCCCCTTCCCCAGGATAACAGGAAATACAGGATCCTACTGCTCCTAATATGCAATCCATTCCACAAGTAATGGCACCCTTCCTGAAAATTTGCACAAATTTGAATTTAAAATGAATTACACATGAAGAGCTAAAAAAAACCAGCATGTCAGACTTTACTAAGTTTAAACACAATATTTGATGAAGTAAAACCTAACTGGAAGAACACCCCTGAGCATCTTCCTGTAACGACAGACAAGTTCTGAGTTGTACACTATATGGTCAAAAGTATGTAGACACCTGTATCACACCCATATGTGGTTCTTCTCCAAACTTGCCACAAATTTGAAAGCACACAATTGTGTAGGGTGTGTTTGTGTGCTGTAGCATTGAGATTTCTCTTCATTGGAATAATGAGGCCCAGACATGTTCCAGCATGACGATGTGCACAAAGTGAGATCCATAAAGATGTGGTTTGCCAAGGTTGGAGTGGAAGAACTCGAGTGGTCTGCTCAGAGCCCTGAACTCAACCCCACTGAACACCTTTGGGATGAACTGGAACATTATCTGCACCCCAGACCTCCTCACCAACATCAGCGCCTGACCTCACTGATGCTCTTGTGGCTGAATGAGTACAAATCCCCACAGCCACGCTCCAAACTCTAGTGGAAAGCCTTCCCAGAAGAGTGGAACCTGGAAACACATTTGGGTGTGATTGGTCAAGTTTCCACATACATCTGGCCATACAGTGTGTGTGTGTATCATTTTGTCATGGATATTCACAAATTTTGATTCATGTACAGGATTCAGGGTTCACTGAGATGCAACATTGATTTTGTGTCTCGCAATCTGTTCTGTGCTGATTTGTATTTAATGGATGGTTGAGGTCGTCATCTCGGTAAAAGGTCCATGTACGGATGGCTGAGTTGTAACCTCCTGACAGAGACAGCCAGATTTTGGGCTATAACATCCTGGTACTTCATATTTACAATACTAAGCTATGCCACCTAATCCCCCATTAAAGGCTATTTAAAGCAATGTCAAAAAAAAAAATGGTATGGTCCATTGTAGGGGTGTCTAAACATGTCATTTACTATTTTCTTTTCTTTTTTACACAATGTGAGAAACATATTTAGAGTTCGCTATTAAAATGCATTAGTACATACATATTTTATGTCTGTATTTTTGTATTTGATGTATGGTTTGAGTCAGTATTTTGATGAAAGATCCATGTATGGATGGCTGAATCATAACTTCTGACAGAGGCAACCAAGTTTTTAAGCTAAAAATCCACGTTCATTACATCATCAATGTTTACAAGAGGTCTTGGACCCTCAGCCACTAAGCTATGCTAGCTAATTCACAAAATAAAAGAAAGGAAGACATGGGAGTCAAACTTGAGGCCTGGCCAACAGTAAAGAAATAGTACAGCCCATTGTAAGGGTGTCTAAATATGTAATTTACATAATGGAAGAAACATATTTTAGAGTTTACTATGAAAATGACTAGTATATGTCAGTTTTTTTTATGTCTTCATGTCCTTTTTTGATCTTAGTTGAGGTCTGGCCCTTTCCAAACCCCACTCTTCCATAATTTGCACTCTTCTCCACCCCGATTCTCTCTTTCTCTCTCTCTCCAGTCACTCTTGATCACTTGCTCTTTATTGCACATGATTTTCCTTAATCCCACCCTGGCTCTAAAGCCTTCGCCTCTAATTCTGTCCACTAAGCTGATTTATTTCTGCAGGATTTTGTTTTTATTCCCCTCCATGCTGAAAAGGTTTTTAAAGATCATTATGAGCATATAACCACATACATGCTGCTTCTTACATGCTGTTAACCACAAGCGACCAAGGAAATCAAGTGTTTAAAGTCACAATGAACACTGAATACAGTGCAAATGTATCGGGTTTATAATACTGTCTGCGTGTGTAGTAGGGGCTGGAGATTATGAATAAATATAATATAAAGACAGCAAAAAAATGTAAGAACATATATTTTTCTGACTGAAATGTGTATTTATAAAAAGCATCACTGACTGCAGCCCATCCGTTGCTTTGGACATAGTATTGGCACCCCTGGTTCCCATAATGGATGCTTTGTAGCATCTCATTCTAAGGCTATGCAACTTTTTTTTTTTTTGGCTTGGATTTCCATAAGTCTGCTTTATCTCAACTTCTCCATCCTTGTGCATTATACGTCATTATAATAGCTAATTAATTGTAATTTAGGTCTTCCATAATGCCCAGACTTACAGCCACTTTAATCGGAATGCCTGTACCCCTGCTCACTCATGCAGTTATCCAATTAACATATCGTGTGGCAGCAGTTCAATCCATAAAATCATGCAGATACAGGTCAAGAGCTTCAGTTAATGTCTACCTCAGACATCAGAATGGGGAAAAATGTGATCTCATTGACTTTAACTGGTGGCATGGTTGTTGGTCTCAGATGGGCTGGTTTGAGTATTAACCTGTAGATCACCTGGGCTTTTTGAGCACAGTAGTCGCTAAAATTTGCACAGAATAGTGCAAAAAACAACCAAAAAACCATCCAGTTAGCAGCAGTTCTGCAGGCGGAGACGGCTTGTTGATGCAAGAGGTCAGAGGACAATTGCCAGATTGGTTTGAGATGACAGGAAGTCTACAATAACCACTCTTTACAACCGTGGTGAGCAGAAAAGTATGTCAGAACACGCAGAATCTTGAGGCAGATGGGAATCTGAGGCTACAGTAGGTGCAGGCTCACGCAACTGGACAGTCGAATACTGAAAGATGTTGCCTGGTCTGTCTATCTATCTATCTATCTATCTATCTATTGTGTAAAAAAAGAACATTTTCGAGGAATATTCTGCATTTCTGGTTTCGTAGACATTTTGTAATATATTTTTTGCCTTCAGGTGTTAAACTGTAGGAATGAGTTCAACTGTGTAAACAGTTCAATTTATGTGTAATTATCTGGAGTTCTCAACATGAAAATGTGATCAAAACAAGTTTCCAATATTACTGTTTCTGTCCTAAGGGGTTAATCTACCTCACTTCATGGATGGCCAGTTTTCATTTTTCTTTGCTATTCCAATTTCAGCTTAAAATCTGATCTAACTCTTTCCTTTCAGAGATATACAATACAGTAAAAACATTGCACTAGGAACAATGTGTATTTCCTGCTTTCCTCATGTTGAAACTAGACTGCTAGATTCCTCTGAACATCCAGGTCACTCTGTTTAATTAAGGATCTTAATAGCTTAATCTATAGCTTTAATCTACAGTGGTAGCTTTATGACTAGCATAATGTAAATGCACAAATTGTCTATTAAATTATGAATACAAATCTGTCCATATGAAATATACCTACTAAGTCATGTGATTTAGTGAGTAGCTCAGTGTTGACCAGCTAATTTCGCTATGATAAGTACGCTAGTGACCTTCAACCAAATACCTGTTTTTGGGAAAGAAGTTCAACATTAAGAATGAAGGGCACTTAAAGGTCGAGCTTTTATTTCCTAATTTGTGTGATCATCAAGATGAAATGACTCATATATATTAAAACAATGACGAAAAAATCAGACTTGAATGATCAGGGAGCGTATGAAGGAGTGCATGTTGAATCACACACACACACACACACACACACAACAGTGTGTACAGTATTGATATTATTCATTCACGCTGAACTGCATCAATGAAGTTATTTTCATACAGTGCATCGAAGCCTGTCTTAGGGCACAACTATGATTGTCCTCAGGCAAGAGCTGAATCGATATAAAACAATACACATGGATCACACACACAAAGCACACACACGACTGCTTTATATATTTAATAAGTGCTATGACTAGAGGTCAGTGTTAGTCATGGCTCCAGGGCCAGCACTTCCACAACAAGCACATTCAAAGACAGTAAAATAGTCTATTATTTTATCTTTTACATGTATTTCACATAGTTAGAATATCTTTTTTTACCTGTTTATTCACTATAGATTAATCAGAACAGCATATATGCTGTTCACTAGTTAAAACATATAGATACATACATAAACATGTGGCTAATGTAGTGCTATTAGCTAACTAGAATAAAACTCTCACACTTAGTTGCTTCCTTCATGTGAACCTTTCTGTGTTCTTTTGTGTATTTTGTTAATCTGGTCAAACTTTTAGTTAGCTAACTAGCAAATGTTAGCTAGCTCTCTACCTTTAATTGGACATACCAAATACAAAACAACCTAGCATCCATGCTAACATCAAGAAGACCATTTTTTAAAGCTGAGAATTTCCGTTTAATCAGAAATTTAGGTAACAAGGGCGTGATCTTGTCGGTTATTCTCACAGTATGACTGAAAAGAAAGAAAAAAGAATGAGAAAACCTACTTTTCTTCAGGTAATTCAGATGATGCAACTTCCTGTTGAACATGTGACTTATTCCAAATATTATATTCCACATACTGCCAGTAGGTGGCTTGGCCATGCTCAGTAGGCCCTAGGTGCAAATAATAATGTGAATATGTGTGGGTAAATGGTGCCCTGAAATGAACTGGCTTCCCATTTGGGGTGAATTCTCCCGCATCGCTCCAAGTGTTCCCAAGATAGTATCTGGATAAACCGTGGTTACTGAAAAAAAACTATAAAAAAATCATAAGTGTTTCCAAAAATAACCCAGCCACTGGGAGTGTACTCTCCGTGCTGGTCCCAAGCGTGGATAAAATTGGGGAAGGTTGTGTCAGGAAGGGCATCCGGGGTAAAAACTGTGCCAAATCAAATGGAGACACACTGAGATCCAATCACTCAAACCACCTTCAGAGGTGGTCTTGGATCATATGACCACGTAACATTTGTAGTGTGAACGCTAAAGCATCTCGATATGTCCCCGAGAGCAACAAAGGACCAACTAATCGACAGCATCATTGCCCTAGCTGGAAAATACATAATCATTGCGAGACTGTTTGGAAATCATGTTGAATGATAGAATTCTCCACCTCTAGGCTAATGGATTCAAGCGTAGCGTCTTTTGTTGTCTCATCTTTGTCTTATCGTTCGTCGAATCATGAGATTTGTGGATTCTCAGGACAGGTTGAAAGCAAACATAGCGGAAGACTGACGTAATAAATGTGCACGACTCCCTTCCTCCATGGAAATGATGTGTGAAATCTGATCACAAGTGGTCACAGGAGACATAGTCAAAATGGTGGGTGTAAACGGCTACGCTTTCTGCTGTCCACTTGTGATCAGATCACTTGAGATCACTTAATGCCAAGTGTGAACAGGGCTTTAGTTGGGACTCAGTTGGCAGTGTGCATGTTTGCGCGCCGATGAAATGATCTGAACGTGTCTTCCATGACCATCAGTTTGACAAAGTCTACAAGAAACTGATCTACAGGGAAAGAAAGGAAGTGCGCTCTCATAAATGACTGCCTAGGCGATGTAACTGCTCCATAGGAGACAAAGCGGCTGTTCTGCTCTCTTGGCCGCGACCTGCAGAACTAATGCGCGATTGCACATCTCCTGAGGGCAGCGTCAACAACAATTTATCGAGGCAACGGGGCCCGACATGTTTCTGTCCATATAGCACCTGCCCTGAATGGGGAAAAAAAAAAGATCTCTCCAGTCTCTTTGGAGGAAAAGTCTATCTAATACAGCTGTCATGGGTGGTCTGGCCTCTGTCCTTTTTCCTCCAAGTAGACGTTAAGTATCTGAGAGTGAGCTTCTCGGTTCAGCAAACCCTAAACGGGATTTACACCCTGATTTCTGGGCTAACTGACAGCCGAGGAGAGCCGTCAAGTCAGAAAGACGCATAGGGGCAATCCTGTTTTCTTTCTCTTCCTTCATAACGCTGTCTTGTTTGCTACAAAGTAATAACTCCTAAATGAAATCTGAATGTAGGAGCGTACACACACCTAGAGGATATCATGAATAAATCCTCCCGAGCCACATCAAAACACTCCCTGATTCTGTTTTAATGTTTTGTTGACTTTCAGACGTTCCCCTTGCTCTTTTATTAATGTCGGATCTGCAGGGTAAAGAGGGTTATGAAACGTGTGTAATGCAAAAATCTGATGACACTTTTTTTTAAAAAACATATACTGTCAGTTTTTGCCACTAAAATCTTCCACCCAAGTAAGAGCAGAAGTACTGTGACGCAACTTGTGCATTCCTCCTCACACAAGGTGTGTGTTAGTGGGTGTGTATGCACATTGTTCAATGCACCACGACTGCCAACAAAGGCTTTCAGAACATCCATCCAGCCGAGTGTGCCTAGCGCAGCATGCGTCTCACAAACAAACACATAATCCAACGTGTAAATGAGGTCTCCAACACAAAACGCATGTTCTCACTGCTTTCCACAACAGCCTCCCAGGCCAGAAACAATCAATTGGAGAATGATGTTGCAAAAAAAAAAATATCTGGAGCAATTGGCTGAGAGATTATAATATGAGTACATTTGAAAATACTTTTTTCATCTAAAAAGGTTCAGTGGAAAATGACTGTGTTATGTAGCTCTTGGAACACTTGAAAATTTTGACGTATTGGTCATAGTTAGGTGGGCAGGGTGGCTTAGTGGTCAGCACAATTACTAACACCTCTGGGGTTGGGGGTTCGATTCCCGCCTCTGCCCTGTGGGTGGAGTTTTCATGTTCTCCCTGTGATTTTGGGGTTTCCTCCAGGTACCCTGCTTTCCTCCTCCAGCCCAAAGACATGCACTGAAGGCTGACTGGCATCTCTAAATTGTCTGGAGTGTGTGCAATTGTGCCCTGTGATGGGTTTGTGCCCTGTCTAGAGTGTCCCCTGCCTTGTGCTCCAAGTCCCTTGGGATAGGCTCCAGGCTCCCTGTGACCCTGTGTAGGATAAGCGGTACAGAAAATGGATGGATGGTCATAGTAAATGGATCACATGACAATCAGGTGCAGGATGTGTTGTAATCAGAAAATAATCAACATCAAGGTGGTGTGATGTGGCCCATCATGAAATGGAGTCACTATCACCACCAAGAACCTGATTATTTTCCTATAACAGGACATCCTGAAGTTACATTTTATGTTGTGGAATCTCCGAAATTGTATAAAAGCAGCAATAAACAGGCATTCCCTCACCAGATTCTCTCGCTTGAAGTTAATAAGACAAAAAAATGCAGATTGTAGCTTGTCATATTATAAAGAATCTTTACCCCTGACTGTTAAAAAGTGCTGACACTGGAGACTTCTTCCAAAAAATAAACGTGTAAATAAACGTGTCTTCAGAGAAAACTTTGCCATATCAAAGATTATGCGTCCGTACACATCCACCATACACGGTCCCTGTGTGTCAAATTAAACACCCCCTTAACTCACAATTCCTACTCAGAAATCAACATGGCTGCTCACAGCGTCAACAGAAAACAAAGTAGAACTTAGTTACTTTCAAATGAGTTATACTGTATATACAAGAAATTGCTTTCGATCAATCAAAATACAGCCATAATCGCTTGTTAAATCTATAACATCACTGTTTTGAGGAAGTAAATAAATATAGATCACGCATCACAGGTAGTTCGATTGTTGTGACAAGCATCAAGACAAATATGGAGGCATCCGTGTTTTTTTTTCAGCTTTGTAGCTTGAATGCCCAGAGGTAGAAATTCCGACTAGCAGCTAAAAGTGTTGTTAGACATGTTATTATAGAAAATTAATCAACACCTTCTGACCAATCAGAATTGAGCCTTATGAAATGTAGGTCAATACCTATCATAGCAGTGGCTATGAAAAAAGGTTGCATTTTTTTGGTTGATTGATATGGTTTCGGTAAAGATACAAAGTCAAAAAAACGAGGAAAACATACCTTTTCAAATGTATCTGTATGGGTGCGTGACTCAATCGTGACTTCCTAATAAATTCCAGGCATTCTGAGCAAGAATGTGTTGGATTTTGGATAAAAAACATGTTAGGATTGCTAACATCAGCGCAAATCCTTCATAACCTTTCTTTTGAATCGTGTTGTGCAATTTTTAATGTGAAGAATGACACACTTCGGACTGTACTGTTATACGAAAATAATTCACACCACCCTTTCGTTTTTCTGTCTCTTCAAGTTAATAAGACAAAAATTGCTGCATGTGTGTGAACAATCTGAAAGCACAAACTCATCTGTCCTGAAGACACTCCCATGACGTGAAACTAACTGTTACAAAGTAATGATACTGGAGACTCCTTCCATAGCTGCTACATAAACATCTCCCAAGATAAAGCTTAACGAACCTCAATGATTATATGATTTTTTTATTTGATTTTTTTTATTGTCCTGTCACATAACATGGATTTAAATGTTTAGTCATGTTTATATCTGTTAATAAAAATCAATCTGCACTGACCAGATGATGTTGTTTTTTATGCTTTGGCCTTTTTTTTCTTTTCAACCATAACAAAAATTCCAAAAAACATTATGAAAGCCCACTTGTGTTGCACATAAGAAGACTAAAAATATCATTTCCATTTCCACCTCCTCTTTGTTGTCATCGAGCCCAGTTTGAGGATGTGAGGCGAGATGAATCATGGGCTTAAAGCCCTGAAACGTGGTGCATCTCATAAGAAGAGCTTCACAGTGTGCTCTCGCTGCCTCGCGAGGGGCGTCTTAAAGGGGAAAATGGGTTCCGTCCTGCTTGCCGCAGGAAGGAGAATGACTCGCAGTTTATGGCGCTGTGACTGGACTGCTAATCGCAGACTTAGCGGCCACAGCAGGTGGACACAAGAAGCAGCAACATCCCGGATTTAAGGATGAACCAAAAACGCCAGTTGATCTGTTTAAAAAAAAAGGGAGAAAATTATTTTATTCAGCCAAGGAAGGTTTACACACTCTTGGCATCTTCTCAATGAGCTTCATGAAGAGGAGGTTTTTCTAAATATTCCCAAATAGTCCAAGCTCCTAACCACGTCTTCTATGTTCTAAATGAACTAATTGTTTGGGAAAACAATTACATTGAAAGTAAAGCCAAACATTTATGGATACCTGACCATCACACCCATGTGTGGTTCTTCTTCAAACTGTTGCCACAAAGTTGGAAGCACACAATTGTATAGAATGTCTTTGTATGCTGTAGCATTACAAATTCCCTTCACTGGAACTAAGAGGACCAAACCTGTTCCAGCATGAGGATGCCCCTGTGCACAAAGAGAGCCCCTTAAAGACATGGTGTGTGAAGGTTGGAGTCTAAGAACCTGAGTGTCCTGCAGAGAACTCTGACCTCAACCCCACTGAAGACCTTTGGGATGAACTGGAACACCAACTGCACCCCAGACCTCCTCACCAACATCAGTGCCTGACCTCACTAATGCTCTTATGTCTGAATGAACACAAATCCCCACAGCCACGCTCCAAACTCTAGTGGAAAGCCTTCCCAGAAGAGTGGAGGTTATTATAACAGTAAAGAGGGACTAAATCTGGAATGGGATGTTCAACAAGCACATATGGGTGTAATGGTCAGGTGTCCACAAACTTTTGGCCATACAGTGTACTTGTTTTAAATGAAATTAATATAAATGTCACTATTTCTATTTGTGTTAGAAACAAATTGCAACCATAAGCCTTTAGCAAATTATGTTGACTGGTGACTGGTAGAGTATATTTGGCTGTAACCATTACTTTCTAACATACTGTATCTAAAAGGTAAGGAATTTATTTATAAAATGTGTAAAAAAATAACAGAAGTTGACCAAGGGAAACTTTGTTGATGCCAAGATACAGCAAATTATCTGATCAATACTTTTTTACCACTAAGTTGATTTGCTGATCAAATTTAATACATTTGACAGTACTCCTAAATTATCTGATAGTAATTTGAGAGTAATTTTCAAAATTAATTTTTTTTTACATTTGATATTTGAAATGTAAATTTCTATGATCTTATCCGCATTTTAAATGAGCCAGCTGTTGAATTCTTAATTCTTAATTTTAGACCACTTTTTATTCCACTTTAACCACATCAGAATATGAAAATGAAATAATACAATGCATCAATGCATATTTGAATTGGAAGAGAATATGCAAATGATGCAATGGATCGTTAAGTATTACATAATCACAGAAAATTAGTTTTCGACAAATAGATTTAACTTTGATTTTTTTTCTTCGTTGATCAAGATCACTATTCACATGTATGTCAAAGGCATACAAGTAAAGTGTGCAGAAAGTAATAGTGGTGTAGCGATACTGCATAGAGTTGCCGCCTAACAGATCCAGGGTCATCGATTTGATCCTCAGTTCAGGTTACTCTCTGTGTGGAGTTTCACATGATCTCCATGTGTCTGTGTAGTTTTCCTCCTGGTTGGCTAACATGCCAGGAGGCAGACTGGCTAAGCTAAACTGCTGCTATTTGTGAATGTGTGTGAGCATGGTGCCCTGCAATAGACTCGCATCCCAACTGGGGTGTTTTCCAGCTTCGCATCCAGTGTTCCCAGGACAGATTCCAGATCCATCACGACCCTGATTAGGATAAAGCAGTTACTGAAGATGAATGAATGTATAAAAAAAAAGCTAAATGTAAAAGTCTGACTTTAAGATTATAAGCTAACTTGATTCATTGGGAACGTGGCCATTTTTCTGGAAATAGGGATATGATTTCAGCCCTTCTAACCTCCAGGGGTGAGGGGAATCAACTGACATGTTGATTATGTGATATGATCACCTTGCATGCATTGGTTGTCTGTAGAGACCTTGCCACGGTCACGGTCATATCGGCATATTGCCAATGGACTGGGTTTCCCAAATAGCCAATTTATTTATTAATTACAATTTTTGCATTTCAGTTTTAACATCTAAGAATCCTCTGTTACTTCAAGGGGACTTGCCCTCTGTTGCTAATTGCAGAGCAAATTCCTGGCAGGCTTCCTTTCGCATGGTTTTGGAGAAAAATCAGAAAATATCAAAATAAATAGATATATAAATAAATAATAAGCGTGTCCTTTGTGTGTGCTCTGGCTTTATTTTCAGAGCAGATCTCCGCACGTTAACAGACGTTCCCCTTCAGAGAGATGGTGATAGTATCCCATATCAACTGCTGACACACATCTGACTGGCCCCTCATCAGACGCCTCATGTCGCAGTTAACATCATTTAATAACTGTCACGCTCAATTACGTCTCCTGCCACAGGTGGTGTGTTTTCTCCATGTGGGACGCTCAGGGTGATTATCTGCCATAAACAGCACAGGCTGGAAATATGCTCGAATAATACAGCATTGTGTAATTATGCTATTATGAAGTTAATATATGTTATTATATAAAATATAAATATTTTATAGCAAGCAATGGTTATTTTAGGTGAAATTTGAGGTAGCGTTTTAATTAAAGTAAGTAATAAACGTAGTTTAATTTGTCTTAAAATCAAATCTCATCCATAATCATGTATCACACTGCCTTTACCATAATGAAAAATATATATTCAAGTTCTATTTATTTGCTTATTATCTATCTGTTTGTTTGTTTGTTAATAATTAACACAATTATAAATGTATATTCAAGTTGTTTTAGGTGAAGTCGCCGCCTGCTATTTTGCTTCACAGTCATTTTATATGATTTTATATGGTCTAATCTAAAATGCTGCTCCATTCTCCCTGTGTAAATAAATGCACAACAAATAAATGCACAAACTGTTCAATCTGTAATGAAGTTAGTATGAAAATATCTAACAGTCAAGAAGAAGAGCCTCACTGTGAGGATAGCAAAACCATTTTCATGCCTCGGGCATTTGTTTTTTTATTTTTTTTTATTTTTAATATGTGTTTCTAACCTTCAGGCCAGGTCCACATCCATTTTTCATCAATTTATTTTAAAAATTCTGGTTCTAACCCACCACTATGGCCTGTCATTTCTCAGTCAAACCAAACAGTACTGAATTTACAACAATTTTTACTTCAGCACTCACATCTCAGTCAGGTAGGGAGCTAAATTTTTTTTTTTTTAACACTTTCTGTATCTATGAATAAAAATCATGTACAATTTTTTTCATCCAATGTATCAGTAGCGCATTCATCAAAGCTGCAAGATTAGCTGATATTTGTGTGTGTTGTGACGAATATCAATTTATCCCGGAGATGATGCCGGCACCTGAAATGGAAATTTGAATAAATTCAGAACCAAAAGAAATCTATTATCTAAGCAATCTGTCAAAAGTCGCACAGGAAAGCAGATAAAAATTAATCTAAAAAATAAACTGTAGTGGGGATAAAAACCAAAATTATATTTTGGTAAAAACTGTATTTTTTACCAAAATATAATTACTCAGGACTTAGGAATTTGCTAGTTAATACCTGGAGCTTAGGGGACTGCAAAAGTAAGCAGTCCAGCAGTCTGATATAACTGATATAAAAGACATTGAATTTCCTCAAAAACTCTAAATAGTTGAAGTAAAAACCATCAAATCACATCAATTTTCTGCAATGAGACTCAATGACATTTCTTCCTAATCCTAAAACCAACACATTCACTTACTGTCAGCTTTTCATGATGTTTAGCATCACATGTACCATTGCACCACTAAATGCTGAATTCTGATTCGTCAGAAGGTGTTTAAATTTCCATAACAGCGACTCCAACTGTAGCTCAAATCACAGGTTTATATTAATGCACTCATTCTAATGTGTTATTATTGCTATAGTAACAACTCATTCACAGGGACTTGCATAGTGGATTTTTTAAGTGTAATATTTAACAAAGAAAAATATATGATTGTCGATATGTAAGGAGATGTTTATGTAACATTTTTGAAAGGAGTCTCCAGTGTCAGTGCTTTGTAATAGTCAGTAGGTTTTCCACCACATGAAAGTCTTCATAGACAGAAGGCTCTTTCCAGATACCTACCAGTTTCTTGGTAACGTGACAAGCTGCAATTTTGTTTTATTAACTCAAAGACAGAGAAAAAGACAGGCTGGTGAGGAAATGATTGTTTGTAGCTGCTATAATGTAAGCAATAACATAACAGGAACTAACTTGTGTCATGGATGATCTACAACATTAAAAGTAACTATACATTTGGTTTAAATTATGGTGATTCATTCATTAAATGATAAAAAGAATATGTTGGTTATGTTGCACTTTGATGCAGCAGCTCAAAATGATGTGGTTAGCTGGCTTCACGTGTCTCAGAGGAAGCACGTGTTAGCCTTCAACCACCCTGGTTGGTAGTTGTATAGGGCAGTTGTAGCTATTGGATGGGTCCAAAATGGAGAGAAAATGGGGAAAAATAGTTTCCTACCTGTAAGACAGTGAGGAGAGTACTGAATACATTCTGTTCATTCATTATTAGTGCATTAACTGTGCAATAGAGCATCTCTTGAGGAGTGACAAAAATCTTGGCCAACTTTGAAATCTCATGTGTTAGTCTATCACAGTGTGTGTGTGTGTGTGTGTGTATTTCCCTACTACATTCCACCAGACTATCTGCACAGCCGGAAGCAGACCTCATCACCCTCCTCCTCTTCTGTATTGATAGTAAGTAATAACTGTATATGAATGTGTGCAACGGCCTGCGACGCCATTAATCCAAACAAAAGCATTCTGCAAAAATTCTGTACGCTGCTTTAATTTTCCAGTACTGACAAATTGAGATAACGGGTAAGCCATATATAATAGGTCTAAAGCTTATTTAAAATGGGGCCCATACTGTGCAATGCCATTACAGCAAAATAAAAGTAATACTGATAAAGAAGAAATGATGATAATGTTGAATTACACATGTAGGAGTTCAGTTTAACGCTTCTGTTTATTAAGCATCGGTGTGTACAGATTGCTGAAAAAAGCATATGAGAGTAGAAATCAGTTTTTCTGTATCTAAATAGATTTCCTTCGTGTGGAAGATCTTGGGTTTGTTTAGAGATAGTGAAGAACACGGGTTAGACTGACAGCTCAGTGCTTCGGTTCCTGAACGGTTGCAAGTTCAAAAGTTAAAACAATTTTTTTTTGTACAACAACAACAACAACAACAAAAAAATCTATTTTTCAAAAGCTGCAGGCTTTGTGACTTTACTAATCTTTACCCATATGACCTTTACTTTTTTCCATGTGAGTGAAATTGAAGAAGAACGTTGGCATTACAAAAGCATACTTCAGTGAATATATTATTAAAAGTCACTACTAAAGATAACAAATAAAATGACTGTAAATACTATAAATAAATTATTTAAACACAATTTAAACAATAGAAATATATTCAAAAAAAAAAGAAAGAGTAAATATTATATTATGTCATGGTCAATTCCAATAACTGTGGTCCAGAATTATTGGCACCCATCTTTAAAATGAACAGACATGATTTTATAAAATAAAAATAAATAAGTAAATTAAAAAAATATTTGAGCACACCAATATTTGAGCAACTACTAACCTTTCTTCTATCAGAGATCATTCCAGTAAGAACATATGTAAGAATTAAGAAAGATATGGCACCCGTAAAGAAATAAAATAATTTAAATTTGCCCCAATCTTCAGGTAATCTGTTGTCTTTCATATCCTGTTACCCTGGGGTAGAGTTCAAGACCAGGACTTGCTAGGGTCAAGAGACCAAAAGCCATCAAATCCTTTTTCAAGGTCAAATTCAACTAGAATTTATTTGTGCATTGTGCCAATGATTAGGCTCTAAAGGAAAGACAACCTAAACATTATTTATATAAACTCTCAGTCAAGACCAAGACTATCTTTAGTGAGACCAATGCCCAAGAACCAAGTACAAATTGCAATGTCAATACAGAAAACAGTTTGAGAAATGGGACTCGAGTCCTACAGCCCTAACCTGGGATATGAATATGACATTACACACATGTAAAATACCTTTCACCAAAAAAACCCCAAATAAATAAATAAATAAATAAAATAAAAACAGTAAATAGGCAGTGGTAGCTCAATGATTCTCAGAAGGTCGAAGATTTGAGTTCAAATCCCAGCACCGCCAAGCAGCCGCTGTTGAAGTTCGCCAAAATATCATTAATTACGATATTCATTTTGAAACGGTGTCAAAGTCTTTTTGTTCTGAAAAAAAAAAAATAATCAACATCAAAGATGGCAGAAAAAAAAGCTCATATTTAATCATCACAGCATGAGAACATATACAAGCTGCAATTACACACTAGTTGATATTACAAAGTCCACGGCTCGAAGATTCAGGTGGAGATTGTTTGGTGTCATGAACGATAATGTCAACAGACATGATCAACATGCACCAGAGATAATCTGTAAACTGTGTTTTCTAAAACTCAGGGTCAAAACGGGCAGAATGGGTCAAAAACAAGCAGCGTTACTATGCATACGTCCAAAATCAGTAACCAAGAGACGCACTTAGCAAGGTTAAGTAAGGAGAATGACTGGATGATTCCATGAGTGGAGTGCTGTTTGTGTTCTACTGATATTACATTTATAATTATGTATGTAAAGTAAAGGGATCAACCGAATTTTCTGAAGATCCCAGGAAGAAGAAAAGTAAATTCTTTCATCTCATTTTTTTCTTTATTTACAATGATATTCTGCTATAAGACTTTAGTCATGAAAAGTTTAGTCATGAAACTTTGAATGTTTAGTGCAGGTTTTCTTAGCTTCAATGTTGAAAAATGAAAAATAAATAAATAAATATAAATTCTCTTCAATGCACAAGAATTATTATTATTATTATTATTATTATTATTATTATTATGTCAGACTGTTTATTCATTCACAGTTTTTTTATGTATATAAATCTAAAAAAAATTTTATGACCTGCATGCATTTTAAGATTCACACACACACACACACACACACACACACGTCTATATACACTTGTCCTCCAAAGTCCCCTGTGTCCTGATGTCTGATGTACATGTCATAATTCACAACACACATGACACTTCTCAGATAGGCTAGACTGTCAGCCTTCTCCTGGAGAGATAAAGATAAATCAAAGCTCAATTTCTCATATATATATATATAACCATAACATTAAAACCACCTACCTAATATCGTGTAGGTCCCCCTTGTGCCGCAGCAAGGCATGGACTCCACAAGACCTCTGAAGGTGTGCTGTGGTATCTGGCACCAAGACATTAGCAGCAGATCCTTTAAGTCCTGTAAGTTGCGAGATGGGGCCTCCATGGACTTGTTTGTCCAGCACATCCCACCATCCCACAGCTGCTCGATCAGACTGAGATCTGGGGAATTTGTTGGCCAAGTCAACACCTTGAACTTTTTCATGCTCCTCAAACCATTCCTAAACAATTTTTGCAGTATGGCAGGGCGCATTATCCTGCTGAAAAAGGCCACTGCCATTAGGGAATACCGTTGCCTTGAAGGAGTGAACTTAGGATGCCCAGAGCATCACACTGCCTCCGCTTGCTTGCCTTCTTCCCATAATCAATTTTGGTGAATATATACTGAGAGAAAGAGAGTAGGAAAGATAATTGTACATGATAATAATGGCTGGAAAATGTTTCTGCAGTAAATATTTCAGCTAGAATAGTCACAAGAATAGAAAGAATATATATATATATATATATATATATATATATATATATATATATATATATATATATATATATATATATATAGCCATAACATTAAAACCACCTACCTAATATCGTGTAGGTCCCCCTTGTGCCACAGCAAGGCATGGACTCCACAAGACCTCTGAAGGTGTACTGATATATGTATATATATATATATATATATATATATATATATATATATATATATATATATATATACACACACACACACACACACACGCTCACACACACACACACACACACACATATATATATATTTGCTTTAGCCTTGGAGCTTTGTACAGCTTGGGACAGTAAAAAGCCTTTTCAACTGTGGAAGAAAATAATAATAATGAAAATGTTTACATGTAAAAGTGAACCAAGAAAAATCAGTTCCTTTATAGAAAACTGTGCCTTTGACATGCTGTAAATAATTTCTCTATGTAGTCAGGAGTAATATACACTACACAGCATACACAAATGGATTTAAGCTAATTAGGACAGCTCGTATGAGTAAATTTCATTATTTTCTCATAAAGCGTCTGAGTGTGAGTGCACTGTGTCTGAGGAGGACATTAGCAGTCAGTAAAAGGCTGCACCATTCCGAATTCAGCTCTTAGTTTCTTTTAAAGTGTTTGATCGCAAACATTTTACTTTGATCTTCACGTACTTTATACCGTCACGGAATACTAAACGTCTCAGAACTGAATAACAGAGCTCAAATAACAACTGCTGTAATGTAGCCTGACCTTCATCAGGGCTGAGAAGAGATAAGGACTTACATTAGACATAAGCACCAGCAGTTGACCAACTTCACACGTGAAAGACAAATTATTCAGGATTTACACTATCAAAGCAGTGTTTGAAAGAGCCCATGAAATAACATCAGCCCCTCTGTTTGTTCGTACGGAGGACTTTAGATGTGTGCTTCTCAGCCCTCGTCATACAGGGTTGTGTTTTCTGTTCTGATTACAAAAACAAACCTAAGTCAAAGTCAGCGTTATTATCATTATGTATATCACACAACAAAATCAAGTACTGAACCTTTCAGTGATACATCACACACTTTGAACAAGACACACAGTTAAGTTAAGACAAAAGCAAACTTAGAAACACAAAGTAGAAATGCAAACACAATGGAGGGAAACACGCAAACAAAGAAATAACTGAAACGAAAACAAATTGGAAACCTAAAGATAACAACAACAACAACAACAATAATGATAATGATAATAATAATAATAATAATAATAATAATAATAATAAAAGTGATCACATAAAACAAACAAACAAACAAATAAATAAAAACACAAACTTGAAACATAAACACAATGGTGGTTAAAATAAACAAATTTATAAAACAAACACACAAAAAAATTAAAAGAAACAAATTAATACAAAAATAAATAAAAGTACACAAAGTAGAAACTTAACCACATCAGTAACATAAATAAATAAATAAATAAATAAATTTAGATTATAATAAATAAACTAATTAAATAAAAAAAAAAAAAACAGACAAACAAACAAATAAAAAGGTACTTAAGTATTGTTTGGGTTATACTGTTGTGTTTTTGTTTTTTTTTGTTTAAAAGGTCAAGCTGGGCTTGTGGGAACAGGCAAAAACACTTAGGCTTAGGTTTCATCAATGAAGGTAACACTGATCTGAGTACTTATTTGACCTTCAGTCATCCCTACATTCTACAGCACTGCTAGGAAAAGTGTATAAACTTTATTATTACTGCATGAAACCATAACGCAGGAGGACACTTACTGCAAGAACAATAAAAGTTGAATCTGGAGCTGTAATGAGATAAGACTGTCTGTTACAGTATAAAACAATTATCCTGTACAACATGTAATGCACTTCCTGGCACTAACTGCATGGCCATGATGATTCAACTTGTTCTTCTAAGAATGCTGCTCGGCCGAGGAGAAGACCTGTGGATTATGAATTACTCAATTTAGTAAGGAATTTGATATTCAGGAACTGCCACTTAGACACATAATTGTTCTTGATTAGTCCAGTGTAAAAAAAGGAATATTAAAATTTAGGGCAGCTTAACTGCTAAAACAATGTGAAGCTTGACGAGCTTTAAGAAACTCAACTCAGTTTTGTTTCTCATCACTCAATATGGACTCAGTGGTTTAGTAGTTAAAATTCTGAGCTTGTGATCGGAAAGTTGTGATTTTGTGATTTTCTGGCCCAGGATGGTGAGAGAACCATTGCTGGGCCCTAAAACTGAGGTGTATGTATATATATATATATATATATATACACACACACACATTAAAGTATAGTGAAATTCTTTTCTTCACATATCCTAGCTTCATAGGAATCCTATCAGCACCCCTAGAGCTTGGCCATGCTGGGGCCTGAACCACCAACCTTCTGATCAGTAAGCCAGAGCCTTAAGCACTTAACTACCACTTCCATATTAGGCAGAAGCAGGAAGTCAGAATTGACAGCAGACTGCAAATTCAAAGGGCTGGCCTTTCTCACTGCACGTGAATCTGCTTTTAATTTTATTTGATTCACATTCAGTCTGACCACTTCTGGAATTTATGCCTTAAGCAATTAGCTTAAATGCTGCAATTTCTATTTGTTAAAATATTGAGCAGACATGCATGGTCCGAGTTTCAGTGGGATTACAATTAGAATTTGCTGATCCTCTATTGTAAAATAATACATCAAGTTGTGAAGCTAGATTAAATAAAACAGAATTTGTATTCCATAATTGGAATCCCTACATTTAATGTGATTGACACAGGACATAAGTGTGTAAACTCAGCATGTTCTCAATTATAGACAATCCAAAAATCATAATCGTAGTCCACAGCGTGGGTCAAAGCACAGGCAGACATTAAAATTAAACATGGATAATAGGATCAAGATAACATTCTAAGAAACTCTGCAAAAGACAAAGTCACACATGAAGGCAAACTAATCACAAATCAAACACAGAAAAGGTGAATGCAATCGGTAACAGGCCAATGACAGGACAGGGGCGGAGACAGGACCAAAACCCGAAACAAAGGCACATGTCAAAATAAAAACAAAAGCATTTGTAGAACTAAACAACAAGCATCATTCTAAATTTGGTGGCACAAAGCATTTTAAGTTGAGTTGATTGCATTCTGCGATTTCAGGCAAGTCAGCAGTCTGAATTTGAAACATGCAAAATGTTTTTCCCTGTGTTAGGAAAGATATTAGCAAGCTCATGAATATTAATGAGGATTTTTGGGGGGAGGGGTCCTTTATGAATATTAACGATGAGTGGGCGGGGTCTGTGAAAATGATCTGCAAGTTGGAGAGGCAGAAAAAGGCACTTTATTAAAGCAAAGAGTAAAAAATCCCATTAGATGCATTTCAGAGTCACTCAGGAATAACAGAAAAAATACCTGAAAATAATAAAATATAGAACTATATCTTATTTCTCTGCTCTTTTGTTTAGCAAGGAGTTACAGAATCAATTACTCATCCAAGTGCACATCACAGTTATGCCTTGTATTGTTACTAACCCTCACCTTCCCCCAGGATCCAACTGTACATCCATCCAAAGTGCTTTTATCCAAAGATCCGACGTCTGTTAAAGGCCCGTCAGTGTGATAGAATAATAAATATGTTACAGATACAGAGAGCGGATTTCTTTGTGTCAGCACATCAGCAAGGTTCAGTGGTGAATGATGTACATATCTTTTAAAGGTTGACTTTGTCTTTTTTTTCTTATTTTGTGGCCCTGTATAGCAAATACACAGAGACACTGTCTATCATCGTTCTCAGAAATTAATTTAAGGCCATTTTTTTTTCATCTTAACGACTTCATGCCCACTTCATTCTCATACATGCAATCTACACTCTGAGAAACTACAAAATGAGAAACTCATATAACTTCAAACAAATGGGAGAAGATATGGTTGGATTTTATTTTATTGGACCTTTATATCTTTTCGTACAGATTTTAATGTAAAAATAAGCAAGTGTAAAAATGAACCACAACAAGTAAATTGTTAGAAATTTGTAAGTATGAGATCATTTTGAAACTCCAACAGAATTGCTTTGACTAACATTTCCGTTCATTCTATACGGAATTTCAGTGTGGCTTCTTCATGCAGACATGCTATTTAGTGGTGAAAATCTGGCATATTACTAACTGGGTTTGATGTAATGAAGATTAACTCTATTTACCTTTGGGTACACTTTTCTGGATACAAGACCCAGAAGTTTCTAAAGAAAAAAAAAAACAAAGGCACAAACCCAGAAGGCTTCGCAATATGTGTATGAATCCAAGTGCTTTATGCAAGTGCTAACAAACAGGAAATGATAGGAAGTGGGTTAAAAGTCATGGGACGGTGCCTTCTGGTGATCTGGAGGGGAAAATTCCCGTCTAGATGTTAGACTGATTAAGGTTAGTGGTGAGTAAGATATTACGCAACTGAAAAATATTATGCACATTCTCTGAGAGAAGCTCATTTTAACAGTTAATGAGAGTAGCTGATTTGATCGGACATCGCAGCAACACATCTAACTACACCACTTTGATGAAATTCATTCGAACACTATGCCTTTGTACGATTATGTAGCTGTACATAGCTATTCACTAGGATACGACCTATCGTGATGATCATGAAAAAAACAAGAATATGTAACACTGTGATCTTATGCCTTATTTTATACTATTATGTTATACTCATAAAAAAGGGGTGTGGTTTAAACTGCTTTTTTTTTTTAATTAAATGTGAGGTGTACTACTAGAAAATGCTGGAAAACACTTGAAAACACAAGGCTGCTGGAAAAAGAATACAAATAGTATAACTTTACAGTTTCCCAACCTCAGCTACATCATTCAAGTGTATAATTTGTCTCAACCAGATGCCCTGTGGAACATTCTGGTGGATTCAATTCAATTCAATTCAATTTTTTCAGTATAGCGCTTTTAACAATGGACATTGTCACCAAGCATCTTTACAGAAATATATTCATTTCTATTCATTTTACAGAATATATATAAATTTTCTTTGCACTGTCTGTGCAACTATGCATGGGTGATATAGAGACGCAGCTTTATAAATTAAAGCATACACTATATGGCCGAAAGTGTGTGGGGTTTATTCCCCCTTTGCTGTTATAATAACCTCCATTCTTCTGGGAAGGTTTTCCACTAGATTTTGGAGTGAGGCTGTGGGGATTTGTGTTCATTCAGCCACAAGAGCATTAGTGAGGTCAGGCGCTGATTTTGGGTGAGGAGGCCTGGGGTCCAGTCGGTGTTCTACCCCAAAGGTGTTCAGTGGGGTTGAAGTCACCCGAGTTCTTCCACTCCAACTTTGGAAAACCATGGCTCACTTTGTGGGCAAATGTATTGTCATGTTGGAATATGTTCGGGTCTCTTACTTCAAGTAAAGGGGAATTCTTAATGCTACAGCGTACAGACATTCTGGACAATTGTGTGCTTCGAACTTTGTGGTAACATTTGATGTGATGAGTGTGATGTTGAGATTTCCATATACTTTTGGCCATCCAGTGTATTTCCTGTGTGAATTTCAGGCTAATTTGAATAAATATGGTATGCTAGAAATAAGATTTTATTTTGTAGCTCAGTAAAACAGTTTAGATCAGGCTACTGGAGCAAACCACTGATGATACAGTATACAAGTAATAGTATACAAGTAATACATAGTGTGCCTCTAATTTGTATATGTTTACAACATATTATCTGTTCATTCTGAATAATGCATTCATATTTGGTTACATCCATAGTAAACAACATAGTGTCCTGTATGAACACTGTGTGTAGGTTGTTGCAAAGAAAGCATGGCAGATAGATCAAATACTAAACATATGGTCACACAAAATGCCAGGCCAAGTGAAATCAGTGGGAAAAAAAAGATCAAAATTCAGTTATTATTCTGCATAAAAATGAAGAGCTGCACAGTTATCATTTAGCAAAGCCCGGCTTCAGCAGAGTTAATTACAAGCCTCATTAATTAGGCAACAAAAGTCAATTGGAGTCCAGCTTGTTTTAACAGCTACTGAGGAAAAGCTTTGTGTTTCCTCTGCAATGAAGATGAACCCAAAACACAGGTAATGGGCCGCAGACAGCTGACTTTATATATATATATATATATATATATATTTATTTATTTATTTTTCCCTCTTCTGGTTTTGCACTCTCACTCTCTCCCCTGCAGAGGCTGTTCTTGAATAAAGTGCATAGGCCCATAAATGTTGCTTGAGGATGAGATTCAATGTCATCATAATGGATAGAAAATGGGGAGCTTTCACCAGCACCTGCATTAGGCCTTTCTCTGACAGTGTAACACGACCTATAAAAAATATTTCAGCCATGAAACAAATACATTATGTAAAGGTAAAAAGACATTTTTTTTCCTCACATGATATGAGGTGATGCTTTCTTTTCTTTGAGAATTACATGATGCTGATGCTTTTCATGATGCTCTTTTGCAGGGATTTTGAAAAGAAAATGGCACCCTTTCATTGTCTTTCATGGTGACATAGCTGCAAATGGTTAACATTATTCCTTATAGTATATATAATATCATATATTTCTCATATTATTCATGCCCATGTGTGTCATTAACTGAATTACGTTAAATGAATTCATAATATTTCTCAGTGGTTTTCGCTACATGAGATACATGAGACATTATCATGATCATGTGACCAAAATACATTAACACAACACAAATACTAGAGTAACTGTAGATGATTCCATGATTGGGCAATATTTTAGCCTGTAACTTTTAAAAGTTAAATCATATTTTAAATTTTTTTTTAAATTTTTTAATTTTATTCTTCCAACATTGAATCTAAGAAAACATGAAGTTCACCATTCGAAGAATTATGAGTTAACCCACCTTAGACAACAACTATTTTTTGTTTCCTGGTGCTTTGATTCTTTACTGCATTTTGCTCTTAAATGTTAAAAATAACACAGTTGAGGGTTTTTTTTTAGCATAGAATTAAGGAAAACATCAAATGTGGTTAAGTGGCATCCATGCTACTGGCATGAGGACTTTAAAGATGTTCAAAAGATTGGCTTAAAATAAAAGTAATTATTATTTTTTTTTTCAGTATATGAGGGTGAGTCAAATGAAAACCTTTTTAAAATCAGTTTTCTACATAATTTTCACTTGGTAAATTTCATTTTGTTGCATTTCATTCAAGTGTTCCAGTGCTTTAGGAGTTTCCAGATTTCACTTGGAAAGAAAAAAAAAAGATTTAATTCTATTTTATGTTGCAGTTTTAAGGTTTTCATTTGACTCAACCTCATATAATTCTGTACAGGGTTGTACCAAGTTGTTACACAAATGAACTCATCAGTCAATATCACAATATCAGTGAAAAAAAAACAATGAGAAAACTTACATTTCTTCTTCCTCTGGTCTTGAGGAAATTTAGATGTAATGGCCTGTTAACTTTATTCTGCATTCAACTGCTGTCAGAAAATCTTGTAATTACGAGGTAAACGCATGAATGCCACCACAATGTCACAATTACCACTAGGGAACTTTTTAATCATTGATAATTCAAAACAAATAATTAAAACAAGAGTATTTTACTCACGCCTTCCATGTTTTCTGACCAAAACCACTTGAACACACACCATGTCACAATTACCACCTCCAAACCTGCATGCACAGAGGTCTGGGGAGGACTTGAAGGCAGCAATATGACGTGTGGAATATTCTAACTATTTCATAGGGGTTAATGTGTTCAGGAAACAGGGCTGAGTGAATGCTGTTGAACTAAAATGTACATTTTTCATAACATATAATGGATGACTCATGGAAAATGATGTTTCAAGCATGAGCTGTTAAATGGATTCACATATTAATATAATAATAATGTGACTTTTGACATATTTTTATGATTATATTTCAAGATGTAGTTAAAGTGGGCCAGGAAGAGTTTGGAAATTTCGTAGGTTTTATTAATGTTTGCACATGCGCATACATGTAAAATGAATCATGTGCCGTAAATGGTGCCGTGAGCCCCACAGTCCTCCTCTACGTCTGCATTTTTGTGGCATTGGCATCTCATGTACTTGATTTCATACCCAAAATTGAGACATCATCATTATTATTATTATTATTATTATTATTATTATTATTATTAGCCTAATGAAAGCTCTTTCAAAACCACAAGAATGGCCCTCAGTCTATTTTCCGCTGTGAATGATACAACCTCCAACATTGTAGACTTTGTTTGTGTGTGTGTGTGTGTGTGTGTGTGTGTGTGTATGTGGTATGGGAGGTCATCAGTATGCACAGGATGTGACCGGTTGCATGGATGAGCTCATCATCTGAGAGTGAATCAGTGGCATGAATCATACTGTTTGTATGCGAGCGTGTGGACGGAATTTGGATTAGCTCAAATCAATTGCGTATAAGCCTTTAAATTGGATTAATCCAAAGTGGGTACAGGGAGATGCCAAATTAACGCTGGGATGTGAATCCTCCCACCTAATAATGCCCTCGATTTCCCACGTGGTTGTCTTGGCTAAAATCAGATGAAAAGCAAGTATAGCTGTGTAGATGCGGTACATGATTTTTGTTGTTCTTGTTGTTGTCATTACAAAGGTAGATCCAAAAACTCCTAAATGCAAAATCAGGTTTGTTTAATTCAATATAATAAGACTTAAACAAACAAGTAAACAAACACTCTTAACAAGAATATACATATCTGACAGCAGTATTTATGTTCAATAAACTACTAAAAATGCCTAGATATATGAATATGCATGAATATGCAAATTAGAAACACCCCCATGTCCTGCAAAATAGTTACCCGGTTAACTAACTGCTAGCAAGGCATATAATTATTCTACTTTGACTGGCAGTAGGTTGAATATTCATGATATCCATGGCAAGTGATATTACAGTCATGAGTTTCTACTGATCCTAACCCTAAGTGGACCTATCAGACCTTTCCCGGTATATAGCATGGAACATGACTTTGGTGAAATGCTGAAATGGTGAATTTTACTTTAAGAACCCTTGTTAGAATCAGTATAAACACTTGACTCATAGTTTTGCTGGAATTTGTCCACAGTTTGAATCAGTTTGTGTTCTGTGATTAGATTGGAAATAGAAATCCAATTCTAACTGTGCTGGCCTTGCATGAAGACACTGGAGATACATCCAAGAAAAAATAGTTTGTACATCTCAAACAAGGATGGATTTAAAATATCAACATGATGTCTCATAATGATTTTAGTCGAAAGTGGATGGAATTGAGCCCTGGCTGAGCTCCTACAGTACATAGCATCCGTAAATCAAGGAAATGTGAGGATTATTTAGAAACGGGAGATGAAATTCAAGTTTCCAGTGGCTCAAACATCCAATCTATTGCAGCATAGAAAAGTGGTATTTTCTAGATGAAGGTTCCCAAATGGGAGTTTTGGGAATGCAAAATGCAAAAAAGTTGGAAGAAACACTACTGAACTGTTCTTAGTTAACACATAGTCGCAAGTTACTATCTTTCTTTCTGATGTAACATGTTTTCATACCTTCTCAACTGTCCAGTGCTCCAACTTCCATTGCTAGATCTTTACCACAAATCTGAAGCCACCCAGATTTCCAGACACTTCCTCCATGCCAGATTTTCTCTGAGCTTATTCCTCAAGCCATAATTAATTTTGTGTCACTGGGTTGATTCAATTTTAACCCCAAAAGATAAAGCTATCTTGTAATATTGTAATGGCTAATAATTACTATGGCATGTAAGTAAGCCGTATATTTAAAGTAATCTTCCTGTCATGCTAACATGTATAGAGGCTAATGTTAAGCAGGGTTCAACAGAAGATTGAAAGTTATAAAAATGCTAGTTGTAAAGCCTTGGGGAAATAACAGGGCAAAGCATATAATTATCTTTCTTTAACTGGCAGTAGGTTTGAGGAGTGAGGAGTTTCCAAGAATCGCTAATAATGAAAGAGTGTTATCCGGGTGAAGTCACATTACAGTCATGATCCTAACCCTAGCTAGGGTTCTTAAAGTTTTTCTAAAGTGAAAGTCAATCATTGTTGCAGCATTTTCAAAGATAATCAGACCTTTTCCAGTATATATGTAACATGAACTCCAGTGTAATGTGATTTATCCCGGAAAACACTCATTCATTGTTAGTGATGCTCAAAAACCTTAGATGTGCACTCCTGGAGTCATGGGCAATACAGAAGGTGTGAATACACATCACATAAAAACTGACCTCCTCAGTCATCTTTAATGTATGAACTCTGCCTAACCTTATTGTCTAGATACATTAGTATGACAAGAAAATGACTTTAAATTTAAGGCTTACTTACATGCCATTGTAATTATTAGCCATTAAAACGAGCGTTATCTTTTGAGGTTAGAATTAAATCAACCCACAAATTTCAATCAATCTCACATAAAATTAATTATGGCTTGAGGAATGAGCACAGAGAAAACCTGTCATAGAGGATGTGTCCAGATAGATGGAAGTTGGAGTCATGGACAGTAGAGAAGGTATGAATACACATCACATAAAAACAGATAACTTGTGACTGTGTTAACTAAAAACACCTTGTATCAACTAAGACCTCTTAGTCTCAGTGGAGTTTCATGTGGTTGTTACTGCATTCTCAAAACTCCATTATCAGGCTCTTTTTTCAGAATTTTTTAAAAAAATTCTATTCTCTTGAAATACCAAAGAAGAGGAAATCTGATTGTTGTGCCATTGGAAGCTTGAATTTCAGCTCCTGCTTCTAAATAATCCTCAAACTTCCTTGATTTATGATTGTAAAAATTTGGCACAGCTGCTATGCCAGGGCTCAATTCCATCCACTTCTGACTAATATTTTATGAGACATCATGTTGATATTTTAATCCGCCCATGTTTGAGGTTCACAAACCATTTGTCTCGGTTGTATCTCTGTGTCTTTATGCGTGCTTCATATCAGACCAAGAGAGTTAGGATTGGATTTCTATTTGCAATCCAATCACAGACTACACCTGGCTTCAAACTGTGGTCAAATTCCATCAAAACTATGGTGAAATTATATCTACTATCTGTTTCCTTATCAATCAGAATAAGAATATCTAAAGCTTTTGAGAATCAGAAACAGATCTGGCAACCCTGGTAGAAATGCACACTTTTAAAAGCAAGTATGGGTTCACAGCCACAAGTCACAAAACACTATACACACTGTATACGCACTACTGTTCTTTAAAAATCATAGCTCTATATGTTGCTATGACAACATAACAGCAAAACTACTCAGGTTACACACTTTCCTTTTAGCAAAGTCACCAATTATGCATTTAATGCCAAATCGCTGACTCTGAAGTGCTCAACGCCAATCAATTTCATCTTTCCTGAGACATGCTGCTTCTCTGATAGTCCTTAATTATTTTTAGTTTCGAAAATAAACAGAGTTCACATATTCCAAACCTCTTAGATTCCCAGGAAAAAAAAACAACATTAAACAGTCCAGGATGATCTAAAATATGCTGTGCACTCTGCAAAAAAAAAAAAAAAGTGCAAGTGAAAAGTTCCTGAATATAGTCATATTAATCTAGTATTTCCTACTATAAGATTGCAATAAAACAAATATAAAATTATTAATAAAATTATTTCTAGACATATGTTTTACTAATTACAAGCTTTACATTTTTTAAATTCTATTTGCAGATAATTTTGCTTGTTTCTGTGTTGCTAAAATGCTAAAAATGAGCTAACTTATCTGCCAATAGAACAAGACTATTTCAAGCTTGAAATTAGTAAAAAGTACTAGAAATAGGGTTAGTAAGCTTATACGTTGTTTATTATAATCTTATATTAGGGGATATTAGCTAAATCTGACTATATTCATGGTATTTGTACTTGCTAAGATGTAATTTTCTGCACTGTGTGTCATTAATTAGGCTATTACATTACTAGCCTAAGTCACTTAATTGCTGTGTTTATTTTTTTTCTAGACCCACTGGGTTGAACGCCATGAATGAAACAATATTTTCCAATACTGAATAAGATTTGTTCTCATTTCTGCATGTAGGCACTCCATTATATATACATAACTGCATACAGGCAGTTACATCAATTACATCAGGCTGAGGTCCAAGATAAATAAATCTTTCAACAAAGGTTATGCCTCTCTGCTGAATGATGTCTGTTGGATTTTGTTGCTCTGGATTGAGGCATGTTCATCGGGAAAAACAGATAGGAAAGAGAAGGCAGGCGCGGCGCTTTGTCATCTCCTACACCTAATACATTTCCTATTGCCTAAAAATGAAATGACACAAGAATGCAGATAAGCCATAAATCTGCGTTGGCTGGGTAAATTGCAAAACAGGCAAAATGAATCCATGCCATTTCATTCTCTCGTTTCTGTTTTCAATATACGACGAATGCGTCTTCAGCTATTTTCAGAAATTCGTACAGATTTGATCTCAGCAGGAAAAAAAGAAAGAAAAAAAAAAACAACAACTAGGTGCTATGTTTGATTAGGCTACTTGTTAAATTATTGACTTCTTTTAAACCTTGTTTTTGTCTTCTGTGTGTTGCTTCGTAGATCCTCAACTCTGGTTGCAAATTATGTCAGGAAGCCGTGTTCTCAGAGTAGGACATCATTTCCATAATACATCCATAATTATAGTGTGGCAGGATGGATGGAGAGGGCATTAATGTGGTGGTAGCTGAAGAGAGAATGGAGAGAGGTGAAAATCTAAAAAAAAAAAAATATGGCAGGCAATGACACAGGCTTCATATATTCGCCTGTGATGTGGAGCATTCAGCATCATGTCTGTGACACGACAGTGGCCCCTTGTCTTTATCAGTATTCACGCTGCTTTTTGTCATGAAATATGCATATGCTGAGTGGGATAAGAGTGCGAATAGGTTTTTGTCGATTCACATCACGCTTTCCAACGTTCCCAGTGCTTGTCACTGGGTTACGGATTGTGTTTTTGGCAGACGAGTCGAGAGCAAATCAAGGTAGTGAAGTTATCAAGTGTGTAGGACTTTGATGCAGCTGAGTGGCTGCATGCAGATTAGCAAGATTACAGCCTGTTTTATAACAATGCAGCTCTAGTTATTATTAACTCAGCACACGCGTGAGCATATTAGTGTGTTGTGCGTCATTTCACCTGGACCAGACACCGTGACGTGATTGAACGTGTTGACTCTGCTCTTGTCCCTGGTGTCCCACTTGTTTAATGGCTGTGACAAAAGAATGAAATTAAATGACACATGCCAGGACCCTGACTCTCAACGTCCCTAACCCACATTTACCTGCGCGATAAGAACCATGATCGATGGGAGAAGGAAAAGCATCATTGCCACATCTGGGACAAATGATTAAGTGCCAGTTTTACCATGAGGAAGCCTTAATATGAAGCCAAGACGAAAAAAAGTTATCTGCGCTGCCTCATTGGGCTAATCAATTGTGCTGCCAGCTTACAAGAGGCGATGTTCCAACTTGAGCTCATTGACTTGAATTGAATTTAGAGCATTGGTCAGAAGGTTGTTGATTAATTTTCTAACAGCTCTCACGTGACAGGTTTAGATTATATTAAAGCACCTTATCGTTTCTATAGTAACAGCTAATTCACATGACTTGTATGGTGGATGCTCCACATAATCTAAGTCTAACAACAAATAGATTTGAAATGTTTTTTAGGAAGACATACAATATATGATGAAGCTTTCTGTGGAGATGTTTATTCAACATTTATGGAAGGAGTCTCCAGTGTCAGTGCTTTGTAACAGTCACGACATTTTCTGCTACAGGAAAGTCTTCAGGTGAAGGGCTTTGCGGTTTCTCAGTACCATGACAAGCTGTTTTTTTTTGGTCTTATTAACTTGAAGAATAAGAAAAAAAAGCGGTTGGAGAATGTTTCTAACATCATATAAAGTAAGGGATAACTAACATATTTTAAATGTAACTATAAACAGATAAAATTTTAATTGTTAACAAATTGCTGTGGTAAAAGAGCAATAAAACACACTGGAATGTGCTGTTAAAGGAAATTAATAATCAACTTCGGGAATGGTAACAGTACTTCCGTTTCACATTGGGCCGCACCACACCACACAACACCATCAATGATTATTTTCCTATAACAGCTCTCCCTGTGGTGGTTTTAGTTCTTATTTGTTCTATAGTTATGTCCACACTTTTCTCTAAAATGCTGCATCTATCACAGCCTATGAAATAATTGTGTCCCAGTCATTTCTGTCCACTTAAAAAGTTCTCGACGCCTCCTTTGAAGTTGTTATTAAGGTGAAAACGGCCCGTGTTCTATTTATTAAAAGCATGCTCTCTTGCACAGCGTGGCCTGCTGCGCTCCGTCTTTATTACACCGAGCAGTCACTGTACATCAAACAGCTCCTGGCTTCTGAATTATAACGATAATTAATGGAATGTGTTTGTCGAGGCACCGCAGCTCCTCCAGGCTCCTTGTTTTCAAATGCATCAACCACTGTAAGGAATTCGGCAAGGGTGATAAACATTTATCCCTCAACGCTTTTAATCAGCCACTGACAGGAGGCTTACGTAAAGACGGCATGGCCTTCGGGTCATGGTGCTTACTGAAGATTAAAGTCAAGAGACAGGCGCTGACTTAGATCAAGGAGGAGCAATTATGGAAAATGTGTTAAAACCTAGAGAGAGAAATTACTGGGACAATGGGTTCAAATGATCCTCTTTTGATGAGGTTTTTTTTTTACAGTCACATTAAATTTCCCTAAGTTCACATATACTTGCATGGACACTTTTTTCCTTCTTCTTCTTTTAGCTAATTCTTATTATATCATTAATCTTGCATTTTCTCTCAGCCTGGTGTCAGGCAAAATTCATTTTAATATAAAACAGCATTTTTTTTCTTTTTTTTAAGTTCTGCAATGCCCTCCAACCAATAATCAATCACCCTACATCGGCGACAGACTTTACTTCTGATTATTAGTTTCACCTGGGAATTTCCAATCTATACCTGCAGAATTTCCATACTGTACATACTTTACATATACTGTACCCTGAGTTGAAAATGGGAAAATTCTTAATTTTATACATTCCAGCAAGTTGTGGAAGGCACAACGAGCTACTATATGGGTATAATGGTGTATCTTAAAAAACTGGCAACTCAACTCTACGTATAGGCACTTCCCCAACTTAACCCTGCATTCACACTAGCTAGCGACCAAACGACAGCCAACCGTTCATTTTCTCTGAACTTGCACAATACGGAGCCAGGATTTCAGCAAAAACAGCAAATGTTAAAGCGATAACAGGACGAATGACATTTGAACTGAGGTTTTATTAATTGTATGGAAATTAGGTATGACATCAAACCCAACAACTGATTCCTCTGACCAATCCTATGGTGCATATGGTCTGGTCTGGCATTTTTTTAGTTCCCCACTCACAACTTTAATTTCTACCTGCAATTAGTTCCCATTTACTGTTTGACACACAAAATGGAGGAAAAACATATACCCATGGTTTCAATTTTATCATGTCATATATGACTTCTTATTAAGTGTGTTTAGCATGTATAGAGAAATTATTAAGAGGCATAAAGCTTGGAAGGAAGATTGTTAGTGCCTTTGGTAAGTACAGTTTGATAAACTGCCAAAGAAACTAGTATGAAGCCTAGCATGTAATGTGTAAATCAAACAACCATATTTTTTGGCTTTGGTTAAATTTCTGTTTAACCAGTTATCAGCTTAATCAGTTTAATGAGTTTAATCAGTTAACCAGTTGGGTCCCATTGGAAAGCCTTTGGTTCTTTACACTTTTCTTCCTGGTTTGCTTTGGATGATGGCTTGGCTTTGGTGAGTATGAAACTGATTCTAGGGCCTCATTTATAAAACCTTTGCCCACTATTACAATACGACTGTAGATATCAAAGAGGACCTTGGAAAGGCAAGTCTCCCCAGGGTCTTTCACATTCTGTTTGATGCCATTCACAATGTCCTGTGATTGCAGGACTACACCACTCAGGACTCATCTTTGCACTCAGCTAGAAGGTGATGAATGCGTTGAAGAATTTCTGGCCTGCATGCTGTGTTCTTTGGGTTTTACAGCTGCCTCCAGGGAAACAGCAGTGTCATCGTGATTTGGCTCTGAGAGATGATAGAGATTAATATGTGGGAATACAATGTGGTTTTCCATTACTCATTGTGTTTAACACATACCACAGTGCTTTTGTATCCTCAGTTCTGATTGGTTAGAAGCTGTTGACACAGTGATTTTTTTTTTTTTTTTTGAAAGAAGCCGTTTATTTTACGTTTTTGGAAGGAGTCTCCAATGCACTTTGTAACAGTCACTTTAAGGTTTCAGACATTGGAAAGTCTTGAAAAAAAGGAAAGACAGGGCAATTTCTGGTTTCTTGGTAACATGACAAGCTGCATTTTTTTTTCAAACAGAGGCTGATGAGAAAATGATTGTTTATAGCTTGTATCTTGTATCTACAGTGCGGTTAGAATGTTTGTGAACCCTTTACAATTTTCTGTATTTCTGCATAAATTTGACCTGAAATGTGATCAGACCTTCATTTAAGTTCTAAAACTATGAAGTGAAGAAAAAGTGAAAAAGCAAAGACACGAGTTTATGTTCTTGAAACATGGGAGGGTCTGATAAACTCACGCCTGATTGCCATCCCCTTGATTGAAACACCTGACTTCAATTACCCCTTTCAATTAACTCATACTCCTAGAGGTTCACATACTATTTTCTGACAAAGATATTTAATTTTGGATCATTTTGCTCAGTAAATAAATGTAAAAACTATAAAGTCATTTGTTTAATTGGTTCTTTTCTTTTCTAGTTTTAGGATTTTGATGAAGATCTGATCACATTTCAGGTCAAATTTATGCAGAAATATATAAAATTGTAAAGAGTTCACAAGCTTTCTAGCAGCACTGATCTTGTTTTCATGGACATTCCACAACATTAAATGTATCTATAAATGAACAAAATGTACAGCATATTGTTTTTTAATAATTACAAAACAGTTAGCATTGGAAAATTTCTGTAGTTCAATTGTAATAAACCACTTCAGGACGTGCTGTTATTGGAAAGTAATCAACTTTATTAATGAGTTAAATGATGAGTTTCATTTTGCATCACGCATCGTTGAATATTTTCCTATAACAGCACGCCCCCGAGCTTTTTATTCCTTACCTAAAATGAGTGACAAATTTTGGTTGTTTTAATGACAACACTAACATTTTGTTAATTCATCACACTTCAATGTTTAACAGTCCTCCAGTGACAGATCTTCTAAAATCCCACCCCCACTCCCCCTGTCTATTTTCTTTAATGTGTTTACTGGTTTGCATCACTCTTTCTAATTCACTCTGGATGAGATTGTCTGCCAAATGAAGACATAATGCAAATGCATTTTGAAATTGGACCATTTTTTTCTGTACTTCATTTAGATTGTTATTTTGGTTGCTTGCTTTATTGCCTGACATGGTCACAGGATGCCAAGCACCATTTCGATTTGTTGCTGATCCCAGTCCTGGACTGTTTGTCAGCCGACAGAACCTACAAATTTCATTTGCAGGGAACTTTTAATTTTCTCCCTTGCTGTTGTACTTCACTTTCCATTATATCAGACAAAATTTTAAGACATTACTTAATAAGCTGTTAATGTTGGTTGTGTCCCACCATAGATAAGTGAATTCTTATAATGTAACATATTGAAAGGTATAATAGGATTTAACTTGTTTTAAATGTAACTATTTTTTAAATAGAATTGTAATTGTTAAAAAAAATTGCAGTGGTAAAAGAGGAATAAAACATATTGAAATGTGCTGTTAAGGGAAAATAATTATGGTGGACAAAAATGGTCAGAATACAGTAAATATTTGACAGATAAAATAATAAATAGATATAGTAAACAGATTTCATTGCAATGAGATTATCTGTATTTTCAAATTATATTTTATAGTAAAGTTGTCTTCCAATATAACATTTGTGTTTTTACAGTGTTTATTTATTTGATTTGATTTTATTGAGACAGATTATGCAACAGAAATAGTTTAATCATGTGCACTTAATTTTGACGAAAATTGCACAAAAATGGCCACAGGTAAGAAGGATTTGTATTGTGAATGGATGTTTTATAACTTATTGATAGGAACTTTCCCAATTTTAGAATAATTCTATGCATGTCTCGATTTACAACACCCCTTGTGAACACTATGTCCATTGTATAAATTAAGTCATAAGAACTGGTGCAACCACTTACACCAATCTCTCACTATAACCTTACCCATGGCTCTCAGTAGTGCATTTGTGAAACCACGCTGCGTGTCACGTTGTTCTCTCAGCATTACGCAAACTCCCCTGATGTCCAGTGATCAGAGTCTTTGCCCTTTAGCTGGAATGCCACCGCAGATGGTTTGTCCCTTGGGTATCTGGCAAGACTGTTGTTACTCTAAGGAGTTGCTTTGCAGTGGAGGGTGCTGATAATTCCTGCTGTGTCTTGTGCTGATCTGCATAGCAGGAGATAATGTCAAGGCAGTCAGGATTAATCTGGTGTCTGCAAGGCCAGAGATTATGGCACTCCATTAAAGTGGGACAAATGTCATCAAAGGCATCCAACTTAAGAGGTCACGTCTACACAATGTGCTGTCTAGTGTATAGATTCATGCACACCAAAATTTAGGTCATACAGACATATAACGTAGACAATAGGTACTACATCCTCTTTCTACTCAGGCCTGATGGTGCTACTATAGCATCCTTTTTTACGTTTTGGCCTGTAAACTATAATTCCTGCTATAATCTTTGGCTTCTTTCGAACAACAAAAGCCTCAAGAACCATTTAACTCCACCCACTCCACCCATTTCATGTAATATTATGTGCAAAACACTAATTTGTGAACTAGTCCTAGGACTTTTGATGTATCTTCAAAATATTGGTGTCAAACTACTCATCCATGTCTGAACCTCAATAATTATCAAAAATATATTGAGATTTGTTAACAATATGGCCTCCACATGTCCACTTAATTCTAGTGGAGTGGAGGTTAAAAAGCTTACTCAAAAAGCTGTAACTCATGACTAGTGCCTGGATTCTCATGAAGCTTGAAAGGCATGCTCAGGATAAATTTTGATCCATGGTCTTTCAAATAATTATTTCTCAGAAAATCCAATTGAGCTGAAATTTGGTGTATTGATCTATCATCCTGAAACCTGATCAATATATTCATGTATGTTCTTTTTACTGTTTAATGTATTTGGCAGGAACTGGTGACTAGTGGTGCTATTTATGAAAATGGCTTGAACCCCAGAGTTTGCTGCTTGCAGTTATATTTAACGTTAATATTTCTTACAGTAAAACATAATCTGAGAATATAAATGTGCAATGAATTCCAGAATATTTTGTGCTAAAAATTAAATTCCTGTAGCACGGTCTCAGACGTGAATCTAACAATTTGTATGACATTTATCTGAAAAATTGCAAAGGCTAAGGTTACGTTAAGGGGCGGGTCAACATTCAGACTTTTTCTTACAATGTTATTCATATGAAATTTAACAAGAGCCAGCAACCATCTTTAGTATCTTTTAATGACAACACAAATTTATTGAATTGAGTCACACAATCCTATGCACAACTTGTGTTTATTTTTTCAGTAAAACAAACTTTATATCAGTTCATGTACATGGTAAAGGATGATGTAATGCCTTAAGAAAACACAACTGACTATAATTTAGTCTAGATGTCATGTTGTTAATACTGTTTAATAAGATTATAGTTTACAAACCTGCCGATACAGAGATGAGCAGCCTGTCATTTTCTCCCAACCACATAGATTACATTTTTATTTTCATTTTTATTACATCTATGAAAAAAAAAATAAGCCAAGTTACCAGATCCAATCTTTGCCTGTGCAAATAGCATTGGCATTGTCACAGTAATGATGGTTGCTAGTACCTAAAATATCAGCCCCCATGCGTAATTACATAGCAATGTCTGGGCTAAATCTGTAGTGACTATCATTAATGGAGCTCAGCAACATCTCAGCACCATGGTAAATGACACCTTTATTAGCTCCCAATAACAAACTCCAATGGCCTTTGTGTGCTTGTCAGATTCCTCAATAGTCATAAAGCCATTGGTGTAATTGAACATTACTGACAGTCACTGAGTCACCATAATGGCCTGGTTCTGAACTCTATCACAACAATGAGGTGTAAATAACAGGTAAATCTCACAGCCTACCTAACCATCATATTTCAGTGCATATTAGGTATAAAGGAAAAAAAAACCTTTCTGGTATGTTCAAATACTACTTCTGGTACAATAGATGGGTTAGAAATTACAGCTGCTTAATTAAAGAATTATTAACTAGTATTAGACTAGTCAACTAATACATTGCTAGGAAGGAAACCGAAATGAAAGAAAAGGAAACTAGATGAAGCCCAAGGAACACACATCTTGGCAGCTATCACTCAGCTGAAATCGCTGATTCTGGAAATGAGAACGCGCAGGAAGCTCCTGTCCGTCAATAGCTCAGTGACAAGCCTTCCTTGGGCTTCATCTAGTCTAATTATTTTTTTTTTTCCTTTCCTGACTGCCTTCATATTATAATCTGTGTTTCATATTATACTATTCAATTGGTACATCATTGAATAGTATAATATGAAACGCAGATTTATTATTTTGCACATTTATTGCACTGATTTATGTATTTTTGCTGTGAAGTATGCAGCCTAAATAGCACTGTAGCTTTGTAATGTGCGTAGGGCTGACGCAATCTTTGCTGTTGTTTTTCAGCATGTAACTGCACTAATAAAATAAAAATGTCCTGAATCTGTTTTTGCTTTAACCATGGAAACAAAGACTAGTCAATTACTTTTTTGAATTTCTTGTTGACTGATGAAAATGAATACTCAGATGGATGAAAATTAAACCTTGAAAACTCTTTGTGCCAGTGTAACAAGGCAATATCACTTGATCATTTCAATCACAAGATTATTTAAAATTAATACAACACATCTGAAGAAAAATAAAAGAAATTTGCATATATTTTAGAAGTTCATACTTGCTAAGATAGTTATTTTTTAAGGTTAAATTCTTTTTTAAATTGGAATTTAGCAACCTATTTTTCCTCCGAAGTGCTCAATAAACACAAGTTAGCATCTGAACTCGGGATAATAATAGTTATTTACCAAATTTATCTTATAATTTTACTTGCTTCTAGCATCCATTTTTACTTACTACATAGTCCCTATTCTTTAATCCTGTGCTGTACATCCAGCTGTATGCATTCCCACATTCAGTCAAGCTCATCCTCCATTTCCCTCCCTTCCTTCGCCTGGCTCAGTGAGATAGGAAATCAAAGGAGCAGAATTTATCAGGTGTCTCCGCAGCTCCTGCATTTCCTCCTCACTATTGCTAAGCAAACAAATGGCTAGTTGTTATGCAAGGCAAAGAGAAACACCAATTATCTAGTCTCTACTGAAGATAACACTGTGTGTTTTTGCGACTTCATTAACTACACTCTGTAGTTCTTTTAATACGCTCACTTTTATCCTCTGTTATGTAGTCTTAAATATTGGGTGCTTCCAGGACATGTGACACGGTGAGTAGTTATCCTAGAGGATCTAATGCATAATATGTATGCTAATCCAATATTAACAGTCCTAAACTAAAATGCTGTAGTCAGTGTGAAAGTGGTGAGGGGCAAATGAAACACAAATTGGTGGAGATGATTCTGTTTATTACAGTGTAAATGAGCATTTCTGTAAGGTTTTAATATGATACCAGTCAGAGAGATACACTGGTTTAGTGTAGCACTTATGATTTTTAAATAACTTTCTCCTCTTGGATGCTAATTCAGATATTTTAGCATGAAGTCATACTTTCCCAGTTAAAAACTGATTTTCTAGCTACTGTAAAAAAAAATGATTTGGAAAACTGACTTATATTATGAAAATTGCATAGTATTTAAGGGTACTCTAATGTAATGCAAAATAAAATCTATCTATCTATCTATCTATCTATCTATCTATTTAAATAATAACCCTGGGTCCCTTGAGGACTAATGGTTAGGCCTCAGCGTTCTCACCGCCCCAGTGGTGTTCAACTCATGGCCAGGGAACCATCACCAGCCACTGGGGGTGCACACAACAGTGCAATCCCAGTGCCAGTCTCAAGCCCAGATAAAATTAGGGAGGGATGTATCAGGAAGGGCATTAAAAAAAAAAAAAAAAAAAACTGTGCCAAATCATATGCGGACCAATGATCCGCTGTGCTGACCCGGGAGCAGCCGAAAGAAGAAGGTTGGTAGTGTTGGTCATGATTATGGGGCTTATACTAATTTTCGTGTGTGATTTGGGATTAGGAAGTGTGAATTGGTGTCAGATCACATATCAAGACATTGTATGAGGGAATCATGGTCATGTCACATACCAAATTTCTCAATTTTCCCTCATGGGATCTATCGATCTATCTATCTATCTATCTATCTATCTATCTAGCTTAACCGCTGGTTAAAGTATGTTATGTTATGTTATGTTATGTTATGTTATGTTATGTTATGTTATGTTATGTTATGTCATGTCATATTATGTTATGTAATTCATTCATTCATTCATTCACTCAGTCTCAACTGTTGTACTCAACACAAAAATAAGCAAGATTAATTACTTTTACAAAAAAAAACCTTTTTTCTGCAAAAAAAGATAACATTTCATTACTTTCTGTATTTGTATCTATTTGCATGTGTTTTATAGATTTTCTGGTATAATTTATTCTATCTGAAATTCTTTTTATGAGGCTTTACACATTGTAAAATAAAAAAATAAATAAGTCATACGAAGTTAAGAAATGCTTTTTATTTATTTATTTGTTTTTGTTTGTTTGCTCTGCAAAGACATTTTAGATAGTTTCATTATTTGGATTTATATGTAGAAATAGTATAAAATATTCCTTTTTGAAATTTTATTCATCAGGTTTCACACAGTGCAAATAAAGAACATTATTGCCTTTTTGTACTAGGAAGTTAAGAAATGCAAATCACTGCAAGGACATTTTAGAAAACATTTCATTATTTTCTGTATTTGTACGTTTTATTCATTCAAGAATAATAATAAGCAGCTTTATTATTCAAGAATAAATCTAGTATAATTTATTCTTTTTGAAATTATATTTATCAGGTTTTACACATTATTGCTGTTTTGTCCTAAGAAATAAATTAATGAAAAGTAATCATTATTTCATGTATTTGTTTAATCGTTTATTTTAGTTAGTTTGATGGTTATACCAATAAAAGCTTAGTTTAACAAGTGACCATCTCAGTGGCTCACAGGACTATAGCATTGGCCGACTGCCACAAAACAGCAACTACCATAGAAAAAATGTTTATTAATAAACCCGAAGGCTGCATTTTGGCCTTACTTTAGCTCAATGTGCCATATTATAAAAAGTAATTTGCAAGAAATGTTCTCTTCGGGCTCTTCTGTGCAGTTTAATTGATATAGATGACAGGACAGCCTAGTGAGATGTGTCAGATTGAGCCATCTCACAGGCAAAATGAATCCCCTGCTTAACAGCTCTATTAAAGAACTCTTCGTTTTCCCACTAAGCGAGGGAACTCTCGTCCCTGTCTGTCCAACAGCATATGGTGCAGTCCTGAGTCTGGCATGCTTGGCATGCTCTGCCCCTTTATGGCATCCAGTAAAGACTCAGCTGATCTGGCTCAGGATCAGGCACTGCATGAGGGAATAGAGCCCCTGATTGAAAATAAGGATGTTAATTACATTAGACTGTAGTACGATATAATAATATAGACAGACAAAATTCAGTTACTGTGTCCCTTCCTCTTTAAATATGCTATAAGATGATAGTTGAGTGCAAAGGTTTGTACACCCTCAGAGTAAAATGAGGAAAGCAAAGAAATAGTATCTGTAAAGATATTAAGAGTAAACAAATCTAAATATCATATTCTATTCTAAATGTGATATAAATATTCTCTAATAACTAAGTAAAACACCCAACATCTGCAACATTTGGATCCTCTCACTTATAATTTGCACACTGTCTAGTTCAAATACTGACCCCCTGAATGAGAGAGGAGTGAATCTTAGTCATGATCAAATGACTCATTGATTCAAACACTGACATATTGAATGATACAGGAGCAAATCTCTGTCATGAGCAAAAGATTCACTGATTTTACACACTGACCTGTTGATTCACTGGTTCAAAAGCTGACCCCATGACTGGGTCAGAACCAAATTTTGGTCATGACTGAAAGCTTTGCTGATTCAAGCACTGACCTACTGACTGAGAGATGACCATATTGACAGAACCAGTTCTTGGTTGTAACTGAAAAATTAGCTCATTTAAACACTGATCTGCTGATAGAGAGAAGAGCTAATCTCAGTCATGACCAAAAGATTTGCTGATTAAAATATTGACCCACTGATCAAACGAGAAGTACTTCTTAGTCACGACCAAAAGATTCACTTATTCAAACCATGACCCTCTAAATGAGAAAGGACCGAATCTCAGTCGTGACTGAAAGATTAGTTGATTCAGACACTGACCCACTGAATGAGAGAGGAGTGAATCTGAGTCATGACAAAGTGATTTGCTGATTCAAACACTGAACCACTGAACAACAAAGAAACAAATCTGAATCATGACCAGGAGATTCGCTGATTCAAACACTGAACCACTGACAACAAAGGAGCAAATCTGAATCATGACCAGGAGATTCGCTGATTCAAACACTGAACCACTGAACAACAAAGAAACAAATCTGAATCATGACCAGGAGATTCGCTGATTCAAACACTGAACCACTGAACAACAAAGGAGCAAATCTGAATCATGACCAGGAGATTCGCTGATTCAAACACTGAACCACTGAACAACAAAGAAACAAATCTGAATCATGACCAGGAGATTCGCTGATTCAAACACTGAACCACTGAACAACAAAGGAGCAAATCTGAATCATGACCAGGAGATTCGCTGATTCAAACACTGAACCACTGAACAACAAAGAAACAAATCTGAATCATGACCAGGAGATTCGCTGATTCAAACACTGAACCACTGAACAACAAAGAAACAAATCTGAATCATGACCAGGAGATTCGCTGATTCAAACACCGAACCACTGAATAACAAAGAAACAAATCTGAATCATGACCAGGAGATTCGCTGATTCAAACACTGAACCACTGAACAACAAAGGAGCAAATCTGAATCATGACCAGGAGATTCGCTGATTCAAACACCGAACAACTGAACAACAAAGGAGCAAATCTGAATCATGACCAGGAGATTCGCTGATTCAAACACTGAACCACTGAATAACAAAGGAGCAAAACTGAGTCATGACCAAAAGATTCAAACATTGATTCTAACATTAAAATATTCAAACACTGACCTACTGAGCAAGAATGTCTCAGTCTCAGTCATGACCAAAAGATTCACTGATTCAAATGCTGATCCAATTATTGAGAGAGGACCAAATCTCAGTCTGACACAGTGAATCTTAATCATGACCAAATGATTTGTTGATTCAAACATTGACACATTGAATGAGACAGGAGCAAACCTCTTTCATGACCAAAAGATTCACTGATTCAAACATTTACTCACTGAATGAGAAAGGAGTGAATCTACATCATGATCCAAAAGATTCACTGATTCAAACACTGACCTACTGGGATGGTGAAGCCTTTCCAGAACAATTGATCAAAAGATTTTCACCTTAGTTATTCATTCAAAAAGACATTTTCGAATGAAGCCTATCTCCTTTTGAAGATGGTTCTGTAGGACTGACTGAGATTAGCTTGTGCAGTGATAAGTATCTTGGAGATACTTGCACTTTCCTATACTTCAAAGCGATGTTGTCATCCTGAATTCCTAAATTGTATTATCACTTTCCCTTTTTTTTCATAGTGCTGATGTCTAGGTTGTTCATTATGCATTGTACATTGCACCACATGGTTGTGATTACACCAATTAAGGTTGCATCATCTGAAAACTTTTTGGAGAGCCTGTCCAGTAATAAATTCTGATGAATGGAAATACTGTGATTTTTGGATCGGACAGCTGTGTTAGAGTGAATTATTCAAAACTTTCAGTATGGCACTTTTGTCCATAAGATCGAGTTGCACAGAATTGCATGGACTTACTTTTGCGCAGAACTTTGCCTGAATTTGTGCTACACAGTTTGAATGAAGGAAAAGAAAGATACGACAGGTGAAATAAAGCATGGGTTATTTTTGAACTATGGGAACAGCACAGGTGCTGGGAGAAAAAAAAAAAAAAAAAACGGGTCCCAAGTATGGATGAGGAAATGTATGTGACAGTGATAATGCTGAACGTTCTGCTGTCACACGTCAGGTTTTCTCAATCGGGATGGTAGAAGGGCCTCAGGGTTTCCTCTCATTATGTGTGGGTTTGCTGCGAGCCTCGACATTACACGTCGAAGTTCTCACTTCTGCTCAATGATGACATGTAATCAGAGCTGCAGAACTGGCAGCATCATGAAGACTCAAGATTTTTAGGAATTCGAAAGATTGAGAGCATTTTGAATTTGAATCCCAGATCGAAACTGAATTGGTCATAATGTTTCAAATGATTTCGATAATGTAAAATTCCTACAAATCATATTATCACATTAACAAGAGATGCAGGACTGAATACAAACTGCCAGCTTGTGTTTCCTCCCAAAAGCTATGAAGAAATTTTTCAAAAATTGCAAAAAAGCAGAGTTACTATTATCAATCTAAAGTTCATTATTTTCTAATAACAGCATATCTCGAACTGTTTTTTTCTGTCATATACCACAGCAATTTATTAATCGCAAATTGCATTTTTTAATTAATTAGCAACACGTCATACTTTTTATCCATTTATAGTTACATTTAATATTGTGGAATGTCTGTGGAACAATTTAGTTCCTGTTATCATTTAAAACAGTTGTTCCCTCAACACCATCTCATTTTTAAGTTAACAGGGCAAAAAATAAAGATAAAAATACAGTTTGTCATGAGTGTTATAAAGCTCTTCCACTGGAGACTCTTTCCATAAATGTACCAACAATTCTATGGTTTATGTTTTATATATTTTTTTAAGTGACTGATGATTGACAGTTAACTGATGGCTGTGATATGTTTCCTTTATACGTGCTGAACCTGTGACATGAACAATATGTGGAACTTTTACTCGGTTTGACAGACATGCCATTTAACAAAGCATGTGGAACTCAGTTGAGGAGGCTGTGAGGAGTGAGAAACATCAATAACTTGAGAGTTTTCTTTTCTTCTTTCATCGGAAACAAACATAAATCACAATCACAAAATTACAAACATTTACATTTAATGTTACCTTACATTTCCAAAGCGAACCAGTTAAAAGCAAATTAATTCATGCAGTAATCAGTGTGAACATGTTAGGCTTCATACTAGCTCCCTCATCTGAGACTAGTTCATTCCAAACTTAGTTTTCTTCATATGTAAATAAGGAAAGAATCACGTCTAAAAAAATCACATAAATTAATTAAATGAAAAAAAAAATCACATGAAAAAAATTGTGTTCATATATAAAGCTTATGTGAAACATTATTTAAGTAATCACATATAATGTGAAATAAACGAATAGGTAATAAAATGAATAATGTGTTAAAAAAAAAAAAGGTGAAAATAAATGAACCATGTGTTTAAAAAAATCACATGTGAAAATAAACAATTCATGTTTAAAAAAAACATGAGGAATGAATTATGCGTAAAAAAAAATCACATGTGACAAATTAATAATGTGTAAAGAATCATATTTAAAAATAAATGGATCAGATGTAAAAAATTCCAAACTTCAGTTTTTTTCCAAAAGTTTCTATATACCATCATATCCAACAGGATAAGACGCAAGCACAGTTTCTTTTCTTCCAGTAAATGGGAACCACATAATTGCAGATAGGAACTAAAGTTGAAGTGAGTGGGGAACTGAAGAAACATCGGACCACGTACACCATGATATTGGTCTGAGGAATCATTCAATTAGTTGGTTTGCTGCTTTATCTCATCACACCTAATTTGCATAGAATTGAAAAATCAAATGTCAAATCAAATGTCGCTTATCGCTGCTGACACTTTGTTGCTTGACTGTGTTGCTCAAATCACGGCTCCGTGTCACACACGTACAAAACGAAAGGTTGTCTATCACTTTGTCGCTTGCTAGTGTGAATGTAGGGTTAGTTTCACCAGTGTTCCCTTAGTATCATGAACAAATTGTGTATGTTAAAGCGCTGCTTCTCAAGGTGGGGTCTGTGACGCATAGCTAGTCAGTCAGTTATTTTGTAGTTGTTGTTGTTGTTTTTGTGAAAATGGTGCAAATCACAACCCAAGAACAAATAAGTGTATAAATAATACCAACATGGTAGATGGTTCAGGAATAAAAAGCTCTATAATCCCAATAAATACCCATTATATTATATTATATTATAAAAAAATATCCAGGTATTATTTTTCAGCTTCCTCGTTTGAGTCTGTACCCACTGTAGCCTCAAATTCCTTCTCTTGTCTAACAAAAGTGGAACCTGATGTGAGATTCTGCTGTTGTAGCCCCTCCTCCACAAGCTTGGATGGAAGAGCCTTTGAGGATGGATTGTAATAGCAGTGACTAATTTGAATAATATCAGTTTGGTCAATAATAGCTAGAGTTTTAGTCATTTTTTAGTCTTTTGTTTTGTTTGTTTAGTTCATGAAGATGTATAGCTTTTTCACTGAACTAAACTAGAGGTAGCTATGCAGTTTGGTTGTTACACAAGTTTATCTGTGTATTCTGAGATGCTTTTCTCCTCACCATGTTTGTAACGAGTGGTTCAGCTGGAAACAGTCTGACCTATATCCTCTGACCTTTCTCATCAACACATTCAAGACATTTCTGCCCACAGAACTGCAAGTTCACTTGATGTTTTTTTTTTTTATTTGCTTGTTTTTAGTGCCATTCTGTTTAGAGCCTGTTGTGTGCAAAAATCCCAGAAGATCAGCCGTTCTGAAATACTCAAACCAGCCCATTTGGCACTAACAACCATGTCACAGTCAAAGCATGCTTTGGATTGTTGTCTTGTTGTAGGGTATGTGCACATTTCATTTTTAACTTTCAGTAAACTTTTTTTTTTTGGTAGATGAACTCTATGCACTGAGTGGTACATCTCTTTTTCAATTAAAAACAATGGAGGGTGCAAACTTTTCATCATTTCAACGAAGTCAGCAAACTTTTCTTCAAAAGCCTTGTACTTGGTTGGAAATAAAACCAAAAGGAACATTTTTTTGAAGATTAAAATACTGTAGCAACAACAAAGTAAAGTCCCAAGCGCATGCTGTTGTATTTTTTTTTTTTTTTTGAAGTCAAACCATTATCCTATTGAGAGAATGACTATAGTCACATAAAAGAAAAAAGAACAGATCAATCGCTATGCTGCATTAAACAGTAAAGTGCATTAACATAGACAAGCTTGCAAAATGGGATCTTCGGCTCATGGGTTGAAATTTGATTTTTGCACAAATTATGGCACTGTAGCATAAAATTAAGCTTGAGTTTAAAAAGTACAAGAGTTGTATAAAGATATGTATATATATATACACACATGGCATTTTCATAAGTGACATCTCCTTAATTGACATTTAATAATGTTGAGATGGTACAAGTTTCTCTCTCTCTCTCTTTATGGATTGGATGCAAAATCTCAAAGAAGATTAAGTTACATTGTGCAGCTAAAACTGATAATTTCATCCAAACCCCTGTATTTTACTTCCACTTATCAGTCTTAACAGCTGGCGATTCCATTTCACTCCAACACTATAACGACGTCCTGTGAATTTCTCCTCATGCAAAATGTAGGTTTACGTATGAAAATCTCCAGTTCTGGTTCAATCAATCTGCTCTGTGCTATAAAATCTCCAGATGGCTGACATTTCGATTTTTTCCCCCCTAGATCATTCATGTGCTAATTTTGGGGCTGCTCAAGGTGGTCCCCAACAAGTCGGACGCTAATGAAATGAGCAAATCCATCTGGATCCGGATAGATTGTGTTGGAATAGCAGCAAAAAACTCCATTAAATCTTGGAACATGCTGATAACTCGAGTCAGTGCCAGACACATGTGGCACAACTGTAGGATGCTTTAAAAAATTAGCAGCCTTCGTAGGCTAATTCTCTGCCACACCACATTTGTGACTGAGCATTGGCTATGTATTTTTTTTTTTTAAAGCCTGACACTCTATCAATGATTTTTTTGTTCTATTGTCTCCCTCTTTCATTCATACAGTATCTTATTCTAATATTATTTTTGAACACCAGCAACCGTTGTTAAGATTCTAGTCAGGCTATCTATCTATCTATTTATATATTTATCTACTTTATTTATGTATGTATACATGTATGTATTTATTATTTATTTATTTTTGATTGAAATCATCCCTGAGCATCTTTGCTGAATGCCTTTTGTTGAATACAAAAAAAACCCATCTCTGCCCAGGTTTACAGATTTAAAATTTTTTTTTTAAATAAAATATTTTTTGATAATAAAAGAGCTTTCAAATGGAAGAGCCTTTGAGGATGGATTGCAATAGCTGACTAATTTGAATAATATCAGTTTGGTCAATAATAGATAGAGTTTTAGTCATTTTTTAGTCTTTTGTTGTTAGTTTTATTTGGTTGTTCTGTGTTTAGTTCATGAAGATGTAAAGCTTTTTCACTGAACTAAACTAGAGCTAGCTATGTAGTTAGGTTGTTACACAAGTTTATCTTAACATCTGACATGACAACTAATTGGGTCAAAATTATTTTTATTTTAATTTTATAATAATGAACGTTAATGTACACAGAAGAAGGAGAATCTTTTTGTACACAAATAAATCATGTAAAATGTGGAATTATAAAATTCACATACATATTTTTAAAAAGCATTTGTCAAAAATAAATGAATTGTGTAAATCAAATCACATGTGAAAACAAATGAACTGTGTAAAAAACATGTGTGAGAAATAAATGAAATGTGTAAAAATCTGAAAGTATGAATGTAAACCAATCATGAAAAGAAATCACCTGATATATAAGGTTCAGTTTAAAAAAATCAAATGTGGAAATAAATTAATCTTGTCTAAATAAAAAAAAATCACATGTGAAAATAAAATCATGAAAATGAAAAAGAAAATGATGTGTTTATGTATAAAGCATGTGTAAAAATGTAAATAATCATGTGAAATAAATGAACAGGTAAAAATCACATGGGTAAATATGAATAATAAAAATAAAAATAATTAAAAAAATCATGTCAAAATAAATAAACCATGAAAAAAATGAATCATGTGTAAAAATCACATCTGAAAATAAATGAATCATTGGAAATAATGTGGAAAAATAAAAATACATGCACTTCCCGTGAAAAAAATGAGTGAAACATAACATGTGAAGAGTCTAAAAACATCAAGTGAAGTTTGTGTGACTTTTCTATAAGGGCTGTACAAGCTCATGTCATTAAATTCCTTAAATTAAATTAAATTTTTAACCTTAGTTTAGTGAATTTTAAATGTAAAGTTTACACCAGTTGTACCACATTGTTGCATAATCGCAAATCCAAATGACTTCAATATTCATTGAACTTTATTTAAATTTGTACCAATTTCTCCTGAGATCAGATTGAAATGAAATGGGACTGACTCGAGCTTCAGTGCACATGAGCTCATGAGCTATCTCCGGTGTGCTGATGGTGATCCAGGTAGCTTCATGGCCAGAACTTAAGAGGCAACAGTAATGATGATCGAAAGTGAAGTATTGTTTGGTTCGGATCGACACACTGAGAGCTTTGCAATAAAGTGTCCTAGAACTCATTAAAGCCAGTGGCTACTGACTCGCTTTATTAATGAAGCAGTCAGGGTCTCTGGAGGCTCCGCCGTCAAAATACGTCGCAATCGTTTCAAATCAGCCTGTTTCCTCAAAAGAACAACAGCCTTCGGCAGCGGCTCAGTAGTTTAAGAGATCATTAGGTACCACTAATCAATGAGCCGGCTAAGTAGATGTTTCTGATACATTAGGAAATGCATGAGATTGTAGAACCTGTTGAGTTTTATAGCTTTTCTAAATAAATAAATTAGAAGGATCTGCAGTCTCAGTGAATTTGCTAACACACTTCTCTGTGTGTTAAATATAGATGGGCTGCTTGGCAAAGATCACAAACATGGATTTTTTTTTATCAGCTGTGCACTTGGAAGCTTAAATTAAACATGATATATGTTGAAAAAGAAACCCAGTAATAATAAAGCTTTCAATATAAGCAGATAGATAGAGTAGCTGGATGATGTCAAAGGCAAAATTTTGTATCCCTCATGATTTTTGAAAGGGGAAAAATAGAAAGTGTTGACTTTCTATATTACAAAAACTAGAATAGCAAGAGGGTAAAAATGAAACGTGGACGTATCCTGCAAGGTTGTGCAACAATCCAAAATCAGCAGAAATATTTAGGAAAGAAGTATTGCCCTGAGCCTCTTAGTCTCTGGACCTCAGCTGAAGAACTCAAAAACTGCACAAAAAGACTCAGAAAAAGTAGACACATTTCTCTATATTTATCTCAGTTTACACCTGGGAAACAGCTTAACAGTGGTGTGCACACATTTCTGATTTGCAGTATCTGCAATAGATGGAATCTGGAAATGCTGATTAACATGATATGAACTTTACTATATATATATATATATATATATATACACCTGATCTCCTGAGATTTTTACACACAATGGGCACAAACTGGACAGTTGAAGATTAGAAAAAAAACTCACCCAGACTTTTTCCAGTCTTTGACTGTCCAGTTTTGGTGAATCTGTGCCCATGATAGCCTCAGATTCTTGTTCTTGGCTGACAGGAGTGGAACCTGATGTGGTCTTCTGCTGTTGTAGCCCATCTATCTCAAGGTTTTATGTTTTGTGCATTCTGAGATGCTTTTCTGTTCACCATGGTTGTAAAGAGTGCTTATTTTAGTTACTATAGGCTGCCTGTCAGCTCAGACCAGTCTGGTCATTCTCCTCTGATCTTGGTCATCAACAAGGTGTTTTGACCTGCAGACTCTCTGCACACAGGATGTTTTTTGTTTTTCACACCATTCTGTGTAAACTCTAGAGACAGTTCTGTGTGAATGCACATGAAAATAGCAGTTTCTGAATTACTCAAACAAGTCCTTTTGGCAATAACAACCATCCCACAATCAAAGCCACAGAGATTACACATTTTCTTCATTCTGATGTTTGACCTGTATCTGCATGATTTTTTTGCATTACACTGTTGCCACACGATTGGCTAATTAGATAACTGCATGAATATACAGGTATATACATGTACCTATTGCCTCTATAGGGCACTGCTATTGCCTCTAAAAAAAAATGATAATTTCATTACAAGAAGAATCATACATACAGGCAGCATAATAAAATGCTGCTTTAGATTTATTATAAGAAAACCAGATTGACGAGCAGCAGCTTCATAGCTTTTCCAGTGAGTTTCTTGGGTCTTTCTGATATATATCAAACCCCAAAACTGAAGTAAATCTGCTGAAATAGTATTAGACGGCTATTGTTGTCAAATATAAATAACAGTTTCTTGATTTTGGATAGATAATGTTTTGAAACACACTAGCTAGCTTGCTTGCACAGTTACTTTAGATAGAAGATATGAATTTTGATAGAAGGTTCCACAGGGCGTCTGGTTCAGGAGTCGAATAAAGTTATATTCTGCAAACTGATATATGTTGTGAATAGAAAATGACTTATTTTTCCAGTAACCCGAAAAAAAACAACCAAAAACCACCTTCCAGTCTAGACCAGTCTAGACAAAAACAGATACAAATACACTATATGTCCAAAAGTATGTGAACACCTGACCATCACAGCCATATGTGGTTCTTCCCCAAACTGTTGCCACAAAGCTGGAAGCACACAATTACAAAGGATTGCTTTGTATGCTGTAGCATTACAAATCCCCTTCACTGGAACTACAGGGCCCCAAACATGTTCCAGCATGACAATGCCCCTCTGCACAAAGCGAGCTCCATGAAGATATGGTTTGCCAAGGTTGGAGTGGAAGAACTCGAGTGTCCTGCACAGATCCCTGACCTCAACCCTAACAGATGAACTGGAACACCGACTGAACCCCAGACCTCCTCACCCAACATCAGCGCCTGACCTCAATAATGCTCTTGTAGCTGAATGAACACAAATTCCCACAGCCACGCTCCAACATCTAGTGGAAAGCCTTTTTAGAAAACTGGAAGTAAATGGACTAAATCTGGAATGGGATGCTCAAAAATGCACCAGTATGATGGTCAGAATTAAAGCATTATAGATATAGATTCAGATACAGATAATTACATTGTATTACACGGCTCATTTACAGTTCACTCATATGTGACTTTTTTCATGAAAGTAAAACTGTGTTATTTTTAGACTACTTTGACAATTTCAAATCCTACTTGTTATTTCTCATCATTCTGTGTAAAATGCTCTTCTAGCCCTAACATTCAGGAGTGCGTCTCAGTGGTGTGATGGACTAGGCATGGATTTAAAGAGTACTACAAACAACACTTAGAAAAAAATCAGATCTGCACTTGGATTTGCAGTGTGAAGTATCAAGAGCCACAATAAATGAGCTCATGAGAAGAGTGTTTCACAGAAGTTATTGAGAAAAACAAAAGAAATTACGCATACGTTGTCTCATAGCATTTTTTAAATATGCAGTCAAGAGACCCAGTCATCTCGGTTTTCCTTAGCTCAACTCATAGAGTGGCCTATCTGTTTACACAATCAACTAAAACAAATGCTGGTACGAGTGTGCCTTCTTGTCACACAGAGTCATGGTTTTAATCAATTCTCTTCACTTGAAGAAGCACACAGAGTTCATAGAAGGTCTGCTGTCATATTGAGACTGACTGTTGCTAAGTCATTTCCAATTAGCCCCGGCTGTGGCCGCCAGATCTGCCGATACCAACTGCAGGAATCGCGTTAAGCTGGTCATCAAAAATGTGCAGCTTACACTCTTCAAAAGGACTTTTTGCTAGCTGACTGTCTAGGCTGTCAGCTTTACTGCCAATGTTTTGTTTGTTAATCCTTACTGCAATGCTAATATAGCACAAAAAAAAAAGCTAGAATATTCAAATGAACCACCAACTCAATTAAATGAATTTTTTTGTTGTATAGCACTTTTAACAATATACATTTTCATAAAGCAGCTTTACAGAAATCCAGAGCAAGGAGCATCTGACAGTTTGCTGTAAAAAAAAAATGCAATATAATACTGAAATCTATGTTTTGGGATGCTTGAAAAAAAAAATTATATATATATATGACACTATTATGACACTATTAGTTAACTAATAGTACCATCCCTTTAAATTCCACAAAATCTCCACATGGAAAACATCAGAAAAGACAGTATATTTACATAAAGAGAGCTATAAGTATAGTGGCAAATGCTTGGTCAGCTTATCCTTCAACCCATGAGCATGCTTTCTCTACATTGGCATGAGAATAAACAACGTAAAATATATGACTGCATTTAATTTTATTGACTGTGAGCATTGATACACCAGCATAGATTACCTTTCAGTTCAAACCAATATAAGATCTCCTGTGGAATTTAATGCTACAGAGAAGACCACTGACATCCCCTCCGTGAATGCCCTTGGAATGACCTGCCTTAACAAAGTGCTCTTCTCCTTCCAATCTTCATAATCCCATGAAAATCTTTATTTTACGACCATTTTATAGAGGTCTCCAGACCATTTATAACCTCACAATTCATAAATGAAATTCACCACACGAGGTCTGGAGAGGATTTGAGAAACTAGAACAGTAAAGATTAAATTTAGCTTGTCTCACTCTGTCTGTGGCACTCATTAGAACGACTGTGTTAACTGTGTGTAAATCACTGAGCAATAACGAAGCCATTAACGTGTCCTTGTGAATCACAGTTATTGCCCGTGATGGACTCTGCTTCACAAATATCCAAATATTTTGTAATTGTTTCTGAGATTTATTGTTATTGACCTACTTTTATTCTTGGATTAGTCATTTTTTTCAGGCTGTTTTTGTTGGTGTGGTATTCATGAAATCTTACAAGTTATGGAAACTTTTAGACAGACACATTTACACCGATCAGCCATAACATTAAAACCACCTGCATAATATTGTGCCACCAAAACAGCTCTGACCTTTTGAGGCATGGACTCCACAAGACCTCTGAAGGTGTGCTGTGGAATCTGGCACAAAGACGTTATCTGCAGATCCTATAAGTCCTGTAAGTTGCGAGGTGGGGCCTTCACGGATTGGACTTTTTTTCCAGCACATCCCACAGCTGCTCGATTGGATTGAGATCTGGGGAATTTGAAGGCCAAGTCAACACCTTGAACTCTTTGTCATGTTCCTCAAACCATTCCTGAACAATTTTTGCAGTGTAGCCAGGAGCATTATCCTGCTGAATGAGGCCACTGCCATTAGGGAATAACTTTGCCATTAAGGGGTATACTTGGTCTGCAACAATGTTTAAGTAGGTGATATGTGTCAAAGTAACATCCATATGAATGCCAGGACCCAGCAGAACATTGCCCAGAGCATCACACTGCCCCTGCCGGCTTGCCTTCTTCCCATAGTGCATCCCGGTGCACCCTGCTGTCCACACGCACCCTGCTGTCCACATGATGTAAAAGAAAACGTGATTCATCAGATCTTCTTCCATTGCTCCATGGTCCAGTTCTGATGCTCACATGCCCAGGTGCTTTCAGCGGTGGACAGAGATCAGCATTGCCACTCTGTCCGGTCTGTGGCTACGCAGCCTCATACGCAGCAAGCTGCAATGCATTGTGTGTTCTGACATCTTTCATCAACTTTTTCAGCAATTTCTGCTAGAGTAGCTCTTTTCTGGAATTGGACCAGATGGGTTAGCCTTCGCTCCACACACGTCAGTGAGCCTTGGGCACCCATGAACCTGTCGCTGGTTCACCGGTTGTCCTTCCTTGGACCACTTTTGGTAGGTACTAACCACTGCATACCGGAAACACCCCACAAGACCTGCCATTTTGGAGATGCTCTGACCCAGTCATCTTGCCATCACAATTTGGCCCTTGTCAAAGTCACTCATATCCTTACGCTTGCCCATTTTTCCTGTTTCCAACACATCAACATCAAGAACTGACTGTTCAATTGCTGCCTAACATATCCCACCCCATTGACACATGCCATTGTAACAAGATAATCAATGTCATTCATGTCACCTGTCATTGGTTTTAATGTTATGGCTGATTGGGGTGTATTTTTTGTTGTCTAAGGCTGATGCGATGGATTCTAACATTTTATTAAAATAGAACAGAGTGATTATTTCTGTACACAATATATGGACAAAATGTCATGCACTAATTATATTTTTAAATATTTTTTATTTTATTTTCAGATCTCTTTACAGTTATCTCATTTTTCTTTATTCACCAACCATACTCTAAAATGGACTACTGAAATATCCAATCCCTATCATCCCTTGGTCGTGATTTAGAAAGATGCACCTCTGTCCTAGGTGGTAAAAGTAGTCAAATTCTTTACTCAAGTAAAAGTACAATTATTCTTCTAAATAGATCACCCAGTAAAATGAAGTACAGTGTCAAATTCTTCACTCAAGGTAAAAAATAGGAAAGTAAACTCTTAAGGAAAATTTACTTAAAGTGCAAAAGTAGAAGAAAGATTCAAAAAAGAAAAAAGTCATCTGCCTCAGTTTCATATCACATGCTGATTTCAGTTCCTGATGGTAAATTAGTGCCTTTTTCACCAAAAAACCAAGGAATGTGAGGAAACATTAGTTAAATGTACTTCCATGGTAACACTTTCTATGAAGGTCATATTTAGAATGAACCATAAATACATTCATATCATGTTTTATTGCATTCATAAGCAATTATACACATTGTTATACTAAACTTTACAACTGTATAGCATACTACAAAACATAACAACATACTGCAAAACTTTATAATTTACAACACACCAGAAAACATTACAACATACTGCACAACTTTATGACTTTACAACACACTACAAAACCATAGAACTATACAACACACTACAAAACTTTACATCACACTGCACTTTTTTTAATAACATTAGAAAATACACAACTTTACAATTTTACACCACACATAATTTTTTTGTAAATTTTGTGCTCTCTCTCTCTCTGAACACACACACACATACAAATGTGTCAATTTACTTAGAGGTGAGAAATACAACTTAGAAGCTATAAAGCTAATAAGCCTATAAGCTAACAATATGCAATCTACACTCAGTAGATTACACTCGCTTTTTCTGGTGATTGTTATAAACACCACTTATACTACAATCTGTTAATTTATAAATGCATTATAAACATGGCTATAACCTGTAATTCCTTTTAAAACAGTTATAAGAATGTTTATGTTGCCTCACTGCATTATAACATGTTATGAATGCATTCACAGGTCGTTATACATATGGGCTTCATAGAAAATGTTGCCGCTTTCACTTCTACCTTGAAATACAGTGAAGGACAAACCAGTATGAAACTGGGTCATAACCGTGGACCACTGATGAGGTGGGGATAAAATGACGTCCCCTGATGCAGCATTATGGGATGTGTTTGTTCTTCTACTTCTCCTTGTCTAATATCCCTCAGGTATGTCCAATCTTTTTTATCCACGACCTAAGAAGAGCTCTCCCAAAGTCCTTTTTTTGATGAATTGATGATTAACTGTAATTCATGGCTTAATCTACAAGGTCAGTGTGCAAACATTGGAGTCTAGAGAAGTACAAAAAGGGGTACACTAGAGAAATACGTTTCAACAATGACCTTGAGTTTTATGTAAAGTGTTGCTTACACATTTGCATACACAGCACAATGTGATTAAATATTGTGTATTAGCATACTTTTAAATCTTAACATCTTAAATGTTGATGCGTTGAAGATTCTCATTATTAGCTGACATCTTGTAAAGGCATGTTTTATGGAAATTCAAGAACATTTGAATCAATTTTGATCCATTTTTAATTTATGTCTTATTAATTTTGCTATTGCATTGTTATCTTGTCATTTTTGACTCGTTATTTAAATTAATTGTGCATAGAAATCACTTGGAATTGCATTTAATGTCGCTTTTGTTCATCTTAAATCAACTAGTTCATATTTAGCAAGGGACAGGTAATAAATGTGGCAAAATGAAAAGCACTTAGCCCATCATAAAAAGAAAAATACTTAAGCACCTGTGTATAGGAAGCCTTCTCCCTCCTCCGTTCTCAATTTCTGAGCACGATTAAGAATACCCTTGTGAAAAAAATCACATATATTTCACATGTGAAATGAAGTGAAGTGAAAAACATGTGAAGGAGCATTTCAGCATGTTATACCCTTAAATTTCACATGTGAGCATCAAGTAAAAACGTCACATATGTAAATAACGTGATCGCATATGAAAAACGAAGTATTCATATGAGAAAATCACATCATACATGAAAAAAGTAACATCTGAAAATCAATGAATCATCTATTAAAACAAAATCACATGAATATAAAAAGACATGCACTACATGTGAAATGCCCACTACATGTGGAAACAAATGAATAAGAAAAAAAAACATGTGAAAATACATAATGTAGCATTCATGTGAAAATGTAAACATGGATCATGTGTAAAAATCACTTGAACGCATCTGAATCATGTGAAAAATGGAACATTTGTAAAAAGCACATGCTGAAATAAAGAAATCCTCGATTTATAACATTTGAAAATAAATTACTCGTGCAAAATCACATGAATCATGTGTAAAAAAATATCACCTGAAACACGAATCATGTAAAGAGCACATATGAAAATAAAGGAATCAGGTAAATATCATATGCAAAAATAAATTAATCTACATAAATGAATCAAGTGCAAAAAAATCACATATGAAATAATAAATGAATCATGTCAAAAAAAAAATCACATGAAAACAACTGAATCATGTGTAAAAATCTCATGTGAACAGATGGATCATATGTAAAAATCACATCCGTAAAGGAATCATGAGTGAAAATAACATTTGAAAATTAATTAATTGTGAGCATAATCACATGAACCATGCGTAAAAATCACATGTGAAAATGTAAACGTGTCAATAGCACATGTGAAAATGAATGAATCACACAAAAATCACATGTGAATTGTTTAAAGATCACTTATGAAAAAAGAATCATGTGTAAAAATCACATGACAATAAATGAATCGTACATAGAAAAATCACATGTACAAAATGAATCATGTAGGAATCATGTGCAAAAAAATTTAATCAAATGTAAAAATCACATGTGAAATAATTAATTAATTTTGTCTAAAAAATCACATGAACACAAATGAATCACGTTTAAAAATCCCATGTGAACAGATAGATCATACGTAAAAATCACATCCATGAAAGAATCATGAGTGAAAATAACACAATAAATAGATTATGAGCAAAATCACATGTGAATTGTTTAAAAACCACATATGACAAAAGAATGGTGTAAAAATCACATGTGACAATGAATGAATCTTACATACAAAAATCACATGAACAAAAAGAATCATGTAGGAATCACATGCGAGTATAAATGAATCATGTCTAAAAATCACATGTGAAAAGATGGATCATATGTAAAAAACACATCCATAAAGTAATCGCGCATAAAAATAACATATGAAAATAAATTAATAGTGTGCAAAATCACAGTAATCGTGTGTAAAAATCACACGTGAAAACATAAATGTGTAATAAGCACATTTGAAAATGAATGAATCATGTAGAAATCACATAATTGTTTAAAAAATCATATGTGAAAAGAAATAAATTGTGTAAAAAAAAAAAAAAATCATGAGAAAGCAACACATTCACTACATGAACAAAATGAAAAATCTCAAAAACCACATGTACATTTCACATGTATATCATGTTTGCAGAAAGTGGCAGAAAAACTGGTGTTAAATGTAAAACCATGCCAGTATAAGCTTATTCACCCACATACAGTACGTTGATGAATCTTCCACCAAGTGGACCATGACATCACATCCTGTTTCCTGTACCTGTAGCGGAAACTGATGTGATTTTCATGTGTGTTATCATGCAACACGTATATCAATGTCCACTCTCATAGGCTACAGTGTAAGTGATATTTCCAAGCATGTACATGAGATGAAATGATATTGGAGCATTGCTACTGTCTGACCAGTTTCCTCTCTTGTACCGTCCACCACTAGGTGATCTAATGAAGCACAGTCTTCTGAGGTGTCATTTCATTTCAGCCATTTGTTACAACGCTTCATTTCTCTTTATCCCTTCAATGCACAGCCATCCTGTAGCAGACGCAGCATCTCACGGTAGTCTTGACATTATCATCAATTAAATACTGATTTCAGACAGAGCACATTATTGCTGGATGAGTAGTGTCAGTAATTACATGCCTAGCATTACAGAGACGGATTCTGCATAAGCGTATAAGAGCCATAGCTGGAAGATGTGCATCCTTTGAGACGCAGAAGGAAGACATATGCCCATCGGTGGTGTAATTAGTAAAAAGTAGGAGTTGGCCTGAGAATTAGAAACTTCTCTTCTTTTTTATTTACAGTATGCTGTCAGATTGTGCTTTGTTTTTGATTCGGTGATGTGCACATGCACACACATATCCTCTCTTTTATTATTTTATTTATTCTTTTTTTATTTATTCCTTCTGTGGCTACAAGATAAGCGGACATTCTGGAAAAAAAAAGGAAAATAATCAATGACAAGGTAGTACGATGCTCTCAATGTGATGTGGAGTTACTGTGACCATCCTGAAGTTGATTATTTTTCAATAACAGCAAATGTTTTACTCTTCTTATATTAAATTTTTTTTATTAATTAAAGAACAATCTCATACTATGGTATCCATTTATAAGTATGTTTAACATTGTGGAACATCCACAAAACAAGTTACTTCCTGATCACTAGTCCACGTTACAGCAGCTATAAAAAGTCGTTCCCTCACCAGGTTGTTGTGTTACCAAGAAATTGCAAAGCCCAAAAAAACAAGACTTTCCCATATTAGAGAACTTAAATTTACAAGTTTTAACTTTACAAGATACTACAAAACTTTATAATATATAACAAAAAACTTTAAACATACTAGAAAACTTTACAACTTTACAGCACCACAAACCTTTACAACATACTGCAAAACTTTACAACCTACTACAAAACTTTATAACATGTACAACATACTACAAAACATTGTAACTTTACCACACACTACAAAACTTTACAACACACTATAAAACTTAAAAGCATACTATAAATCTTTATAACTTTACAACACATAACAAAACTTTACAACACACTACAAAACCTTCCAACATTTTACTAAACTTTAAAACATACTGCAAAACTTGATATATTTACAACACACTATAAAAATTTACAAGCACTATTTAAAATGTACAAATAATTCACAAATTTCCTGTACTACTGCTTGCCGGAGATCAGAAAGGACTATAGATGATTGTTCTCTGCTGCCCAAATGGGCACAGCGTGAGCTTGAGCTTGAGCTTTCTTTAACCTTTTTTTTTTTTTTCAAGCTGTGGCCATTTCCCTTCAGTTCTGCTTTCTTTCATATCAGCAAATCTTTGAAACGGTCCATGTATTTTAAAGTCTCAATTGGCAGGCAATTATATAACGATTTCCAGACTTCAATAAGTATTTTAGTAGCAATGATGAAATTATTATAATAGCGTAAGTTAGGGGTGGGCTCAGTCCATCACAATGAGTCTATTAGGATTTTAAAATACAGTTCTCAGCATTTCGCTCAAATGGTTTCGAGGCTGTAAATCAATTGCTAAGTGACAGAAGCGATGAAATGAATGCAAATTGCCATATGCTGTTTTCCTCTCATCACATAGTGCAAAATGAGCATGTAAACACTTGCTTGGAGCTGTAGCCAGAACATGTGAGACTATGTACATCTTAGAGAGAGATGTCAAGTAATTGCAATCTTAGTAAGAGTGAAGAGAAAAGGAGGACAGAGACATGACATACCATATGGTTTGGTGGCATTTCAGCCAGCAAAGTAACATGGCCTGACAAAAAAGTGTCACAGCAATGGCTCTATGCATCACCTTGACCTTTAGTGCTGTTTCTCTGTTCATTATTGTAGTATTGATTTGTGTTTCAAATCATTTCATGGATACGGTGGACCTCTATAAGGCACATTTGGTTTTTTGGACTACATTTTTAGATCTCTTTTCTAATTAATGCTAGACCAAATGTATCAATAAAGACGTATAGATCTGTTACTTGCAAACCTCCAGAACCCAAATTTTTGTTCAGGTCCCATATCCACTTGGTCAATAATAACACAGATGTACTACACAATTCAGCACATATTAGCTCATACACTAGGGAAATCAGACTCTCCCAATTTGTGTTGGTTGTGATTAAAAAAAGCAATTGTGTCGGAATTACATTCTGCAAATTGCTCCCCGCCGTTAAAACATTCAGTCATTGTATCGTATCAAACATTATTTCATCTCTCACGGTTTACTTCATTTAATGTTAGCTTAAATGAAATTGTCACATCTGTCTTCACACTGAATAAACTCAGATTTACTTAAAATAGCTGCTTTTTTCTTTTTCAGCCATATTCAAGATTCTGCACTATTTATAGGTCCCTGTTTAAATGTTATATTTGACCATGTTATATGATATTTGACCATGTTATATGATATTGACCATGCAAAAGGTCAGATTTTCCTCATGCCTAATCACTTCTATTGAAGTATGTGTTCAGACGACACTCGGTTTATTTGATATAAAATGGATCATAAGGTTTTGCACAAACTTGTGAAGTTGTTTCATATTTTTAACAGGTGTATGGTTCCTTTCACCTTTTTAAAGAAAACAAGGCACTAATATAGAAGCACTGGACTTGCAATAACTGAGTGAATTATTGTATTAATGGTGCCATTTCTTGAACAGCAAGCCATCTGTTGTCAGTGTTGATCGGAGGTATCTTGGTTAGATTACAAAGCTTCTATTGTGTTTTCTAGAAAAAATCATCATGTTCAAGGCAATTATTTTATGAATCGACATGAAATTTTAGGCAGAGGCGAGCAACGTTCATGCTCCTGATGAATCCGGTTATGTTAGTGTGGTAGTTTCTGTAATAGTTTCACAATATCAGCTGTGTGCATTAGTTTTAAAAATTCATTTACAAAAACAAAGTGCATTAATTCCAAAAAATAAGAAGTCTGCTTCATTCAATTAACCATCTGTGCAGCCGTGCAGGTTCTGACAGGCCTTCTGTGTTGTAAAATTGTGCATGCTAGATCTGAAGGAGTACTTTGTACACAAGATCTACAGTATAATCATTGCAGATGTTTAAAATTTTTTAATTTTTAAAAATACAATGCTTTGCTCTAAGAAGACTTCTATGATGAGCTTTAACAAGTAACAAATGTCTTAATTGTTGTACTATCTATATTACTGCATATCAGATTAGTACATCCGAACCTAATACATACCTTCATACACAATGTGGCATGCTGTTATAGGGAAATAATCAATGACAGCATGGTGAGATGAAGTAGTAGTTATTGTTCCCACTGTAAATTTGATTATTTTCTTATAACAGCACATCTGAAAGTGTTTTATTCCTCTTATACCACAGCAATTTACTAATAATTATTTATGTTGTCAGTTTATAGTCGTATGTAATGTTGTGAATTGTCCATGAGACAAGATCTTGTTGTCATTTAGGTTATAACAGCTATAAACAGTCATTCCCTCACCAACCTCTCTTTCTCTCTATCTCTCAAAAAAAGCAGTAATTTTACTGAGAAAGTGGAAAGTTTGAAACACATCATGACTTGCTACAAAGCACTGAAACCGGAGACTCCTTCCATAAATGTTAAATAAATGTCTCTGAAGTCACCACATCAATGATTATACATTTTTCTTCGTTAAACAACACAAATTTCTAAAACCCATTAGTTTGCTAACTTACAGCTCATGTAGTCTACAGTTCTGAGATGGACACAAACACTGCAGATGAACTCTCTACTCACATCATGGATAGCCATGTTGTGTATATTGGGGATCTCCTCCAAGCCACACCCCTTTTATTTCAAGATGCATGATGGGATAGGTTGGTGTGAAAAGTGTTTGTCAAACATATTCTATGTCCCGGTCCTTTTCGCATACTGTATGTGTTTACATTGCTCAGTGTGAACACACTTGACAACACCGTGGAAATTGAATAACACTGTAAGGAAAAAAGAAATAATCCTTGCGTAATGTACTCTGACTTTCTCTTTTTGGTAAGGACACAAGCTGAACAAGCTGAATCTTACTCAAAGAGACAGCAGGGCAGCCAGCCAGCAACACGTTACAATCATCCAATAAAGAGGTCATGGAAACATATTTCTTAGTTTGGCTTTTTCTCAAATGAATTATACACAGTTTTAGAGGCTTACATGGGACTCAAATGTTAGACAATTACGAGCATAGAAGTAAAAATTAACATACAATGGGGTCCAAAATCTGAGACTACACTGGAAATCTGGGATTTTTTTTTCCATTTAAAATTGGAAATAAACAGAAGGATTTAGATTTTAAACAAAGAAAGTAAATGTTCAATATCTTGAATATTTAATATTCTACATTCTGCACTATTTCTAGGTTCCTACTTAAATGTAACAAATTTGTGATATTGACCATGTTAACTGCTTTGTACAAAAGATCAGATTTTCCTCATGCCTGATCTCTTCTATTGAACTTGTGGAGGCCATGCCAGCTCAAGCGAACACTGTCAAATTGAGTTTGCACTGAGTGAAAAGTAGAAACTTTGAAATTCATGTAAATATTTTAAAGATTCTACTTTTCACTCATTGCAAACTTAATTTCACTTAATGCAAAATAGAAGCATTTTTACTAGTGGTAAAAAAAAAAAACATATTTATATTTTAATACATAAAAATCTATATAAAAATTAAAAACAAATGGGTCTAGATTTTCTTAAGGAAAAGCTGAACAAGCGCTAATGCGAACTAAGCCCAGGATAAAAGGCTTTTTTACTTCTATTTTACTTTTACTTTTACTTCTACTTTTACTTTTTTTTTTTTACTTCCACAGCACTGTTCAATTCTCAATTCTCATTGGTTAGAAAGTGTTAATTCATTCTATTTATATGAACAAATAAAAAAACATGCATAATTAATTGTCATATGAGCAAATAAAAAAACATGCATAATTAATTGTCATATGAGCAAATAAAAAAACATGCATAATTAATTGTTGATATGATGCAGTTTTCTGTGTGTTTTATGTTTGTTTAGCATTTTTGGAAGGAGTCTTCAGTGTCAGTGCTTTGTAACAGCTGCAGCTTTAAATTTTCCAATATGGAACAATTGTTAGGAGAGGAAAGTTTGTGTTTTGCTGTTCGTAACATGAGAAATTGCATTTTTTTTTTTTAAACTTTCAATAGAGAGAAAAACTAAGACACTGGTGAGGGTATGTTTGTTAAAAACTATTATAGTGTAAGTGATAACAGGAACTTGATTTGTGGATTTTTCACATTCAGTATAACTCTAAATGGATAAAAAATATGACATTTTTATTCTTTAATAAATAAAAAAATGCAGTGTTGGCAAACTGCTGTGGTATAAGAGGAATAAAGCACTCAAGACATGCTGTTATGGGAAAATAATCAACGCTTGGGTGGAATTAGTAATCCAGCTTTGCGTCAGGCCACATTACACTAAGCGGTCATTGATTATTTTCCTATAACTGGGTGCTCAGAAATGTAGTACTGTTTTTTGCAGTCATGGCTTTTCAAATTGGTGCATAATAAAGAATAAAAAAAAACACTCATAACTTTCCAAAGCAGATGGTTCTCTTATTCTTCATCTTTTGTTCCTTGAACATAATGTCATATCAGCAGCTGCCTGGGACAAAGAATGGCTTTTTATTTCGACGCTGTTTTTATTGTCAGCATTGCGAAGGTAACATTACGAACTGCATTAATATCTGGAGTCCTGGCCACTGCAGCTTGCTGTGTACTGATGAAACTTTCATGCAGAGGTTAAAGATGACTCATTGAATATTTATTTGAATTAATATTGAAAAGGAACTCGAAACGCTTTCCATTGTGCGCCGATGAATGCGGCGAATCGTGTTTCAAAGGAACGTTTCAAGAGTGCCATTCCTCAGATTTACTAATTGACTTACACTTGGGACAAAACACAAGGATTATGCAAAAAATGACACAATAGGGAAGATCATTAAAATGGAAATTCCGCATCATCCTGGGTCCTCGGAGTGCGCTCTACATTATAGCGGTCACATCGTATAACGCACTAATCCATCACATGCTTGATCAGTTGATTGCATTAGAAAGAGAATAGAATAATGAACTGTAGTTATAATACCAAAAACATCCTTTCTGAAAAATAGATGTGTTCTGATGTGTAGTGAGAAAGTATGGCTGCTGATTTCATCATGAAAAAAAATACACACATTTATACTGCATTTACTTTTACATCCTATAGCATTGTTGAATGCTTGATTCTGATTGCTCAGAAGGTGTTGATTCATTTTCTTTGACAGTTGTGCTATAAAACAAACACCTAATTATTGATATGGTGATGTTTTGTGTGAGATGATGTTTATTCAACATTCATGGAAGGAGTCTCCAGTGTCAGTACTTTGTAACAGTCATTACAAAGGTATAAAACATGAATAAAACACTTGAGAGATGGATAATAATCAACGGCAGAGTGTTGTGATACAAAGCGTTCCTGTTCCTACCCCAATAGTTGATTATTTTCCTATTACAACATCCCACAGGGTTTTAATTCCTTGTATATCACTCATGCAATCGTGCAATTTGCCACAATTATATCATACTTTTATTCTGCTTATAGTTATATTTAATGTTGCAGAACGTCTGTGAAACAAGTGAGTTCCTGTTATCATTTAAACAGTCATTCTCTCACCAGCATCTCTCTTGACATTAAGACAAAAACCCCAAAGCTGAACCAGAAAATGCAAAGCCCTTGATTTTCTATGCCGGAAAATGTGAAGTTATAGCTTTCCTTGTGACTTTCACGAAGCACTGACACTGGAGACTCCTTTCAAAATTGTTAAATAAGCTAATGTGCTTAAGTAAACACTTTTTTTTTAATACAAGTCACACAAGTCACTTTGTAACTTGTTACTGAAACATTAACACCTTAATATATACCTTGTAGCTGGAGCAACTCTCTGAGCTGCTGTTTGTTGAAAATTAATCAGCAGCACTGTGGTTTAAGGAGAAGTTAATCAAAAATTGTCTGTCACCTTCCAGCAATGGAGCTTTCCGCTGTGAATCCCAATGTGCCAATACCAGCTCATGTTTCTGGCCTGTTTGCATTTCACTGAAAGCTTGTTGTGATTGTGACTGGAATCAGAACAAATCACTTGTGTTGAGATCACTACAGAAAAGGTGCAGATTTGCTTCAGTGCAGATTTTCCTACTCCATTATGCTTGAGGACTTGAAAAAGGGTAAAAAATGAGGACAAATGTGCAGCAATAATTGCTCAAACAAAGCTGCAATCATTTTTCATCATGTTGGTTTCGAGCTCTGGCATGCAAATGTCCGAAGTTTATCACCATCTGTGTGACGGAACAGAAGAGAAAAGCTCCAAACGGTGATCCCTGAAGACCATGAGATGTTCAAATGTTTGTGAAATGCTGCTCTTTGGAAGTCTTGTGCACTCGATTTATGCTCTTGCATCTGTAAGAGACACGGTTTTACAATGTAGGTGTGTTTTCACAATTTCTTTTAACCCACTACATGTAAGATGTTTTTCTTTTTTTTTGCTTGTGTGTCCACCCCTCCTTTAAAGGTTCCCCCAGAGGGACAAATCAACCATTTAGGGTGCATTTAGACTTTTTTAGAGACTATATAGAGGCTATAAGCAAATGCAACATTAATAGCAATGAATATTTTACTATGCATTATAGAAAACTACTCAGAGGTTTATTTAGCCATAATATTTACAATACTATTTTATTTAGCCATTTCCTTGATGTAAAAGCCGTAGTTTCATCTGGAGCGGTATTGTGTAACTGTGTAATTGACGTTACAGGCAGTAAGAAAGCAGAACACAGTGTCTCAAAATGTATGGCTCTGCATTACTTTACCACCGGCACAGAACTCCTCATTATGGCAATGCTGTGCAGTGAAATTAGGGAGGTTTGCCTTGCACTCAAGCGTGTCCTTAATTACTTTCCCTTCAGCCATCCTTTTGGTCGCTAAAATATGCAATGCAATTTCAATTTCCATGAAATAATTGATGAACACTTGTAAAATAATGCCATTTTAATTTGGTCAAATTACAAATATTTTCTCTCTGTTGTGTGACTTGGTCATAGATGACTCAGCTGTACTAACTATTCCCCCAGAAAGCTTCTACGGCTTTAATACTCTATGAGTTTCCTTATTTTGTAATTATTTCTATCTATACTTTGTCGAGTTTAATGAGCTATTGCCAGGGGAGAAAAAAGAAGCCGTGCTTCCTATCTTATCTTGCCTTTAGCTGACATTTTGCTGTTTCTTATCGATTGTCGAGGCTGCTTATACATCACATGCATGCACATGAGACTCAGTTACTTCAGCCAGATATAAATCAGTGGGAACAGGACGTACCTGGAGTTTGTTAGAGGAACACACTGAGCCTGGAGTCACCTGGCTCTTACTCCAGTTCCTGTTATCCAGATGGAGCCTGGATTTTATTAGCTCGTTTTGTGGAATAACTTCTATTAAAACTTAATGTTTGGTATAATGGTCATTGTAACTAGTTAGAAACAGATACAATTTCTGTCTCATTGGGTAATTAATATAAATATGTAATCATTGGCAAACTGCAGTGCTACTGTATATAAGAAAAACTAATAGAAAATTTAAGAAGTGGTAAACTTTATTTTATTAATTCAAAAATTACATGGTTTTACAGTGCAACAATCTAAATATAAACATGTAATTTATATATAATATTTGTAACATTTTTTACTAGTGCATTTATTTATTACATTAATTTGTTGGCATCAGTGGCCTGTTAATGATTATTTATTTACAGTATTATAATAAAAAATGCTAAAATTGCTTTTATTGTTACTGTAACAGTGTAGGATTTGAATTTCTGCACATCAGGACTCAGATCAAAGCAAAGTTCATCTCGGTACTCTGTAATAAATGAGCTCTTTGGCTGAAAATGAACTATGTTTTGAGTCTGCGCTTCACTCAATCAGTATAACTCGCTATGACAGTTCTTCTTATCACTCTCCAAACATGATTAGATTCCCTGTCTTATCAGGATGTGTGAAGAGGCTTTGCCAAACTTGTTTCCAGGCATACGTTTGAAGTCGAATAATTTGAAAAGTAACAAAAGAAACCCCCTGCTGATAAAGGCATCAACTGATATATTTATTTAATTATTTGTTTCGAAGGCATGTTGGAAGAAGGAGCTGCCATTTATTATGTTTGAACCAGGGAATTAGAAATCGCACGATGCAATATTCATTGACTCAGCTGAACATGTAATACAGTATTGTGTGATGCTGATGGATATTTTTGTCATTATCTGTATAAAAACATGTGCCACAGGTATTCATCCTAGGTCCTACTTTGTCCTTTTTGTGTAAATGAATAAATATAGATGTATAAATATGTAGATAAGATGCACAAGTATAGATGCTAATGATCTCTCTGTATCAAAGGGTGGATACTATGTAAGGAATAAAGTACTCTTGGGGCATGCTGTTATAGGAAAATAACCAACATGCATCCCGATATGAAGCGGGTATTGATTATTTTCCTATAACACTGTGCTTTCCTGAAGTGTTTTATTCCTCTTATACCACAGCAATTTGCCAATTAATACAATTTAAAAAATGACACATTGTATTTTTATCTGTTTATAGTTACATTCAATGTCATGGAACACCTAGCAATGAGTTAGTTTCTGCTGTCACTTGCGTTATTGACGTTTCCTCATCCTCAGCCTCTTTTTTTCTTTCTCTGGAAAGTAATAAGACAAAAAAGGAGTAACTGCAAAGCACAAATTTCTTCATTCCAAAGACTTTCCCGAGGTGGAAAATATTTAGAAAGTTACAGCTTTACCTCTGACTTTTACAAAGCATTGACACTGGAGACTCCCTCCATAAACGGTTAAAGGTCTCAAAGTTTCACCATATCTATGATTACATCTTTTTTTTTTTTTTTTTGCTGAATTAATTTACTATTTATAAGTTTAGTTCATTTGGAGTATCTGCCAAACCTGCAAATTTGCTGCTACTATAGAAAAAATAATGTAATAGAACTAGCACATTTCAACTCCCAGAACACATTTTCATTCAATTTTCATTCAATTCAAACAGGCTAATTACTATAAGAATGTAGTAATAAATATAACAACTTGTGAGTTGTGATTTTCACTGCTAATAAAAAAAAAGAGAGAGAACATTGGTGTAGTCTATGCTAAGCACGTCACTGCTGCTCAACAAAATCCTAAAATTGTTGCATTGCAAATTTGATTTGAAAAGAAAACAGCTCCAACCTTGCCTCTGTCTCTACTGTCCCATTCTCGTAAAGATGGACAGCACATCCATCCAGACATTTTCTGTTCTGTGTAACTTTTCCAAAAGTGCCTCGTCATTTAATTCTCTGGAACCATCATCCAGACGGGACACTAACATCACCACAATTACAAGGAAGACCCAACAGTGCATGCATTTCCTGCGACAGCTTCATAAATTTAGCCTGTCACAAGCTCTGCTGGCCCAATTCCACACAGCCGTAATAGAATCAGTCATCACATTGTCTATTTCCTTCTGCTCGAACAGCGCTTGATCACACTCTAAACAGAAATTCAGTGCTCTGCTGAAGGTCCTGTGGTCATCCAGGAGTAGTAAAAACTCATGGCTGAACTCCTTACATCCAGATAATTTTCTCCTTCAGTGCCTCGTCTCTTAGTGAAGACTAGCAGCCAGTCGCACTAGCAGAATGCATGTTTTATTGTTTAAGAGTTTATGAACTACTGAAAGATTAACGGTTGCGCCAAATGACAAATAGCTTACGATCTAACTTAAAATGTACAACTATCCCCCTAGTAGGTGCAATGTTCCCTGTAAATATAGCGACTCAGTGATTCTGTTCAAAGTGCACAAAGCTACTATTCACAGAGTAGAAAGAGCATTTGTGCCTATAAATTGATTTAGTTTTCTTTCTATTCTGTTAGGAGAATTTCTCCATCAGTGTTTTTATCAGACAGTGTAGCGAGCTCTTTCCTCAGGTACTGCAAAATGTCAGCAAATTGAAACAGTGACACTATAGTACACTATACCCTACAAAATATTTTACTATAAAGATTTACCATTATGTAATATTATGCCATTGTTTAGCGTATTCAAATGTGAATTATGTTGGCAAGGATGAGCAATTTTTCATACACTGGCTTCATGCAGTTCATTACTAAACTGCTGTTAAATTTGTTCCACTAGACCTCCAGCAGCAGACCAGAAAAAACAAGAGATGAATAAAGTGAGTCACTACTTTGTTGTAAAGCATAAATGTTTTGGAGCTTTTTGCTTATTTTTGCTTATTTAGTACCATGAAGCGAATATATTACACTGGGAAAAAGACGGACATTTCTATGTTTCTACATATCTCAAGTGTGAGATCTCGATGTAGTATTTCCTGTTCATAATGGATCATATTTCTGAGAGACTGGTGATGGTAAAATATGCCATTCTATACAGTCAAAAATTGACACAAATTGTCATAACACCTGACTCAAATGGATTTCATATTGATCTAAGGTTGTGTTATGACATTTTGCAAGCTGACTCACATTAGAACACTATGATAACTGATTTTGTAGCTTAGTGTTTTTCTGATATATCAGTGTCAAGTGGTGCTCCTGACATGTCATTGCTCATCAAATGATATTAATTATTAATTACTTCTAAACCATGATCTACACTATCGCCTTGGTGGAAGCATGAAAATTCAGACTTACCACATAACATTTTGAAGGTTTTAACACAGACTATGATGATGCTGTAATAACAATTCTATGTGTTTTCCCTGCCCCTTATGTAAAAAGGAGTTTTACATTCCTGCATATAAGATTTTATGAAATATTGCCGGCAATGTCATGACACTGTGATAACATAGTTATGTATATTTGCTCTGCTCCTTATTTGCAATATGTTTCATTTTACAGAACTAATTTAGGGGTTTCACAACAAGGGGGGTCAATACTTATGCAATCACAACTTTCATGTTTTTATTTGTAAACCATAGGGATTTTTCCTCCCACTGCAATGTTATGGGCTACGTTTATTCAGATTCATGAAAAACATTCCCAGTTAAGCCCATTTCAATTCTAGGTTGTAATACTACAAAATGTGGCCAAGTTCAAGGGGGGTGAATACTTATGCAAGGTGCTGTAGGTTTGCCTTACTGAATGTTGCTGTTTGGTCAAACCCAAGCTCTTGTCATTATAAAACACTGTGTTTAGCTAACAAGCAATTACTAAAGCTTGTTTAATATCAGGTCAGTAAAGTGGAACATTTCTGTGGCTCTTTTTTTTTTTTTAACATAAGCAACGGGTCGGAAACATTGCAGCAGTGTATTTTGTACACACTTCTAGCAGCATGCCACTCCTGGCAAAAAAGGCTTGAAGCGTGAAATTGCGCTTTGTGTGTGTGTGTGTGTGTGCATCTGGTTTAAAACCTGCATTAATGTTAACATCATATCCATGCAACAAAGCCCAAATCAATAAAAAACTTCAGTCCCTTCAATGAACACAGTGTTGCTGTGCTTCTGCAGCAAGCTGAAATGTCACATTCGTCAGGTCTTCTTTGGACAATAGAGACTCTATCTACCTCAAGAAAGGTCACGTTTGGACATTTCACAACATTTAATGTAACTATAAATGCATAAAAATTGTGATGTGTCATCTTGTAATGAATAAAATTTTTTAATCATTGACAAATTGCTGTAGTATAAGAGGAATAGAAGCTTCAGGACATGTTGTTATTGGAAAATAATCAACTTCAGGGTTGTAACAGTAGCACTGTTGCCCTATGACTGGTTATTTTCCTATAAATACACAATATAGAGTGTTTTATTTCTTATATAAAGGAAAATTTCAAAGATATCAAAGCAAGACATGGTTGTTTTGCTTAACAGCTAACATATAACGTTCCAGAAAAAAGAAAGAAAGAAAAATTCTAAATTCTAAAGCTTACATGGCAACACTTAATGTTTCATTCTGCTATATTGAAATTTATTATCTATTAATGATTCATTTTTTTTAAATAAGCAAAGTATGTTTTGTGTTATCTTTGAAATCTTTATTGATATACAGTATGTAGTATTGATATACAGTATGTAGTATTGATATGCAGTATGTGGTATTTATATGCAGTATGTAGTACTGATATACAGTATGTACTACACCAGACACGGTTCTGGTGTTCTCACAGCTCAGCAGCCAGCACTTATCATGAATATACACATGACGAATCCCTTGGAGACAAGTCTTATAAGTTCTTCTGCTGATCACAGTAAATTTCTGCGTTTAGTCGAGATCCCACAGGCATTCATCATCGGCTGCATTATTCAAGTATCTGCAACACGTGATTCATTTATTCATTGACTTCTAGATCCTCCAATTTCAGAATTTTTTCCATGTACCTACTGTACATTCACATATATCTATTATACCGTTTTCTCTTTTGCCATTTGTGTTAAGACATATCTCATGATTGATTACCCAAATATTAGCCAATAATTATTTTACAATTTGGATTTGTGCTGTTCAGCAGTGGCTTGTGACTGTAGATGCTGGTGGTAGCAGGATGACATTAATAACAGCAACAACCTCAAACTAAATGAAGGCATGGGGCAGTGTGATTCCTACCCCAATGGGCCTCCATTAAGTTTATTGCAATTTCCATCTAATGGCACCTTGGCATGTTTCTGAACAAGTTGAAAATGTCAGGTTTTTATTAAATTATTAAATAAAATTAGATTAAAATGAATTGGGTACAAATTCAACAACGCTAAAAGTACAAACTTTGTAACTTTATTTGTTACTGCATCTTATTTCTTATTTTATTAAATCTGGTCCATAAACTTGACTGTTTGAGGTTTCTGTAGTCTTGACTCTTAATGCTTATTTTGAACTTCATTCAAAGTTCAGTTCAGTCGGAGTTTCAAGTCGCAGACAAGTTGAGCTATTTGTTTCAGTTTGTAGTCATGTTTGAGTTCTGATCTGACATTCGTAAGTAAGACATTAACAATGAGTCTTACCTAATAACACTCAGCATTTTCAATCTGGAGACAAATTCACTGTCAAGAAGTGAAACTAAAGCAAAATGAATAACTTATTTTTAAAGTCTGTTCAGTTTAATTTGAGCTCTTTCAGTCTTATTGATTGTTTTTTCTTCTGAACTAGTTTGAGAATAGAGGATATATCCACTGAATTACATAAATACAGCAAGATTATAGACTAATAAATAAATAAATACATACATACATAAATATCAGAATTACTTGACATGATAATTTAGCCAGGCAGCAATAAAAAGCATTGCACTATATAATTAGCTGATCTAATGGAGCAGCTTTTCTCAGCCTACCTGCTCCAAGTGTAATTGGCAGCGTTATCGGCAACACTGTAACTCCTGTAAAAAGATAAGATGCACACAGTTATTGCAATTTTTAAACAGTGTGTCATTTAAAGAGGTATACATTGATCAACCTTATGTTGCAAGACTGCTGGGTCAAATAATATGGTTAGTGTATGACAGTGCTAACAGGCAGTTCAGTCTTTCAACCTAAATGTAATATTAAAATTATATATATATATATATATATATATATATATATATATATATATATATATATATATATATTAAAAGCTATTACGTCACGCTCAGTGCATCAATTTATTCATCCATTAATTCATTCATTATTAGTTCAATAATAAAAACTCACAAAGAATCTTAAGGTTAAAGTACTTCCTGCTCGCCCAAACTAGCAGTAAACCAAAACAGGATGTTAATCCTAAAATTAAGTCTTCTGTTCTTTGCATCTTAGTGTTTTTGCACTAAAAATAGGTCCTAAACCTGAGAATACTTAAAAGTAATCCTACTAAGACTGAATCAGAAATAATCTTAAATGGCTGCTATTGTATTTATTTCCTGGATGGAAAGTCCAACATTGCTAAAAATACAAACTTTTCAAAACTTTATTTGTTAAACTTTCCTCTCAGTGGTTTCGTGACTCGATTTTAAGGTGAAACTCTTAGTTAGGAACTTTTTGCGCCAGTGGCAAGATAAATCAACATGTCTGGACTTCCTATTTTTTCAGATTCTTCTCATACTCAGAACTTCTCAAAATCCATTTGGGTTGCATTTCATCAGGATTGAAAGATACCAAATGCAACACGTCATTAAAGTTTGATCCCAAAGTTTCATTCCCTCAGATGGCAATATCTGATGTGCAAATGTAAAAAAAAATATATATATATAAATCAGATGTACCTGAAAAATTGGAAGAAATTATTAGCTTGAATTATTAATAATTGTATTTAAGATGGAGAAATACTCATAAGAAAAGGAGAACCCTTTAGATGTATTAATAATTATTGAATATAAAATGAATATGTCTTAAATATTAAACACTGCAATGATTAAATATTAAAACAATAATAAAATAATAATAAAACCATTCCTCTAAATTAAATTCAATATATACTACAATCATTGATCATTTTCATCCTGACAGTGGTGCAGGGAATGTTTTCAACATGGCATTATGTGAATAATGTGTTGTCGTGAACCATGTGATCACATGTGGGGAAAAAAAACCTGCCCTATATGTGAAAATATTACATGTGAAAATAAATAAAATGTGAAAAAAAAAATCATATGTAAAAATGATACCTGAACAAAAAATGAAAATTTATGCATTACATGAGAAAATTAATGAGTACATAGATTACTTATTTGAAAAATTACATGTGAAAAGAAATGAAGCATGTGAAAAAAGCATGTGAAAATAAACTAAGCTTGTGATGGAATCACATGACAACAACAACAAAAAAAACATGATAAAACCATGTGAAAAGAAATGAAGCATGTGAAAAAAGCATGTGAAAATAAATGAAGAATGTGATAAAAATCACATGACAACAAACAAAGCGTGAAAAATCACATGAAAATAAATGAATCGTGATAAAAATCACGTGAAAATAAATGAAACGTGAAAAAAGCATGTGAAAATAAAAAAAACATGCACTACATGTGAAGAATAAAGTTCACATATATATGAATAAGTTCACATAAGAATAAAGTTCACATATATATGAAAAGTGTGTAATCACATGATATATATATATATATATATATATATATATATATATATATCTCATGTGATTACACACTTTTCTGACTTTTCTGTAAGGCTAATCGATCTTGTCTGATTTTCGGCATTGGATTGGAACATGGTGTTGTGTAGCATGAGGTGGAGAGAGTCGTCTGTGTTTCTCCCGAGCACAAACATCTCAATGAGCGTCTCGGATCAATACGAGACATCAGTTTAATAAGCAGAAGAGGATGAGTTGACAATTGCCTTTAACTGTATTTGGAGTGTCTGGATCCACAGGCAGGTTTTTTTTGGGCGACAGCACTCTCGAATAGTCTTTGAGACATTGTTTATTTCACCAGGATCTAACAACATCATTCTAAAATCATTCTATATTTACAAATACATTAAAGACTAATTCTGATGTTCAAATCCTGCAGAAAGTGTCATTTGATCTATACGGATAGATCCAATGTCCGACTTCACTACCAGGATGTAAACTGCTCTGTAAGTGGGTGATTCACATTTTTGCATTAAAGTGTGAATCTGTTAAACATCTTTAGACTGAAACATCCTTTTTCATGACTCGTTTATTACAAATTATCAAAACTGTACATTTAATCATCCAAAATTCATTCAACTCTGTTACCTGAACACCCCTACAAAATACTTGGAATATTCCTCAAGTCACATGTTCAGCATCATCATCATGACTTTCCTGAAGATCATGGGAAGAAGAAAAGTTCCCTCATTCATTATTTCTTCATTTTCTTTATGATGTTGTGATATTGACTTATGAGGTCACTTTGATAGTACAAAGCCGTTATGTAAATTAGTGAAGTGAAGTGACTTGTGGCCAAGTATGGTGACCCATACTCGGAATTTGTGCTCTGCATTTAACCCATCCAAGTGCACACACACAGTAGTGAACACACACACACACCGTGAACACACACCCGGAGCAGGAATTATAGACTGAAAGTAAATTATTCATTAAGAAAAAAAGAAAATCATGAAATGTCCTAATGTCATCATGTCATTAGCATGGATGCTAGTTAATGACATTTTGTGAACTTGCTACAATTTAATTCGACACTAAAAAACTCAACATTGTCAAACAGGATATTTAGATATATTTTAATTAACAATAAAAAATACTGAGTATTACGGAGAAGAACTGCATACTGTATTATTAGTAGTACTACTAGCATACTACTATTACTATTTAGTATGCTAGCTTGCAGTTAGAAACACAGCCAACAACAAGAGATAAACCAACCAATGAAAATGTACAAGTTTTTAAAATCAACTTTATCTTTTGTTTTGCTGTTCGTTTGCTTTTTTCATACTTCATGTTCAAGCATTTCCTGTAAGAATTCTTTTTTTTTTCCCCAGAAATGGATCCATGTGGTCAAAAGGAGTAAGACATCTCATTTTTAACAAAGAAGACATCTTAGATTGAGTCAGATGGGCCATTTTTCACAGCTAGCTATGGAGCATGTGTCGCTTCTTATGAACACCCCAATGACTGTCATCAGTTCTGAGGACATAGTAATGTACAGTACATAGTAAAATAACATGGTGCCAAAACTTTAATTAGTTTTTTGAACAATGATGAATATAAAATAGGATACAAAATGAATAAAATAAAGCTCTTGGTTGTGGACTTTGATGTCTGAAGTCTATTGTATGACACGTTTAAAATTTTAGTGACTTATTTGAAAAAATTCCATGAATTTTTCATGTACATCTCATTATTCTTCACACACTTTATACGTGCTTATTGTATTTCCATAGATTTCCATTCCATTGAATTCTTAATGGGAGCCATATGTGAGTTTTGCATATCTTTTCTACCAGTGCCTCAATGTACAACTTACTAAATTCCTACTTAACAATGACTTTGTTTATTTAAATTTTGATTTTGTCTTTATGTATATTTTATACATAGGCAATATTTTATTGAAGTACCTTTCAAACATGAAGGTGCTTTACAATCTTCATGTAACAAGATCAAGGGGGGAAAAAAAACAATCAAATAATAATACAATTTAAAATAAAATAAAATAAAATAATAGGAAAATATAAATACAAAGACAGAGATATATTTATAAAATTTATTCAGATGATTGAATGAATAATGAATAATTGAATAGACTGGATGGTTTAATTTTTTAAATGAGAATTATTATTATTATTATTATTATTAGTAGTAGTAGTAGTAGTAGTAGTAGTATTCATTAAATTTTTTAAAGTGAAATTAAAGAAATCACAGCGTCCTCAGTTCCTGGCTTTGTATAATTTATAATCATTTTAAAAATTTAAGTAGAGACCAAGGTTTGGAACTTAAATAATATTTTTAAAAGGATTAAACATTGAAATAAATTTGTATTCTTCACGAAATCATCCTAAACACACACATTCTGTAATAATAATAATAAAAAATCTGGAAAATAAAAAACGAAAGCTTTAAGATTGTTTGATTTAACTGTATGATCACATATCATTATTAGGATATTCTCACTTTATGAGAATAAAAATAGTTGCATGTGGTTTGTGTTACTGTAATAATATTACAACAAATTCTGTTTGTTCTTGTTCCTCCAGAAAACCTGGACATTGTGAATATTTTCCTGCCACAAACCAACAACAAAAGTGACCTATGAACCTCTGAACAAGCCAATGATTTTGAGCTGTCAAAAAGTAGGGAGGAAAAACACACCATGATGTATGATGGACTTGAACAGAAAATCAATAGGTTTTCCACAATCAACTCCTGACTGAACGGCGTACGCCAGCCACCTCGCAGAGCTTATGCTTGATTGTCCTTTTAGCGTGTCACACACTTAGTGCCCTGATATGATCTCTGACCCTGTATCTCTGCCACACATGCTTTCGGATTTGCCTGGATTTCCTGCTCGGCTTCAGATCGGATTCAAATTTGGGTAGCTGGTCACACTTCCTGAGCAACATCTTTCAACCATGTCCATCAAGCCCTGAGAGGAAGCCATCGCTTCTGAATTTTTAAAGTTCCACGACATCTTTCCTCATTTCATCTCAGCTTCATTTTTACTTTTTATATGCCTTACCATTAGGTGACATTACAAACCTCATGCAAATCTTCCACTGCAAATGGAAGCAAACCTACAGCATATCTGTTGTTCTTGCTGCTTTCAGGTCGTCTTGCAACTCTTTTCAAGTGACTGTAGGCTTCTTTCTTACCTTCTTTATCTTTAGTTTGAAAGATAAGACTTGGGAGACACACTTGTCTGTGTGCTTCCATGATCTTTCCACCTGCATATTATCTGTTTAAGATCTTTGCTATGGCTCTTTAGCTTTTTTCCATTCAAGCGTTGTTTAATAATGTGGTCCCTAAGAACTTCAGGAAGCTCCTTCACCACGATTGTTCCTTGTTGTGTAAAATCTTGGCCACGTCTTTTATAATGACACCTGGTGCAATTTGGTAGAGAACTTATTTATTTATTTTGCAGCTTTTATACAGAATCTAGAACTAGACTTATTTTAATGTAATCTTTACACATACACTATATATCATAGGTTCACATTCATAAGCAAAGTAGTTCTCTTTAAGTGTTTCTTATTAAATCCATGTTTTCAATGAATATTTTTTGGCTATGGCTATGTACAAATTATTCTCACCAAGTAAACATTCTGCCTATCTGCCAACTCTCTTGCATCTAAAACTTTGACACAGCAATAATAAGCATGAAGGATTTTTAGCTGTTGCCAAGATAAATGGTAAAATACTGACATTTGTAACAATTCCATAATCTTATGACATGGATGATATACAGATATTATATCTATTTTTTGGAATCACTTTAAAGTCTCCAGTTTAATAGCTTTGATTAAAAAAAAAAATCAAACTGCATAAAATTGTGATTGACTTCTGCTGAGTAGCACAAATAAGGTAAACGGAAGGACAAACTTTCTTACGTTGTTCTCTTTTGTTCTTCCTTTAGTGTCATTCTCTCAATTTGAGACAGAAAGATCAAAGAGTCTCATCACAGTGTAATTCTGTCTAGACTTGCCTGAGGAATAGGAAAATCATTTTCTATTACCAAAGGTCAAATATGTAGAGTCACTATTTTAAAATCTGAATCTATTTTGTTTCAAGGTTCTTATATAATTTAAGAAGTTACATAGAAATAGGAGAATTAGCAATATGATTTTTAATATTCAAGGACATACTGTATATGTCAGGCAGATTCTTGATAGCAGAGGTGGATCCAGTTGCAATGATGTGCTTTATTGAAAGCAGATTGTCAAACAAATCCAAAAATGACTGGTGATTCAACTGGAAAATTCAAAGATCTGGAAAGGGTCAGGCGATCAGCAAACAGCGCACAAGGGAAAACCAGAATCACAAAACCAAAGGATGAAGATCATTAACCAGATATCAAAAGAAAACAAAGCCTTGGCACATCAGATAGAGTTACACAGAGCAATAATTCACATCGAGTGTGTGTGTTTTGAGTCTGCATTTATGGGGTGAGTGCATGATGGGAACCAGGTGTGTGTGATCAGAAGCCAGATGAGCTAGAATGGCACGTTGAAGAGGTGTGCTGGGAAGTGTAGTTCTGAGCCGCCATATTTGTAGGACACAGAGCAACATGGGAATTGGAGGTTGCCGCTGATTCTGGCGTTGACATGACAGATTCTAGCATTAATCTTGGACAGGGTGAAAAATTTTGGTGTAGTTTCCAAAATCATTTAACAGTTTTAGAGCTAGATTTTTTTTTTTTTTTACATGAAAATATGACATCATCTTAATCTCAGTTTCAGTCAAAAACATTTACTTTTTACATTTAAAAGTACATTTAAAAGTACATTTAAAAGTAGCAATTAATAATTAAGTATTAAGCAATTAATACTTCCACTTTTTATTAAGTAAGATTTTGATAAATAAGAAAGATTAAAAAAAAACCTTATTTTCATCTGTTTATATGGAGACATGAAGATTATAACTTCTTATAGCATTCATATGAAATCAAATCTAATCACTCACAAAGTTATTTAGATTTAAGTTTATGTCAGTGGCTATGTAGGTGGTGTTTAGTGCTATGAACATTACCCTTACTGTGTAACATGTTACTGTAACATGAAAGTTGTTGAATATCATTATTTGACATATTGCTGTAGCATGTGGATCTGTAAACAGAGTAAAAAAAGGATAGGAGGAAATGGGCATGCCTGCCAGAGTGTAAAATTTTGTGAGGTTGTTTTATTACTAATTACTCTGGCCTTGGGTGTGCATTATAAAACTTTAATCCATTAAAGCAACAACTCCCCTAACAATTTTTCTTGCTGTGAATAGAAATGTCTGGACCTTTTTCTCCATATAAAGACAGTATTACTGTATTCATTTAACATTGAGAAACATTTATTTCCTACTTTTAATGAACTCGGTTTCATCTTGATGAACGAGATAAAGCAACGACTTCAGAGGCTAATGCTTTCATTAAAAATGATTGTAATAATAGTATTGATTAACGGAATTTTTACCAGGGTTTTTATATTCTTTAGACTTTAATAGAGCTTAAAGCCCGGCTTTTTGTATAATTTATGGACTGGAAACAGATTTTTAAATCAATACCTCCTGAGTAATGTCCATTATCTTTCTGAGATTTCCTTTTTGCTGGCAAGTTAATGATGCTGCCTAAATGATAGTTAATTACTGAATCTTTAACACCATGGATATAGTCATGGACACCATGACTTTGATTGACAGTTACACAACTATTATAATGGACCTGCCTGTGAGTCAATACTATTAAGTAATCGAGATAAATGGGCAATTTGCCGTCATATAAAAATAGAAAAAACTCACAAAATTACACAAAATCACCTCACTTTTAAAACTGCCATTCCTGTTTAGCATCTCTATTTGATTCATGCCATTGTGTGACCAATAAAAATTGTTTTATTGTTTTGTCGCAAAAGTCTCCATACATAGGGGAAATTAACACTTTTTTTTTTTTTTTAGCAAAATGTATATTTGCTTAGAAAACATCCTCTACATGATTCCCATTTCTTTGTACACACACACACACACACACACACACACACAGTCATTTCTCCCAACGTTTGGCGACAGTGTTGTGTGTGTGATGTGCTTGCCATGTTTCCTGTTAAAGTCTATTAAGTGCTTTACATATATATATATATATATATATATATATATATATATATATATATATATATATATATATATATATAAAACAAAGTATGAATAATTTTGGAAGACAGTTTGCTAAAAAGTGTTAACTTCCCCTATGTATGGAAACTTTTTGGACACCCTATAGACTAGCTATGTTTTTTTTAATGATTATTATTCATTTGTTTGTTTTATTAATTACATCAGATGCTAACTAGGTCTTTTTTAGCTTGACATTATCATATGCAGAAAGTGTGGTTAACTAGAATTCATGCAAAAAGGCATAAGGACATTAAGGACATTCAAATGATCTACTTAACATATTTTTGAATTAATAACCAAGCTATAATTTGGGCAACAGAAAAAAAAACAACAACAACAAGGCAATCTTCAGCTGTCCAGTTTCGGTAAGCCTACACTGTGTCTGCTGTCGTCTCTAATTCCTGTTCCTGGCTGAAAGAAGGAGAACCTGATTTGGTTCTTCTTCTGCTGTTGTAGCTCAATCTGTGTCAAGGTTCAACATGTTGTGCTTTCTGAGATGCTTTTCAGCTCACCATGGTTGTAAAGAGTGGTTATTTGAGTTATCATAGCCTTCTTGTCAGCTTGAACCAGTCTGGTCATTCTCCTCTGACCTCTCTCATCAACAAGGCGTTTCTACTGACAGAACTGCCGCTCACTGGATTTTTGTTCGTTTTGTTTGTTTTTCACACCATTCAGTCTAAACTTTAGAGAAATTTTCTGAAATACTCAAATATTTGTGAAATACTCAACCATGCCATGGTCAAAATCATTGAGATCACATTTTCTCTAAAGATAAATTGCCTAATATTACACTGCTCAGTTTAAAAGAGAATGTAAAAATTTTCACTTGGTACTTCATGGATAGCTTTTCCACTCCATTGTAGGATCATGACCCAAGAACTGGCCTAAGCTATGCCTTGCACATAGTAAGAATATCAATTCTACAGCCCAGCAACCTGACCAACTTCCTATATTCTTCCTCTGAGATGTTTGTCAGACCTTCTCTGCAACCATATTCAGTTTATATTCAGTACATGTTTGTGTTTCTTTGCATTTCTGGAGAGGCTTCTTTTTTATACTCTATTGTCTAGCCTACTTTAAAGCAAGAATGCTTGTAAGTTGCAAAATTCCAAAAAAAAACACATACTTTTCTTCATTGTCTTGGCTTCGCTTTGTATGTCATCACCTGGCAACCTGTCCAAATGACTCTAGATGGAAATAATACACATGTAAGGTAAACACGATAGTGTTTATGCAGTATAGATACTATACTTTACCTAGGTCTGTTCTCTATGTTTCTGATACTGATGACAGGTTTATATATTTTTCAGTTTACATTTCATAAGCCTTATCCTTTTTTATTTACTTTCAAGCTATGTTAAAGCAGTAGATAAAGCAGTAGACCCTATTTTATGTTCTTTGACATTCAGAGGTATTAGGTTTTGCTGCTGCATAACCACTTGAACTGTGTGGAGCCAAATTTTGATGTTTTAAGTAGTTTTATCCTGCCTGTATCTTTTTTTCATTTAATCTTTTTATTACTCTATCTGTATAAAATATACTGTATAAATATATATATATATATATATATATATATATATATATATATATATATATATATATATATATATTGTGGTGAACAAAATGTCACAGTTTATTGCATAAAATGGCTTGAATTCTGTTAAATTTGTGCTTCTTGGTCAGAAGGTGTTGCTTAATTTTCTTTACCAGCAGCTCTGACAGTTGCTCTGGTTGTAACTGAAGTCACAGGTTTACATTAATGCGCTTGAACTTGTATAGCAGATCTTCAACATAATCTAATGCTATTACTAAATGGATTTTAAAAATGAATTTAATATTTACAGAAGGAGTCTCCAGTAATAACAAGTGACACCAGGAAGTATCTTAATTATAAATTGATTCTAAGAAAAGTACAACGTTGTTCTTTAATTAACCTTCCCATTATCCAGCGTTTTATGAAAGTTGATTTGTGGTGCTAATAGTAGGAGCAAGCTCTATTGCTTTATCTCAGATTCTGGTTTCCTGGACAAATTTATAATGCAAACTGTTTAATTTGGAAGTGGTCAGCACTGATAGTCTGATATGTGCAGCTGTAAAATAATCTCCCTTCCTTGATTTGCTCCTAGAGCTTTCTGAGATACTCTAATCATCTCTAATCTGCTGATTGAATCAGTCTTTTTCTTCAGCATGGTTAAAGGCGAATGAAAGCTGTCAATATCCAATCAGCCCAGTATAGGGAAAAAGGAAAGCAGGTTTGCCATGGTGTCTTTATACAGAGGAGGCAGGGCGAAACCATTGCGTGGCTGTGAAATGAACATAAATCTGTTCGACCTGTCACGTTCTTGAATCAGCACTGAAAGCATGACAGTGAAGATTTGCTGCTTCAGCTCGAATCATTATTTTTTAACATGAAACATTTGACAGTAGACAGACAACATCTCAACTGTACATTCTGCATTGAAAATGGGTTCTCTTGATTTGACGCATGTTTTATTTCTGTATGTCCTCATCATTTATTTTCTGTTGGGAATGTTGGAATGTGTAATACCTGTAAAGTGCTGTATCACACAGCTCAACACTAGCACTTACGCAAGTGCAGCTTGTCTGACTCATGGTTCTCCTGATACTACATTGAATTTGACCTTCAAAGGTCAGAACCAAAGTGTGTACTCACAGCACAGTACTCATGGCATTCACTGTATCAAGTGAAGAATATAAATCCAAGCATAGGTTGGAGGAGAAAATGGGTTGTTTAAGGGATGTTTGGATAGTTAAGAGTAATTAACACCTTCAAGGCCATTCTTAGAAAATTGCTTATAGAAGGAACAGAACCACAACTAAAAGATGGGGTTGGAGTGTTACAGGTTGGAGTAAGTATTACAGGGTGGACTGTTACGAGTTGGAGTAAGATTTACTGGTTGAAGGGTTACGGATGGGAGTGTTACAGGTTGGTGTAAGATTTACAGGTTGGAGGGTTACAGAAGGGAGTGTTACAGGTTGCAGTAAGATTTACAGGTTGGAGGGTTACGGAAGGGAGTGTTACAGGTTGCAGTAAGATTTACAGGTTGGAGGGTTACGGATGGGAGTGTTACAGGTTGGGGTAAGAATTATAGGTTGGAGTGTTATGAATGGGAGTGTTACAGGTTGGCGTAAGATTTACAGGTTGGAGGGTTACAGGTTGCAGTAAGTATTACAGGATGAACTGTTACGAGTTGGAGTAAGATTTACTGGTTGGAGGGTTATGGAAGGGAGTGTTACAGGTTGGAGTAAGATTTACAGGTTGGAGGGTTATGGAAGGGAGTGTTACAGGTTAGAGTAAGATTTACAGGTTGAAGGGTTACGGATGGGAGTGTTATAGGTTGGAGTAAGTGTTACAGGGTGAAGTGTTCAAATTTGGTGAGTTACAGGTTGGAGTTGGTGTTATAGGATGGAATGTTGTTGGTTGGAGTAAGTATAATGATTCAGTGTTTCAGCAAATATGACAAAAACCAATCTGTGAATTTTGTGAATTACTTAATTGCTTTAAGCATAAAGTATACTATGCTCCATACTAAATTAATTCATGCAAAAATGCAGCTAAAACCCAAAATATATATTTAACCTCCTCTGACTATGTATGATGTGTTAGTATAAAGAACTTCAAATGAGCTGAATTTACCTCCAGGTTTCTTGTGTGAAGCCTAGAATATGATTATAAATAACTGCGACCCCTCCTCCTCTGCCAGTTTGATGAGTGTTGTATATAGCTGGATCCATTTAATGCTGCATGCTCATTTGGTTTAATTTGCTGTCTTTAATGATAAAAAAAATGCATTCTTTGAAAAAATTAAGAAGTGGCAAAAAGAAAAAGGGAAAAACACAACAGATGAAAATGAAAGCACAGAAATTAATGATGATAAAAAAAAAAATAATTAAGATTTTAATGCTATCTCAGGGGAGAATCTCCTGGCAAACATTTAAAAAAAGGAGCTATGTCATAGAAAGCCATCAGAGCCAGCCTGGAGGCTCACGGCTTCTCGTTGCTGGTGAGCTGTTGTGCAGCTGGCTTTGGCGTCGACCTTGCAGCCTCGGGTTGGAGTAAATGTTACAGGTTGAAATGTTACAGGTTGGAATAAATCTTACTTGGAGAGTTGTGGGTTGGAGCTGACTTGTTGGAGTTGACAACAATGTTAATAGACTAATACACATAACTGTAAATAACACACTATTATATAGACATATACATGCTCACAAACACACATGGTGTTTTATCGAACTCTCAAATGTTTTTTGTTTTCTAGATTATGAGCAAAAAAAAAAAATAATAATAATAATTGCCACACCATTATGCTGTTAGCAGGCTGTATGTGAGCCTTTCGGATTTTCCAAAATAACTTTTCTTACAACAGTAAGACTAAATATAACTAAACAGAATGGAAATGAGATATTTGGTCCTTTGCCAGTGCCACATCATTTAATTTGTGCTTAGCATAAAGGGAGAGAAAACAATTTCTAGCAATAAACATATGCAATGCAGGATTTTCAGGAATCATGCCACATCCACAAGGCTTAATGAGCACTTCCCACACCAGGTTGGTTTAATCTGACCCCAGATTTTGAACTGACATTCAGACAATCAGCTCATTTTTAGATGACTCCTCCAGCAGTAACCTCTAATATGACCCCGGCTCTGCTCAGATCAGATGTCCATCAAGTTGCCGAAGAGAAAATCAATATCTGCAGGATATGGCTGTGTTTCCCAGACAGTAATCAGAAAGTAGTGAAAATCTTCTCTTTTTTGCACAAATGTTTAAAAGCTTTTTTTTTTAAGTTGTCTATGTTTATATTTTTCTGTCTTGGCTTTTCTCAAACCTTAAGGCCAAGCAGACAGTTGCACCAGTTAAGGCTTTAACATAGCCTAGTCTGAACATGTAACAGTCTAAAATGTAACAGTTGCCACCAACGTAGTGTTAAATTAATTTAAGACTTAGACCTGTTGTGTAGTAGGTGCAATGTCCACCTGAATGTTTCCAGCTGTGGTCCACTCATGGTCGAAATTTCATGCCCAATTAGGGATTCATTCTATCATGTTGGCTTTTGTTACATGTCCACTGACAAGTTTGCTGCACCACATGCTATTCAGCTAGCTGTTGAGTGGGAAAGTTCAGCAAAGTTCTACAGTTATACAAATTAGTGTAGCAGCCATGTTGCATTTATACAATCAGATGATGGTTTTACTGCTAAGGTTGGAATAAAGTGGTTCTATTTATTTACTGTTTTAAAGTTGGGACTCCTGATTTATTCATTTCATGTTTATATTTTTATCCAAGTAGGAATTTTGTGAGTCTTTGGGCTACAATCGGTCAAACCACAATCTTTACTGATCTCTGTACAGCAGTGTTACAGAATGGAGAAAGTATTACAACCTGGAGTAAATGCTACAAGTTGGATTGTTATGGATTTGGGTGTTATGGATTGGAGTGTTATGGCTTAGTGTAAGTGTTACAGGTTGGAGTGTTACAGGACAGAGTGTTACAGGTTGGAATAAGTGTTACAGAGAAGTTTTATGGCTTAGAGTCAGTGTTACAGTGTGGCGTGTTATGGCTTGGGGCACGTATTATGGGTTAGAGTGTTACAGAATAGAGTGTTACAAGTTGTAGTAAGTGTTAGAAGTTGGAAGAAGAGTTACAGGTTGGAGTGTTCCAGGTTGGAGTAAGTGTTACATGTTATAGGACATGTTATGAGACATGTTATAGGATGGAGAGTTATGGTTTGGAGTGTTTTGGACTAGAGTAAGCATTAAAATTTGGAATGTTACAGGTTGGAGTAAGTTTTACAGATTAGAGTGTTATAGGTTGGAGTAGGTGTTACTAAAAGGTGTCACATGATGAAGCGTTACAGGATAGAGTGTTACAGGTTGGAGTAGGTGTTACTAAAAGGTGTACCAGGATGTAGTGTTACGGGTTGGAGGAAGTGACACAGGATGACGTGTTATGGATTGGAGTAAGTGTTACAGGATGGAGTGTTACAGGTTGGAGCAAGTGTTACATGATGGAGTGTTATGGATTGGAATAAGTGTTACAGGATGGAGTGTTACAGGTTGGAGTAAGTGTTACATGATGGAGTGTTACAGGTTGGAGAACGTGTTACATGATGGAGTGTTACAGGTTGGAGTAAGTATTACAGAATGGAGTGTTACAGGTTGGAGTAAGTATTACAGAATGGAGTGTTACAGGTTGGAGTAAGTATTACAGAATGGAGTGTTACAGGTATTTTAAGTGTTACAGGATGGAGTGTTACATGTTGGAGAAAGTGATACAGGATGGAATGTTACAGGTTGGAGTGTAACAAATTGTAGTAAGTGTTACGAGTTGGAGTATTATAAGTTGAGGTGGTACAGGTACTAAAAGAATAATGCACATAACTGAAAGCATTTAGCTGCAGCAGAAAGAGGAAACATCAGTTGTGTGCCTTACAACTTAATAACTCTATCAATCTATGTGTGTCTACATCTATGTCTATGGTGTGACTAGAATTCGGCATAGTGCTAGCTTTAGACTATTAAGTTTTAACATATGTATATTTTAGTGCAGGTTTTACACTCTGACTTACAAGCAAATTTATATTCAACTGATGCAACCGGCTGACGTTTTCCTCGTCAAACATAATTTACCTTAAAGTCTGAATGGACCCCATGCAAAAAAAAAAAAAAAAAAAAAAAAAAACCTCACTGAATAGGAATAGAAGCACTTTATGTCTGGGGAAACGACAACCCTACAATAAGGTGACACAAATGAGCTCAAATTATTGCTATTTTTTTACTTCAGTGTTTTAAGAAAGCAAGGAAATGTGCCCTAAGAACACATCATTATATATATGTATATGTATATATATATATATATATATATATATATATATATATATATTCCCATATTCCCCTGATGTTTCATCATTTTAGCTTTATGTATGTATATATATATATATATATATATATATATATATATATATATATATATATATACATACATAAAGCTAAAATGATGAAACATCAGGGGAATATGAGCACTAGTCAAATTGGCCAGTTGAATCACATACTGTATATATATGTCAGCTAGGCAGTGAAAACAGCTCGGCCACAGAACAGCATGACAGCTGCGATCTCATTTTGCGCTTGTATGCTGGCCTACAAGGATCTGTTGGCTGTCAATCAAAACGGAATTCTGTCATAAAAACATATATATTACAAGGGCATGGGGATGTATGTGCTGTTAAAATACAAATTCAATGTACTAAAGCAGGAAATCATACATAGCAAATTGTATCATTTGTAACTAACATGGACCTAGTTTCCCAAAACCCTTCACAAAGATAAAAGCATCTTACCTGGGACAGAAAGAGTGTGTGGTGTGATGCTCACACTACCGTTCAACAATGATCTTACAGTGATCTTAACAATGATCTTACTGTATAATAATGATCATAATGCTGTTGTGATTTTAGGAAATTCAGCCCCAGGTTCCTTATTTTACTATCATCATCATAACATCATCATCATCAAGGATACCTGATTTTTTTAAAATTCCTTTTTGGGGACTTTTGCCGCAGTATGAAATCAGTATTGTTGGCTGTCCTAATTTCAACTTTTGAAGTCTACAAGCCAAGTCATGTCGCAAATCCATCATGTCCGAGTCCAGCCATGAATCAGTCATAATAATAGACATTATTCACTGTCACTGTACTGAAATTATATGATGTAGGTGGCTTGAAGTGACAGTAAATTATGTCACAAGACTTTTTTGGTTTTGAAAAGGTTGGTTATTCATTTTTGTTCCACCTTTAAATAATCTGGCAACAAATTGCAAATTGCGGGGAAGATGAGGCAATTTGGTCGACCTCCAAATTAAATCGCTCTATTAGAACATAGTTTGAGAGCTGAATCAACCTTTTCCTTCTTTGTGACTTTCTGGTTTGTGGATTACTTGGTTTATAATAAATGTTTGGCTGGGAAAAACCCATAATACGAAACATTTTGCAACTAGATATCCAATGTAAACGTAACCCTTATTTGTGATTCAAATGTGAAAATAACGCATGGTTTTTAAATGTTTCACAGTATGTTTCACATTTTTACATGTAGATTTTTCACATGACGGCCCCGACTCCTGTCTTTTCAGGATGGGTGCGGTGGTGCAAGACTGCATGAGGTGCTCAAACGCTTGGTCTGCTGAAGAGTCCCATTGCAGCTTCCTGGTCCCCTTCTGGTCAGTGAGGACACGATGCTGCTGAAACCCCGAATGAAATGCCCATAGAAATTGGTGAATCCCAGGAAACGTTGTGGGTCCTTGACAGTGGTAGATATGCGCCAGTTAGTTACAACTGACACTTATGGGGTCCATAAGCACCCCACTCTGGTCCTATTATGTAGCCTAGAAAGGCGACCTTATGCACATGGAATTCACATTTTTCACCTTTTACGTAGAGCTGGTGTTTGAGTAACTGAAAACGGACTTTCTTGACATGCTGGATGTGAGTGGATTCATTGGGAGAGTAGATCAGAATGTTGTTGATATAGGCGATCACATACTTCCCCAACATCTGCTGCAGCATGCCGTTGATGAGACACTGGAACACTGCTGGTGCTGAAGACAGCCCACATGGCATGACACAGTACTCATAGTGACCAGAGGTGGTGTTAAAGGCCATCTTCCACTCGACTCCCTTCCACATGCATACCAGATTATATGCACTTCATAAGTCACGTTTGGTAAAGATCTTTGCCTGACATAATTGCTCTAGGGCGGCTGGGACCAGGGGCAGGGGATAATGATATTTGACAGTGACTTGGTTCAGCACACGATAGTCAATGCAGTGCCATAGGCCACCTCCTTTTCTTCCACAATGAAGAATCTGACGGACACTGGTGAGGTAGATGGACTTATGTACCCCTGTTTAAGGGCCTCCTTGACAAATTCCCCATAGCTTGTATCTTTTTGGTAGAAAGGAGGTAAACACAGTTGTGAGAGGTCATAGCTGTAGCCAAGTCAATCGCACAGTTGTAGGGGCGATGAGGTTGGAAACCACTGGCCTTGGCCTTGCTACACACCTCACTGTATTCCTGGTACTCTGGAGGGATGTTATTTTGGACGGTGACTTCTGGGTTTTTGATGGAGGTGGAGGCCACCTGAACTGAGGGTGTGCTGAGGCAATTAGCATGGTGTGAACCAGCATGTGACTTCACATTCCTTCCATGAGATCAGAGGATCATGGTTTTGCATCCATGGGAATGCCAGCACCACCAGGAAGTTTGTTGTTATGGTGACCAGAAGAGAGATGTGTTCCTAGTGTATAGTGCTGACATGGAGAGTGAGGGGTTCAGTGCCTTGGGTTACTAACCCCCCTCCAATGGATCTACCATCAATGGGTGTTGCGATGGCTGTAAGGGCACCTGGAGTGTCTGGGCTAGAGCACCATCGATGAAATCATTGATGAGAGTCAGTCAGCGCTAAAACAGAATAGAGGTTTCCTGAATGTGTGATCTGAACAGGAATTACAAGGTTGTGGTGAGAGACGAAACTGATAGGACTCATCATGGGAGAGTGAGACTTGGAGGCTGCTTGCTCAGTAGTATACGGTACTGTGGACCCTTGGTGGCATGCTGAGAGGAACACTGTGCAATCTGGGGTTGTGGACTGGCTCAGTAAAAACATAACTTCTCTTTCTGACACCTTTGACATTTCCACATCATCGAGTTTCATCTGCCTGAGTTGCGTGGGCTCTGGTGCCTGGATTTCAGAAATTGGGGTGACAATTGCCCTCACAGCTCAGCGGTTCTCGATCAGCACATCTAATCGGATGGACATGTTGATCAAGGAGTCAAGGGTTATCTGGTTGTCATGACAAGCCAGTTCGGTAAGCAGATCTGCTTTCAGGCCTTGATGATAGCTGGCTTTGAGGGCTGGCTCATGCCACCCACTACCCGCTGCCAGTGTGCGGAAGCGGAGAGCATACTCAGCTGCGCACTGGTTGCTTTGTTTTAAGGGAAATGCCCTGCTCAACAGTCTCTTTGCCCTCAGGCAAATGGTCAAACCACTTGCTGAAAAAGCTGAAGGAAGCAGTCGTAAAAGGCTGTGTGTTCTCCTCTTTGGTTCAGTTGGTGCGTATACTTCACAATGCATGTGTGCACACAAAGCCCTTAAATACTGTCAGTGTGGCTGTGACTATGATTGAGTCCAGGTGTATGTGTTTAGTAGTCAGGTGAGTGTGAACATGAGAGTGTTTGGGTTTGAGTCCTCAGCAGCCATATTTGTCGGCCGTGCTGAATTCTGGAATGTGTAGTTAGATGCCGATTCCAGCATCAAAATGATAGTGATTTTTTTTGCACGTGATTTGTTTATTGCTTTTTTTATATACATAATTAATTACATTTTCACCAGTGATTTTTTATGCACAGTTCATTTAATTTTACATGTTAATTCTTCACTCGTAGCATATTTGGGTTTTTGATCACATATTAACCACATGAAGTGTTTACTTGTGTAAACATGTGATTTCATGGCATAACATTGAAATTCTCTTTCACAAGTTTCTTTTTTCACATGTGATCACATATTCCTCATATAATTTCATGTGAAATGTATGTGATTTTGTTCTGTAATGGAATTCTCATTTCTCCACTGTACTAATGGGCCTGGCATTTGTTACACATTCTAAATTGTAACTAATGGAAGACTGCAGATGGCACATCACATTTAAAGCCTGAAGCTGTAGGACACTGTGCCTGATAATATGCAGCTTACAGAATAGCAGGGATATAATAGCAAGGGTACAAAAACAATCATGTTCTATAATTCATCCAATAAATGAAAATAAAAATCATGTCATGTAAATTTATATACATCTTAAAATTAACTTTATTCCTTCCTTTGCTGTTGATGAGTTTTAATTAGGACGGGATAAAGATGGATGATACTGTCATAAACAACCTGTCCATGAAATAAAATAATCTATCAGGCAGACCACATTTGACTATGTATCTGACTGACAGGTTGATTGTCACTATCAGCATAGATCTTAGCAATTAGGTTTCAAATTAGAAAATTAAGGATGCGAGAGAATCTTTAAATGCAGGTGTATATTGATAGACTAATCCAGAATCATCATGGATGACAGTACTAATAATAATAACCTGCATTGCTTATCATATTTTAAGTATAGGATGATGTATTTGGCATAGTCATTGTCATGCTGGGGTTTGGCAGAAATTTGCAGTTATGTCCAGAGACTATGCCAAAAATTAATTAAAATCAAACACAGTAGTTATATAGCAGGAAATTATATAAAGCAGGAGATTTCAAACTTTTTACAGTTCAGGATCCCTTTAAAAAACAAACAAACAAAACAAACAAACAAACAAACAAACAAAAAAAACATAACACAAACAGCACAGTAGAGCATAGCTCATTAGATATTAGTGGTGTAATGATACTTCGTGGCAAAACTTCCACAATGTGCATGATGGGAATGTGCTATTCACATGGAAACCAGCATTCTATTGATTATGCATCTAATGCAATTGCACTGTTTGAACACCAGAGGTCCCAATCTGTGCAGCCCATAAAATATATACAGAGCACACTGACCGATAGTTCTGGATCGCATGGACTGACACACATTATACGTTATACAATTACACAACCATGTTATACCAGTTAAAATACCTCTGCAGTAGCTTTGAAACAACACCAGCCCTGTGCCGCTGCGATCTACTGTGCCCAAGAACAAGGCCATGGAATTCGGCATTTTAGCCAACTTTGGAGCTCTATTTCTCATTAAAATGATGCCTCAGATGCTGCTTTGGAGCTCATTATATTACAATCAATGATTTTCCCTGGCTCAGAGACTCTGTTTATTCAGTCAAATTGTTGGGAGAATTTATACATTTCTTTATGTATTTATTTTTAAGATATGGTGAACCTGTAGTACATTTTGTTTACAATATTAAACCTCTGTTCATAGCAATTTTGATATATTTAGTTTTATACAGTCAAAAATGCACATTGTTTTGCATTGTCCATGATTCAGAAGTAAAAAGGAGTCTTTTCAGTCCAATTTTTTCTTCATTCAAATTCTGAGAATCAGCTATAAGTAGCATAACTCAGCTATTCGAGACCTAATTTTAGTGTCCATGTCCTGCTTCAGGTAGACATTAACACAAATCTGTTTAAAAAAATCACCTGATTGACTGAAATATTTACCTTGGACATGCCATCTATAAAAACAAAACTTTTAAGTATCTGCTTAAAAAGACGGAAGAAAAGAAAAAAATACATGGCCACACTGCAGGAGGAAGTGGTGTCACTTGTTTATTTGTTTCTGAGTGCCAATAAGAGAAAGCGCTGAAGCGTGACCGACTCGCATGACTTGGCATTTTCCGCTCTCGGATTAATGCGGGACCTGGAGGATTGAGAAGCTTCAATTTCAATCTGGGAAAATAGAGTAATCTGAGCAATGGGAGAACGGTTGAAGCCACACTGCGAGATTATAGCTGCTCTGCACTCCTGTGATTGTGCATCATTGACAGGAAGCAGTGAAGCCTGTTTTCATTCCTGCTGGATGTATGTGGTGAGGCAGAGTTTCGATAAGAGTCGCTGAGGAGAGGCTTCCATTACCATCGGTTTCATTAAAACTAAACACATATGCCTTCACATAACACCACATAGAAATGTGCATTTATTTTCACTCTGTGGCTATAAATAAACTCCATTATAACCTACCTTTTTCTCTCTCTCACTCATACAATCATGTGGTAGTAGCACAATATATAAATTCATGCAGCATTTATATCTAGTGTTTACAGAGAATGGTGGGAAAAATAGAAAACATCCAGTGAGCAGCGGGTGGGAAAATGTCTTGTTGACGAGAGAGGTCTGGGGAGAATGATCAAACTGGTGCGAGCTGACAGGAAGGTGACTCAAAGGTAACTCAAATAACCACTCTTTACAACCATAGTAAGCAGAAAAGCATCTCAGGATGCAAACCATGTCAAATCTTGAGCTACTACAGCAGAAGACCTCATCGGGTTCCATTCATGTTTGCCAAGAACAGGGATCTGAGTTGACAGTGGCCACAGGCTCAACAAGTCTGGACGAGAGAAAGAACAAACAACATTTTTCCAAACTTCAAATGTCCAGTTACGGTGAATCTGTACCCACTGTAGCCTCAGATTCCTGCCAAAATCCTACCAAACATTTTTTTTTTATCTGATTCCCTATGTATTTTCTCAGGCAATATTTCTTATATAGGTAATCATGCTATCTCACATTCCAGGTCAGAGCTGATCAGTTAACCTGTTCACTTCTATTTAGTTTCAAATCCAGCAGCCAGTAGAGTTATGAAATTAGAAATAGTTAAGGCATTCCATCAGGTTTTAAAACATGAGCTATCCTGTTCCATTTTTTATAAAGAGTTCAGCCAGAGAAGATTATTATTCACATGGTTTCTCCGCTGATATCGGCCACTGTGTAACTTTCCGCACACTTGTCACAGTTCATTAGGTTCGGCTCTCAGGGTGTGGGATCATATGCAAGATCAGCGTGCAAATATTCCTTCAATGTTTTTATTCCAAATGCAGCATAATAAATCTGCCACAGGAGTTTTGTGTGAAACATTTTGAACTGTCAGGAATGTGCATAGCAATGCATGTAATGCACGAAAAGCATAAAAGCTTTTCAAAAACTAAATTATCAAGATACTGTGTTTCTTTTTTCAGTTGATCTGACATATATAATGAGAAAAAAGAAAATACCTATTTCTTTCTCGACACCATGGTCGGATACATGGAAGACATTCCATTATATACAATTTCCTCACAAAGGGTTTGATTATTCGTAATCCTGTTAACAGTTTTCCTACAACGCTTGAAGCATTTCCTCTGAGTAATTCTTCTCCTTATTTGCCTCAATCAGTGAAAATAGGATGTTAGCAAAAAATCATTAATGGACTAAAACCTCTGGCAAGGACACGAGTCTCATAAAATGGTCCTTCTCTGTGAAAAGTAGCTTATTTTTTACTCTTTTAGCCTCTGCAGCACATTTTGTGGCAAAATATGTTAAAATACAGGTTGTTGTATTTACCTGGCTTCTATATTGTTTTTAGTTTTATAAAACTATAGATGTATCAGAGTAAAGAGCCACTTTCAGGGGCAAGATGTAGAGCCAAATGATAAAAAATATTAACCACATCCAAAGAAACCATACCAGCTCTATGCTAAGATTGTATTTCCTTGCTTTAGGTTGTTTTAGATTTAAAACAAAATGCAACTGTAAGAGAAGCAGTATAGAGAATTCTTTTCTGTGCAGCACAGAGGAATTGCTCGTGATCTCGTCACTATTCCGTATTGACTCATTGAGGAAAAAGCATGAGCCATGAGCAGCCCTGATACATTTGGAAAGTAAAGATTAATATCTGTGGAGCTGGGAGATGGATTTGCCACTTCCTGTCTGTCTGGTGAAAGCGCAGAGAGAATGTGTGTGCTACCTCACAGCTTGTGCATCACAGACTATAATTAGGTGAATGGGACAAGAGCACAGTGTCGAGCTCAACACTTTTATTATTTGCTGTTTTGATCACATGAGAGAAACTTGTGCTGTGACGCACATCCTAACAGTCCTAAAAGCATGACCTTACAGTATTACTGTGCATAAGCATATTGCGTATTTCATAAAAACTACATATGATTAGTAAGGAATAACACACTAGAGGGCTGATGCTGATATAGGAAAAAAATCAAGAATGATGCAGTTATTGTTAAGTGTTTTATCACAGCAATTTGCCCACAGTTAAAATGATTATTAATTAAAGAACAACACATCATATTTTGTTTGAAAGTGAAAAGTGATCCGTCCCGAAGAACTTCCTGTGTTGGATAACGTTGTTAAAAAGGGCTGACACTGGAGACTCCTTCCATAATCAAAGCAAACAGCATACTTTTGATCTGTTTATTTTTTCAGTCATATATTATGTGAAGTTGTTACTATGGAAACAATCGCAGTTACAGCCGGAACTATAGTTCGTGCTGCTGTTATAGAAAAAGAATCAACACCTCCTCACCAATCAGATTTGTTGTTTTTTTTCTTTTTGTAATTAATTTTTTTTAGAATTTCAATATTTCAAAATAATGTACTTCACAACTTTAAGTAAAGTTTAAAAGGCTTAAGCATGGTGTTCATAAGGCTACATATGCCCTTCATGACAACTGACATAAACCTACATGAGACAACTGACATAAACTGACATGATTATTTGACTTACATGTTTATTTGAATATATATTTATTCGAACATGTGTCAGCTGTCATAACGACTATTTTGATCAAATTTATTGGTGAAAAAAACACGAGTCAATTGACACCATGTTATTTTCAGGATGCTAGTTGAGGTCGTGATAATAAGAGAATGTGTGTGTGTTTGTGTGTGTGTGTCATAAGGATTGTTTTGATCAAATTTATTGGTGAAAAACATGAGTCAATTGAAACCCTGTGATTTTGCTAGTTGAGATCTTGATAATAAGAATGTGTGTGTGAGTGTGTGTGTGTGTGTGTGTGTGTGTTGCTAGATTCCAGCATGAAAGCAAAGCCACTGTGTGCCTATTTTTATAAGAACACCATAATGACGCTCACTAGTTCTAAATGTCTTATAAAAACCTATTACAGAGCAGCCTGCAGCCAGTTTTTTTTTTTTTTTTTCATTCATGGCCATTGCTTTGTGCAAGAAGACGCTGTTCATAGATGATTTATCTGAGCCATTATTATAAGAACAAAGGATTTATATTAATCAGAGTGTTTAAGTCCTCTCGAGAGGCTTCTAATGTGATTTGCAGGTTGGATTGTTCTGCGTGGTGGGTCTGCTCAGGCTCAATATAGCGCAGCTGATTTGGTTATGAATAACAATTTGGCTCTGTAGAAACGCTGGCCATCTGACTCGATCAATTAATTGCATTTGCAGGGTGAAAAGTTTCAGTGCTCATTAAATTGCGCCGTATAGCACAGCATCATGTTCTGTTGGTATTTGCTGATTTAAATCATGCTTTCATGTGGCTTTTGTTATGAATTAAGATCTTGAGTCGACTTTCACTTGAGGATGTTTGGTTTAGCGCTTCAGCAACACATAGGTACATGAATTAGAGACATTCATTTACCACTTGACTGACGATCTAGGTTTATTCTAGATTTGTGACTCATTTGGATAAATGTGTGCTTGACTAAAAAGATATAAAACTCCAATAACCACACCAGCAGCTTTGACAACATTTTTCATTTCTAATATTTTTCCTGATGATTACCTTGAGCCTAGTGTAAATCACTGAACAGCTATGTTGCTTGTTTGTTTGTTCTAAACGACTTTTCTGTCCATTGGTCCAGTCTGAGTATGATTACAGGACAGGAATTGACAAAGGTCAAACTGACTATTCACAACTTCACTTTTTTTTTATATATATATATACACCTTTTAAAAATAACAAATAGTGGCAGAACAATTTCAACTTTCGAAGTCATGCTTCACTTCTTGGCTTGGTAAATACAGTGTATGCATTGAATTAGAATTTTTATAACCAGATTATAAATTAAAACATCCTATTAATCTGTAACGGTAACCATAAATATTAAAAAAAAAAAAGGTGTCAGAGGTAACACTTCCTATGAAGCTTAAATTCATAATTCATTATATGCGATGGCTTGTAAGTAGATATGATCACATGAATGACAGTGCTGTTGAATTCTCGAATCTGATTGGTCAGAAGGCGTTGATTTATTTTTTATAACATGAGCTCTTTTAACAGTTCAATCTATAAGGTTTATATTAACATGCACATATTCTAACATATTATCATTTCTGTAGTTAAAACTTACACAGGCACGTGTATGTCGGATGCTCCACATGAATGGATTTTAAAAATGTTGATAGAATGAAGTTGTTTTTGTGAGGAAACTTTTATTAAGAAACAAGTTTTCAGGGTCAGTACTTTGTAAGAGGCAGAGGTAAAGCTTAAAAAAATGTAAGTTTTCCAACACAGGAAAGTAATCAGGATGGAGGACTTTTGCTTTTCTGTTTCTCAGTAACATGACGAGCTACATTTATTTTTATTTTATTAACTTTAAGAGAGAACTAAAGACAGGCTGGTGAGAGAATAACCGTCTCTATCTACTATAACGTAAATGGAACTTGTTTCTCTGACGTTCCACAGATGTAATTAAAACTCTCGAGTAATTATGACTAATCATTGTTTAATTTATTTTAAAAAATGTTAGCGTCAACAAATTTCTGTAAGGAATAAGATTAAGTGGAATAAAACACTTCAGGACATGCTGTCATTGGAAAATAAACAACTTTGTGGTGGGAAGAGTAACTCTGTTTTACGTCGGCCCACATCACACCACCCTATCATTGATTATTTTAAATAAAGCATGAATATATGACTTTATAATGTCAGAATACATGATGTAATATCTGTAAGAACATTATAGACACTAACTATATGATGTTGCCTAATTTGTGGTACAAATATTACTAATAACACTTTCTATGATGGCCATATATTTAATGATCTATAAATATATTAATATCATGTTATAATACATTTATTATAAGGTATTTTACACATTGTTATATACAAATGCATTAATATTTGGTTATAATGTATTACAGAGTGTTTATAACACACAAATACATCCACAATACCACAAAAACCGAGAATGTCTGAGTTTGCATAGTGAATTATTCTGTATACTGTACATTTCATTTTTGCGTGTATATTATTGAGTCATATGATGTTATGACCTAGTTATAATACATTATAAGTGGTATTTGAACACTGTAAGCAAAGTGAGATATTTTAAACAAACAAACAAAAAAGTTTGCTATACCAATGATGTTTCCAATGTTTTATTTATTTATTTTTTTGATAACGTCTCCGTCATGCTGAAATAATTATTAATTATTAATTATTAATTATTATAATGCATTATAACATGTTATGGATGTGATCATAGTTCCATCATAGAAAGCTTTACCATGATATTATACAAAGCCTGTGTTATGGTGTATTAGTGTCTACAATGTTAATCTTCACGTGTTGTGTTTCACACTTTTACACTCGCATCGTTTTCTTTTCCAGAGTTTATTTAAAAATCCTACAAACGCTTATTCTATTAAACCAGATGTATCACCCAGTTTACTTTTTTTTGCCTGCAGAATACAATTCTGTGGAAAATGGAAATGTTTCCTTACACAATAACTAAGAGGGGGGAAAAAAGTGTTAAAGCTACATTGGACCACACCAAAGCCCAGAGTGTGGTGCAGACGAGTTAAACATCCTATTTAAATGCATTGAGACAGTTAGATAAAGCAGGAACTTTTACAGTTTGAAGAATTTGTTGGGGTTAGTCTGGGCTTTCAGAAACAGGTTTTTTTATCCGTCTCCTGTACTAGCAGTGCCAGCTTTAGGACTCATGTTTTCAAGTAAATTCACTTGTAATTGTAGGTGCTTTTTTATGGGATTGGTTTTATTTATCGAGGCAGTGCTGGAACAGTAAATAGAGGATGATACAGTGTAAGCACACACACACACACACACACACACACACACGCACACACGCACACACACATAATCCTTTAGCCTAGTAAATAACTTTAGTTTATTTATCAACAAGCTAAAAACCTACTCTAGGATTATGCTTTCAACATATTCAGCGATACATTATTTTACATTTATTTCATTTAATAAAGAATTTTATTTAAAAAGAAAATAAAATCCAATTTAAGCGTAACTGTGTAGTAAAGGGTTCAGGACTAACGCTTACTCTCTGGAAGGCTTTCTCTCTCTCAGAAAAAAAAGATTATATTTCCTTGTCACTGATGTGGTACTTTTAAAAGTACATCTTTTGTACCTTTATAGCTTTTATCTGGAAAGGTGAATGAAATGTACCTTTAAAGTATTCATCTAAAGCAAAAGGTCCTGTGTTTGAGCTGATGACCATTTCCCTAGCATAATTATAAAAAAGTCAATTATTTCACTATTAGATCAGTGTAGTGACGTAAATTCTCCAGAGAATTAGCATTTTTTGAACCATGTGATCAAACTAAGCGCAGCTCAGCTGAGTTCATTGTGCCTACGGTTTCACGAGGCAAAGCATGTTCTACGCCGACTGATAATCTCCTTAATGTCATTTTCCTCTGGCATTTTAAGCAACGGGATCTAATTAGCATCTTAATTTTCCAGCATGGTGCAAACAGAACTCGTGTGATAACATACAGCAAACAGCACAAGTGCTCAAGTATATTAGTATGTGGCATTTTTGTGTCTTTGGATATTTTTACACCAAGCGTACTGTAGGTGAGTTGTGTTGCCCATCTTTTATGTATAGGAATAAAAAAACAGATATTATTCTTAAAGCACCTTTAAGTTCACCTTTGCTTTTTTTTTTTTTTTTTTTTAAATAACACCAGTTGGAGAAATATGTCAGATGTGAGTTCACTAGCAAATGTAAACATTCTGCGTAGCCCAACATGCATTTCACTGATTTTTAGATCCAATGTGTATAGCTGTTGTATAGTTGTGACTGTGATGGATTGATATCCCCATGAAAAATAACTAAATAACTAAAAAATGACTTATAAAACAACGTATATTCTCATTCACAGCATCCTTTTCTAATCAGCGTGAGTGCATGTGCACAAGCCTCTCACACCGCCTTGGCTCCACACTTTTTTGGAACCAACATTCAAGTGACAAAAGCTCATTTCACATCTAGCGTGTTGCTTGTGGGTGTGCGCTGTCTGGCGCTTGTTTTATTTTGTTTTGTTTTTTTTAGTTTGCTAAATGCCAGTAGCTACAGTACACAGCTTCTAACACTTACTATTAAACACAAATAAATAATAAATGTGCTTAACAGTGTGAAAATTGGTTGCTTGATTTGCATGTTATGTGCTGGGCTTCATGCTAGCTTCACTTGCTGATTAGCAAAGGAAGCTAACTAGACTAGCTGCGTACACTCACCAGAGGCACCAGCGATCTTTACTACTTTCTTCCAAGTTTTATTATTCTCCATAACTTACTTATACACATTTAATAACCACAGTTATACTTTTATGTGTGCCAAACAGTAAATTGGAGCTAATTGCAGGTAGGAACTAAAGTTGTGAGTGGGAAACTGATGAAACATCAGACCACATGTAGCATAAGACTGGTCTGCGGAATCATTTGATCATTTGGATGTAATGCTTTAAATTAGCATAGAAATGAGAAAATACTGTATCAATCCAAATGTCATGCTGTTGCATTTTTGCTTGCTGAAATCATAGTCCTGTGAAACACGCACACACACTTAGAAGATAAATGGTTCTGTTGCTTCGCTGCTTGTAGGGTTACTTTCAAAGACATGGCATCAGTCATCCCATTGATGAACAAAGACAGGAATAAAGGTCTGTTATAAGATTGTGAAATTAACAACACAGTCTCACAATGTATCTGCAGCACCTTCTATGTTTACCACTATGCTATTTGAATAAGATCGATATGTAATAAATAATTTGACCACTTTTTTAACATATTGAGCGTAGACCACTTCATGCCTAAAGTTTTTTTTTCATGCCTAAACAATTGAGCTTGCAAGTCACGGTGCACAGGAACATGGGTATTTTATATAATGCACTTATAAAAATAAAAAAAGGTGCCAGAAAAGGTTTCATAGGGCAATGCCACTTTAGAAATATTTTAGTTCTCTAAAGACTCCTTGCACCATTTCTTTGTTATTGTTACAATGTTTACAATGGGAACATTTTTTTAAGTTCTCGGTGGCATCACCAAGTGTAAACTGCTGTATCTAACCTTTTCTCAGGAGGTCCTCTGCTGTTCTGTGAACTGAGGATATTCTCACACATAATAGGAAAATAATCAGCTCATTCCTTTGATCCAAAGGGATGCAAATCCAATTGAATATTTCTGTCTTAGATAGATATATAGATAGATAGATGTAGTAAAAGGTAAGCATAGTGCACAAAGTGTAATAAAATACAATATATAAAAGATACGATAAAGATATATGCATAAATATAGAAAAATATAATTTAATATAATATAAAATAATAGAATAGAATAGAAAAAAATATTTGACATTTGATAAACTGAGACCTAAAACGTGTTTCCCAGATGAATGCTGCACGCTCCAATAACCAAAATGACCAACACACTAACCATAAACAGTGCTTCAGCTAATAATACACTGCACTCCATTTTCACGTGGAGAAAAATGTATCCCTCGGCTCTGTTAAAACGAATGAATGAACTTTTAGCTGCTCAGTATCTGCATTTAAATTCATGAGGCTTGTCCTTTGGATAATTCATGAAGCCGCCAAACATCTTTATAAACAAACTTGCTAACAGGCTGGCAAATGTCAGTGAACAGATCATTTGTAAATTCCGCCGCTGATAGCAGGCGAGGGTCTGTCCATTTTTCAAACTGGGTGCACTCTGATAGTTATGTCTCAATCCAAGAAAAAAAAAAAAAAAAAACAGCACAAAATGACCACTCAGGTCATCAGAATCCATCAACATACAAAACCATCAAACATGGAAGAAGCCTGCATTACTGTCATTCACAAGGCCAGTTCTGATGAGCTGGACACTAAATTGAGATTAAGAGGAGAAGGTTACGTCTATTACACTAAGGACAAGCTCGTCTGCAATTCGGGTCCCTTTCGTAAGAGTGTGTCCATCAGGCACAGGATGACAAAGAAGCAGATGTGTGCCATTTGTTCGCCACATTCTGTCTGCAGGAGAAGGTCGCCAGAGTGAAGGAATCCATCCGGATGAAAGCTAGTGCGCTCCATTACATTTCGCCAGTTGGAGACTAATCATGGAGCAAAGTGGCACCGTTTCTTCTTCCCCTTGACATGTCAACATCCGCTGTGCATTTATTATACTGAAGTAGTGAAGGGGAAATTACTGGTGTACTTCCACAATCTTTTCAAAACCAAAGAGCTTCTAAAATGTTCTTCATGAGCTGTATTCAGAGTCTGAGTGGAAAAACTCCACCTTAGACACATCTACTCGAGAATAATCTGGAAACCTCGGAGGTGTGAACTACACCATAATCGTTATAATCTGAATGAGTTGCCTAGAAAATCATCTAAAGTACCTGCATAACCCAACTCTGAATACAAGGAACTTTCCCAGTGCAAATATCAATGTAACCATTGAACAAGGTGGAAAATACTTCAGCAGTTGTACTTTGGTATTATACTTAGTAGTATTTTGGTGTATTTATAAGTTACTTGAATGTTATTGAATTTGAATACTTGTACGCTAATTACAAGAAAAGTAAACCCTTTAAAGTACTTGTTCCAAATCTCGAAGGTCTCTTCTCTCAATTAGCCAGTGAGGATACACTATACATCAATTGAATGGGCTCCTGTGCAGTTTTATTTACAATTCAATTTAAAGTAACAATGGAGAAAAAATAAATATAATTCTCATGCTACGCAATGTAGTTAGGTCAATAAAATATTTCAGTATGCTGAAGTAACAAAGACTCAAACAATATGAGGCATCTCCTTTGCCTCCAAAGAAGGCATGAACTCTAATTCTAATTAGAAAAAGTAAGTATATTTGGGTGAGTTTAATAATTTGATAACCTTAACTGGCTATATGTAGCTAAGTTCACCTGTTTCTGTTGCTAATGCCAGTTAGACTAGCGTTGATTCCAGTAGCTTCCAGAGGTCAAATTCTAGCTAATGGTAAATATTGGTTATTTACAGGATCTGTTACTTCTGATTAATTCATTAGCAAACTATATATATAGATTTAGACCAAAAAATTTACAAAGTTGTTATAAAGTTTTGTAGAATGTTGTAAAGTTTTGTATTATGTGTAAAGTTGAAATGTTTTGCACTGAGTTGTAAAGTTGTAAGGTTTGCAGTATGTTGTAAAGTTGTAATGTTTTGCAATGTCTTGTAAACTTGTAAAGTTTTGCAGTGTGTTGTAAAGTTGTAAGGTTTTGCAGTGTGTTGTAAACTTGTAAAGTTTTGCAGTGTGTTGTAAAGTTGTAATGTTTTGCAGTATGTTGTAAAGTCATAAGGTTTTGCAGTGTGTTGTAAACTTGTAAAGTTTTGCAGTATGTTGTAAACTTGTAATGTTTTGCAGTGTGTTGTAAAGTCATAATGTTTTAGTGTGTTGTAAAGTTGTAAGGTTTTGCAGTATGTTGTAAACTTGTAAAGTTCTGCAGTGTGTTGTAAACTTGTAAAGTTTTGCAGTGTGTTGTAAAGTCATAGTTTTGCAATATGTTGTAAAGTCATAATGTTTTGCATTGAGTTGTAAAGTTTTGCAGTATGTTGTAAAGTTGTAACATTTCAAACTTACATTCTAGCACAATTATTATTTCACACATTTTTCTTACAGTATATGCCTTTCTGTACATACATTCGCCACAGATATTTTTAGACCAGACCAGCTGAGAGCTGAATGTGATGGAAGTCAATTTGCTCAACACTCCCATTAAAGTTGAAATCAATACTCACACCCAGAGCTTGTGGCAATATATATGTATATGATAAACCTTTCATTGGAAATGTTCACACTTTTCCACTTACTGTGAGAGCTTTTCTTCCAATTATCTGTGTCACTGGGGAAGTTGTGCATCGTGTGTACAGTGAAATCCTCAGTGTTAATTTAACTCCTGCAGCCTCCATAATCTCCTCTGACTTTAGATTGTAGCTACAAATGAACCCCAGTCAGCTCCGCTTTCTCAGGATGTAATACATACAGTATATGCAAAATTCACAGGATTATCTGGGAATATTCTTGGAATATTTCACCGAAGCAGCTTGCTCAGGCATTTTTGAAGATTGAAGGATGGCAGGGTGTGGCTAAAGGACAAAAGAACACTCTATTCAAATGAGTACAAATGTTATAAATTATTATAATAATTAAGATAATAAATGATGTCATGGTAACACTTTCTATGAAGGACATGAGTATAATGACCTCTGAATACATTCATTACCTGTTATAGTGCATTCTTAAGGAAATATGTTTATAATGCATTTATAAATTGTTAACAGAATGCATTGTAAACACTGTTGTTAAAACTGAAGAAATTCTTGCCCCAGTTTATAACTGCTTGTTATAATATGTTACGAGCACTACTTATAATCCATCATGTCTACAATTCATAATGCATTATAAATATTGCTATAGTAATTCATTTTTATAAATATTTATAACAGTGTGTATAATACCTTATTATTATTTTTTTAATATGACATGAATATGTTTATAGTTCATTATAAGCATGACTTTCATAGAAAGTGTTACTGAGATCACTTCATCAATATTTTGTGAATCTAACATTCCAGAAGTTATAACTTTCTAAAGTAAGTCAGACTGGAAAATCTTGTACACTGAACACAATCTATGTATCCCGGAGCCTGTTAATTAATCTCTGTCGAAAACTCCATGTTGATTTATGATAATTGGCAAGAAAGGTTTAAGCAGGTGTCAAGTAACACTATGAACACAGCCCAGTAAGTAAAGTGTTGCCAAAGTTGTCAAGAAAGTCGTTGTAGAAACAAACTTTATGACAGATGAAGCCTTTATAAATGTTTACATAATTCTATATTCATGTTTATATCAGGTGTCATGAAGGGCTTATGTAGTGTCATTGTGGTATAGATTGTTCTTTAGCCTTTTTTGACTTAGCAAATCAGCATCTGTGCTCTGAGTCTGTGACGTTATGGACTTCCATCATGTAGTGCCATTGTGATGTAGGGTTATGTAGGTGTCTTGTAGCCTTATGAACACCGCCCGTAAGTAAAGTGTTACTAAAGTTCTCAATTAGGTCATTTTGAAAACAATCTTTGGCAGCTGATGACTGGTGGAATAATTTAAATGTTTACATAAGTTCATATTCATGATTATGCCAGGTGTCATATTGGCTTATGTAGTGTCATTGTTAGACATCCCTATAAACATATTTTTTTGAGTCTTTGACATTTATTTTTTAACAAAACAGTAAAAAAGTATCATAGCAGTGCCTAAACTCTGTGTCTGTATAGTTATCAATAAACAACAGACTTTCATCATGTACTGTCATTGTGATGTAGTGTTTATATAGGTGCTAAGTAGAGCTATAGTGGATATAAAAAGTCTGCACACCCCTGTTAAAATGGCAGGTTTTTGTGATGTAAAAAATGAAACTAAGATAAATCGTCTGAACTTTTTCCACCTCAATGTGAAATTATAATGATTACAGTTATTATTATAAAAAGGTGTGCACACTTATGCATCCAGGTTATTGTACTTGTATTTTTTCCTGTTTTTCCCTAAAATGTCTCTGATTGTTTTTCACTTAATTTTTATATGTTGTAATTTCACATTGAGGGTGAAAAAAGTTCTGACGATTTATCTTAGTTTCATTTTTTACATCACAAAAAACTTCCATTTTAACAGAGGTGTGTAGACTTTTTATATCCACTGTATGAACGCCACCCGTAAGTTAAGTGTTACCAAAGTTGTGAAGATCATTTTGAAAACAAACTTTATGACAGCTGATGGCTGGTGCAATAAGTTTTTATAAAGGTTTACAGAGGTCTATGTATATTCATGATTATATCAGTTGTCATGAAGGGCTTATGTAGTATCGTTGTCCTGTATCCTTACTAACATAGTTTTTTTGTGCTTGAAATTTCTTTATTTACAAAAAAAAGTAATACATATATATATATATATATATATATATATATATATATATATATATATATATATATATATATATATATCAAAGTGGCATCTAAACTCTGTGTCTGTGAAATTATGAACAAACCTCAAATTTCCATCATGTAGTGTCATTGTGATGTGGCATTTATGTAGGTGTTATGTATGACTATGAACACCACCTTTAAAGTGTAACCTAGGTTATCTAGTGGGCACCCAGATTTCAAAATAAACTTAATGACATATGGGGTTTGGTGGAATAAGCCTTTATAAATCTATGCTGTTGTTGTTCTTCCTCCGGCTGTTCCGGTTAGGGGTCACCACAGAGGATCACTGGTCTGCATATTTGATTTAATACAGTTTTTACGCCGGATGCCCTTCCTGATGCAACCCTCCCCAATGTTATCTGGGCTTGGGACCGGCACTGGGAGACCCCAGTGGCTGAGTTGGTACTCTGGCTGAAATCAAACCCAGGCCACGGCTGTGAGAGCACCAAGGCCTAACCACTTGTCCTTCAGGGACCCAAGCCTTTATCATGTATCATGCCATTGTCATGTAACCCTATAAAGTTCTTGTTTTAACAAACTGAAAGTACAAAAGAACTTATTAAAGCAGCATTTAAGCTCTGAGTCTGTGAAGTTATGGATAAACTGCAGACTTCCATCATGAGTACATTAACACCTCATGGGTGCATCAACACCTTCCAAAGGATTAGCAGAAATTTTTAATTTACACTGCCTGGAGCTACACATCTGAGGTTCAGGTTCTCATCTTTTTTCATGTAGAGTTTATTCTTGTGGATTACAGTCGTCTCATGGTAAAACTGATGATGTCACATGCCTGTGATCTGCTGTTTGCACATCAAGTGTTTCATTTTTGCTCCTCCTCCACCTGCACATATTCAAAAGCAAACACACGGCCAGGATCCAATCAAGAAGTGCAAACACTCCAGCACTAAAATACTGATTTCACTGAAGGCTGTTTACACAGAACCTGCAGACGGGGCAGGATGTAAACCGATGAAGGGTGCAGTTTCAATCTGAACTCTATATTTATCTCATCTGATAGAGTTTGCATATTCCACCACTGCATGCATTAACTCATTTAATTCAGTGTTTCTTTCAGTGGAAATGATCATTACTTGCTTAGAACATTTAAACACTAAAAAAAATCAATTTTTTAATGTTTTTCGATATAAAATGTGTGAATTGATCCTTATACAGTAGCACATTGCAGTCTAATTGACCCAGTCAAGCAGATGGTATTCGGATGCGAATGATCTTCACAAAACATATGCTATTTGATAATTACTGTCATCATTAAAGAATTACGTTTTAGTGCCACATTAATGAATAGATTTTGTTACTGAAAATAAAGAAACATATTGAATATAAACTTCTATATTGTACATCTGATGAAATTTTTTTTTGAAACATACTGTTCCTGAATATTCTGTGTTGTTTGCTCTTATATACTATACAGGGAGCTCCAGAATTATTGGCAAGGGTTTGGTCATCCATGACTTCCTGTTTCACTGGGGTATTAAAACAACTGAAGCTGTAATGAACCTCCCTGAAAGCAGACGCATGTGCATTTTGACTCCACATACAGTGAGCAGGATGGTTAAAGGGAATGGAAAGGAAATGGTAGCTTCATAAAGTCTACAAATCTACAAATAAAAGCCACCTCCATGGCAACAAATTATTTGAAGAGATGTAAAAAGAAAGCCTGATCTTTCATCTAACCACAAATATAAGTGCCTGGAGTTCATTAGATGCTGCTGTAACTTGGCCCAGGTTATATGGCAAAAAAAAAAGAGATATAAATAGAGCTTTTTGTCAACACTCAGAAAAACACTCAAGAAGGTAGGTATGATGAGAGAGGTCAGAGGAGAATGGCGAGACACTTTAGAGCTGACAGGAAAGCGATGATAAGTCAAATAACCAACCGTGCTGAGCAGAAAAACATTACAGAATGCATAACCTTAAGTCTTCTACAAAAGCGTAAGACTACAACACATCAGGTTCCAATCCAATCAGCCAAGAACAGGAACCTGAGGTTAAAGTGGGCACCAAAACTGAACAGGTGAACATTTGAAAAACTTCATTTGGCTACAACAGCATGAATCCATGGACAACACTTGCTTTGTGTCAACCGAACAGGCTGCTGGTGGTGGTGGTGTAATGCTGTGGGGAATTTTCTTGGGCCCCTTAATACCAATTGAGCAACGCTTGAATTGCTGATTATGTGCATCACTTCATGACCACAATAATATAATAATATCTTGTAATGGCTAATTACAGCATGATAATGCATGATATTATTATATTATTGTGGTCATAAAGTGATGCACATAATCAGCAATTCAAGCGCTGCTTCACAAAGTCTACAAAGTCTAAAAATATCTTCACAAAGTCTACAATATATTCACGAAGTCTAAAAATATCTTATAATGGCTAATTACAGCATGATAATGCATGATATTATTATATTATTGTGCTTTATGGCCGCAATAATATAATATCGTGTAATTGCTAATTACAGCATGATAATGCGCCATGTCACAAAGTCATTTCAAACTGGTTCCATGAACATGACGATAAGTTCAGGGTACTTCACTCACCTTTCTATTCCAGTCACCAAATCTGAATCCAATAAAGCACCTTTGGGTTGTGGTAGAAAAGGAAATACTGTATATAAGTGTGCTTCATGGTTTATATGTTTTAATTGTATAAATACTGTATGATTAAATAAAATGTTGTATTTATTTACTTCAATTAAACAATTCAGTGTGAGATTCATAACCTTTCTACCCAACTTTACAAACCAAGAGCACCATTATTTTTTTTTTTAGTTTACATGAGCAATCCATCCAGAGCAATTAGCAAAACGTTAATTATAAATAATTGTTCTATTAAACTACGCTGAGGCTTTACCCTATCTAACACCAGCAGTCTGTTACTTACTTAAAGCATGAAGCAATTTCCATCTAAGACGGTATGTTAAATTCACACACCACATCTGCATGCACTTCCCTGAAAACGTTATTCGGAGGAATTACATGTCGGTTATCAGCCACCACCATTTTGTTGACATTAAGTGCTCGCCTAACAAATGTTATGGAAGCCAGAAAGTCATTATGAATGTGACTGGGCCTCAAAAGATTCCCCGTTATCGGTTTGTCCTGTGGGATAGTGGGGCTAAGCAGATTAATGAACGAGGATCAGCTGAACTTAAATATGACAAGAGAATGACAGTTCATTTAGATGGCGAGAAAGGCTGCTAGGATTTCTGCAGGAATGCCACCCGCGTGAGATAATTCTGCTGGAGATAATGCATGACAGGATTTCTTTTGGGACTGGGATTTTGGGGTCAGTGCACATCTTCCAAAAATGAAGAGCACAGGGCACAGTGCGCTTACCAGCGTGCTTCAAAATGTACTACATGCAGCTCCCTGTAGTTTATGGAAGAGCACTTAGTGCTTTCTATGTTCTGGGTAATGATCCATTTTAAGGGGATAAAATGAAAATCTTTATTTATTTACTTAATTCTCATATAATTAATGGCTCAATGTTCATATATTTTCCAAAATAAAGTTTTTATTCTCAGAATCTCAGTTATTTGTTATACATTACAAATGCATAATGAATTAACATGAACTTAAAAAATTGTCCTTTTTTAAAAAAATATTATTAGAGTTCTTTGTAACATTAAGAGGCTTTTTACTTATTACATGTTTTTTATTATTATATATTACATTTTTGCTACTCAATTTATAATGTATGAAATAGAATATAAAGGAATTTCTTATTATGTCAAGAAGAAAAGTTAAAAATGCTAAAAAAAACAGGAAGGGATGCATTTTATTACTACTATCAGAAGATTAGTATATTGTGTTAAAAAAATTAAATAAAATATTTTTTGTTAATTTTGTCTTTTTTTTTTTTTTCTAAAGCCATTGTTCTCAATGGGAATCTCTGAAGTATATCCAGGGGTCTGTGATTTTCAAATTGTTACAGAACTCATCATTGTCAAGGTATTAAAGTTATAAAAATGGGTGTTTATAACTAATGGGTTATAAATAATGGGTTTTGAAATATCAGAGAAAAAAAATAAATTAAATAAAATAATAATAATAATAATAATAATAATAATAATAATAATAATAATAATAAATAGCCAAAATACCGCATTATTGTACACATTTAAATATTGTGATAAACTTATTGACTAATTTTTAAATTTGATCTGCATTAACGGAATCCATATCTTTTTTGATTTATTTGTTTGTTTGTTTGTTTGTTTGTTTTAACAGGGCCCCTGACTGTAAGACTGTAAGTTTGAAAACCACAACATCCTGAAGTCACCAATGTGCAAATCTTTTTATCACTAGCCCTTTTGTGTTTTTTTTTTTTTTTTGTCATATTTTTAATTTAAATTTCCATTTTTTCATCCTGAAAAGCAATTTATTAGGTGACCACAGGCTGCCCAAATGGGACATTTAGCCTCCTGTGGTTTGGCTGTGTGGAAAGAAATGTTCGCATGAACAATCTGCCTTCACTCAGACGGCATTAATCAGCAGAGCAAAATGTCAAGACCAACTCCTGCTTTCTTTTTATTGATGGCTTCCAGTGTGATCTCTGCGTCCAACTGGGCATTTATCATATAGCAATTACTGAAGCTGCAGGATAATAATCTCAGGTAAGCTCATTTACAAGACAGTGTTTCTGTCAATGAATCCATTTTTGTTCTTGCTGAGTGAACAGGATGATGAAGTTCTGAGGTTTTTTACGTGGATAATAATTCAAGAATAAATTTGTTTATGCCATGTGGGAATGCGCTCACTTCCCTTTAATCCAGAAATCAAAACCCTCCAGTGTCTCAGTGCCCCAACAAGAGCTTCTTGAAAAATACATCCGTGTTAGGACACAGTGTCAGTTGTAGAAATGGTATGAAATAATCCCAAGTCGTTGCGTGGTTCGAATCCAGATGTTCAAATAAATGGGTGCATTGAGTTGTTGTCTCACTTTAATTGGCCACAGAGAGCCTGCTGAACGCATCTGTACTGAAACTCATACGAGAACATCGCCTTAGGCGGCTTTGCTCTTCAAAATCTACACTATTTTAATTGCAGTTTGATTGTATTCCTGACCTTTGGTCTTCTTCTCCAAAAAAAAAAAAAACTATTTGTGATTAGAATAATTTTGGATTACTCACTGTATCTCTAAGACTCCCAGGGTGTGCAGCTGATATTCTTTCTTTTAGGACTCTTGGCCAAAATGATAAAAATTATGTTGAAAATTGGATGTGGTCAATGACTGACAAGCATTTAAAAAAAAGAAAGAAAGAAATCTGAATTATGCCTCATTTGTGGGTAATTTAAATTCTCGCGGTCGAAAAAGCCGGATGTCTGACCCAATAAGAAGATTAAAAGCAAATATAGTTGTGTCAAACCATGCTCATTAGCTCGTCAGCTTTAAGTCTAACAGCTAGAACTTGGCTTTAGTTCAGAATAGGATTTAAGTCATTTTTTGGCACATAACGTAACTGTCATCATGTCAAATCTGGTATAAAGGCCAAGCCAAGGCTGAATACACTGACTGTCCACTAAGTAGTGCAGTAAAAGCTATAAACAATAAACTGCCTGAATGGAGCCTAATACTGAAATTTAAAAATACATTTTTAAATCGTATATCAGAATCTGACATTCATTCAGATTGAAAAAAAAATATTTGCACTGAAAAAAATGGAGTATGCAGTCAGTCAGATTTCCGAGAACATATTACGTATAGTTTCTCATCAAAACATGATTTCATTGTTTATACTAAGCTTAATTTAAATAGGTTTCTAATTACTAGAATGAATTATGTAATGAGCATGATAAATTCATTTAGTATTAACATAAAGCAATTACAGAACTAGTGAGGATGTTGGTGCTGACAGGAAGAAATAACTATAGTATTAATTTAACGCACATTAGCACGTGTGTGGTTGCGTAGCGCAGCAGTAATGTGGCTATTGAAGGACACCAGGGACTCGGGTTTGATCCTCAGGTCAGGTGAGCGAGTTTGATTGTATTCAGGGCTTTGAAAATAATCAAATCATGTTGGATGTAAGAAAACAATGTAAGTGTTAATGGAACTTAATTCAATCACATGGAACCGATGTCTGCGTTTGAATTAAGTGAATTCAGTGACCTTAAGAAAAAGTTAAAAAATTTCCAGGACAAGAATATCATCCTGCTATGTAAAACTAACAGTTTTCTTTCTTTTCCTTCCTTCCTTCTCCTTTCCAGTTTTTCTTTATCACTATATTTCTCACTTAATCTGTTTGTCCCATTTCCCCATTATTTTTTTCTTTCTTTCTTTCTTTCAAATTTTTCTTTTTCATTATATTTCTCACTTAATCTGTTTGTCCCATTTCCCCATTATTCTTTCTTTCTTTCTTTCTTTCTTTCTTTCATTCTTTCTTTCTTTCCAGTTTTTCTTTTTCACTATATTTCTCACTTAATCTGTTTGTCCCATTTCCCCATTATTCTTTCTTTCTTTCTTTCTCCTTTCCAGTTTTTCTTTTTCACTATATTTCTCACTTAATCTGTTTGTCCCATTTCCCCATTATTCTTTCTTTCTTTCTTTCTTTCTCTTTTCTACACTCTTTCATTCTCCGTTTGCTTCCTCCTTTCTATTTCCTATTTTTTCCCTTTGCAAATCTCCCTGTGTAGATCAATAAAAAGCTGTGATGCTGCAGGTTGCATGACAGGAGTTGTTCTACTGAGTGTGTGGGTTAACAGTAAACATTAATCCAGTCTGTGTTTTTTTGTGTGTGTTTTTTTGTGTGTAATTCACTGATGCTCATGCAAAGCCTTCTCTTTCATCTGAGGAATGAGCTTCAGTTCATGTCCATGATGTCACGTTCCTCCTGCCGCAGGTTTAAGGAGCATGACTGAGTGGTGTGTGAGATGAAATGTGATGAGGCCCGGTGCTGACCTGCAGGCCACTGACCCGTGTTAATAAGAACGTCTTACAGAAAGCAAAGCTCCTCTGCATTGTTGGGAATATTTTCCGGATACGTTTTAACTGCTGTCACCTCAGGACACTTCGGGATCTTTTGCCCTGACTGCAATCACCAGGCTAATTCATGAGTGTCCTCGAGTCTTCAAGGGTCCCTTCATGGATAAATTATGGATTAATTTCAAGATATGAAGGGAATTTAGGAGAATAATAGAAAAAAAAGAGTAACATTGATATGATCTTTGTTGGATGTTTGATCAGATGTGTAACCAGGTCATAATGTCATTTTTTACTTCTGTTGATATTTAATGTTTTGTAATAATACAAAAAATAAAAATACTCACATTTAAAAGATTCACTCACTTCACTTAAAGCTTGCAATAAACTGGCGTAATGCTCTATATGGTATATGTGGTATAGATTTTGGAATCATTCCTGTGTATGTTATAATGCATTTTATGCAACACTTAGTTCCGGTCCACTAATTTGATTGGTCGAGCGGCGTTTGAAACAGTTACTACAGTAGTGTTAGCAACATCATCAGCGATTATGGCAAACGATACTTTTCAGAAATATAACTTTTATCATAAAATAGGAAAGCTTGTCAGATGAAGATGAAAAGGAAGAAGGAAAGCTAATTTCAAAGAAGGAAAGCACCTTTAACGGGAATGTAAAAATCAATATGAGCTAGCTAGTGAGCTAGCTGACAGGTTATAAAGTGAGTGTGGCTTCTTCGGGATCTATTTCTGCTAACGGAGCAAACAAACAGATCATTTGGTCATGTTGTGTCCGAAATGTCACTTACTCAATATTAATTTCCTGTTTATGGAACTGTTGTATAAAAGCATTGCAACGTTTACAACATCTGAATGACAGCTGTGCTGATATTCAGTATAACTGCACTCTTACTCATGTGATATTGCTTAAATGCAATATTATAGGCATGGCAAAGTATCCAATACATCTTGGTGACATGACAGGCTGCAATTTGTGTTGTATTATCTTCAAATGAGAGAAAAAAAATAGAGGCTAGGGAGAGAACTACTGTTCATAACTACTATAACATATGTGATTACAGGAACTAACTTGTTTCACACATGTTCCACAACATTAAATGTAAATATAAATGTAAATGTAAATTGACATCATTCTTTAATGAATAAAAACTGTTAGTGTAGGCAAATTGCTGTGGTATAAGAGGAATAAAACATTACATGTTTTATAAACCACCCCCACCTAGGCATTGATTATTTCCCTTTAACACACCTTGTCGTGTTTTATTCCTTATATAAGACACACACATATAAACATGACGAATAAAGCAGCACAGGGAATATTGGGCTTCATTTAGAACGAAGAATAACTGAGAAATCTATTGAGAAAATTTTGGTATTGACAAACCCACAAATTTATACAAATAAACTAATCATTTAATTATGACAGAACAAATGGCGACGTATAAACAGAGGACGGGCCGATCTGTCCTCGCATAGCCATAAGCCGTGAAAAAACATCTCATCTGGCAGAAAACGTAGCATTCGCTTATTATTATTAATATTATATATTATTAAGCATTTTTCCTGGCATATCAGTGAGTCAAAATAACTTCTACTTCTGTTTTTCAGCCTTTACCTTGATTATTCATTTTGTGTTCCCAGCTGTCTGTGTGACCTTTTATGGAGTTCTGTGGGCGTCACTACATGAAAATGAACTGTGTCAGGCACGCGAGTACGAAAGTTTTGTAAATCAGCACAATTTTTGTTTGGTTTGGCTTATGCACACACAACTTTACTAAAAGATTGATAAATGAGGCCCATAGTGTGTCAATATTGTCCTCAGTTGCATTTAGAAATAATTCGAAATTAAACAACATTATTAATATTTGGCATTATATGGGGAAAATCTATTAAAAAGATGGGATTTGGCTGTAAAAGAAAATTATTTATAAAAAGATGTTATACGTCAATAAAATTTAACATGCTTACAAGATGTAATCATGTTATTTGGTAAATAGGATCATGTAGGATCATTTCACAGCAGCTCCTAACAAAGAAACTGTTCAGTGATAGAAATGTGAGTGGTAATGTACAGTAGATCATTGTGCTGGGTTGCAGTCCTGGCAATGTTTCGCAAATGGGTTTTAATGGCTTTAAACTTTAAACTCCAAAATCCCAGCAAGGGATCCTCTGACACTCTCTCCTTTCTGTCAGCACTCCTCTCCAAACAGCACAATCAGCTCCCTCGGTAAACATGCTGGCTTTTTTTTCCAGCCCATCTACGCCAGGCTCCTGGGGCTTCCAGAGCATTCCTTTGTGAAACAGATGGGCAGGTTAATGCCATACTGGGCCATTTAGCAGCTCTCTGAATGGACTTATCTCCACCTGGCAAAACCTGTGGCATGGGGATTGTACCAACAAGCCATGGTTTGTGTTGGGTGAGTGGACAGGGAACGAAACAGGGTTCGTCGGCTCGTAGTGTGGCTTCATCGAGACTTTAGCAGCCACAATCTCTCCAAAGCCTGCGGAAGCTCCTAGAGTCTTTGGGTCCCACCTGGTGCTCATCATTTACCTCAGTGTTCATTACGGTCAGTATTACTGGCCCATAACAATGGATCTTGGATTGTGTCACATCGTAGTTTGGTTTGTGTGAGTTTTTCCTGGATTTCACATAATCTGTTCAACATCCTGTTAGGATGAAGAGCTTTAGCATGTAGCATTTTGCCCCAACACTACAATGAAGACCTAAAGATCTTCTTCAAGCATTTTTTTTTTTCAACTTTCTTGCTGGATTTTTTTCGTAGTAGATGTATTTATTAATTAATATCCAATTATAGTCCAGAATTATAGGTAACATTAAAAAGAATGAACCACATTTCTCTTTTAAAAACACATGTAGCAAAAATATCAACATCCATAAAAGATATAAAGATACAAAATAAATGCAAATTGTCATCATTGTAAATAAATAAATAAATAAATAAATAAATAAATAAATAAATATGGCATTATGAATTTCACGAAATACCAGGATATTTGAGCAAAAAGAACCTGGTTGCCTCTGCCAGGAGGTTAGAAATGGTGGTAGGACATAAAATCAGTTTTGCAACGACTTTCTCTTCTATGCATTATATTAAGTTTAATACACAAAGACTCCAGAGGAGTAGGATGGTTTGGACAAATGTCCTTCCTCAGTTGTGCTTCACAGAGCTTACAATATCTTGAAATATTTGAAATATCTGCGGGTTTCACCTCCTACAGCTTCAGAAGCAATTTGCTTGCACAGATGCTGAAGGACATTAGTCTGGATCTTCTTTGGATATTTTGTGTACAGAGCTTGCACAACAACCTGGAATTCAAATAAAAATGAATTTCTCTGACCACTTGATTACACACACAAAAAAAAGTTAAGCTTTTTTTTAAGGATAGTTAAGGATAGTTAAGCAGACATTTGTCATTTGTTGGATGCATATGTTTCACCCCCTAACTCCCCCACCCACCCCCCTGGGGTAGGATCAGCTGGGAGATGTAATACCCCAACTCTGTCTCTATCAGCTTTATACATCTGGATTCTGATATTTTTTCACATTCTACTTGGCAAAAATGACTAAAGCTCTATCAGGTTGGATGGAGATCAATCTCTCTGTCAGATTGGCTGTTGGTGAACAGCAATTTTTAAGTCTTGCCACAGATTATAAAATAGTTTGAGGTCTGGGCTTTGGCTGTATGCTTAGGATCATGGTCTTGTTGAAGGTGAGCCTCTGCCACAGCCTTGAGGCTCTTGCAGACTGGAACAGGTTTTCATCTAGAATTGCCCTGTATTTGGCACTTGCCCTGGGGTGAACATGGACTGGGGTGAAAAGCATCCCCACAACACGATGCTACCACCACCATGCTTCAGTCTAGGGATGGTGTTCTCAGCATGAGCAGCAGTGCCAATAATTTTGAAAGTTCAGACTTTTGTAAACTGCCCTCAAGTTGTTCACTTTGTATGAGTGGTTGCAGGATTTCACATAAACTGTTTAGCATCTCTTTTAAACTGTTGGGATGACCCTGACCAGTTTCCCAGTCCTTGCTGCTGATGAAATGCATTCCTATAACATGGTGCTACCACCACCATTCTTCACTATAGGGATTGTGTTTTCAAGGTAATAAGCAGTGTTGGGTTTCTGCCAAATGTAACAATTTGTGCCAAGGCCAACGAGTCCAAATTTAGTCTAATTAGACCAGAGAACCTTTTCTCATGTATGTTGAATTTCCATCATGCATTTTAGCATGCTTCTTTTCTTTCTTTGCTTCTTTTTCGTTTCAATAATAGCTTCATGTTAGACTTCCAGACATGTTTTGTCTGATTGTGTAAAGAAATGGTAACAAGATGAAGTTGGAAGGATAATTATTAAAACTTCTTGTCAGCTTTCTACATTTTATCAAGTGTGGGAGAATCAGTCGAGTTCGTCTGACTCAAGGGCACTTCATTCTCTCAGCAAAGTCAACATTACTTACATATTAAATACAGAAATCCGCTAGAGCATATCTGTATGCGGTAATAAATAAAACCATTTCTTTATAGAGAACTAGGTTTTAAATAATCCTCATTGAGCATACCTTGGGGGTGAATTCCAGCCTTATAGCATCCTAATTAATTCCCATTTACAAGAAGGTATTATGAAAAGTCTTCTAGACATCTAATGATTTGAATAATTTTAAACATTATTCAAGGCACACCAAGTGACATAGATAATTTAATTAAAATCTTTATATATATTATATATTTCACTAACATTCACACTTCCAAGGCCCTTTTCTCAGACTTAAGCAGAAAATGCTTAAAAATGGACTTTCTTTTAAAAGTCAGTAACAATTAATTACTGTATATTTATAATATATTGTAATTAACCACTTAATTAATGTATATCAAGCAAGATGCAGTGAATTTACACAAATTATAACCTGGGGCTAAGTGTGTTCTACTTACACCATACTTCAGAATGGGGTATGCATCAATTCAGACACGGGAATTACGTCTTGGTCTGATACTGTGATCTTTTACTCATACTCATACCAACATTTGTATGCGCTCATTAAATATTAGCACATACATATTTCATGCACGCAAAGGAGCAGTGAAGTGAGAGTGCAGAGAAACTGCCGCATGTATGAGAGAGCGCTTCACTTATGCGAGCACTGAGCACTGAGACACATGCACTTCCTTTCCGCTCGCTCGTCAGGATCCACACGTTTTCTCACAAGTGCAATTTTAATGACCTTGCTTGCTGATACTTCTCTGTGCTCTCAGACTTGCCATCCTTTATTAAAGATACTGTTTAAACGCCATGATATCTTGAATATGAAACTCAGCACGAGGAGTTCATTGCTAGCAGCACACATCAGCAGCCATAAACAGAGTTCAATAAAATGTTCTATGAGGTTCCTCATTGATAAAAATGTTGTTATCAGTATTGGTATCAGAATCGACGAGTACAAAATTGACGTGCTCAGGCTGAAAAAGCTGCGATCGATGCATGCCTACTTCAGATGATAGTGTAAATTCAATTATGAATGGGTGTCAAGTGACTTTATCATCAAAACAGAGTGAGAGAAATAGTGCATTACTTCAAACTGACAGAAGTGTGTTTTTTTCATGGTTTTTTTTTTTTTTTTGATGGAAGCAATCTTCAGAATGACTTCTGAGGGGAAAGAACGATATCAATTTCCTCTTCATTAACCACAGAAAGTGTAAGTTCCAAGTGACTTCTCTTTCTCTTAGATACACTACAGGCCATGTGAACTGAAGCAACAGACAACACAACCGTCTTATGAATTTTAAAAGACAATTTAACCAAATTAGTTTGGAGTTATGAGAGATTACGGTATTTATTTATTTATCTATCAAACATCACCTCTATCAATCGGGATATTTTTAAAAAATGCTTGTTTTTTGTTACATTTGGACAAAATGCAGCATGTTAGTTCTCTTCATTCCAACTGTATGGTGAAAAGATTACGTGAAATCCAATCTTTCTTTGAATAAACCAGCCACAGAACATGTAACAGAACACTGAACTTGCTGTGCTTAAACAAAAGACTAGTGTTTCACGGCCATTTTTTTATGCTAGCCTACAATCACGGGTGTGCAGTAGTGTGATAAAAGGCAGGGACATGTCTCTGGCGTCTCAGTATTCCATACACACTGTTCTAGCTCTGCAACAGGCCATGAGACTGTAGTCTTTTTATATTAATGTCTGGATGGATAGAAGCAAAAGTGCACAGATAGCACAACCCGGAGCAAAAGGTCCAAAGTTAGCCTGCAATTCACAATAGTGGAAAATAAAAGTCTCCCAGTATGTGGAATGAATATCTTTACTGAGGTGAAAATCCACCAGGAGGTTTCATGCAGCATTAAAACAATGGCCTGGGCTATTATCCATCCATGGAGAGTGTAGAATTATTTTTATGATATTTAGTTCACTTAAACACTTAAACATGATCATGTCATAAAAACATAATGCTATATAGAGGTTATAATAGGCTGAATTGTTATGGCAGTGCTATTTTCTGTGGCATAACTTAACAGTGTAATATACACATTAGTAGCCATGTTGCCATGCCTTATGAAGAAATAAGCAACGACTGCATGGTGTGATGCATTCAGATGAGGAGCAGAGTTGCTTTTACCTCTACGTTATTAATTACGTTCCTTTAACACCATGTCCCAAAGGGTTTTATTCTTCTTATACCACTGCAAATTGCATACTTTTTATGTTATACATCATGCTTTTTATCGGTTATAGTTACTTTTAATTTTGCAGAGCGTCAGCAAAACAAGTATCACTTATTTTAGCTGCTATAAATAGTCATTGCCTCACCCGCCTTTTTCTTGAAGATTTTCTTTCTTGAAGTTACTATGACAAAAAAAAACAATGCAAAAATAAACAGATACACAGCTTTGTTGTGTTACTGAGAAACCAGAAAGTGTGAAGTCCTCTGTTCTGAAAACTTTCCTGTGTCAGAAAATGTAATGTTACAGCTTTACCTCTTACTTTTACAAAGCACTGTCACTGGAGACTCCTTCTAAAATCCTACAGATTTATTCATGTATGCATGTATTTATTTACTTGTTTGTTCATTTGTTTGTTTTTATAATCTGGTTCTGTGAAGCATCTGTGTAAGGTATTACTATCTGGTTTATAGCACATTAATATGAACCAGATGGTGCTACTGATATTACAGAAAATGAATCTACACCTTCAGTCCAGTCAGAATTGAGAATTCAACAGCACTGTCCAATAAATCGCTCATGAAACAGTGTAGCCCCAGGACGAACATGCATGTATCTGGCTTTTTTTTTTTTTTTTTTTTTTTTTTTTTGCTGGCTGCTGTGGAAACTAGCATCATAAAGAAATCACTTAGGGTTCATTTTAACCCAACAAATATATCCTTCTTCTTTTTTTTAATCAGACTTCAGAACTCTAATCATCTTTTAAAAACATGAGCAGCAGGTCATCAGCATCGCTGTAGGATTTAGATTTTTAAAAAAAGATATTTGACACACACCACACTTCTTCCACTTGCTCATGACAGCAATAATCAGCCACCACTTTCACACATGCCATGCAAATTACAGCTACTTGCTGTAAAATCTGACATTTTCACCAGCTTGATCTGGATCTCCCACAATGCACTGTTTTAAAGAAAGGCAGTAGGTAACTGCACTGTAAATTTTCAATGTAATAAATTGTGCATTGTGTTTTTTTTTTCCGTCTATTACTAGCCTTTCTTCAGAAAACATATGAAATCATATGAAATCCACCTTGTACTTGGCAGATAAAGGTTGGTTGCTTTGTAATGATGCAGACGAGCGTTATTTATGGAACTCTTCCTTTGAATATATTTAACAGTAATGAATAACGCAATAGTAGGATATGATTTCATCTTAATTTCTGGTTCTGAGTTTAACTTTGTTTTATGCGGAACAGAAGACTGTGCATGGGGTGTAACACAATGCCACTATTTGTATTTATATCTGTATTCAGATCCAACAACAGAGTTGCCGATTAATACCTATAAAGATCTCAGGTCTTTGAAAAAGATTTGGCCTGACAGTATAGTGAGGAGATAGAAAGAGCACATTGTCTCATAATGATGACACTCAACTGAATGCTTATTTTCTGAAGCATTAGGCTTTCTTTTTTTGGATCTGGGTTGGATCTGTTTTTTTTATATGACAGCCAATGAAGTTCAGATTCCAGTCTCCTGAGGAAGAAATTCAAACAGGTTGTCAATCATTTACTGTTTCATTTTTTCATCCTTATTTTAGGTTATGTTGGAAAATGAATAAAGCTTTTTTTTTTTTTTTTTTTTTTTTTTTTTCAGTGATGGCTCAGTAGCTCTGTTCTACTGATCTGAAGGTCATGAGTTCAAGCCACTGGTGTGGCCTTGAGCTTATAGGGTGTGTGTAGAAAAGAATTTCACTGCACTGTACAAGTAAAGGTTGTTCTTCTTCATTCTTCCACATGATAAACAAGAAAAAAAAAGGAAAAAAAAAAAAGATTTAAAAGTGAATGAAGGATATTACAGGATAGCAGAAATGGATTTGATGTTGTCCACACACTTTTGGCCAGCTATTGTACGAGGATGATAATTAAATATAGATTAATATTTCTGTAAAGCTACTTTGTGACAATGTCCTTTGTTAAAAGCACTATACAAATAAAATTGAATTGAATTAAATATCAAATGGCTACTGTCTAACACTAACCCTAGATGCAGGTGGATGTAAGCATGAGGGACAACTTTCTATTAAAAAAAAAAGCAATCAAAAGATAAAACAAGAAAGAATAAGCATTGGGAAATGGGAAATAAGACGGCAAACTGTCATCAAAACCTAGCAAAAAACATCGGAACATGAGCTGTATATATACACTGAGATAAACGAGAGCTGATAGGAAGCAGGTGAGCAAATTAGTGAAACAAACCAATGAGGGATTGAAGTAGAGACAGGACCAGGAAGTAAAGGAAAACTACATGTTAAAATAAAAGCCATGAATCCAAAGGAAAAGGAGAGCAGCGATCGTAATGTTGAGACAGCTGGTGTGTGCTGAAGGGGATTCATGACACGTGTCAGTATCTGTATTCAGATTTTAACCTGAAGTGGGCATGGCTTAAATGAGAAACCTTTATTATTTCCTCTGTTTCTTTCTTTCCTTTCACTGAAATAATCCCAGATGTAGAAATGCCAGCATTGTAAGAGCATGGGGTGTGAATTCTGGCTCTGACAGTTCCTCAACCTCAGCTACATCACACTAGTTCATAATTAGCCTCAAATAGAGATGTGGGCAGGCCTGTTTTTTTAATCCTACTAATTCTATTGAATTTAGTAGGTTCTATTTCCCACAATATAACCAGACTAGTAGCCTAATTTAAACCACCCTGACCCTGACCAGGTGGTTATGAAGAATGAATAAATGAACGTTGTTAATGCATCATCTCATTAGATCCTACTCTGATGCACACCGGGTGAACGTGAATGTGTATATTCAACAGTAATCAATCAGTAGAGACAATTTTCACCCAACAATTTTTTTTACTGTTTGGACATTCACATACAGAAAAAAAAAAAAGACATATACACTGCTCAACTGAAAAAAAAAAAAAAATCTATAACTTATACAATTTTTTTCAGTTGAGAAAAGCTAAAAAAATGATAAAAAATTTTTAAAAAATTAAAAAAAAAAAAAAAACAATTATCTGCAACACATTTTGCAGCATTTTATCATTTTTGAGCATAATATATAGGAATTTTCTTGAAGTGCAAAATTTACGCAGTTAAGCAGTTTAGGAGTGATGAATGATGCAGCTGATTTTTGAGGTAAACAAAAATAAAGATAATATAAAAAATAAATATTTTAAAATATTTATATATTTATAAAAAATAATATATTTTATATTATTTATTTATTTATTTTTAACCTAAGGCAAAATCTTTACTTTTTTGCCTAAGGCAAAACCTAAGGCATTTACTGGAGCTTTGCACAAAAATATATTAATTTAGTATTTTGTGTAGAGACATGCTGCTTTGAGAACATCAGTCTAGAGGACAACAAAAATCAGGATAATGGTTTATGTTAAACTGAAGTCATATGAATGTTATATTTTCCTAAAGCAGGCTTAAATTGAATATCTATAATGTAGACACTAGGACACTATGCATGAAAGGGATGTAATTCAGTAACCACATTAACTATTTTATAAAAAAAAAAAAAAAAAAAAAAAAAAAGATGTGTAATTATGTGTGCATCAAATGAAGTTGCAGACTCAAACTCCCATGATCCTCAGCCCACAACCCCATTACATGACCTCCAGTCCAACTCCTATTACACTCACTGTCATCTGATTACTGACAACACTCAGCTATTAGCAATCCCACTGCTCCCTTTAAATAAGCCAGGCTCTCAGTGTTACTCTGTGATGTTTCACTCTAGCGGTGTGTCTTTGTTATCTGCCTGTCTTGATTAGTGTTTGATCAGAGCTTACACCGTGTTTACTGAGTTAGTCTTGTCTAGTTTATGTCTGTCTGGTCATCTCCTGACCACTTCCCTGCCTCACACTTCGGAGTACTGAGATCTCCTGTTTATTTGCTGCTTCGGTGTCAATAAAATTGGAAACCCTGCACTTATATCTGTCTCAGCCTGCTGACGTGTCCTGGAAGTTCTGGGAAAATGTAAATGGGAAGGCAGAGTTTACACTTAACCTGCATTGTCATATAAGACAAATGTATTATTATATTTCATATCAGTGACGAAAGTAAAAAAAAAAAAAAAAACATATTTAAATAATGACTCTAATATTTGAATAGTTGAATAGTATTATGTCTTAATAATAAGTCTACGTGATGATGGAAATTATTATTATTATTATTAGTAGTAGTAGTAGTAGTAGTAGTAGTAGTAGTAATGTTACAGTTAAAGTGGTCCCTGGGGGACAAAAAAAGTTTAAGAACCCCTACTCTAGTACACTCTTCCAGAGTTTAGTGGTGATATAGGAAAAACATTTCCACATAGCCGGGTGTATTTGTTATCCAAGACAACCATCACTGAGACGTAATAAACTCATCCGCCCACTGTAGCGTAAGCAGACCAATACACATCACGTCCTGACAGACATTGTAATTACTCCGAACAAGGAAGCATGAGCGAGCTACAGCACCACTTCTGACTGACAGCCCACCTTTCGTCCTCCTGAAGTACAAGTGCTTAATTAAAGTGAAGCAACTTGGGCAGCCTGAGTCATCACGACAGTCGACTTTTTTCTCAGATCGCAGTGTTATTTGCTGCCATCCTTTAAGGTTGACCACACAAAGTCCTTGTCAGACATCTATCTGACAGTGTCTCTATAGGCAGACAGGAATGGAAGGGAAAATTGTCCTCCCAACTCCTAAACCATTACTGTCAAGGCTTTGTAATTGTTCCTCCTTTAGTTCTAAGTGGCGTCAAGCAGAAACTCAATATGCTGTCTTGTTCAACTTGAGGAGCATGCTATAGAAACCTGAAGGAACTTGTTTTTGCAGAGTAACCAGACCATGGCCTTAAAAGATCAAAACACTACTTGATATGAACTGCAGATGGGTTATGAATCACTCAGAGAAAACTGAATAAATGCATGGAAAAAGATGATGACTGCAAATAGTGTAGTTTGCTGGCATGGATTGAGTCCACTTGTTCCCTTAGAGTAGGGTTGTGAATTAACAGAATGCAGCCTGGAAGTGGACCCAGCAAAGTATTCCAGCAGATAGAAATAAGTACTTGACAAATACTGTAGAAGAACCAATCAACAAATGACCTAGTCAGGATAATTAAAATGCCCTCTCATCAGGAGATCGCAAATTCGAATCATGACAATGCCATTGCCATCATGGCCTGGTTCCAAGGAAGCAAAATTGGCTTGCTGTCTGGGTGGGAGGGATGGTATACTCTCTCTCCCCTGTCAGTCACACCAACACTAGCCAATTGTGGGTCCAAGGGTGTTCCACTGCCCTGTGACACAGAATGAGCAGCAGTTCAAAAAGATGTGGTTGGCTGGCTTCACGAGTCTCAGAGGAAGCATGTGTAGCTGTAGTATGATAGGGGAGAGCTGGCTGGTGGGTGGGAATTGGCCAAGACCAAATTAGTGGAGTAAATTGGGGGGAAATGTTAAGAATGGTAAAATATTAAAAGTTTAGAAAATTATTCTTAAAGTTTAAAATATTAAAACATTAAAACATATAGTTAGCAGTGATGTCTCTATGCCTGTGCCATTCCTTGGTTCTATGTATCCAATGAATTAATCTGACATTTGTTTGAATAGGGAATCATATTGACTTTGTTGACCTTCCGCGAATCTCATTATAGCTCAATTATTGCACAGAAAATGTTATTTGACACATATGTAATCATTTGTGTGTTATATTAACCACCACAAATCAGCAGTTGGAATTGTCATAAAATATTTCAGGGCGGTTCATACTTGAAATACACCCAACCATCTTACACATGAAAATCAAGCATGAGGCGTTTACTTCTAGCACACAGCAGCACACAATGCTTCAGCAAATGCTACGTAGGAAAGGAAAATGTCTACAGGCAATGCTAGGGGAGTGAAAATAACACATTCTTTAGTTGCAGCTATACAAAAGCACTTTTCCGAAGTGAAACAAAACCCATCCAAGGTAACTAAGGTGGCTGGCTTATGCATATAAGTTAACTAGCTATATAAATTAACTAGCTAATGTTACAATATATGAGCCTTGTAGCCTAATTGCACACACCCACATGGCCACTATTTAAATTGGGAAATATTAAGTAGGTTACTTATTTCGGTATCATTTTTGATGAGTACCAAAAAACTGACTCAATGTGAAAAAACGTTATAAGCTATTGATGAATCCCTACTAGAAATATTTGTGGTTGGTTCTGCTCTGGTCTCATCATGTCTGGCAGTTTACCACAAAATCATTTATTTACAGTCCTCTACATGAGGCAGTGTAAATATTCTTCATGAGAGGAGGCTGTCACCCAAGCTTAGCTCTTCATCAAAAACAACCCTAGCTTGTCAAGGACTAATGTGGAGGTGTATATCAAGGCAAGATCATCACCGTTTGTGAGACATGATGCTTCCCAGGGGAGAATTTGCCCTCTTGAAACATGCTCTATGGCAAAACATGGCTATGATATCCTAAAAAAAGCTACACCTGTTCCACTGAAGGTGACAGTTATTTTTGGTTTGGTTTTATATCTGCAGCATTTTACTTCACAGTGTGGTATCAGCCTGTAGCAATTACAAGTTATATCTGGTCCCAGGTACAGAAGAAAGGTACTAAAATGTGCAATTGCTTATCAGAGGCCATTGCTGTGTGTTTTTCACCTTGGAAAGTGAACATAGTGGGGATTTATGAAACTACATTCAAAGTAAAAAGTCAGTAATGTCACTCCAGGTTTGTCTCGTGGGGGCGTGGCCTGTCTTGTTCTGAAATCAGATGCTGGCAGCCAAAATACATATATACAGCACATAGTATAATTTATACTCGTAACAGTATTACAATTCTGATATGTTGATCAATTTTCTACAATAGCAGCTCTGATTAGTAGTTACTATCTGATTGACAGTAGTTCTAGTTGTAATATAAAAACATGATTTGATTTAATGTGCTCAGTCCAATATGCTATCGTTTCTATAGTAACAGCTAATTGACCTGGATCGATATTATTGGAAGTCGTCTCCAGTATCAGTGCTTTGTGCAGTATCAGTCAGCTGAAGTATACGAGAAATAACACACTTAAGAGTAGAGGCGCTATACAAACATCAACTTCGAGGTGGTAACAGTAACTCCACTTTGTTCCAGTCCGCATCGGACCACCCCATCATGGATTATTTTCCTACATGAGCACAACACCAAGTGTTTTATTCTTACAATGCGTTCATTTTTGAATGCCGCATACTTTTGAAATGGAATTTAATTTAGGTAAGAGCTATCGGGGGATTTTCTGAGGAATTAAATGGAGCAAATCACATGCACTGTTGATTTAACACCTCATAACTAATTTGCACAGAATTGTAACAGATTTCAGTCAAAAAAACTCCAGATATTTTATATTACCTTCTTTATATCAGGTCTAGAGAATGTAGGGTCATGGCAAGGCTTCATCTTAAACTCATTTTCTGTTCATTTTGCCTTTTTTTTGGATTTTTAAGTTTGTTTGGTCGGTTGTGTAGTTTGTATGTTGGTTGGTTGGATGGATGGATAGATGGATGGATGATTGGGTGGTTGGTAGATTGGTTGATTGAAAGATTGGGTGGTTGGTAGATTGGTTTATTGGATGTTTGGTTGGTTACAGGAAGCAGCCAAATTTCATTTTACCAATTGTAGTTCTAGCTGTTTTTGCAGCTAAAGATTAAAATGGAGGATTTTTTTCATTTAATAACCATTAATTTATATAAATTTTTCTACACAATTATATCAGTTAGTATATATTTCAAAATTTAATAGACAATGTAAATACCAGAGCTTACCTGTAATCACCACACTCTTGCCTAATAAATTATAAGTAATTCTAAGTATCTAAGTATTCAAAATGTCACTGCACATAATGTTACTGTACAGAACATACAAAAATGTCAGCGTTGCTCTTACAAGCCTCTTCAGTTAAGAATGATGGTCTCCCTGGGTGAGAATTGTTAGATCACAGATTGCATTTATTTTCATTTCAATTTTTTTGGTATAGTGTTCTTATAGTGAACTAACAAGCGTTTTGTGATGAAGCAGGATTTATTGCTGTCAGGCGAGCTGTTATATTGAGCTTTAATGGTGAACAACATCAATCTGATTCACTCCACTTCAATCCACAGAGGAATTACAAATCTGCCAGATGTTTCAGAGGAACTCACTTGGTTTGGAACAGATTGTCTTCACAAATCTGTAGATCTGTTGTTCGGAATGTACGTCTGCAACACACACGCACGCACAAACATCTGTGCTGTATGTCTGTTTTAACATGAGGTTCCAAGACATTTCGTTGAGTCATTTTTCCATGGAACTGTTATTTTCCTTTGAAATGAACCAATGCAATAGCTCAAATTTAAAGTTTTGTGCAAAGCTAGCAATTGGAGTAGAGCTAACTTTTATCTTTGTCTAGTTTTACCCCTGTCCTTTACACTACCCTCTTGTTTTCAAGGCTAATTAACATAAACTGGCTAACCCTGGATAAGACTGACATACGTCATTTTTTCCTACTCAGCATGTTTAATGACAAATGTCACGACATGTATGTACTTTATGGAGATATGTTATGCTATGGTCACAGATAAGTGTATTACTTATTTATAAATTAGCAATATATCTCTGGAATTCAACATGCAAAAAAATCACTCTAAACAACAAGACAAACTCTTTATGATGCTAATCTAAGCTTTGCAAAACTGTCATTTTATGAGAAGCCTTTTACGAGAAATAATGTTTATTTCTTACAAGATGGATGAGTGGATGTAACACTTTGCATTATGACAGTTCCCATAAAATGTGTGTATATATATATATATATATACCCACACACTATATTGCCAAAAGTTTTGGGACACCCCTCCAAATCAGGTGTTCCAATCACTTCCATGGCCACAGGTGTATAAAAATCAAGCACCTGGGCTTCTACAAACATTTGTGAAAGAATGGGTCACTCTCAGGGGCTCAGTGAATTCAAGCGTGGTACCGTGATAGGTTGCCACCTGTGCAATAAGTCCATTTGTGAAATTTCCTCACTACTAAATATTCCACGGTCAACTGTTAGTGGTATTATAACAAAGTGGAAGCAATTGGGAACAACAGCAACTCAGCCACAAAGTGGTAGGCCACGTAAAATCACATCATCAATCATAAAACAGAGAAAATTTCATGTTAACTAGAGCACCCTTAGCCAAAATTAGCATGTGTCATGGCAAGCCGTCATAAGAGCATGCTATCATAGTGCCAGCTAACCAGTGAAGGTAACACTGCTTTACAACTAAACATAAACTGTCATATAACTCATTACCGCATATAACAGCTGCAATGACACGTTTATGACATGGTTATGCTAATCTTATACCATAAATGTTTATGCTAGCATAAGTGTATGTGATGGTGCAAACATTTTAAAGCTTTATAAACTTTTGTGTATGAAAAATAAAGCAGGAACTAATGACATTGAGTGAGTTACTTGTTTATTAATTATTTCTTGCTAATTGTGTTCCAACACTTTTCAACAGCTGACCTGGAACTTAACACTTAGAATCCGATTAGCATAATTTAGGGGAATTTTTGCGTTCTGCTCAGCTTTATAACTCAGAAACTGCTTAGAGCTCAGAAATAAGACACACCTCATTAGAAACAGAAGGATGTACTGTTTCCAAAAACCTATGGCGGCTTTGGTGTGCAATAAAGTATCAGCGATTGATGTGGGTTTCGAAATATAAAAGCTGTACTCCTTACATGTGATGTTTCTGTTCTTATTAACAACTTTTTTAAACATGCTTTGTTTATTTTGTCAAAAGTTGGTGAAGTGCAAATCTGCCATGCCATTCAAAAAAGCAGTCAGGCGACGATGAACACGCTAGCTCTGCTAGCTTTATAGTGCGTAAAGACTCAGGAGACTTCAGACACACAAAGTGCTCAAGTAGATGAAACATACTTTTTTTTTCCTGGTGTTGTGAGTGCAATATCACACCTAACATGTGAAGAATTTCAATTAGTTTCACCTATTTACACAGATGACAATAAATTCTCACGTCATTCTGAATAACTACACCACAGAATGTCCAATCGTCAAGGTTCATGTATTCCCAGATCACAGAGAATCTTCTCTTATCATTTCTAAAACAATGTCTTCACTGAAATCACAATACGCATAAATGCTTATTTCAAAACACACACAAAGTCCATTTTTATTAATAAAAATGGTACTATCAAAAATCATTTCATACGGACTCTCGATGATGCCACAGCCATCCATGCCTGAGAGCCAAGAGAGCAAGATTGGCCGTGCTGTCTGGATAGGAGGGATGGTGTATGCTGTGTTAAACTAAAACTCAGTACAATAAGTCAGAATTTCTGACCTCAAAACAAAGAAAACTCAGAATTCCTGCTTGGATCTCCTCACTACCGAGTTCAGCCCTTGATGTCAAATCAACATGGCTGCTCCCGACATCAACATTAAATGAAGTAGCACTTAATTACTTTTAAATGAGTTATACTGTCTGTAGTATTTGTTTTTAGATTAATCATTATACATCCCAGATGAGAATAGGTTCCTTTTTGAGTCTGGTTCCTCTCAAGGTTTGTTCCTCATGTCATCTCAGGGAGTTTTTCCTTGCCATCATTGCCTCGGGCTTGCTCATTAGGGACAAATTTAAATCAATTTCTTTAAACTGCTTTGTCGCAATTTCCATTGTTAAAGTCACTATATAAGAATTGAACATGGACAGTTTTGCTTGTTAAATCTATAACACTGAATATACAGTTTGCTGTTTTGAAGAGGTAAATATACATCAGTCATCACAGGAAGCTTGCTAGATTTTACCAGAGAGTCATCCATGGAGGTCGGAAATGACGTAAAAGTGTCTTCCAAGTTAAACTAAAAACTGCACTAATTTCCAGAGACACAAAGTACATGTTTATTGATTATATAACAAACAGTGTCTAAATATTTTTTGTATTTACTTACCATATAATGACATAATTGACATACAAAAAAAGCCTAGGAGTTTAGCAATAAAGGAAGTGGAAACAAGGCTCAAAAATAGGCTACGGTTCTAAAGTTACTCTGCTACACATGCTAACATGCTAACATCAAACTTACTGTGGTAAAATACACTCAGAATGTAATCGCTTAGCTAGCATTATGCTCTAAAAATAATCTATAAAATATGAAGGTTTTTTAAGCCTTTACACACACTTTATATTCCAATCCAATAATACTAGTTCGTACATCATAGACTGACTATTGCATTATAAAGAAAGAAGGCGGCCTTTAACTAGCAAGCCAGTATTGCTTTCCTTTATGCTTGTTATAGCACCTTAATGTCTCCCATTGTGTGATGTCTATTGCTGTAAATAACGCATCATACGGAGAGGAGAAAAAGAGAACAAAGCCTGCAGGGACAACGCCAAAGAGACTAACAATATGAGCTGCTGCATTCTCGGCTTCTTATTTTGACATAGTACCAAATCTACGAATTTTCCCCCTAAGCCTATCATAGATATTTTTTTCCATATTGATCTTTCATAAGCATTTTATATGCGATGTTGCATTTGCATGTAAGCAATAACTGCAGTGCTATTGAAGGACTAAATCAGGATATAATTTTTTTTTGACTGAAATGTAAATCTGCCTCTCTAAATGCATCTCGAGCTTGTAGAAAAGCTTGTAAATTAGAGCAGCACTTGTTCCTGCAATGAAATCATCAGTAATAGGCTTAGAAATTGAAAAAAAAAACAGACTGAGGTCTTGATCTGGGCCTATCCAAATCATGCAAAATTTGTAGAAATGATGACAAGTAGCTACTAATTTTCAGACAGGAAGTTTCTGTGTACAAGGATGATGTCAGGACATACAATAGAGTCACAAACTCATTGGGCTTTCTTTTTAGTAAAGTTGCTTAGTATATTTTGGCAAAGTCAAACCGAAAATTTCAACAAATTTTTCTCTGTTTCTCTTCATGCTAACACGTGTAGGTTGATTGATAAATGTCAATCAACTATAAATTACCAAGGATGTTCATGGCACAGCACATTTGCATTTAGTGACGCCCACAGAAATCTCAATAAACGCTAAAAACGACAAACTGATGATTTAAAGATGAAAGAGCACCTCCTAAGCATGGCATGTGCTAAATCTTCCAGTAACTCTTCCTCCTTTTACAGTGTGACATTAGTATTACTATTACTATTACTAATTGAATTGTTAATCTTAATTCTTTTAATTTATGGACTTGCTTGCTTTCAAGTCATTAATTTCAAACAAAGCAAAATAAATAATTTGACAGTTTAATCTATTCTCATAAATACCACATTTCTTGGGTAAATGCTCTTGCAAATGATTTACAAATAAATTGGTTTGTATCCAGCTTTATTAATGAGGCCATTATTGAAATATGTAATAAAAACTGAAAAGTAGAATTACTGTATGTATATCTTCTTTATTTATGTTGGTTTGTGGGAAAGATTTTCAACACAAGCCAGCTTTTATTAGTTAGTATAGTATGTTTCTGAAGTAAAAAATGATTTCAAATCAAGTTTAGAAAGGATAAACATAGAAAAAGTAAGTGTAAATAAAATAAGGAAGTACTTAAGGAATATATATATATATATATATATATATATATATATATATATATATATATATATATATATATATATATATATATATATAAACACCACAAAGCTGAGTATTTTCCAATAACAGCAAGTGTTTTATTTGTCTTGTACCACAGGAACTTGCCATTTTATAATTTATTCAAATGTGATATTTCATCCTTTTTATCCAGTTATTGTTACATTAAATGAAACAAGATAGTTCCTGATATCAATTATGTTATAGCAGCTGTAAACAGTCATTCTCTCATATCCTCTTGTAGCTTTTTCATTTTGCAAAACTTTCACAAAAGTCCTTTGTTCTGCAGATGTCAGATACTTAAAGGTTACTGTTTTACCTCTGACTGTTACAAAGCACTCACACTGGAGACTCCTTCCAAATGTGCATAATAAACATCTCCTCACAGAATATTTCCGCATATCAGTGGTCACATGTGTTTGTTTTAATCCATTTATTATCTGATATTATTTATTATTATTTATTATTGTTAACTAGTATAATAGCATGCCAAAGTTTGCATTCCCTGTGGATTTTGAATGAAGGAAAAAGCCTCTATCTTAATCTACAAAAGTGTAATTTCTCTAATAAATCAACTAGAATTACAAACTAGTAAAATGAAATTTGGGTGTGTCCTGTAACAAGCAAGCAAGCAAACAAACAAACAAATAGCTATTATGCAATCAGGCTCGAAGACTAAACAGTGATGTGGAATAAAGTAACATAAGAAATGGTTGGACAACAATAAAAAGAAAGTAAAGATAATATTGAAAATGAAAGCGTGACCAATAATCATAAAACCATTTTGCTAAGACATATTCATATGCTACAAACAGAGTAAAATATTTGCACATATTGCATAGTTAAGGAAGTTGTCTTTTTCCATATTTTAATTTTAAAAAATATTAGTAAATATAATGTAAATCTATCTATCCAGATGAATAAAACAGGTTACGTTTTATTCTATATGCAAATAAATGGATTAATATTTAGTAGCTGCTTTTTCCAATTTAGCACACTGAAGAAGCAATAAATAAATAAATAAATAAAATGTAATAGAACTCATGGGAAGGTCTCCAGGTTTTCAAGTAATATCACCCATGCATAAATAGTAACATGGTATATGGCTAGATAGAAAGATATATTTGGAGTCTTGTTTCTATTGTACACTTTCAGGGAGAAATTTGAAATATAAAGATCTGTTGTGAATCATTCATGCCTGCTCACTTAGCCACCAGTCATTTATGGATGTTTCCAAGACAAAAGGATGTAATTTGATCTCATTATATTACCACTGGGCTTATTAACACTTCCTTTTTACTTGATATGTTGAATCCAGTTTGAAACGCTGTATTGATGGGAAGGGTGATGGCCTGCTCTATTAAAAATTATAATCAACCTAATGAGCTGAATACTAAACAATGCATAATAAAATCATCCGGAAACTTATTTGTAGAGGTTATATTGCATCCTAAATATTCATTATGCATTCATTATGTGTGATGTGTTGCTACAGTATGAGGAAAACAGAAAGCTGGGACAGGAAAGATGTCGCCAACAAACACAATGTTTAAAACTGAAATACATTTTTATCACAGTATGAATAGTTAGGGGAGTTGCCTGGTGGACTAGTGGCTGCTATGTTATTAACAATATTATTTTGAGATACTATATCATAATTATGAGATACAAAGTCATAATTGAGATACTACACCATAATTGATATATCAATTCATAATTGAGATACTACTCAATACTTAAGATCATAACAAGGTCAAACAAAGTCATAATTTTAAGAAACTATCTCATAATTTCAAGAGAATAAGTCATATTTATGAGATACTAAGCCATAATTTTGAGAAACTAAGTCATAAGTCATAATTTCAAGATACTATTTCAATTTATAGATATTATCTCATAATTTCGAGATTCTAAGTCATAAGTATGAGATGGCAAGTCACATTCTTGTGATTCTTATGAGCTGTATCTCAAAATTATGACTTCTCATAATACTGACTTAGTATCTCAGAATTATGACTTATCTCATAATTATGATATACCATAGTATCTTGAAATTATGATTCGTTATATCATAAATATGACTTTTTATCTCTACTGCATTTTCAGAATTATGAGATAATATCTCGACATTTGTGACCTGTTTTCTCATAAGTTTGACTTAGTTTCAGGAGTCTTGGCAGATGTGGGCTTTCAGTAAAAAATATTAAAAGTATCATTTATTTATTTATTTATTTATATATATTGTAATATATATCAATAATTCATTTATTGATAATGCAGTGGTTGTGCGTTATAATGAATAGTGACACTTGTGTTACAACATCAAGTTATCAAGGAAGTATGATTATGGGCTTCATAGAAATTGTTACTCTCCTAGAAAGTGTTCCCTCTTATGTTTTTATTTCTTTCCAGAGGATTATATCTGGGACTGAAAAATAAATCTCTCTTCTCCACTCCAGGTGAGTGAGAGCATTAAATTGACCTCCACAGTTTAGAGAAAGTGAAGCAAAGCAATGCCATCCATAAACACATTTCTGCACTGCTGAAGGATGCTCCGAAAAGTTCCTGGAAACCTCATGAAGAAAAATGTCAGTTTTCAGAAAAAAAAAGAATAATAACCATTTGTCTGTGAACCCTTTGTACAACAAAATAAGGATGAGATGTTTTTGCAAAGAAGAAAAAAATGCAAGGTTGAAAATAGAGAGTAGAAAAACATTCAGTTTGTCCAGAGTGATCATGGGTAACTACGTAAGGGTGGACAAGGTCAATGTCAGTTTCAGTATTTTGATCTTAAACGGAGAGGGAGGAAAATAAACAGCCTGATAGGACACTTGTATTTGTGTTTGCTTGTTTGTTTGTTTGTTTGTTCAGATACCTGACATCATAGTGTGGAGCTGTGTGTCTGATTCAAGATTTTTTACTTATTTGATTGCTCTGCGTCTTGGGCCGGGATAATTTGTTTGTTTGTTTGTTTGTCTGTTTGTTCGTTTGTTTGTTTGCTCAGATACCTGACATCATAGTGTGGAGCTGTGTGTCTGATTCAAGATCTATTACTTATTTGATTGCCCTGCATCTTGGGCCAGGATAATTTGTTTGTTTGTTTGTTTGTTTGTCTGTCTGTTTATTTGTTTGTTTGTTTGTTCAGATACCTGACATCATAGTGTGTAGCTGTGTGTCTGATTAATTCAAGATCTATTACTTATTTGATTGCTCTGCATCTTGGGCTGGGATAATTTGTTTGTTTGTTTGTTTGTTTGTTTGTTTGTTTGTCTGTTTGTTTGTTTGTTTGTTCAGATACCTGACATCATAGTTTGGAGCTGTGTGTCTGATTGATTCAAGATTTTTTACTTATTTGATTGCTCTGCATCTTGGGCCGGGATAATTTGTTTGTTTGTTTGTTTGTCTGTTTGTTTGTTTGCTCAGATACCTGACATCATAGTTTGGAGCTGTGTGTCTGATTAATTCAAGATCTATTACTTATTTGATTGCTCTGCATCTTGGGCCGGGATAATTTGTTTGTTTGTTTGTTTTAATGAATAACAGAAGATTGTATTTCCTCCCATTTTTTTCCCCACACACGCACGTTCTCAGACTACACATCAAGTTTTCATTTGCCTGTGCTCATGCGATGTCTGTGGCTCTTTTAAAACAGTTGGAAATGATTGTAGCCAATCTTCTCTGTGGAAAAAAAAAAGGTTGTACCTGTAAAAGCATTTAAATTACTACACATCTCAAAGGGATTGGAAATCAGGAGATCAGTCCTGCTTCACACACATGCACACACACATGCACACGTGCACACACCCACACACACACTGCACACATCCCAGAGGGACAGATATCTAACATGTCCATTGTTATACTACAGTGCACACACCCACACACACACTGCACACATCCCAGAGGGACAGATATCTAACATGTCCATTGTTATACTACAGTGCTGCTGTAGTATAACAATGGACTTGTTAGTATGGTGACGTTTTCTGTAAAGACATGTTTACTTAGCATTTATGGAAGGAGTCTCCAGTTTCAGGGCTTTGTAATGTCATCCATCCACCCATTTTCTGTACATCTTATCCTACACAGGGTCGCAGGGAGCCGGGAGCCAATCCCAGGGGACTCGGGGCACAAGGCAGAGGACACCCTGGACGGGGTGCCAATCCATCGCAGGGCACAATCACACAGACACACACTCACACACTACGAATAATTGCTGCAACTGTAAGTTTTCTGCCACAAGATGAAGGAGTTTATGCTGTTGTTTTTCAGTAACATAACGATCTGCATTATTATATCATATTAACTTCTGGAGCAAGAGAAAAAAAGAGAGGCTGGTGAGGGAGTGACTGTTTATAGCTGCTATAACGTAATTGAAAACAAGACCTAACTTGTCTCTTGGACATTCCACAACATTAGGTGCAACTATAAATGGATAAATGTGTCTTTCTCTAATGAATATACAAAAAAAAACCCTGTAATTGTTTCCAAATTGCTGCGGTATAAGAGGAATAAAACACTTCAGGATGTGCTGTTATAGGAAAAAACTTAAACGCACTGCCCAGTTGTGGATTATTTTCCTATTACTGTGCTCCAGCAAGTGTTTTATTCCTTATATCAAAACCATATTTATAGATAGATGTCATGTTTAGTCTTATTTTGCATTCTGTGATATTTTGAACAGTTCTTCATTACATCTCACTACCTTTAATAGCTGTTATACTTTTAAAAGCTCTGTGAAGCTTTAGACTTTTTCATTATTTTATATATTAACTATAATGAAGGCTGCCAATACTTCTTTAGTTGATAGTACATGTCATCATGATGTGCTAGACTTCACAATTTTTCCATTATTTTGTAAAATAATTTTTGCTTATTGTCATGAAGAGTGCCAATTCCAGTACTGTACATATTGTGGGGAAATTCTAGACATCAGACATTTTCCAATTTCTACGACTTTTTGCACACTTTTGATAATAGCTTTTTCTCAGTTTCAGTGCCTAGTTTGTTTCATCTGTGATGTAGTTTTAGGTAATGTGTGATTTTTGCAGGTGTTGCATCAAAATGCCTTGACCCAAACACTGGGAAATTTTAGTGAGGAAAAAAAAATGCATAACCATTACCCAAATACATCAATCTGTCTGATCTGTTATGCCTCCATTACCGTAGATCATATATTATAAAACTTCATTTCTGCACAGTAAATCTGGATGGCCTTAAGCTTGCATTGATTGACTTCAAATGATATATGAACCTTTTTCATTATTTGCACCCTGACATGCCTGCTTTGATTACAAACAAACCTGGCTAACAACTTTTTTCCCCTATGACCTTAAAGTCAACCAATAGGGACTGTACTTTCACCTTTTCTGCATTTATGTATTTATACATCTCTCATCTCACAGCATAGCTCATAGTTAATGGATTCCTGTGGGACCAGTGCTGTTCATAAATCAGCAAGTCACGCTGTGGCTCGGTTATAAATGGTGTGTTCAAACAAGCCCACACTACTCATGAATCGTCAGGGTCAGGGAGGAGTGGGCGATACACAAATGATAGAGACGATGGGGCGATTTGTCAAGAGTTTGGCCTGCGTTCATCTTCATTTGGTTGAAAACACTGAATTGAAAAAAAAAAAAAAAACACCCAAACAAACAAACAAAAAAAAAATCCATATCATTGAATCATGGTGGTGAAAAAACAACAAACCTTTTTTCATCACATTGTTTCATCTTTAGCCCCTGGGTCAAGGAAAATTCTTTTAAGACTTTTTTCCATCAAGAAATCGTTTTTTACTTTCCAAAGAAGCTGCTTTTAAATCAGTGGAGACCACATGATTTAGTTTTCAAGAGGAATATCTATGAAGTTATTAGCCCTTAATATTAATGCCATACGCCATATAAATAAGCACTGGTCAAAACAAAGTGACTATTACTAAGAAAAAAATGCACGATAAAAAAATAACAAGACTTCGCTCAGAGCAAAGACACACATAGGATATAAGAAGGCAAACTAATAGCAAATCAAACAGAGTACAGGTGAATACAATCAGTAACAGACCAATGATGGGACAGGGGCAGAGACAGGACCAGAACAACGGCATAAGGAAAAATAGAAACACAAGCACATGCAGATCTAAAATAAGGAGCCCTAAAATGATATATATCTTAGCTTACACTGAGCCACTGAGTTAACTTGCACTAATAGATTGCTTTGAATCAATGTAAGCTAGTTTAGCTGGCTCAGTGGTTAAAGATTTGAGTAACAGATCAAATCTCAATAGTGCCAAACTGCCATGATTGGGTCCTCGCAAGACCCTTAACCTTCAGGTCAGGTGTATCCTGCATCAACTGTAATTTAAGTAATGAGTAAATCTACTGTATTATGTTATTTTATACTCTGTATGAAAGTATAGTACCTCATTGTATATATGCTTTACATCTGTTTACTGTAAATGCTTCACAATGTATAATAAACAAAACCATATGCTGATTGGGAGCAAATCAGTTGACCTCACTCACAGACGAAGGTGAATGAGCTCTTTCATCACCTCTGACTGATTACTTACACATCTTTCATTCAGTCTCTATATTCATTTTCACTTGCCTCTCTTACTTGCTAACCATTTTCCATTTCCCAGAATATTGAAAAATGTACTGTTCATCAAGGCGTTGCAGTCAGCGCTCTGCAAGACGGGACATCCTGTTTGCTTTAAATCCCCCAAGAGATGTTGGCCTATGTCACATCTAATTAACCACTGTGAAAAACATCAGCTATTCACTCTTTCCCAGAGTAGTTATTTTTATATTAGGACCTAAAACAGAATGGGATGCATATCTACAAGATCTAAAGCAGGGCAGAACAGTAAAAGTGTGACAATCCAGGTCTACAGAAGATGGAGCAGCTTATAAAACTACAAGAGAGATGTAATTTATTTAAAAGTAATGTAGTGCAGTTACACTGAATAATAATTAAATTTCATTTTCTATCGTGTACTAATGCTTACATAAAATAGTGTCAGGTCAGTAAGTATTTGGATGGTGACACAATTTTCTCTAATTTTGCCTCTGTAAACCACCACAATGGATTTGAAATGAAGAAATCAAGATGTGATTGAGATGTAGACTTTTAGCTTGAATTCAATGGTACATCTCAAGGGAGGAAACTCCGCATTTCTCAGGTTCCAGACTCCAGGCGGTCATTGACTGCAAAGGATCTGCATCCAAGTATTTAAAATAATCCTAATATTTATGATTAATGTAGTTTGTCCAATTACGTTTGAGCTTGTGAAAATGGAGGGATGCTGCAAAAATGGCTGTAATTCCCAAACAGTTCATGTAATATTTTTGTTAAACTTCTTGAATTAAAGCTGAAAGTCATATCCTGATTGCTTCATTTCAAATCCATTGTGGCGTTGTACAGAGGCAAAATTACAAAAATTGTCACTGTCCAAATATTTATGGACCTGCCTGTGTACATTTTATTCATTACTCTGAAAACATTTTGGCTTTTGATTGATTTTTTTTTCCTTTAAAGACTTTTACACAGAGCTGGTAGGTTGCTGGAAAAATGACATTTATTTAGCTGTGAAATATGGAGAACTGTTAAAAAAGCAACACCAGTAAAATTGAGGGAAAAAAAAAAAATTTTCCCCTCAAAATTCAGCCCCTTATCTTTAGAAATGGTAACGTGAACATTGCAACTTTATTTATTTATTTATTTATTCATTCATTCATTCATTCATTCATTCCAAAATGTGAGGACAGTAAGATTTGATTTATTTTCATGTAACAGCTTTTTAGGGCATGAAAAAAAAAATATATATATATATTTTAATTTAAATTAATAGATATATTTCGGATGTAAATTTATTGAAAGGTGCAGCCTCACAGCTCAGGGGCCCTGGTTCTATCCTGAGCTTGGGTTACTGGCTGTGTTTTCCCCGTGTCTGCGTGAGTGTCCTCCGGGTTCGCCGGTTTACTCCCACTGCCTTGGCTACACTAAAATGAGTTTTACCCCTAGGTGTGAATGAGTGTGTGAATATGTGTGTGCCCTGCAATGGACTGACTTCCCATCCAGGGTGTATTCCTGCCTACATCCCAGAGTTTCCAGGATAGGCTCCGGATCCACCATGACATTACAACAAGACCTGTAGACTGTCACTAAAAAGAAAGGACAAAATAAATAAATTGGCAGTTATGTTAGTTGGCTGGCTAGTTAACTGACTGTTTATTTGGGCTCAAAGAATAAATGGGTTTGAGTATTGCCATAATGCCAGGATCATAAGATTAGCTTTGAAATGGGTTTTAGTGCATTTAAAGAAAAAATACTGGGTTGGCAGTACTCCAACCCTGCTGTAGTTTAAACCCACCATTTCCCTTTTTTTATCAAATCAGTCACTGCTTTTACTTATCCATCACACATCAACTGAGGAAAACTGGCACCCAAAGGACAGAGATGCATTTCTGCTCTGTACGTAATTAGAAAATGGAGGGCTGTTGAAAGGAGCTGCTTTTTTTGCAAATTCTTTGATTCATATGTTGCTTCCTAAAGCAGAGCTAAACCATCTGACTTGTTTCATCGAACTGCGTAAATGCCTTGAAATGTTGGTCTAAAAGAAATTATGCCAAAATGGCCTCGAATGGATTTTATCGACTTTGAGTTGCAAAACAAGCTCTTTAGAAAAGGAGCTGCCAATGTCTATGCTGAGGGGGCAAATTAAGACGAGCTTGGGTGGCTGCTGTTTAGGAACTAGGAAGGGCTGTACTTCTGCTTGCATATAGCATGCTTTTGAAATGCTGTAGAGTCTCCAAGAGACAGTCTTGTAATGCTTTTTGACACCAGGGTCAGGGGAGGTTGGAAATATGGCAGGTCCTGGGATAATGCTTTTTTCCAACACTACTGCATGTGACAGTATGGGTTAAAGTGGATAACAGCAATTTCCATCAACAATGCTTTAAGGTCACGCAACAAAATACTCAGCTACAATGTAGATTGTGTTTTTTTTTCTTTTGTGCGTATGAGGTTGTTGCGTAAAGGTATCCTGTGCTGTCAGTTTGTATCACAGCAGCCATGTATTTCTGCTCTGTTTCATTTTTATGTAACCAGCTCCACAATCCTTGTCCCATTTCTCGCATCCTCTATGGTGGTATCTCTTCTGCTATCCATCACTGTCAGAGTTTGATATGTGCCATATCTTTCATCTGTATCTGCCACTGTCCACAGTCTGTATCTGACAGATGTTCAGTTTAACATACTACACACTGTCACCGAGGCACACTGGTGTCTCTGCAGTGCAAATTGGACACCTCTGAAGTTCAATCCCTCACGGCATCTAATGGAAAATCTATACCAGGATTAAAATGAAGTGCTGACCCCGTTTTCCACGGATACCCACATTCAAGCATGTTTACCACATAGTACATGCGATAGCCAGAGCTAATCATACACATTTTCCATTGCAGGCTGTAGATAGTCACTCATAACACACACCAAGAGCGAATGAAAGCATGGTTATATTAATTGTGGTGTGCATTTATGTCATCTATAAAGATTTTCACTCATCAAGGTCACTTTGTAATTTCTAACAGGCTTTATTTATTTTATTTTTTTTTACAATCTAGCCTAAAAGAGACTCCCTGAATGAAGGTGCCTCAGTCATGAATGAAAAGATTCACTGACTTAAACGCTGACCTGCTGAGTGTTCGTAAAAACAATTTACAAATGCTTAAAAACACACAGATCAATTTTCCCGCCAAAAGAAGGCTCTCAGCAGTGACCAATATTGATTTGTTCACCTTAGTGATTCTTTCAGAAAGGCTGAATCACTCATGAACAAAACATGTTCCTGAAAAAAAAAATCTCAAAGATCTCTGTCAGCTAGTAAGCATTTACCAAACATTCAAGAAATTCATTCATTCAGTCATCTCCAGTAAATGATTTATCCTGATCAAGGTCATGTTGGATCCGGAGCCTATCCAGGGAACACTGGGCAGGAGGCAGTAATGCACCATGAGTGGGACACCAGTCCGTCACAGTACACCATACACACACACACACACACACACACACACACACACACACACACACATAAAATCATTGACACCTAGGGACAATTTAGTGTAGCCAATCCACTGCATGTTTTTGGGAGGTCGGAGTAAACTGGAGAACTCGGATGAAACCCACATGGACATGGAGAGAACATATGAAACTCCACACAGACAGTAACTTGAGCTTAGGATCGAACCAGGGACCATAGAGCTGCGAGGCAGCAATGCCACTCCATTCAAGTAATATGACATGTGTAAAATTAGATAAAATAATAATTATTATTAATTTAAGTATGCCAATTTTTCACTTGTTCAAAACTGTGTGGACGTGTTAGATTGCATAATGATTGGCAGTGCTGTTACCCCGGCAACATTAGCAACTCTCAACATGGCAGTCATGACTTCTACGCCATGTGCCTGTGCTTGTTTTGGTTTCTGTTCTAGTAGTATCCCTGCCCCTGCCCTGTCATTGGTTTACATTGGTTTGTTGTCCTATTGTGTTCACCTATTCTGTGTTTAGTCCTGATTAGTTTGTATTGTCTCAAAGTCTTGCAGTTTTGTTGTTATTCCAAGCCTTGTTTATCATATATGAAAGTATTTTCTAATTCTGAATTTTCCTGGTTTTGAGCCTCACACAGTTCCCTCATTCTGATTCTGGACTATCCTTGTTTAACTTCACCTGCCTGTGTTTTGAACACTGATATGGGCTCTGGTTAAAAGGTAGAACATAGCAGAATGTCAAAAACTAGAGACAAAGTGCTTCCAGAAAGTAGCGAAAAAAGAAGAGATTGCAGACTGTGTGAGCTTAATTGCCGTTTTGCCATTTGCAGCTTGTTCCACTTAGCATAGGATTGTATTAAATAGTGCAGAAGTGGCACGGTTAGCTCTAACAACAACCTTCATTGTTCTCTTACCATCACACTTACAGCATTGCATTCTAGTTAACCACTTTGTCATCACTAGGTGTAGACATCTTCACTATAATCCAGGTATTCAGCTATTCTCATATAAAAAGGCAATGTAGAACCACTTGCCATGACCATCCTTAAATGAGTGTGTTAAAACACACTATAGAGGATGCTAAAAATAGCTAGCTAGCTTGACACTGTTTGGTAAGAGGCTGAGTATGCTGAAAAGTGGTCATTGAAGTACTTGCTACCTGAGGTCACCTAATTGTAATATTGCTCTGTCCGTTTCAAAATGGCAAGAAGAAAGAGAGATATAGAAAAAGGCAGGAAAACAAATCAGGTTTCAGATAAATAATTAAAACATTAATAAAAACCTCTACAGCACTCAGAAAACAGTATTTTACCATTTCCAGCCAACCCTGAAATAAAATTATTAATATATTATTATTTATTATATGTAATAAGTAATAGTAATATAATTAAAATGAATATAATAATTAAATACTTCCAAAATTATCATATTGTTTTTCCATTAATGTGTGTAATCGATTTAACATATTATTGAAACATCCTTTTCCATTAGCCATCCATTATAGGTTAAGAAAAATGTCATTTTAGTGTCACTGTTACCTAAACACCTATGAAATATTTGGAAAAGTCAACAGGAAGTTGCATCATCCAAATTTTCTGATGATCATGAGAAGAAAAGTAAGTTTTCTCATTTTCTTTTCTTTATTTTCAGTGATACTGTGATATTGACTGATGACACCTCTTTAAAAGGACAAACCTGTTAATCAAATTATACCTTGAAATTAAAATATTAATTAAAAATGTTTAAGTAAATCATTATAATGTTCTTAATGTCCTTAAGTCATTAGAATGGATACTATTTAACAACATTTTGTGTATTTGCTCATTCTAAAAAAAAAAAAAAAAAAAAACTCAACGTTGTTACTTTCAACCATGAAAGTAAGGGCAAATGGAGCCATTCAGGAAAAAAAAACCTTGCAAAAAAATGACGTTTTAACAAAAAAGGCAGTTTTTCAGAGTTCAAGGGCTAAAAGGCACTACAATCATGGAATATTGCGAATATAAGTTGACAGAGAAACAGACTGTTCCCCTATTATACTCAGATGTACAAAAAAAAAAAAAAACTTTTGACATCACACATTCTCCAAGGGGAAACATGGACAAAAAGTCTTGCTTCATTGCAAAAGGTGCCTTTTAAATCTGAACTGGAGATCTGCAATTTATTCCCACTCTTATTACACACTACATTTTGCACATTATTTTATTCCAGCCTTTTTATTATCTAAAATCACAAAGGCACCAGGTCTCAGATCTCACCTATTGTATGCTGCAGGCCACAAGCAAAGCCATTTATTTATTTATACATTTATTCTTTTTTTCACAGAAAGAGCTCTGCAAATAGAGCTCGGCTCCGTAATAAGGAAATGGTCCCCTTACCCCCTAATATCTAACACAGCTGAGTTCTAACAAGAGCAGCGCGTCCGACAGCGCCGTCATATCCATCGCAGAGGGAGCTTGTTGCTGTCGCAGGGGTTTGTGTGCCGCATGAATAATGCAGTGCCATCTACGAGGTTAGCACATGCAACAGTGTCCAAAAATTGCAAAACACAGCTGTAAAAGTAGCACATTCTGACAATACCCTACTGTTACCCCTTTCAGAAGCTAAGCCTATATCCGGATACCACAAAAAATAATAATACCACTACTTTCTCTCACTCTCTTTCTCTCTCTCTCTCTCTCTCTCTCTCCTATCCTTTGCCGATGCAGGCATGGGAAATAAAAGCGCAAAGTGAGGAACACAGAGTGCTATCGACTGCTCGCCAGATTCAGTCTCATCAGCTAGCTTAATTATGCAGCTAATTAAATGTCAAACAGTGAAAACTCTGAGACTTAAACATGTAATCGAAGTAACAATTTGGGTCAAGAAATAAGTTTGATATGGCTTGAAGCTAAACTGCTGTTTAATTAACCTTTTATGATTGATTCATATGAGGTGGGAAAAAGGACAGTGAGGAAAATTCCCCCTATTCTCCTTGGATCTGAAGTCTGTGTGAGAATTTTAAACCTAAATATCAAAGATGTCACCTTCTGTTGGATCAAATAACCTTTTATTTAAGTGTAGTATCCAGAAGGCTACATGACACTTACATAAACTCATCAGGACAGTTTATCCTGACATAAAATTACATAAACATTTATAAAGGCTTAGTCAAATGACCATCACCTGCCTTAAAGATTGTTTTCAGCATTTTTAAGTTAAGGTGACATTATATTCAATAACACTTTACTTAATGGTGGTGTTCATAGGGCTGCATAAACCCTGTATAAGCCCTTCATAAGCACCTCCATACTCCATACTCCTACATAAAGGTCTGTTTTATCATACCTAACATAATGTAATGTTTGAGGTGCCAGCTGACAGACTGCTTTTGTCATTTTTAACATCAAGCTGACATAGTCGAGTGACATAAGGATGTTATAACATTTTATAGACTGACCCTATCATTACAGTGCTATGACAGTCATAAAAATCTTATAAGCAGAAATAAGAAACATTTTACTTTGCAGTACACATTCTGTTATTACATTGCCACCTGAGTAGTAATGTGTTTAAAGAAAATATTTTAAATCTTTTATTTTTAACCTGCTAAGTCAGTTTCAGTCTGACAAATGATTATGGTTTAACGCAAAAAAGTCGACACCGTACAATACTGTGTGTGTCCTGAACTCGGTATTTGACAGGAAACCTGCTGTATAACACTGGGGCATAGTGGTTATAACAGTAAAATGAACAGGTCATTATCTGCAGTGATAATCATTAACCTGTCATAACAGATATATATCATTTCTCTGGATCTTAAAGACGTTTTAGCTTCTACGACGTTTATGATTGCTTATGACCGTGTCTTGACCTAATGAGAGTGTTAGATGTGCTTTTTCTGGCCCTAAAGTGCATTTCTTTCTGCTTATAAGAGTTTTATAATGACTTATGACAGTGTCATGGCACTGTGCATTTCTTGTTTCTGCTTATAACATTTTTATGATACATCACAATAGCCATAGACCTCACAATGACAGTACTTATGACAGTGTTATGGCTCTGTAATGACCTTATCAATGTATATCTTCTCTGACACTTCAGTATGTTTCTTATTTCTGCTTATGGGATGTTTATGATTGCTTATGTCAATGTCATGGCTCCATTCGTATTTCTTCTTATAAGATTTGTATGATTACTTATGACAGTGTAATGGCACTGTAATTACAGAGCACTGTATACCATCTCCGGCTCTTAAATAGGTTTCTTATTTCTGGTTATAAGATGTTTATGATTACTTCTAACAATGCCATGGCACCACAAGGAGAGTGCAATGTGTATTTTCTCAGTAAAGTATGTTTCTTATTTCTTCTTTAAAAAAAAAATTATGACTACTTATGACTGTCATAGCACTATGCATTTCTTATTTCTGCTTATAAGATTTGTATGATTGATTATAACTGTGTAAAATCACTGTAATGACAGAGTAATGTATATTTTCTCAGTCTGTTATGTAAAAGTATTTTCTTATTTCTGTTTTTTTAAATAAATACTCATGACAATCCAGTGGGACAGTGAGTTTCTTGTTTCTGCTTATACAAGTTGTATGATTACTAATGACAGTGTCATGGCACCATAATGACAGAGTTACGTTTAGTTTCTTTGGCACTAACATAGACTGAGTATCTTATTTCGGTCTTATTCTTTTTTTACGATTACTTATGTCAATGTCACAGCACCATACTGACATGGTAATGTGTATTTTCACTAGCTTTAAAGTTGTGTGTTTCTTATTTCTGCTTATAAGGTATTTATGAACACCTGTTATGATGACTTGGCACTGTAATGATGGAGTTATGTACATTTCACACATACTGGTTGTGATGTTTTATACTACACGTCATCATTATATGAATCTGACATTCACTCAACTACGAAGTCAGTTGTCATGACATTCTAACATAAGCCATAACATGCCATAACAACCTTATGTCACTTGACTTGGGTGTTATGTTATGTTAGCTTGGCACTAAAAATGACAAATCAGCTGGCACCTTTTAATGAAGCTCTTAGGTTTATATCAGTTGTCTTGAATGGCTTATGCAGGTGTTATGCAGCCCTATGAATAAATATCACAATGCTGTACATTTTCTCTCATGTATCCATGTAACAAACGATGGATAAATAAAAGACAGAAGATATTTAAGATTCCTGGCTTCTCTTGATGAGCTCCTGTTGTTCATTTCAAAGTAAATAATCAGTCTCACTGTTTTTGCTTTTAGCAACTTCTATGTCCTGAAAGAAAACAAGCCATTTGCCATTTAGGAGATCTAAAGAGCGACGTGACGACAGGTGCTCATTCAATAGTTGTTTCCACAAATCAATTACACAGCAAAAAGGTGGCTGTGATTGTTAATGGAGTTTTCTCATGCTTCTCTGCTTCTCCTTCTGTCTCAGGCCACACTGCTGTTATACATTAATCTGATAATGACAGAACTTGCGCTAATACCCTCACTGGGGCATGCTTCATTATCTGCATGTGTGTGTGTGTGTGTGTGTGTGTGTGTGTGTGTGTGTTGGTGTGTGTGCTACGAATGCCTTACGGAAGCAAGAATGCTTCACAGCGACCTTTCTCAGCTGAGCAGCACATTTTGTAAGTCCAATTAGTGCTGTTGTGCATCGTTTATGTCTCTGATCGAAGGTGCCCTTAAAGACGCACCGATTAATTACAAATCTAATAAAACGCAGGAGCTCGAACTCAGTCCAAGCAGCTGGCCCGTGAGAAACCGTTCAAGAACATTGCATCCATATTTGATTCCAAATCCCATAATGTATTGTTTAATTGTTTTCTTAGGTAGCTCCCATAAGGCCTTAATCTTGGGCTTAATGGGCCACTTCATTATGGAGTTCATGATGTTTTGTCTAATACTCCTAATTATTTGGACATAAAATCAACCCCTGGCAAATAGCAATGAGAAAAGTTCATAAAAAGTTTTTTTTTTTTCTCTTCAAATTAACCCTTAGAGCAGGAGTCATTAACTAGTCAACCATGGTCTGGTGATGACCCAGCAAAGTATTTCAGCATTTAAAAAAAAACTGTACGAGAGCTGAAAAGCACATGAAAAATAAAATGGCATGCTTCATTATCTGCATGTGAGTGTGTGTTGTTGCGTGCCGTACGGAAGCAAGCGCGCCTCATAGCAACCGTTCCAAGCTGAGCGGCGCATTTTATAATTCCAATTAGTACTTGTGCATCATTTAATTGAAGAGTATGAATGTAATTAATCTGTGACTCTACTTTTCTAACCATGAACCATCACAGATTCTGTAGTATATCCTCTATTGCGCCATTTATGTAAATTACTGTATATAGCTCAAGGAAGCTAATCGAGAAAGAGCTTTCAGAGACTGGGCTAATTAGTGAAGTGATGGCATAGCTTGATTAAAAAAATCGAATGATGAAATCGGAATGCATAAAGATGATTTAACAGAGAGGTAATATGTTCAAAAGTACAAAACAGATGTCTGTTCAGAGTCTGTCAAAAGTGGTGACATGAAGTGGCACTATGAAACACAACCACTTTAAATTGATGTGTCTTATTTAAACCATGGATTAATCATTAATGGTTAAGTATTAGAGATTTCCTGTCACCATACAGTCATCATGTTACTCATGTCCTTATTAAGCAAGGACTTTAATGTAGCTGGACCTTCACAAATTGTAGAATGTCTTATTCATGTCACAGGTCATGAACAGTGTCAGAAAGAAATCATAAAAAAATCAGGATTCAAAGAACTGGATTCATCGACAGCTTTGGAAAACGGAATTCTTTTTTTTTTTTTTTTTTTTAAAGTGCATTTATCATTGTATTATTTTGCTCAGTTTTTTACAACATTTTGAAAATTATTTATTGCATTATATTGTCATTGGTAAAATTGTAACATTTATTTTTTTTTGTTCGTATTTTTTCTTCACTTTAAAGACACCATTAGCTCCAAAGAAATAACAAACTCAATGATATTGAGTTTATCTTCCAGCTTCAGTTGATTTCAACCATCATATACATGTTATAATGAATCCTTATTCTGAAGTATAAAGTATATAAAGCCTTTTAAAAACATATTATGAAAAAAATGAACAGACATAGTTTTTACAATGTAACTAGCACCATATGGCTTACTGGATCTCAAAGAAATGTGGTGAAAATCATTAAGGGAATTACTGAAAAAATGAACAAAAACAAATATTTATGAGTTGCACTAATTCTATATTCTCAGTTAGCATTATATATTCTATAAATAGACTGTTCTGGAGAACTAGCATATAGAAAACATACAACGATAACCACCATACAACAATACAACTTGTGGAGTTACAAATTTAAAAGCCAGAATCCTAGAAAAGGGCTCTGAAAAGTGTTAAAAACCAGGTTTAATTGCTAATACCATGTCACTTTAGTGAAAGTAACAACACTGATGAATGCCAGAATTAAACCACAGCACACCTCATCTGTATTCATCCCGGCAGCTCCACCGACTCACTTTCAGGAGGAGCGAAACCCATTTACTGACCAGTGCCATGATGTTAGCATGCATCTGCATCTGCTCACTCTTTTAATTAGTAAATCCGGATAGGAGTAAACACCATGCCGCTAGCAAGCAGTCCACTTTTTAGCACCGCGGTAAAAAAATAAAAATAAATAAATAAATAAATAAATAAATAGGCACTAACTGATTTACTCAGTAATTAACCTTTTCTGCCACCAAAGTGGTCGCAATTATTTCGCCTCACAGCTCCTGTTTAATGTCATTAGCTGATGCATTCTGCTTCGAGGTGGAACACAAACAACATGGAGAACCAAGAGGAACCTGGAGGAAACTTTATCTCTTCAACCCTTATGTTCTGTTAAAAGTCGCACTTTTTTTTCTTAGAACAAAAGGTCAATCAGGTGTCCCTTAACCCTTAAGGTTCTATGTAGAACCCTAGAACACAGTGTTTCCTTATCAGTCAAGCTTCCAAAAAGAACCATTTTAGGAAGCTCGCCTATCCACAGATCCCTTCGTAGAACACTTTTATCTAAGAGTGTACCTTCTTAATCCATGTTTACAATGTCAAGTCATTTTGAACTGCTTGTATAACAGGACTGAATTCTCAATTCTGATTGGTCAGAAGGTGTTGATTAGGTTTCTATAATAGCATATCTGACAGTAGTGCAGCAGTAAATCACATGTTTATATTAATAATATTAATAGTAGTAATAATATCCAAGATTAATAATACAATGATGTTATTTAACAAAGAAAATGTATCATCATTGATGTTATTTTCTGTAAAGAGCTGTTTATAACGGTTATGGAAGGAATCTCCAGTGTCAGTGCTTTGCGAAATTGTGAAATTTCATGTGAAATTACATGCATCATGTGGGGGAAAAAATCACATGTGAAAAATAAACACATACACCACACTTGAAAATGCATGAAACAGAAGGTGTAGTGTATAAACCCGATGTTTAGGTGGGCCAGTCAGGTGTACAGGAACTTGTACATTGACCATTAATGTGATAAGTTTGAAGCACCAATGGTATGAAGATGGTCATATGCAATAGAAACAATAGATGTTTCAAAAACATATGCAAAGATCTAAAACACAAACATAAACCCATTGTATGCCTATAGACCAGTAACACACCACATCAACATAAGCAGTAGAGACATTAAATGCTGACTGCAGAGTGATGTTCCTCATGGCTCAGTGCAGCTCTGCTGTAGGTAACATTTGCATTTTGTATCTCTGTGGAACAAAACAGCTGTCAGTGTGACTTCTCTCTCTCTCTCTCTCTTTCTCTCTCCACGTGTAATATATGGGTTATTCACACTACCGTTCCTGTCGCTGAAAAACAACATCTCATTAACTTAAAGAATAATTTTAGAACATGTTTAATTATTTTTATTTCTGCCTTTAGTTGTGCATTTATACTGAAAAAAATATACACTATATGGCCAAAGGTATGTGGACAACTGACCATCACACCCATATGCTGGCCAGCCTCAAACTGTTGCCAAAGTTTGAAGCATACAATTGTATAGAATGTGTCTGTATACTGCAGTATTACAATTTCCCTTCACTGGAATTAAGGGGCCCAAACATGTCTAATCATGACAGCGTCCCTGTGCACAAAGCTAGGTCTATAAAGACATGGTTTGCCAGGCAGAACCAGAACTTACAATGCAGTGTAAATGGCCATGGTTTTGTAATGGGCAAATATGGGTGTGATGGTCAGGTGTCCACACACGTTTGACCATATAGTGGGTATTATAGTGGGTATATTAAGGTAAGTTTACATGTATGTGATGCACCACAGTGAGGGCAATTTCCTACCTTTTCACTTTTGGGGGACTTTAAAATGTTAGAATTTTACATGTGGTTGAAATACATGCATATTAAAAAGTGAAACATTTCAGTTCAGGAAAGCATTTAATTTTCAGAACTACATATATATATATATATATATATATATATATATATATATATATATATATATATATATATATATATATATATACACACACACACACACACACACACTCACAGAACCAATATGTGATCCTGAAGGTATTGCAAGCTACTGATAGTTTACTGTAACACACTGTGATTGAGTGGGCAGTGGGAGAAGCCTTAATCACGGCCCAGCAGGTGCCGGTCCAGACATAGCTGGAGTATGACAGCCTGAAGAATGCCATCTTGTAGAGGGGTCATCCAGCCTGCCTCCTGTTTCCTCATTACTCCCCAACCAACCAGGGCATTCACAGTGGTGCCTAAACTCAGAATTGAGAATGGATACACCACCACAGAGTCGTCCTCCTCCTATCACCGAGTTGATTAAGACGCTCACCAGGCACACTCCTCAAGCTGAATATCAGCAACACTTAAGAGCAATAGGTTAAGGCTATGAAGTGCGCTCAATGTTGTTGCAATCCTCCAACATTCCAGCTGCTCCCCATATTCACACTCAAAAAGATGTCTCCTCAGGACAAGTTGGAAGCCTTCTTGGAGCTTGTGGAGCAGTGGCTGCATGCAGTGGTCCAAGAGGTGGTGGGCAGTCTGGATATTGCCCCTGTTGTCAAGAGAAGCCAAATAAGCAGCGTAGCAGCTACCCATCCAGACACCCACCCCCTGCTTCCTCAGTCTTCACCCAAAGTTCTCCCCTTCACTGAGTGATCGAGTCCCTTTCCAAGCATCACCAAGCACAACCTGTGAGTGTAACATCAACAACATTTTGAGCTACTGGCAAAGAAGCAGGCTGAGGACCAGCAGATGCTCTGGAAATTGCTGCAGCCCTCCAACACTCCAGCTGCACCCTACATCACACTCACAAAGATGTCTCCACATGATGAGCCTTTGTGGAGGTCTTTGAATATGCGTTGGTTAGATATGGTGGCCGCAGAGTAAGTGGACAGTCTGGCTGCAGCCCTTGATGCCAGGGGAAGTGGGGGAGGTCTTACTCATGACCCTGTAGGTGCTGGTACAGACACAGTTGGAGTATGGCAGTTTGAAGAAAGCCATCTTGCAGTGGGCCATCCAAACACTTGCCTCCTTCATCCTCATCTACCCAACCAGCCAGGGTGTTCACAGTGGTGCCAAAAACCTGGGATTGAGCATGTATATATTGCCATGTAGACCGCAACCTTTGCTGGTGTGATCAAGTCGCTTGCACAACATCAAGCCCTCCTCAACCTGTGAGCAGAAAATCAATAACACTTTAAGGCCTTGATGAAAGAACATGCCAAGGACCAAGAGGTGGTCCTGAAGTTGTTGCTATCATCCAGCACTCCAGCTGCATCCCAAATCATGCTCACAAAGTCATCACAGGACAAGCTGCAAGCCTTTATGGAGCTCATGGAGTGGTGACTGCATGTGGGTGGCCCAAGAGTGAGTTAGCAGTCTGGCTGCTGCCTCTGCTGTAGGGAAGCCCAACTCACAGCCCTGGAATACAACAGCTTGAAGAAATCTCTCCCGCAAGCCCTGCCCAGTCAACTGGAATGGCCAGAGTAGCTCATGTAAAATTAAAAATAAAAATATTTTCTAGTGCATAAATGCTTACATTTTCTTTTATTAAAAGGCAAAATGGCATTTAATTTGCAGGCTATTACATCTGTAGGTTAGTGGGGCTTGGGAATTGATGTTACATCACGCTTCAGTGTGGGACCGATCCACCATACAGTCAGCCGTAGCTCATTTTTTACATCCAGTGTTTACATCCTGCATCGTGACTTCTTTCCCAGCCACTGACTGCATCTTTCGTCACATAATCTTCCCTACAAAATTAAACCTTCGTAAATAGGTATGCTAGCAGTGCTATTTTATATAATCTGTGGGCTGTTAATATTGGCACACTGAAGTGCCTTTTCTATAATTATTATTCTCTTTACCCAGGGGTTGGCCCTGTGTATCAGCTCTCCAACAACGTGTCTAATTACATGTAATTAAGCCTGAGCTTTTTTGGCGAGCAATCTCTTATTCCCTTTATTGTATTACAAATGGGACTTTTACATCTTAACAAGCACAGCTCATCACTTGTAAATCAGGTTAGAGAATGCCTTTCCAATTCATAGTCCTCTTGGTAAATATCTCTACAATGACATTAAGCCTCATCAGTGTTTGTTTAAGGCCACCTGATTAGTGAAAGGAAAGAGTTGTGTTTTGGGGAGTTTACTTGGTGTAATATATTATCTTTGAAATGAGATTTTTCTGTCGTTTTGTGTATTTTTCCCTTGATACCTGCAGGTTAGAGATTTGAGTCAAGCCAATTATTTGAAGGGGAAGCTGTTTGATAACTGAAAAAAGGTCAAAAATAAGGTCGGCACACACATTTGTTAAACCTTGCAACAAAAATATAAAGCGAGGGGAGGCAAAGAACATCCTGCTACCTGATAGAAATCAGTTATTAAAGATCATTCAAAAAAGCTGTAAATAAAAATGAGATGAATAAAAGAATAACACTCACTCTCTCTGTCTACATTTGCATTTTGTTTCCAACAGTGCATTTGTGTTTTTGTGTTTTGAGTTATTTGAAATTGCATCCATTAAGTAAGGAATAAATACTTGTGGGCTGTTGTTAATCAGTGAGATTGGTGTGATGACTGCTATCACCCCAAAGTGGATTCTTTTCCTACAACAGTGTATTATTTCTCTTGTACCACAGCAATTTCTCAATGCTAATTATTTTTATTATTTAAATAATATACATTTTATCCATTTACAGTTACATTTAATGTGTAACATTGACAAAACAAGTTAGTTCCTCTTAGCACTTACATTATAAATGGCATCTAAATATTCTTGAAGTTAATAAAGCAAAATAATGCAGCTTGTACCATTACAGAGAAACTAGAAATCACGAGTGTCTCTGTGCCTGAAAACTTTTATGTTTAGGAAAACTTAAAACAGCTATACCTTACTGTTACAAAGTGCTCGCACTGGAGAATCCTCCCCCCCCAAAAAAAAAAAAAAAAAACTTCAGCATAAATGATGCATCAACACAGGCACATTAATATTAACCTCAGATATGAATTACAGCTGGCACTACTTTTAGAGCTGCTGTTATAGGAAATGAATCAACACCTTCTTACCAATCAGAATTCAACAGTGCTATAGTATGAAATACACTACATGGTGAAAAGTTTGTGGACACCTGACCATCACACTCGTATGTATTTGGTGAACATTCCACTCCAGATTTATTCCCCCTTTGCTGTTATAATAAGCTCCACTCTTCTGGGAAGGCTTTCCACTCGAATTTTGGAGTGTAGCTGTGGCGATCTTTGTTCATTCAGCCACAACAGCATTAGTGACATCAGGCACTGATGTTGGTGAGGAGGTCTGGGGTGCAGTCAGCATTCCAATTCATGCCAAAGATATTCAGTGGGGTTGAGGTCAGGGCTCTGTGCAGGACATTCAAGTTCTTCCTCTCCAACCTTAGCAAACCAAGTCTTCATGGAGCTCACTTTGTGCACAAGGGCATTGTCATGCTGGAACATGTTTGGGCCTCTTAGCTCCAGTGAAGGGAAACTGTAATGCTACAACAAACAAAGACATTTTACATGATTGTGTGCTTCCAACTTTGAAGCAACAGTTTGAGGGAGAACCATGTATAGGTGTGATGATCAGGCCATATAGTACCAACATAGATCAGCAAAATGTTTTCTGAATGTTTAGGTTCTAGGAAACTTTGGCTCTCCAAGTGCTCAGCTTGTGCCTTGATTACTCTATGCTGTTAATTCATTGTCCCTGTCACTCATGAGCACATCAGCCAGGAGTGTGACCTGCATGACCTGGAGGGTAGGATCAATGGTAAATGGATTTCTCCCCTCACGTAGTTAGAAGAGAACGAAACAGACTGCTGACTCAAAGGTCCAAAAGCTGAGTTTAATTGCATAACGATGTTGATGAAATGACCTAAAAAGTGTTATTTTCTGTCTGTTTTGAAGGTTTTATTGTTTTTTTCAAGGAGAAATTCCTAGAATATTAATTTTCTTGAACTGAATAGGGTTTTGCTCAATCTTTTGCCTCAGTTCACACAATGAAAGCAAAATCAGTTAAGAGAATAAAAGAGACTCTTTATTTATTAAAAAAAAAAAAAAAAAAAAAAAAAAAAAAAGGGTCAGTGCCTTTAAGCAGACGAGGGCATATCGAACATGGAGGGCTGTTTGATTAGCGAGTTCTCTGGAGAAAGGCTGTGGCTTAACTGATGACAGAGCTCAATATGGCACTTTAGACCTCTCACTCCAGACCTCTCAAAGCTTTTTGTTTTGGCCACCATGGAGCATCCATGATGCAACACTGCAATATTTTACTGGAACATTGTAAAGCTGTTATTTATGAGCAGTCTTTACATATGTTTGATAAAATAAGGGTTACTGTTTATGGTGGAATTTCTGTTGGTTTAAAAGAGACCAAATACAGTCAACTCCAGAATTTAGTAAATCTTTTTAGTACTGTTTAGTATTTCATTCCCTACAAAACACTAGATTATAATATATACATTAAAATATTATATTTTATTTTATAATTATTGTATAATTATTTTATTGCATTTATAAAATTCTATTTTACAATAATTTACAATATAAATAATTACGATAATTTTATTTAGTATAATACAATATTACAAAAGACCCTTTCTTTAATTGTTTGAATTCATTTGAAATATTGTTTGGGGTGCACCTATTTTTTTTTTTTTTAAAGAAAGGTTTCTGTAAGGAAACATTTATTTAGCATTAACGGAAGGACTCTCCAGTGTCAGCGTTTGTAACAGTCAGAGTTAAAGCTTTACATACACAGATCAGCCATAACATTATAACCACCTGCCTTATATTGTGCAGGTCCCCCTTTGCCACCAAAACAGCTCTGACCCATCGAGGCATGGACTCCACAAGACCTCTGAAGGTGTGCTGTGGTATCTGGCACCAAGACATTAGCAGCAGATCCTTTAAGTCCTGTAAGTTGTCAGGTGGAGTCTCCATGGATCGGGCTTGTTTGTCCAGCACATCCCACAGAGGCCTGAGATCTGGGGAATTTGTTGGCCAAGTCAACACCTTGTTCCCTTTGTCATGTTCCTCAAACCATTCCTGAACAATTTTTGCAGTGTGGCAGGGCGCATTATCCTGCTGAAAGAGGCCACTGCCATTAGCGAATACCGTTGCCATGAGAGAGTGTACTTGATCTGCAACGATGATTAGGTAGGTGGTATGTGTCTGAGTAACATCCACATGAATGCCAGGACCCAAGGTTTCCCAGCAGAACATTGCCCAGAGCATCACACTGCCTCCGCCAGCTTGCCTTCTTCCCATAGTGCATCCTGGTGCCATCTCTTCCTCAGGTAAGCAATGCACAAGCACCCACCACAGGATCTAAAAGAAAATGTGATTCATCAGACCAGGCCATCTTCTTCCATTGCTCCATGGTCCAGTTCTGATGCTCCAGTGCCCATTGTAGGCTCTTTCGGCAGTGGACAGGGGTTAGCATGCAGCAATGCAATGCGTGTTCTGACACCTTTCTATCATAGCCAGCATTACCTTTTTCAGCAATTTGTGCTACAGTAGCTCTTCTGTGGGATCGGACCAGACGGGCTAGCTAATCAATGAGCCTTGGGCACCCATGACTGTGTCACCGGTTGTCCTTCCTTGGGCCACTTTTAGTAGGTACTAACAACTACATACCAGGAACACACCACAAGACTAGCCATTTTGGAGAAGCTCTGACCGAGTCATCTAGCCATCACAATTTGACCCTAGTCATCGTTAAGCTTGCCCATTCTTCCTGCTTGCAACACATCACTACAAGAACTGACTGTTCACTTGCTGCTTAATATATCCCACCCCTTGACAGGTGCCATTGTAACGATCAATGTTATTCAATGTTGTGACTGATAGGTTTATGCTTTTCCAAAATGGGAAAATCTTCTGAACAGAGGAGCTTTGCAGTTCTCAGTAACATTACAAGCTGTAATTCTTTTTGCTGTTTAAGAGAGAGAAAAATGCAAGGTTGGTGAGGGAACATCTGTTTATGGCTGCTGTAACGGAATTGATAACAGGAACCTCTTAGATTGTGGACGTTCCACAATGATAAATGTAACTGTAAATGGATAAAAACTATGTATGGTTTTTTAATAAATATACAATTATTAGCATTGGCAAAGGTCTCTGTAAAAAAAAAAAAAGAAGGAAGATGAAAAAAACACTTTTGGATGTGCTTTATACAGACAAAATATGATTATTTTCCTATAACAGCACACCCCAAAGTGAATTGTTCCTTACTTAATGGATGCAGAGTTCCAGAAAATGTGTTTGTGTTCTAAAGCAAAGTCAATTTTCCTTGTTTCTACTCTACTATTACGCCACTTTGACCTTGCCTGCATGTGACTTTTGTCTATCATTATGCATGTCTCAGAGTGTGCCAAGGAAAAGAGAACAGTAGATGAAAAAAAAAAAAAAAAGAAATAGGCTTGGCCATTAACATGCACTCAGCAGTGCTTTAGATTTAGATGTGTGTGTTTCATGAGAGGAAAATAAATGGTAAGATGGGAATGTGTAGCGTTTGTCAGATTGAGCCTCCAACCGGTGTGATTGCAGATTCTCACAACAGAACAGCAGCTACTGATTGTGGGTCCTTGTGAAAAAGAGCCAACTATATTTTTCCTGTTGGTGTAGAACCTGGTTGGAGTGTTGTTGGATTTGATGCTTGTTATTTACTTCAGAATTGCAGGAAGCCTACATTGCACAAAGATGCATGGGTGAGATGCCGTTGCTGAACTGCTTTTTTTCTCGTATGCTAGACTTCTCATTTAGTTAGAGTAATGGGCAGAACACTGGCGCAAAAAGTGGCTGAATTCATGGTATGGCATAAAAGGACGTTTTATCTTCTCTGTGGAGGTCCTGCGGGGATGGTATGAGTGCGTAACAAGTAATATATGAAGCGAAGGTCGCCCTTCATAGGCTTAAACATTATCATGAAATAAGCCAGGATGAAGGTCGGAGAAATAATAGTGCAAGGAAATAGTGCTGAGTTTCTCTTTCGAAAGGTAAGCAGAAACAGGTGAGAATGGAGTTTTGCTTTCCCTCCCTCTCCTTTAAATGCTGTTTTAAAGGAAAAATCTGATGTTGGGATGCAGATAAATCAAAGTTTGAGTCACAAAAATAACTTTAAAAAGAGTGCACACTTCAGGAGTTGTCATTTAATAATAATAAAACCTCCGGAAAGCCTCCACAGTGACTGGACTGAGAGATAAATATTGCAGAAGATGGTAAGTAGCCTGTTTAACATGGCTCCAAGGAAGACTCTCTGCACGGCAAACTGCAGTGAAATTTTAATCCATTTTAATGGCGATTAAATGAAAGATTTAGGAACTGTGGGAGCCTGTTAGAAGCAAGTCCTACATAGAGGCTTGGACAAGTGATGGTCCTGTCAATTAGATAAATGCAAATGGAGTCGAACAGGCCATCCCTCATGTGGAAGCTGCAACATTTCACACTTCAATAGCCTCTGTCAATCACTGAGAAACTGGGGTATAATCCTCCCACAACCACAGCGGTCAATAGTACACCACAAATCACACCACACCTAACCAGACAACCTCTTTTTCATCATAAATATCTTCCCACGAGTCTAACATGTTGAGTTGGAAATATTCTAATTATTCTATTCTAATACTCTGAATTTTTAATGAAACCCAAGCTGCAGAGATGGTGACATATCACATCCATTACACCAGCATATCAGTTAGTACAGGTGTGATTTTTCTACTCTCACATGCATGAGAGTAAAAACCACCCGCTTCCACCCAGATGGGAATAAAAACCACCCATATGAGAGTGAAAACCTCCCACTTTCAACCAGATGGGAATAAAAACCACGCATATGAGAGTGAAAACCTCCCACTTTCACCCAGATGAGAATAAAAACCACGCATATGAGAGTGAAAACCTCCCACTTTCAACCAGATGGGAATAAAAACCACACATATGAGAGTGAAAACCTCCCACTTTCAACCAGATGGGAATAAAAACCACGCATATGAGAGTGAAAACCTCCCACTTTCAACCAGATGGGAATAAAAACCACGCATATGAGAGTGAAAACCTCCCACTTTCAACCAGATGGGAATAAAAACCACGCATATGAGAGTGAAAACCTCCCACTTTCACCCAGATGAGAATAAAAACCACGCATATGAGAGTGAAAACCTCCCACTTTCAACCAGATGGGAATAAAAACCACCCATATGAGAGTGAAAACCTCCCACTTTCAACCAGATGAGAATAAAAACCACCCATATGAGAGTAAAAACAACCCACTCCCACCCATATGAGAGTAAAAACAACCCACTCTCACCCACATGAGAGTAAAAACCACCTACTCCTACCCACATGAGAGTAAAAAACCCACATGAGGGTAAAAAAACACACCTTCTAACCCAGATGGTAGTAAAAAAACACCCAAATGAGAGTAAAACCACACACGCCCACCCACATGAGAGTAAAAACCACTTGCATGAGGGTAAAAACCACCCACTTCCACCTGCATGGGGAAAAAACTGCCCCCATGAGAGTAAATACACCCTTCTGAGAGTCAAGACCACCTGCTCCCACCTACTTGAGAGTAAAAACCATCTGCAAGAGGAAAAAAAAAAAACCTGCATGAGAGTAGAAACTACCCACATAAGAGTAAAAACCAGCCGAATGAGAGGAAACGCTGCCCACTTCCTTAAGGTTTTTATCTGTTTAAAGTTCTTATCTGTTTTAAAAAAAATCCCATCCACAAGTGCAGTGTTTTTTGAATGTAGCTCTGTCCACTCAAAAACTATTTAAAAGGATTCACGAGTACGCCGTAGTAGATGGCGAGTATTTCATAACCTGTTAGGCCTATATCAAATGCCATAAGAATAACATGAAGAGCTGTAGAGAAGGCAAACTGCACCAATAAAACAGAAGGATTCATATGTGCAGACTGACGGTGAGGTGGAGCTACTGGAAATTAAACCAGATTTACACTTAGAATATAATAAAATTGAATAAAATAGAGTTTTATCAGAATATATAATCAATTATAATTTATTTCTTTTCTTTTTTTTTTCCTTTGGTCATGGCACCACAAACTAAACTTATAGTTTGCATTTATAAAGTACTATACTGTCTATCAAGAATGCAGAAAGCAGAAGAAGTGACAGTAAGTAGTCATGAAGGAAAGGGTTACTCACTTTTTAGCTGTCTTTTTAGAGAGTAAAAAATAAAGGTGTGAGGCTGGAACAAACAGCGATGATTAGTGATTGGTTGGTGGGAAACAGTAATGATCACTGATTGGTCGTTGGGAAACAGTGGTGATCAGTGATTGGTCATTGGGAAACAGTGGTGATCACTGATTGGTCATTGGGAAACAGTGGTGATCAGTGATTGGTCGTTGGGAAACAGTGGTGATCAGTGATTGGTCATTGGGAAACAGTGGTGATCAGTGATTGGTCATTGGGAAACAGTGGTGATCAGTGATTGGTCTCAAGTGCAACATTTAGGCAAACACATTAAATAAGAAATTACAAATCAGCAGCCATGATAAATGTAGTCTTAGCACATTTGAAACACACACACAACTACAGTTGTGATGCACATCTTCAAAAACCTACATTTTCCAGCCATACACTACAAATGCAGTAGATAGACATTAGGCTTAAAAACTGCTGACCCACTGAGGTAGGATTGGTTGTACAGCATAAAAGGCCATGTACATTATATTCATTTAAGACAATTAAATACATATGAAAATTTGAGACAAATGATTGTAACATTATGAAAAAGATAAAAGCTACAATCACTGGCTGTATGCTCTATGCTTTGCCCCTGCTTTTATTCTGGTAATAATGTGAATTCTGCTTCATAGATGTGTGTTTATTTCCCATGCCTGCTGTGGTATTAATGCTACTTAGTTTTGTGTAGTATCATTCTGTGATATTTGTTGTGCATGTTATTTGGTTGTTTGAGATTGTTATTAGAGTAGATTAGTGTGTTATTGGGTATTGGGTGCCTCCTGGTGCATTAAGGCAAACACACCAATCAGACCAGTTTATGCACGCCATCCCGAGAGGCTCCAGAACCATTAAATTCATGGTAAGACTTAGTGTCCAAATCCAGGCTTGCTTTGCAGAGACATGTCTGCGGAAATTTGAAGCACTGCAGGAAATGGACGATTAAAATGTTCATCTTATCCCAACCACCAGAAAACAAGGAAATGGAAAATAACTACAAATTCAGACCTGCCAATCCTGAAGAGAAATAATGAGGAGTCCTGGGAAGGAGAAGGAAAAAAGCAGTAAACAATAAAAAAAAAGAAAAAAAGGGAAAAATGCAGTAAACAGTAAAAAGCGCATTTTTGATGTCGTGCTTTTACAAACTGCTTTTCTAATGTCCCTTGCAGAAACTGTGAAATAGCTGACATTTTTCAGTGTAGATGTTTTTTTTTTTTTTTTCTCCCTACTCGTTCAGCCTTTTTTTTCTCTTTTGGCCGAAAACTGAAAGTTGGTATGTTCCTAATGAATATAGTTAACTGATGTTAAGTACGCTCACTCACACGGCATGGTTGTTAGCACCAGATAGGCTGGTTTGAGTATTTCATAAACTTGATTTCCTGGGATTTTCACACACAACTGCGTCTAGAGTTTACACAGAATAGTGCGAAAAACAAAAGCACCCAGTGTCTGACAGTTTAGAGGAACCGTGGTGAACAAAAAAGCATCTCCAAACACAAAACCTGTTGAATGTGGTCATTGCGTTTCACTCCTGTCAGCCCAGAACAGGGCTCTGAAGCTATAGTGGGTACAACTGGACAGCTGAAGATTAGAAAAATATTGTCCAGTGAGCAATGCTTTTCCACCCACAGAACATACTGTATATAGTACAAGTCTTATGTAAAGACATGCTGTAAAGCAAAGATGCAATGCAGGATGTGTCCTGTATCACCACAGCAAGCGATCAAAAATAATAAATGCTATGTTTAATGTGCAGATGATGGCACCTTTGCAAATTTTTGCAATATCCTTGCCAATAACATTTCATTCCAACAGAAATCAGGCGTTGTAAGAAGAAAAAAGATAATCTGTTTTTCATTTCCTCTGTCAGCACTTGAAGTCAAATTCACTACTTGGAACATCCTAAATACACATTTATTAGAATCAGGGACACATGAATGCTGAGTAAGACTGATGGACAATACAGTAACTGACAGCTGGGATATTATTGTGCAACTCTGACCCATTTAATTGTTAGCTTCTAGTTCTTTTGTTCTCATTCGGTAGCTGATAGCCAACCAAGTGCAACCCCCCACCCATTTTCTCTTTCTTTTTTTTTTTCTTTTTTTTTTTTTTTTTATCAGCACCACTGCTGAAGCCAGCGGAAATGAAAAGGTACGCAAATACAAAAGGGGGCTTTTATGAGGAGATAGATAAAAACACAAAAGGACCATCAGGCACATCCATGCAACGTGGCCTGGTTTAGCCTCGACCAAGCTTGCAAATCACACCTGAGACGGGGGGGAAAAGAGACACTCCTGAGACATTATGTGAGCAAAGCTGTGCCGGGCGATAGGCAAATATCTCCCGCAGTGGGGTTAATTGGCAGGAATATCTAGAAAGGTTTTTTTTTTTTTTTTTTTTTAAGGAGAAATGTCTTTCGCTATGAAAAAGTGAATTCTCACATAGCTGCTGTTGGAGTCTATTTGTCAGGCGAAACGCTGGCGAGGCAATACGGCTCCTCTGGATTTGTTGTCTCCAGTGACGGGTGGGTGGACGAGTGCTCTGTGACAAACTGCGATTCAGAAGCAGTGTACAATCATGAGCTTATGTTCAGCAAAGAAAACGGTCGCTCCTCACCTCATTGCTCCCAGATGCACACATTCCTGACTGAGTCAGCTCGCCTGTCTCTGCTCTCTCCGATTCACACTCTGCGTCTGTCCCTGGGGAGATATATTTTTTATGACATTTAGCTGGTGAAAAGCGCATAACTTATGCAAATTGAAAATAAAAGAAACGATCGAAACATCGCTAAAGTTGTTCAGAGCTTCCATCCCACCTACCTTCCACTTCACAGAGATATATGTAGCTTTTGAATGAGCTGTCGGAAATTTTGATGGGAGTCAAATCACAATAAAAGAACCATATAAATGGAGACAAAAGTTTAATGGAGCTTGCTGATCACTTGTAAGGGTGTGCTAGTAATAAAACCCAAACGTATGATAGCATCTGGTTGCCATTAGCTTGTAATAAAAAAAAAGAATAAAAAGTTCCAGCGTAACAAATCTGTGATCCTGTATACTGTAGTTATTCCTATTTCCCAGTGAGCCATACTGTAATTCTGTACCAACATGTGGGTGGAGTTTCCATGATTTTAGTGCCATTTCTGTCCCACTGATATTACTTTTACAACTATATGAACACTATATGGCCAAAAGTATGTGGATACCTGAGCATCACACCCATATGTGGTTCTTCCCCCAAACTGTTGCCACAAAGTTGGAAGCACACAATTATATAAAATGTCTTTGTTTGCTGTAGAATTACAGTTTCCCTTCACTGGAACTAAGAGGCTCAAACCTGTTCCAGCATTACAATGACCACGCCTTAACAAGGTTGGAGTGGAAGACCTCGAGTGGCCTACAGAGATCCCTGATCTCAACCCCACTGAACACCTTTGGGATGAACTGGAACACCAACTGCACCCCGTTCCTGACCTCACTCATGCTCATGGCTGAATGAGCACAAATCCCCACAGCCACACTCCAAAATCTAGTGGAAAGCCTTCTCAGAAGAGTGGAGGTTGATGTTCAAAAAGCACAAGTGTGATCATCAGGTGTCCACAAACTTTTGGCTGTGTAACATACAGTATATGTAAAATAAAGTCAAATTTGAACACTTTAATAAAACCCTTACAGCACTTAGAAAACATCATTCTGTCTGTCCTAGTCCACTATAACTACACTTTACCTTGAAATATAATCATTAAAATGCTTCAAGAATCATTATTTTTGCATTAATGTGTGAATATTGTGCTTGAGACATCCTTTTTTCCATTTATTTATAATAAATGTACAGTTATGTAACAAAGAAAAACTGTTGCGCATTCCAGATTTATCAGTAAAATGACAAGCTGTGTTTTTTCAAGACAAAAAAAGATTAATTATTAATAACATTTGTAATCATTACCATATTGCTGTGGAATAAGAGGAATAAAACACTTTAGGATGTACTATTATTAGAAAATAATCAACTTTGGAACGGTAACAGTAACTCTGCTTCATGTCAAGCCGCATCACATCACCCCATAGTTGATTATAATTCTGTAGCAGCACACCCCACATGTTATTCCTGGCTCAATTCCATCCATGGCCGAGATTTACTTACCAAGTTGCAGAGAATGTATTGGGTTCCAGTCAAACCAGCAAGTCATGCCAAATTAGTAGGTGTAACAAATCCAGAGAGGTGGATGAACTTTATTATATAAACATCTAAAAAAACAACCAAAAGGCATGAAAAGAACCAAGACCTAGCAAAACCAATCAAAATCAAGACAAGGCTACACCAGAAAAAACAAAACAGTGATACAAAGCTCCCAAGAAAACAAATGCCAAGAAACTAAGGTAAGAAAACATAAAACTTAGGGAAAGTAATCAGGGGAAATACAACTCAGGTGAGCACAAATACAGGAAATAAGCTAGACAACAAAAAGTAGTTCAAAAACATAAATGAGGTTGCCCTCTGGTGGTCTGGGGGAGATGGTAGATGTGACAGTAGGTTAGCCAATTCAATTAGCTAAGTCTATTAGTAGGTTAAAACACTCAGTCTAATCAAAGAATAATACAAATTAGAAATGAAGAATAAGTGTAGCTGCAGTTTAAATGGTTAATAATAACTGATTTCTTACCATCCCTCCATGATTTATTAGGATTGCAATGTAAACATAAGAGACACACAGCTTCCAGTTTGAACTGCTGTATGGTGGAGAATCTTGACAAGGTCTCATCCAGAGTTCTCCTCATTTTACGTGAGCTTCCTGATGTCTCAACTTCCCACTGATAGCTTTTTTTAAATCTCATAGCTGTTTATTCTGCTCTTACAGTGTCCAAATGTCTGGGTCCCTGGAGGACTAGCGGTTAGGCCACAGCGCTCTCACCACTGTGGACCGGGGTTGATTCCTGGCCAGGGAACCGACCCCAGCCACTGGGGGTTGTGTGCAACGAGTGCGCTCTCAGTACTGGTCCCAAGTTGTGTCAGGAAGAGCATCCGGTGTAAAATCAAATACGCGGACCAGTGACCCGCTGTGGCGACCCCTAACAGGAGCAACTGTTAAATAGACAAAAAAGTTGTCTATTGTCACTCGATTTATGCAATAAGATTATATTAGAGTGTACAAAGATTATATTCTTATTAATTAAAGAATAAAACATTGTACTTTTTACCAGTTTGTATGATGTGAAGTGAGAGTTATTCTTACCACCCTGCAGTTTATTAGTGTCTAATAAAATCACATCCTAAAGTAATTTATTCTTCTTCTACCATAGGAATTTGCCGACATTTATAATTTTTATCCATTTGTACTTACATTTAATGTAGTGGAATGTCTGTTAAACAAGTTAGTTTGTGTTGTCACATGCTATATAAGCAACATTGCATGATCAAGAGTGTGGTTATACTGAATATCGGCACAGCTGTGATTTGGCCGTAGGCATGAACCAGCAGGGTGAGTGTGTTAGTAAATCAGAGCCGTGCCAGTATTCAGTACAACCGCACTCTTGCTCATATGATATTGCTTAAATAACAAATAATAAAATAAAATAATAAAAAATAATACAGTTTAAAAAATCAATAATGTGATTTTATTAGAAAATAATGATTAAAATGGCATCCTTTCTTCCTTTCATCTTCATCTGATGGGCTCTCATATTTTAAGTCAGAAGTTTGTTTGCCATGTCCCCTGGTGATGTCTCTAAAAATATTGTAGTAATGGTTTCGAACTAGGAAGTGAAATTTTACGTAGCGAACACAGACAAACCGAGTGATACACACAGTGAAATGTCCCAGTGCGGTAATAGGAAATATAGGCACTCTTGGAACACATCAGATTAGTGGACCAGAACTAACTGTTGTATAAAACAGCTATACGTCAATGCTTTTTTTTTTATTTCTCTGTATTGAAGACTTTTTTCTGTAGCTGAAAAGAATGTTGCAGATTTACTGGAGGCTCCTTCCATAAATACTAAAAAACATCTCACAGAAAACTTCACCATATCAACAACTGGAAACTTTATAAATCGGTTTATGTGGCTCGTCACACACAAGTCCCTGTGACACGTTAGGTAATGTATATTGCTGTTTTAAAAATTAATCAACAACTAATCAGAATTGGGTTAAAAAGCACTGTGCTGTAATCTAACCTCCAGATTTTTTTAAAAGTTAATTTTGTCTTGTTTATTCATTCAATCATTGTAAATAAAAACAACAGACAAAAAAAATTTTTTACATGAGGTATAGGATTGAATGAAATATTTACACGTTTGAAAAATAATACATTTCAGCTTTAATATGTTTTTAAGTAAAATTTAACATAAACAATTTCATTAACCCAAACTCATTTTTTCTAGTGTACCTCATTATTTCTCCTACATCCTGGACAGTTGTTTGTGGGACATTAGACACGGATATCTACTGTCCTGCTACACATACGATTGAGTTGTTCACACTGTAGATAACATTTCTTTTTTTTTTCTTTTTTTCTGAAATGCTGACCTTTTCAGTGCTCGTTCTGGGTTTCCCCTTGTGAGCCATATCGTTTAATGCCTTCTACTTATCTTCGGCCTTTTACAGTGACTAGCACGTAATCGCAGAGATTTGCCTCTCTGAAGGGCAAGATAGGATGAGAAAATGCCAAACACCTAAAGCATCTAAATCTGACAGTTCAGCAGGAATGAGTCAGGGAGCAATCAACAATAACGTGGGAATTTTGGCCAGTTCTTGGGTCTGAGACCTGATGCTGCATTGGACATAAAATGCAAAGGAAGACACCAAATGCATGTGTGTTTATGAGTATAAAACCTAAGAGATATACAGGTTTCTAGAAACAAATTTGCTCAAATGTATTTATTTTAACAACAACAGATCCTGAAATCAAGAAATGCAGTTGTGCAAAAATATTAACATAACAGACACAAGTAGCCATAAACCGTAATTTACATCATCTTTAAGTAATTACTGCTTCTCTATAAGATATTAGTTATACATGAGAAATACAACTTCATACTAAATGCTGCTTTAATGAAAAATAAAATGTACCAGTACCAGGACTTCATGACACATCACTGTGCGTTATCAGTATTGCCTACAACATTACATTACAACAGCGTATAAATATGTCACATCTGGCTGCCCAAAATTGAAAGAGTGTAAATTTCCCATTGTTTTTTATTTATTTATTTATTTATTTTTTTAACCACTCTCACCTCTCCAGTGGACATGGAGCAGCTCAGTGCCGTTGAAGATATTGCACAGTTCTATTTGCATGGCTCAGTAGCATCTGTAATGAAAGTTACTGGGGAAGGAGCTTAGGGCGAAACCGCATGAGGAAATGCTGTTATAAAGCTACATCATAAATCCTAGCAAGAAAAGAAGAGAGAAAAGTAAAATGCTCTGCTTTCCCTTTTATTCCAAACTATACAGTATATTTATATTGGAAATTACGCCATAGTGATAGGTTAGTTTCAAATAAACAATTTTTGTATTATTGGCATCTTACATGACTTGTTACTAAAAGGCAGGACTATAAGGTGAGCCATAAAATGTATTCCATTACAATTCGCAGTCGTAATATCCATGGTTACACAGACCAGTTTTGGAACTATAGCTTTTTTTTGGAGCTATAAAATTTTACTGCTGTTGGACTCATATTCCATAATCACTGATATTATATGAAATGTACTATTATTCAATTTCTTTTCCTTTTCTGTAGTTGATGGGAAGCATGTGACTTTCTATTAAGTACTATTTTATTACTGTAGGTATAACAGTTTATGGACAGTTTAATAATGGACAATTAATAATAATGCTTTAATCAAATAGTCTATTGCTAATTACTGATATTTTTGTAATGTTAGCTATTTACAGATCTATAAGTGATGATGTCATGATAATGCCGTGATGATACTTGTTAAGTTGCATTTACTAATGAAGGAAATTACAAAATAATATAGGGATAAGTATAATTTTAGCATCATTTTAAAATTTAATTACCAGCTTATTGTATATGAATTATTTTGTAACAACTGAGAAACACGTAACCATAGTATTATGCTTAAAGTGCTGCCTTCGTAACTGTTTAATGTGTATGGGGAAAAGAACACTTTGGGGCATTCTATTATAGGACAGTAATTAACAACAAGGTGGGGTGATTAAGCGGGATTACTGTTACTTTTTACCCATTTATTGTTACTAATGTTGTAGAATGGTGGCCAAATAAGTTAGTTCTTGTTATACTTGTATTATAGCAGGTATCAACTGCCTTTTTTTTCTATCTGGATGTTACAAATAACACAAAAAAACCCACAGCTTGTCATGTTACTGAGAAATCATAAAGCACAAACTTCCCTGTACATGGCTGAAACCTTAGCCCTGCCACTGGAGACTCGAATTCATAAATGATAAATAAATGTTTTCATACAGAAATCTTCACCATATGAACGATTATACGCTTTCCTTTTTGTCTTTTTATTGTTGTTAACTTTACATTGTGGAGTGTCTTGGTAACGAAAAGTTACTATATCACTATAAATGATACCATATTAGAACTAGCACGTTAATTTAAACCTGTGATTTGAATTACAGCCAGCACTATAGTCAGAACTGGTGTTATAGAAAATCAATGAACACCTTCTGACCAATCAGATTTAAGATTTTATCCCACAATGCTGTGGTATAAGATTCTATATTACTACCATGAACAGATTAGAATATCAGTGATGTGTGTGGGGCAAATAAAATAAGCAGACATCACGCCTTCTGTCTAATTTGCTTCAGTTTAAATGTGCTTACATGTACAGTACACATTATTAATGTTCATTCCTATGTGGTAAACTTTAGCAGATTTTCATAAACCACCCAGCTGAAAGAGTCTATTGAACAGGATATTTTTTTAATTATAAGTGAACTTTCTTCTATAGTACTGTCTGTGTGACATATTTGAATTTGACTTCAGGGTCTTTATGCCTTTACTGCTGACCTGACAAGAAATGACACACACACAGAAAAGTTAGTTCACGTTCCAAGCAATGAGGGACTGAGAAATCTCTGAAAGACTCCATATAGACACGGAAACTCCTTTCAATTTGCCTGCTGCCCTTTTTGCTGATAGGATTTCATCAAATGCTGTGAAATAAAATAGACCCTTCAGTAGGGCTCCGGCATGGCAAATTCCAAAGAAAATGATCCACCAGGGATGACCTGACTGCAGGCCTTAAGGAAATATTGTGTATTTGAGCAGCACTGACCCACGGTGAAGCTGGAGTTGAATGCATTCACAGACACTAAAAGGATGCTCTGAGGTTCCCTGTAGAGAGGAGAAGCTGTCTAGATATCGAGTGTACACACAGTGTATCACTGAGTACTTAAGTCCCAGAGTAGCGGTATTGACCTGTGAAGACTTTATGCTTTTAATATTACAAGGCTTTCAAAGAAGCATCTTGGATCTTCAGGATACCAGACATTCCATCTCAAGAGGAGAAAGTACACAAGCAGTACATAGCGAAATATAGCACGTATCGTGGTCTCAAAATACTCTCACAGCCACTGCGATGATGTGTAGCTCAACTTGACCTCACATTTATTGGTGTAAACCAGTGTTATAGACTGTACAGTACATCTGTGTGGGTTTTTAAAATGTTGAAGTTTGTTTCATGATGTGCAGTTTTGTCTTTGAAAGTCAGCTCCTTATCTTTCTCTCAAACATTTTTTTTTTCACATATGCCATTATCCATTAATACTGTTTAAAAAAAGACCTGCGAGACATTTGGGGTATAAGGGACAGATAAATGAAAGGCACAGACTTAATGTGCTAACTCATATTTATATTGTATATTGCATGAAAAATTAGAAATGGAGAAGATTCCATTCGATTCCAGATTAGAAACTGTATTGGTTTTCGTTAGTGACGTGCAGAAAACGTACCACAATGAGCAACAATAGCATTGCTTTTTAATGAAAAACAAGCAGCAGGGGATTGCTTTTTTAAAGAATTAAACACTGACTTCATGTCAGAAGTAAATGTAAATCCGCATTGAATTGCATTTCACTTCCATCAGTGTGCTGCACACATGCTACTCTGAAATGCAATTACAGCCTGAAGCCTTACTCGTGTGCATGGCTGTAATCAGAGAAGGGCCTGAAAGTGTACCGTTTATGGCTTCTTATTGGCTAATTGTTTCTTCATTACTACTGCCTTGATTGTTGAACACAAAATCAAGCTTTTCAGAATTACTACAAACCTTATTGCAAGTGTGAATATCACTAAATATTTACAGCTGTCACTAATGAAAAGCAATACTGTTTGAGTATTTTATTTCAGTTTTTTTTTTTTTTTTTTTCACTGGTGTGATTGCAGTTCACTCTGGCATGGACTCTAAACCACAAAAAAAACAAAAACAAAACAAACCCAATAGATTTCCTCAACACAAAAGAAACTAAAACACATTGTTTCATGGAATGCCCGAGATTTTTACAGCTCACTCAATCTTTGCATCCTGAAGAAACCTGGGAATCACATTTTATACGGTGAGTGGCAGTTGCCAAACCATAAGGGAGCACTCAGTCAATTCTGCTGTACCCTCCGATGTACCTTCCCTAAGTCTTCTAAATCCCTTCCCTCCAGAGATGATGGCTGCAGACATGACCCTGTCCCTCCTGTGGCCGTCCTTCTCACAGGGTCGACCCCTGACCCACATGTCTGGATCGTCACTGAGTTCGTAGATAGAGCCATCCTCGAGGCTGTGTTCTAAAGACTCTAACGAAGAATCTGAGGACTCATCACATCGAGCGGTCAGTGGCCGTCCAGGTAAGCCCATGGTGGAGCGAACGCGGTATTGAAGAAGCACACTCCTCCGGATTCCCTTGCCTTCCCCGATTGAGGAGCTGCTACTCTGCTGCAGAGACTCCTGGGAGGAGGAGTCGGTTCGCTCCTCCCCTCCACAGGCCGAGTCGGGTGCTTCCACAACCGAATCTCGCTTCAGCAGATCTGGAGATAAAGTGCTGCTGATCGCCACGAGAAAGTCCACAGGACCACAATGGGCATTTAAAGAGGTCATCACTTTACCTGCAGCATATAATCATAAAGTTAGCAAAAGAAAATCTAGCTGTTTGATTTTCCAATTTTGGGGGGTTTCAATCATTGATGTTTGCAACAAGCTTACATAACCAAACCAGTGCTAGAAAAATGCACACATCTGAAATGCTTTATCCTGGTAAGGGTCATTGTGGAACTGAAGCTTATCCTGGGAAAACTAGGTGCAGGGCAAGAATACACCCTGAATGGGATGCCAGTCCATTGCTGTGCTGCACACACATTCACACACTCATTCACATGTAGAGGCAATTTAGCATAGCTAATCCAAATATCAGCATGTTTTCTGTGAAGTGGGAGGAAACTAAGGAACCAGGAGAAAACCCATGCAAAGCCAGGGAGAACAAGTGAAACTCCACATTGACAGTGGCACGAGGTCAGAATCAAACTGAAACTAGGCTAAAACCACACACGACCATACTAAATATGTCCCGACAGTACTCCAGCATAGAGTACTATAGCTATTGCTGTTTTTACCTAAAAATTTGTACAGTTGCTTGTGGTTTTAGACATAGACCAGTTGTTGTGGTAACCAGAAAGACTTGGCTGTGGCACCACCTGGGCTCATGATGTTCATAACAATTCAAATTTCATACAAATTGAGTTAATGTTCACTTTGCCTTAACCCTATCTTTCATGTAAATTCATAAGTTTTGGCTAAACATTTAGATAGCTAGCTAAAAATTCTTGACAAATACTCTATACTTCATGTTGGGCTATATTTTGGACTATATCAGATTGCTCTCTGTTTTTTCCTATGAATAGTCCTATGAATTTTTTTCACCGCCCCTAGATGCTTCGACTATTGCATCATGTCGTATGGGCTGTCTAATGCCCCGTCTGTCATCCAGGTGTTAATTAATGACATCTTGCGCAATGTGCTGGGAAGGTTCGTCACTGCAAATATTTTTTTTTTTCTGAATTTATTTTCAGGCATTTCTATTTCTATGGTAGTACTACACTCATTCTCAAAATTTACATAAAGACATTGGGATAGTAAAGAAAATTTCCCCAAAATATCTTCTCCACAAACAAGGGCCGCCTACATACCTGTTATTTTAGGGATGCCTTCCAGCTTGGGTACAGGCAGAGTGATGATGATGCCCTGGGCTGTGCCCACCCACAACAAGCCCTGGCAAATCAACAGACTGGTGACCCTCACATTCTTCTGACCTGAAGAAAAAAAAATTCAACACAGTTGATGAAAGAAAAACTGATGGCTTCATCTTGCGCAAGACAGCCTTGTGGATTCACACCACAGCAGGATGTTTTCTGTCTTTTCAGAAAGTTATTTTTTTTCTCGAGTAAAAAAATTGATTGAGAACAAAAAGGTGATTTTTTGTGTCTTTAAACTGACACTATAGCCAATACAACCAGCACTGGTACTTTATACAGGTAGGAAAAGTTTCTCTCAGCTCCATACTTTCAGTCAGTAGGCAGGTGGGTGGATAAATAGATCGATGTTCATATACTTTTAATAATTAACATTTATCCTTTAATGTTAGGCTTATACTGTAGTATATTTTTAAAGTCAACCAACGTATACTTGAAATAGTTCCAATTTAGCACAGTGTTGTTGAATTCTTGATTCTGACTAATCTTCTATAACAGCAGCTTTGATGATAGTTTCATCCCCATTGCACCTCAGGGGTTTGATGATGTAATCATTTTTTATAATAACTAATTACACAGGGACTTGTACTGTGGATGCTCTAAATAATCAAAGCCTAACAACAAACAGATCAAAAATGTTATTTAATAAATAAAAACATATCATTGGTATGGTGATGTTTTCTGTAGGAGACCATTTGTGTAACATTTATGGAAGGAGTCTCCAGTGTCAGTGCTTTGTATCAGTCAGCAGGTTTTGTACCACTGGAAAGTATTCAGGACAGAAGACCGTAGGTTTCAATTTCTTGATGATATGATACATGAAGCATGACAAGGGAACAGTTGTTTCTTAGACAATCAACAACATTAAATGCAACTATAAATATATAAAACATGTTGTTCTTTACTAAATATAAAAAAAATGTAATTGTTGCAAATTGGCATAAGAGGAATAAATCACTTTGGGACATGCTGTTATAGGAAAATAACTTTTGGGTGGTATCAGTAACTGCTTCACACGGGCCTAGATCACACCACCCAAATGTTGATCATTTTCCTAAAAAGCAGGTACCCGAGTGTTTCATTCTGACTTGCAGCACTTTAAGTTTTAAGTGTTATCTTACTAAAGGTAGCCATTCAATCCAGTGAATAGTGAAAAACCTTCAAATTAAAGCAAAAGAAGAAAATACAAATATACTTTAAAAAGTTCTTTCTAAGAATTTTCTAAGAATTCATGTGACTACTAGGAATCCTGTCTAACAAATGTCAGCTGCCCTGGTTGTACTATGTGCAACATGTACTATTTATACAATCTTTGTGTATTCAAGTGTAAGCACAGTGCTTTATTTTTCAATTACTAACAAAGGAATACTCTGGGTTTTAGAAGACCATAATATCAAGTAGAACTGCGTACTTGAAAAAGTCGTCCCTGCATAAGCAAGCTCTCAATCTGGAAACTTTACCCATTTCTGAAAATAATTTTAAAAAATCTTTATGATATCTTGTTAAAACCTTGATTTATTTTACTGAAAGAAAACAGCTACTAAAGCTCTTAGTGAAGGAGATACTCATATAGTGAAAAGCTATTTAAAGTCCCACTTGGGTAGAAACTTCGGTAACCACTGCAGATGTTGTGCTAATAATTAATTCATCAACCATCGTAGACTAAGGAGGACCTCATGGGACCTGAAGGCCATTGATCTGTAATAACCATGAGTCTTTTTCGTCTCCTGGCTCACATATTCAAAGAGAATTAAGATGTTCCCCAGCCTCAAAGTCTCAGGGGACAGAAGAAACAACAGAAGTTCATTTTAACTCTAGCATTGGTGGACTATGATCATTCCTTTACTCATGCCCTGCATATTTCAACACAAGTAAGAAGACAAGACATTCTGACCAAGAAACTAGCCTCGTCTCCTCCAAATGTCTTATTAAATCCAGCAGAAACTTTGATCCAGAAAGTTCTCGCATTTTTTTTTTGCCATCTTACAGCATTCTGAGATTTCTTTTGTTCTTTGTTTTTCCAGAATGCTGATGGGGAAAGGCAGAGGCAGAAGACCTGCTGATACTTATACTCTCTGGCTAGTTGCCAAAGTCTGATTTACTCCCTTGCCTTTTTTTCCCTTCACAGTCTATGTGATTATCATTGTCTGTGACAAGCCGAGAACCATGTTTCTGCTGCCTAAAATTGGACACAGCCAGCAAGCAAAAGTAAACAGCATTAGAATGTCTGAATGGAGAGTTGTGCCTTGGTGAGATGTGATGTTTTATACAGGGTGTATGAAGGCTGCATTTACACTGTCAACTTATTCTGATTTTTTTTGTCCAATATGGACCACATTGAAATAAGATTCTGAATCCAAAACATCTGAGATCTGGTCATTAGACTCACATCTTAAGGCCATATCAAAATGTTCTGTTAATTCTGAAGTGCTCATCATTGTTCTGCAATGCTATGCTAGGCAAAATCATCATTTAGTGCTCAAATGACACATGAATCACGGATGCTAGTCAGTGCAGTCCAGGTGAAATAAATTGGGGGCAACTAGGGATACACTGATACCGCTACTGGTATGAGGTATCAATCCAGTACTATGCTTACGTACTCATAGTCTTAAAAAAATGCTCTGACACCAACATCCGATACCAGCTGCAACTCTGTGACATAAGCCTGGTGCACATTGTTGCGCTAATGAACAGACAACATGAAGTGACAACAATCTGGACATTTTTCACGATTAATGATGGTAAAGCAAAGCAGACTGCAAACTGTGTTCTATGAAAAATATCAAGAGGACAAGCTACAGCATCTTCCTACAATACAAGTAACCTGATAAAACATCTTAAACATAAAACTTTACGTACTTTATACAGCTGTACAAGAATGTACAAGAATGCTTTTTCAACATGAAATAAAACCTGACTGCACCCATATTCAATCCAAGGCTACTCATTTTGGTAACCGTATCAGTATCGATATTGACAAGTACAAAAATATATATGTATATGGACATTTCTCATGCAAAGGTAGCGTAAAGATAGAGTGGATCCAAGCTCCAGCACCTTAAAGACAAAAGACAATATGCAAAGACACAAACAGCACAATGACTCCAGTGGAAAGAATATTATCACTCGGCCTCCAATTAAACCAGATCTCAAGCCGATCGAGCATCTGTGGGATGTGCTGGCCAATCAATCAGAACTTAAAGGATCTGCTGCTAACTTCTTGGTGTCAGATACCACAGCACACCTTCGGAGGTCTTTTGGAGTCCATGCTTCGATGGGTTAGAGCTGTTTTGGTGGCACAAGGGGGACCTATGCAATATTAGGCAGGAGGTCTTTTAATGTTGTGACTAATCGGTGTATATTGGTAATCCTGTGAGATAAACCCACTTCCTGTCCACCCGAAGTACCTGACAGCTCTTTGGAAGATTCGACAATAACAATGGTGTCCAGGGATGGACTGAAGATGGAGATGGATGACGGCAGGTTTTTAGCTTTGGTCTGGTCTAAGCTAACTTACATGTTTAGCTGGATTTAAATTGGAATTTCGAATGTATTAAATATAATGATAGTAACAACTTCCACACAGAAACTACCAAATCTGTTCTTTATTTTACGTTGCCCGGGCCGATTTCTAGTGAATATATTTTAGTTGCTGTAATGCTAGCAAACATTTGCATTGGGCTAACTGGCATTATCTACTTTTGCAAATCTTCACTGTAGCCTATAAACAACAATGTATGAGTAGGCTAGAATTTACCAAAGTCATATATGGAGCAACATATATCATAACCTCAGTATTATAAAGGTTTTATCTTGGTTGAAAATGAGTTAACCACATAAGTGGGAATCAGATATGGGTCAGGTCTTGCAAGTAGGTCTTTGCCAAAATGTCAGAATTGTGTATCAAGAAGCACAAAGTAAAAGCAGCCAAAGTGTCAGTGTGCCACACGTATGTTAGGACTACAAACTGTGCCTCTCTACAGCTCCACTTACATAATCAGTGTTCAAACAAGCTTCTACCACTGAAAGTGAAGTGTGTAAAACCACAATGGGTGGGCTGGTAAATATTTTATGTATCAGTAAACATAGAACACAGCAAGAAAGGCTGTTTGTGGCATCTGGGGGAAAAAAGAATTAAAGATGAATACAAGGCATAAAGAAAGGATGAATGAACAAAAAAAACAATTGGGCACAGTGCAAAGGAAAGAAGACACACACACACACATACACATAGATGCAAGGGGGCAAAACTGGCATATTACCAATGTGCCAGGGCTGCTGGAGTTAAGACAAGAAGGTTTCCATAGCAACCTTGGGAATGGAGAGCTTTGTCTCCAGTATTGTGCCTTCCTTCCTTCATGTCTTTTCCTTTTCATTAATTCCTGCCACTAACCCCATGACTCCATCGATGCATTCTGGAGTCTTAAGATAGCTACTTATTCATTGACCATCCTCAGAGAGTCATCCGGCAGAATGCAAACAGTCAAAAACACTGTCATGCAGAGGACTGAATCACTGTTCATAGGTTTTGTACAATAGAGCCAGGGGATAAAATTGTCTATTTCAGACCATAGTCTTCCTGATAACTCTTTTAATAAAGGTTTTGTGCGTGGACAAGACCTGAAGATTCTTATTTGTAGTGGTACTGAGATCCTGCTCTCAAACAGCTCTATTCAGTAGTTATAGCAGATGAATCTTTAAAGTTAAATGCAAATCAAGTTGACATCATTGACCTTCACTGACCTTCTGAGTATTTTACTGTTCTGGAGATCTATGGCTCAACCATCTGCTGGAGCCCAGTTAGAGAATGGATTTTTTTTTTTTTTCTTTTCTCAAAAACCAAAAAATACAACCATTAAATTTAGTCAGAGTAACTTCTATTCTAAACAGAAAACCATTTTGTTATCATTTGAAGGTCTTAAGTGCCTGGTTCTGCCCACTTAATTGCCCACTGAATGGCACTCTCTGTATTTAATATCTTTTTCCCTGGTTTCCGAGACTATAATAAGCCTCTCTGCTTGTATTTTTAACTGTTTTTCCCCTTTTTCTATGACAGTTTTATGGGAAAATCTTAATAATTTTTAAAACCAACTGGCTTTAGCTGTATAGCATGGATAACAACATTAAATCTAAACCTTTCCTAAATACAAGCAGGAATTATACTCACTGGATAACCCAAAGAAACATATTTTCTACTTGTTTTGTTTTATTATGTTCTTTGAATCATTAGTCACAAATGTGACTAGTAAGCACCTACACAGTCAAAAAGTGCATCACTTGATGAAATAAACCCGATTATATCTTTAAATCATATAGCAACTTATTATATTTCCCATGAAGAATGTAATTACCTTCTATGGCCACTGATTTAGAAAAAATTATAACGACAACACCCTTGGTATTTTCTATTTTCCAGATGAATCTGGAAAATATTAATCAAGAAAGTATGCACTTAATTATGCACCCAAGAACAAACCTTTCAATTTCATTTTTCCTTTGAATTATCATTGGTCACAATTGTGACTAGTGAGCACCAACAGTACCTTCATCGTAAACCAAAGAAAAGAAAATATAAAATAAGAATTCATCTCATATACTGTAATTTTATCTTTTTATATAACAATATTTTGAATCCTAGAGCAAATATAATCATTGACTTAGGAAATAAAAAAATAACCATTACATTTTCCAGATAAATTGACAATATCTTGGAAAATATCTTGAAAATATCACATAACCAAACATTGCCAAGCAGGAAATTAAAAAAAAAAAAAAAAAAAAAAAGCTGGCATTTTACATCCACTGATGTTGATAGACATCCATTTTCTCATAACGTTAAGTGCTCACAGTTGCTTCATATCATCTGTTGTAAGAGAATAAAATAACAGAAGCTAAATGTTTATGGCTAGACTGCATGGACTCAGTTTCCTGTGTTGGTGTGTCTTGAATAGCAGTCAAATATGTATCTTGGGTTACTTTTCTTCTGACAAACCCAACTATTTACCATTACTCTCTTGAGATACAACAATGGACATACCTTTTTGGACCAAGTTGTTGCTCACTTAGCATAAAAGCATTCACATAGTATTCTGAATAGCTGTAGCCCCATTTTTCCTTTTTCTGTCTGTTCGCAAATACATCCGAGTGCTTTTCATGAGTGTTTTTAACTTTCCAAAGTACCTACATCTCCCTCTGAGGGAAAATTTCACCAATATCCAACCTTATTCATTTCTACAGCAACCAGCCAGTAACAGACTGTATTGAGATAAACGGATTTGAAGAGAGGTTGTCCAACATGCAAATTGGCATTTTTGGGGGTAATAATATTGCTACAATAAGCAACTGTCCTAGAACCATCATCCTGTAAGCTATTTTATCAGCCAATTGATGCAAACAGTGTACACTACATTAAGAAAATTAACTGATGTATTGTTTCTCAGTACTACTTTGCTGCTGATTAGCAAAATGAAAAAGCAATGAAACACAATGAAGTAAATAGAAAAATAGAAAAATAATCAGAGAAGGGGTGGTGCAGTGCGGCCTGATGCAAAGCAAAGTCACTGCTACATCCCTGAAGTTGATTATTTTCCTATAACAGCATGTTCTGAAGTGATTTTCTTCCTCTTATACCACATCACACTTTACGAATCTTAGATATTTCTAGACTGTCCATCATCAAGACATTGGAAGGAGCAGAAGTACACATTTCAGTGCCTTTTTGAATAAAATGGATGCTTCGTCTTGTGGTTTTCAGTAGGTCCTCATCTGAGGAAGAAGATTGCTGAGAATCACACCGTGTAATGGAAGACATTTATCTGAGATGTTCAGAATAAATTGCTGACAATCGCAGGCTGTTACACTATTAAAGCCTTTTTGACTTTGCTTAAAATGAAATGCTTGTATGACTCGCCTCAGTCTTTCGCCCGTACGCCAAAAGAAACAACTTTGTTATCAGAAATAAGATGCTCCAGCTGACAAGAAAAGTGTATAACTTCTTAAACTGTTTTACGCCCCAGTGTTGCTGAATTCACTACTCTGATTGATCAGAAGGTGTTGATTAATTTTCTAGTACAGCACAGGTTTATATTACTGTACTCATTCTAATATGCTATCATTTCTATAGTAACAACTCATTCACAGAGACTTGAATGTGAGGAGGATGGAGGAATTTGTGCTTTTCAGTCTCTCTGCAAATTGATGTGGTATTCATGGAATAAAACACGTCAAAGCATCAAAGACATGCTGTGATTGGAAAATGTTCAACTTCAGGGTGGTAACAGTAACTCCACTTTGTGTTAGACTATCACATATTTGACTATTTTCCCATAATGGTACACCACTGAGTATTTTATTCCTTACTTAGCTATAAAACTTATATATAATTCATTCTGTTTTGTTATAATTCCTTTGTTGTGATGCATAAAAGAAAATTTCTAATTTTAGAACATTTATAGTGCAGGAAAAGCTGTAAGGTCATAACATATGAGCTCTGGGATTGATGATTGTATAGTCTCCAGTCGTCTCTTACATTTTTATGAGTGTAATAAAATAAACAGAGCAAAAAAAATCTATTCTGAGGCTGAACAGCAGTAGTTGCAGTATGCTTTTAACTTGGGTTATTATAATTATGTACTCTACTCACTTGAACTGTGGAATGAAGAGCGGGTGGAGATGTTGATCTCTTGTAGGTGTTCCAGGGTTTCCGTGTGGAACAAGCGAATGCAGGAACCCTCAGAAAATGCCATCCACACCCCTCCACCGGCTCGTACCATCTGAGTGACGCTCACCATTGGATCCTGGTGGACCTCAAACCTCTGAGAAATGAGGGAATAAAAATAAAGAAAAAGATAAGTGGCAGCTCATGGTGATATTAGAGGGAGGCTAAAATTGAATGTCAATCAATAGGAAATTATTTACTTTGAGTAAAAGTCTCATCAGTGATGTAATAGGAATGGTGTGGGGAAAACCATTACACATACAAATTTAAAGACACACTGGCAGCTGCATTAGTGATTGTAAAATTTTGTTAAGTATGCAATGCTCAACTAAGTTCATGCCACGATTCTTCTGAATACCAAACACGGTAAACAGAAACTTGTAACCGTTTCATTCAAACCAGAAATCACCAAATATATGATTTGTTCTTTTGTGTAATTTGTACTTTGATTGGACAAAATGTGTTTAGTCTCTTTACTTTTAGTTTCTCCACATGACTGTCACTGATAGACTTCATAAATCTACAGTCTGGGCTAGAAAGAAATCAGCCCCAGCCTTGCTTCTTCATACAATTCTGTGATTTTTCTTATAACCGCTAGTTGCTTGGTACCAACAAAGTCTAAATTATTATTTTTCCCATTATTACCTTCAGTTCTGCTGATAGTTCTGATAGTAGTGATAAAAACATTTTACATTTAAGTGTCTAAATTGAGCTTTAATAAACATTGTAGACTGTAATTAACCTCTTATACAGTATTTGTTCCTTAATATGAAGTGTTAATGAAGAAAATATACTTTACTATCAAAAATTCTGAGAAAATATCACATTAATATTGAGTCCCCCATTAATTCACTTTTAGCCAGCAGTTAGTTGAGTCACTACACAAACCCTAAACACTAATGGGTTATAAGTAGGCCAGAGAGGCCTGGAGACCAAAAAGAATCAACAAACTGACATAATTAGGACATAGTACGTTATAGAGCTCAGTGAAGCATAGTAAGAACACTGTAATCTCTCTCCCACTCCCTGTCCTTCTCTCTCTTTCTCTCCCCTACCTTCTCATTTGTTACCTGGAAAAGACAGCAAACACAACAATGGTCTATAATGGCATCTGTTCCTTAAAAAAAATGTATCTACTGCCGTTCCCTCCACACACATACACACACACCCCACTCCCCACTGTTGTTTACTCTCTCCTGCTGAACCCAAGAGCAAGGATTTGTTCGTACACATGGAGTAGAAAAATCCTCCTCTGACAGCAGGCGCTCAGATGCCCAAGCCTGCATTTGGCAGCATTAAGTCTGAAGACTGAACACACAGACATAAATGAGGTGCTATGTGGAGTGACCGAGGGCTTGTTTTCATGAACCACGTTCCTGGTATAAGTGGCACTACAACATATTATTGCTTGAAGCCCCATGAGGCCAGTCTCAGATGTACCACGGGTCATTTTCGCCTTATTGTAGACTCTCTGCAAAACTATAGACTCCTAATGATCCCGCAAGCCACGCTGGTTCCAATTTAAGGACATTTAACTTCTGTTCTTCTCCATAGTGCACTGTTTACCACTAAATAACAGAGCTGAAAGTTTCCACAAAGTACAAAGTTGCTGAAATGATTTATGGCTTTAGATACAGATGTGGTCACAGGAATGGAAATGAACCTACCAAGAGGACAATAGAGTATTGACATTTTTTTGTAAAAGCCTCACACTCAGCTAGCTGTAACAATGGATATAAAAAAGTCTACACACCCTTGTTAAAATGGTAGGTTTTTGCGAAGTAAAAAAATGAAACTAAGATAAATCACATCAGATCTTTTCCCACCTTTAATGTAAAATTGCAAACTATTCAAATAAAGTGAAAAACAATCAGAATCTTTTTAAGGAAAAAAGAAAAATAAACTTACAATAACCTAGTTGCATAAGTGTGCACACCCCTAAACTAATACTTGAATTAGTGTTGAAGCAGCTTTTGATTTTAATGCCATCCACACCCCTCCACCGGCTCGTACCATCTGAGTGACGCTCACCATTGGATACTGGTGGACCTCAAACCTCTGAGAAATGAGGGAATAAAAATAAAGAAAAAGATAAGTGGCAGCTCATGGTGATATGGTGATAAACTAATACTTTGTTGAAGCAGCTTTTGATTTTATTACACCACTCAGTATTTTTGGCTAAGCGTCTATCAGCATGGCACATCTTGACTTGGCAATATTTTCCCACTCTTTCTTGCAAAAACATTCTAGATCTGTCAAATTTTAAGAGGATCTCCTGTGCACTGCCCGCTTAAGTTCACTCCACAGATTTTTAGTTGGATTCAGGTCCGGGCTCTGACTCGGCCATTCAAAAACATTGATCATCTTTTGGTTCTGCCGTTCCTTCGTTGATTTGGATGTATGCTTTGGGTCATTGTCATACTGAAAGTTGAAATTCCTTTTCAACTTCAGCTTACTAGCAGACGCCTGAATGTTTAGCACTAAAATCTAATTGGTATTTGTAGCTATTCATGATTCCCTCCATCTTGATAAAAGCCCCAATGCTGGCTGAAAAAACACAACCTTAAAGCATGATGCTACCATGACCATGCTTCACCGTGAGTATGGTGGTCTTTTGGTGATATGCCATTTTTTGTGCCAAACATACATTTTGGAATTATGGAATGATTATACCTTTTGGAATTGGTCTCATCAGACCATAACACATGTTGCCACATGGTTTGGGGTGACTCAGTTGGGCTTGGATGTTTTTTGTGAGCAAGGGCTTCCGTCTAGCCACCCTACCCCATAGTCCTGACATGTGAAGAATATGACAGATTGTTGTCACATGCAGAGAGGTCTCTAGGCAGGTAATTTTTATCTTGCCTTTTTGTAAATTTTGGAGGGATGTCCTGTGTTTGGTGATGTCACTGTAGTACTCCATTTTCTCCACTTGTTGATGATGAGTTTAATGATGTTCCATGGTACATCTAATATATTGGAAATTCTTTTGTACCCCTCTCCTGATCAATATCTTTCAACAAATAAGATACTGTGTCATTTAAAGGAGTAGATGAGGATGCAATGGCAGGTACAAAGTGCAGTTTATTAGAAAACCAGGCAGACAATCCAAAGGGTAATGCAGAATTGTAGATCAAAAAACTAAGCAAAAGGTCAGGCGATGAACAAACAGGCTGAAGTAGGCAAGGCAAGAAATCACAAAACACTGGGCAGAAACTGGGTCAAACACAGGAGAATCAAACACGATATATAAGGCTTGGTAACTGGTTTGTTCTGCCGCTGGATTCCAGGTGAGGTGCTTGGGATTTGCTCATAGTAATCTTCATCTTTACTATACTCACCAGTTTCCTTTCCTTCCAGCAAGTGGTTGAACACATGACAAAACTTCTCAAGGAATTGTGCCTAGGATGATGTGCTTTTGCTTCCTTGTTCCCAAACAGCTGAGGTCCGTCGTAGCGCTTTGCCCGTGAGCAGGTTTATGAAATGTGCTATTTTTTTTCTGATTCAGACAGTCGTGCATAACTGGTGAAATATAAAGAACAGTGTAGCAGAAATCCCCGATACTGAGAGGGGTACCTGAATATATCTCCGGCATAGGCATCAGTGGACAGGTAGGTGACGTATTAGCTGCAGCAGCCTGGCAAAGGTGGGTAACCTGAGCTGTGAGCTCAACAAGCTGCCGGTGATGGCCTCCCATAAACTGCCCTTGAGCTTGGATGGCTTGCTGCCAATCCAGATGTGCTGCTGCACCCATGGTGACGCAAAGTATTCTGTCACATAAAGGAGTAGATACGGATGCAATGGCAGGAACAACGTGCAGTTTATTAGAAAACCAGGCAGACAATCCAAAGGGTAATACAGGAACTGGCGAAAGGTCAGGCGATGAACAAACAGGCTAAACTAGGCAAGGCAAAAATCACAAAACACTGGGCAGAAACTGGGTCAAAAACTGGAGAATCGAACACGATAATATAAGGCTTGGTAACGACAGAACACTAGGAACCTGAGCATATACTTCGCAAAGAGTATACTGACTGAAAGTCATTTTGTAGTGTGCATGTGAGTGTGAGCCTGATTGAACCCAGGTGTGCTGTGTTAAAAGCTGGGTGACTGCAAGCAGGGAAGCTTGTTTGTGTTCTGGGGATTGGAGTCCTTAATGGCCATATTTGTAGGCCGCTGTGCTTGCTGGGAAGTTGAGTTCATGAAAGACTGTGACGCGACATACTGTACATGCTTTGAAAGCTCTTTGCGGACCATGGCTTCAGCAGTCAGATGAAACCAAGAAGATGTCAAGAAAATCCTAGAGAAAAAACAGCTGATCTTTATTTGGGGTTAATCAGAATAATTTTATTGATGACAGGTGTATGTAAACGGCTGTGCACACTTATGCAACCAGGTAATTGTAACTTTTTGATTTTTCCTATTTTTCCCTAAATTGTTCTGCCACAATTTATCTTATCTTACTTTACAAAAATCTGTCATTTTAACAGGGGTGTGCAGACTTTTTAATATCCAATGTACATGTGATTTACATATGGCTGGTAGCCATTTCTACTATATATAATTCTGAAAACTACTTCTTAAACTGAAATACATTTCTCTTTTGCATTTTAACATAATTTAATTTTAATTCTTTTAATTATTAAATAAATGTTTTAAGATTGTGTTCACTGTCATCTGTTCAGAGTGTGTAATGACTCTTCTTTGTTTTGATGATGATGGATGGAATTGCTAACCAACACCTTAATCAAATGTTAATTCACTGTCTCCTCATACAACATGATCGTAGGTAGGCAGCCAAGACAAGCTATAAAGTAACCTAAATAATAACATTTCCATAGTGTTTTGGTAAAATATATTTGTTAGTCTTTATTTGTAAGTAAAGATGTCCAAATATATTGGCATTTTGGCCAAACCCCAATTTTTCATAATTTTCTGAATTTAGCCAGTTATGTTTTCTCAGAGTGTCACTCAAATAGATCTAATAAGATTGTTTACGTGTAATAGTTAAATTTAACTACCAAGCAATCTACGGTCGACAGAAGATTTTGGATTTTTTTTGTTTTGTTTTGTGTTTGATTAAGTAAAAATGCCAATGGCCTAAATATATAATTTTGTAATTGCACATTTGTGTACGTCAGTAACCAACACTTACGGAAAGTTACAAGCTGAACAGTTTTTCATTGTGTTGATGTGTTTTTAGCCCAACAGGGTAAATGTGAAAAAACACACTAGAATGCACCTCAAGCTACTGTGACTGAAAAATGCTTTTTAACTGAGAAAAGAACGATGGTCTGTCTCAGGGGTTGTCAACTGGTGGGCTGCGGTCCGGATGTGGAGCTAGCAAAGTACTTCAGCAGATCAAACCGTGTACTTGAAAAAAATATTGTGACAGAACTGATAAATGTATTTTTTCAAAAATGGATGTAATTCAGCGACTCCATGAACCAGCTCGAACCGGCTAGTGTATCAGATCTTCTGCTAGAGACTTTAGCTTATAAAGTGGAGAATTTTCACAGACTGTCATAGATTTTACATTTTATGTAAAAGTACAATTTTGCATCTACATGCAAAAAGGGTCTTATATTTTCATGACTAGATTTGTTTAAAAATTAGACAGAAACTATGTCAAGGACCTCAGTGGCTGACTTTAAATGGGTGACGAACTTTATGGTTGTCCAGATAAAAATTTACTGTGTAGGTCTGGAATGGAGCTAATGGCATGGTCATGCAACCATTCCACACAATCCACACCATCTACCCAAATATCAGACACATCAGTTTTCGTCATCAAGGAAACCAAACATGAGCAGCATCAAAGTGGTGCACAGTTTAAAAAAAAACTGTTCTGATTTCTCAGAAAAGTCCATACGAAAAGAAGAGCCTTTTAAGACCCTCTTGTATAATGAGAAAGAGGAGACATTTAACAAGTGCTGCCCTAATGAGGTACAAGAGAACTGTACTGCTCCTTATCGGGCCTCTGCATGCAGGCCCTTGAGGTCCATTACTGAAAAAGCTCCCACTGTGAGTTCTCCAGTGCAAGGGTGATGGAGATTAGTTGGTAGGGGCAATTCAATGAGGGGAAATAACACTGTTCTCTTCTCTACACACCATCAGATGGGTATTAGCACCTGTTCATGTGTGCCCTTGCCTAAGGCAGCTCCTTTTGTTTGAGTGCAGGGGAGATGAAGAAGACTGCCTTTGATGGGTTTTCTCTTTTAATTGAATTGCCCGGCAGTGGGTGTATTTCTCATTCTGTCTCTCATCATGCATTGCTCTCTGCTTGGTGAGTGAAATTTGGCTTGATTCTTTTCTCGGTTCCCAAATGAAGACAAGTAAATGCTGTCACGCAACACCCCTTATAAAGATATATAAACTTGGGTTAAATCCTGTTTTCTGCTTGCCTTCGCAGCAGGGTGGTTAATCCAAAGACAGTTGTCTTTCCATTAAATGTTAAGGGGCATCGCCCTTCATTACACTCCTGGGCAAAAACAGGACCAAGCCCAAAATGGCAAATATTAAGCTTTTAATGATCCTAACAACAAAACATTGATCAGAAAATTGGCAAGAATTAAACAAATGCACTCTTATGACCTCCTCTGCCATCATTTGCTCGTTTACTTTTGCTGCAGTGAACTGTTTGGGGAAAAGCTAGAAACAGGGAAATTCACTTATACAGTCTTCTTGTACACAAAGGTAAAATCAGGTTAATGATTAAAATGTTTCATATTAACACATGTCTAGGTGTACAAAATTTTCCAAAAATATCTTCTGGGATTTTTTTTTTCTTAAAATATTAGTCATTATTTGGTTATGTGCCACACCTGATGCAGCCCATTAAGGGCCACAATGCTTAAACATATAATTATTATTATTAATAATAATTATTATTAATAATAATTAATAACATTTATTTATTTAATATATTTAGCTAAACAAAATACTACTGGAAAACATAATAGTGTTTCTGAACAGTCCTCTGGCTGGTTAACCATTCTAGGTAGAACCATTTTTACTTGAAGGACTCAAACTTACTCAAAGAACTCTACTTGAAGAAATATCTGAATATGCTGCCCCAAAGGGTTCTTTAAACTTCAAAATACTTCTTCAAAATCCTGAAGGGCTCTTGTTAATGAATTATAAGAACTATTATAATTACAGCTATTCTTAAAACCCAGAGGAATTTTCAGATATTGGAATACACTCAGAAGAAAAGGGGTTTTTCGAGGATAGTTAAGGATTCTAAGATAGGAAGACACTTTGTTATATAGTTCTATACAGAACCTTTAAGAATTCCACAAGGAGACCACAAAGAACCCTTAAGAATTCTACAGAATGTATATTCATGTAATTTTGTTAATCTCCATCTGGTATGTCCCTCTTAGAGAACCCTCAAATCTTCTATGTAGAGTTCCTGACCATCCAAAGACGTTTTAAGGAGAATTTTTTGTCCTAAGAGTGCAAGCATGAACCAGGATGCTTCCTTACATGTATTCTGGCATGGAGAAACATTTAGAAGGATGGTATCTTTTGCCCCATTATGCCTGACGAAGATTTCTAAGGTTTACCCTATGCACCACTTTCTCCTCTGGAAACCAATGCTTAAAATGCCTTGTTCTCAGATGTTCTCCAATCCTGAAGGCAGATCACTGACTTTGGGCAGCTAGAAGGCACTTACTGACGTATGCTAACCTGGAAACTGTTTTGCTAGTAATGCAGAGCCAGTGTGTGACATAGGTGACATATGCAGCTGTCTAGGGAGCCATCCTGGGGAGGCGCCATTGTACCATGCATTCAAGTGTATGCTGAAAAGCAAGTAGCCAGTGTCTAAACACCTCTCGTTAAATATACCACAGCCACCTTCCTTTGCAGGTCCTGTGGAATGATATAAAGACATGGTAGCACTTCTTCAGACATGGTACAAATCCAATAGGAATATTCAAATCAGAAGTCAGACCTCACAGAGACACAACAGGGTGGCATTGGGTAGCCAGGGTGAGCTCTATCCACAGAGAAAATCTGGTATTTGTCAGTGCACCCAAAGGGGAGTTATTAAGTTTCAAATGATGAGGAGTTATCAAAGGTACCAATGCTCTAGACTTGGCGGTTGAGAAATCAGGACTGAACTCAGTCCACCCGAAGCTTGAATTCAAGCAACACACTTTGCTGTCTGCAGTTTAGCTTTGAAAGACTGAAGAAGAGCATTGACAGCTACAAAGCCTCAGCTACATCTCAACTACAGCCAATGGCCCAAGATGTACCTAGAGAGGAAGGGATACAGAATTTGAATTGACAAGAAGTTGATTTCAATACTCAAAGTGAGCACTGGAGGACCAAAAATTTCAATGGCATCAAAAAAAGGACGAACAAAATGTTTGAAGTAGGAGTGAGCCTAAAAAAATGTATGAATAGTGTAAAATGTTTAAAAGCTGAGGCTTACAAGCAGCACCTCAGGGTATGGCCGCCTCTGTATTTGAGTTGTCCCTGGAGAAAGATTATGAGAAGGTCCAGTCTAGTTCATCAGCCAGCATGGTTTATAAGTGACAGACAACAAACCCCCAGATGAGAGTGTGTGACCACAACAGCAATGGATGGCTGGGCTATAGCCTTATTGATCTTCACACACAATCTAATTTGTCCGTCACTGGGTGCCAAGCACTTTTGAGTTATGACCTGCACTATTCCATATGCTATTTTTAGAAAAGAATGAGAGAACAGCTTGATAAATGGGAATTTTCAAGCAGGAACCTTACCCGAGTGGACAAGCTGGAGACGTCGATGACTGAGACGGAGTTGCCACAGCTGGCCCATATGGAGTCGTCTAAAGCCAGCAATGTCCGAACTGGCTCATGACCCACTAAGACTTTACGATAAGACTCTGGGTTCCACAACTCACCTATAAATCCCAACATATCAACAGTTGATATAAATTAATAGATAAGAAATGCTAGAAATAAATGATAAAAGGAGTGCAGGATAAAACAGTTAAAACCAGTCAATTAGCACTTTCGCTTCACATCAAATAGCATAGCCACAAAAAAGTACTGCATGGTAATTTGCTCAAGGCAAGTCACTTAAGCTAAATTGGTTCTATTAGCACTCAAGAGTATATCCCTGTGGTTGTGAGCCAAATGAGTAAAAGTGGTATCAGTGCTGTTTTATATCTAGCAGCAATTCAAAACCAAAAGGATCATACCTGATGATGAAATCGGTATGCGGGCTGTACTTCACGAAATCACTAGTTGTTAGTATTCTCACTAGTCAGGTTAATGACTAAACATTTTGTAATGTAAAGTTTCCTCTCCAGCTCCCTCTTTTTCCTCAATTATTCTCCAAATGAGGCAGATCTCTTTCTTTGAGTTCTAATTACAGGGCGTGATTAGATGGAGTGTGTTGCACAAGCTCCCACTGCACCTCCATGGCCTGCTAATGAAGCAAAATTAAATAAGGAAGGGTGGCGAGTCATTTAATTAACATTTTGAGTTGTTTATTTCTGTCTTTGAATCAGGAATAGACCAACAATGCCTTCGAAATCTTTAGGTTAATTGCCTAGCATATTCCAAATGTCAGTCTTCCTTTGTTTCAAATGCACACAGTGAAAACGTCTCATGGACACTCGTACATTAGATTTGTTTTTACATCATGGAGGACATTTTTGTGGGGGAAAGAGAAACATCCAGAGGTGTGACCTTTAACAAGAGAGTTTTTGATTTGTGTCTCATTCATATGTATATTATAGTATATTGCTTTAGAAGGTGTTCTTTACCAATGTGCACACCTAATTATTAAACTTATATATGTTCTTCATGCTCATTGAATTAAGTCATCAATGAGGAAACAAGGAATATTCTTCAAAACTATTATGTAAGAAAGGAATAAAATACTTTTTTAAAATAAAATCCACTTATGTACAATGAATGTTTTGGAACGTCCACAAGACAAGTTAGAAAATTTCCCTTATGTTATAACAGCTGTAAAGAGTTACTCCCTAACCAGACTTTTCTTTTTTCTCTCTCAATTGGAAGACAGAAAAAAGGAGAAATTGGAAAGTGCAAACTCTTCTGTCCTGAAGACTTTCGCGTGGTGGAAAACGTACTGACTATAACAAAGCGTCGACACTGGAGACTCTTTTCATCATTGTTAAATAAGTCTAATTACAGAAAGCTTCACCATATCAACAATTACACATTTTTTTCTTTGTTAACTAACATGTTTTGTTTGAAATTGTTTAATATTAGTTTTACATGATATGGAGTATCCACTACACACAATACTGTGAATTATTACAGAAATAATAATATATTAGAACAAGACAGTTTGCTTCCAAGTTATAATGACAATTATATTTTTATCCCTATATTTAATTCATACTAATATTTCTACTATAATTTATTCTTTTTTAAATGTTTTACTTATTAGGCTTTAGATATTCATATCTTTGTTCATATGTATAAAATTGTATTTATTTATTCATTTATTCAAATTACATGATCTCTCTGGAACTCATCTATTTTTTTTTTTTTTTTTAACCGGACACTAATTTTTTATATTTTTAATGTTTACTAGGCATACAGCACCAGTGCCATAATTAATCTTACTTTAAGCTTGGGTGGAATTAATGTTTTGCAGTCAGACGCAGGTAAACAGAAGAAAGTGATAAACTCATGAAGCAATGCCTGCTTTTTCTGTCAACTGCTGATATGCTGTAGGCTCCAGGTCTTGTGCCTAACAGCATTTAACATGCAAATGTATGGACAAACACACACCAAACACAGATTGTTGGCTATGCATCTTAAACTGGGATGGGAATCTTAAACTGTGCTGTGCCTGGTCGCATACATTGTCATTACATCACTCTTACTTACAACAAATGAATAAGACACTGATGCAAGCAGAAATAATCGTTTACGTTCAAGTTAATACTGAATTCCATACTTCACTAACACAGAACCCAGAGCTCATCTCATCTCATCTCGTCTCAACTCTGCGTGCGTACTAAATACATGACAGGACGCAATATGTTTTTCATGCACTCCTTTGTGCATTCATGCTATTAGACAAAAAAATAGAATATTTGACGCTGATGAAAGAACAAATAGAACTTGGAAACAATCAGACGCATTTGTAGTATTAATTTGATTTGATTACCCTTTTACTCCATTGAGTCCCTTTCATTGGCAGACATAATAATATAATCATTATCACACTTAATTACCCCTTCCATTTAGTGCTTCATCCCATTAGTGAAAAGGAAAACACATCGAGAGACACTGTCTACACTGGCACAAAATGCTGTATCCATATATATATATATATATATATTTTATCTAATCAATACGAAATGTAAACATATAAAGGTATAACTATTTTGGAAGGAGCCTAATGAACCACATGTTTATTTTACACATAGCTTTATTATAGAGACGCACTAACTGGCAATAAAAATACTTCTTATACACCTTTAACTGTAATTATCACTCAGAATTAGTCTAAGCTCCAAAAACTTACCAATTAGTGTTTGAAGATTTTTTAAAAAAATCCCAAATTTTGAACATCCAGTGGAGAGCCATTAAATCCATTATTTAAAAAAAGGAAAGAATATGGCAGAAGTGTAACTCTGAAGGAGTTAGAGAGATCCACAGCTAGGATGAGAGAAGCTGACCACAAGACAACCCTAGCCTGGACACTCCACAAATCTGGGCTTTATGGAAGAATGGGGAATCATGTGAAATCCTATTTGGACTTTGCCTAAATGCATGTTGGAGTTTCAGAAAACACGTGGAAAAAGGTTCTCTTGTCTGATGAGGCCTATCTGGCCTTGGCACAAAGCCCTATGTTTGGCAGAAACCCAACACAACTCATCACCCTGAGAACACCATCCACACAGTGAAGCATGGTGGTGGTAGCATCATGTTGAGAACCACCGTTGGCCTCTTGGATCCTTTTCTGATTTCTTGTCCAGCCACTGACTATTGTTGGACGGCCTCCTCAGGAGTGCTATATTCTTTCCACTTTTTAATAAAGTATTTAATGCTCTGTTGGATGTTCAAAGATTAGGATATTTGTTATAACCAAATCCTGATTGATACTTTTTACAGAACTTTGTCCCCGGCTTGTTTTGATAGCTGCTTGATCTTCATGATGCTGTTTGCTTAGGTGTGTGCTCTAAAAAAGAACAGGTGTATTTAGATTGTGGTGACGTGACCCTTTAATTGCACGTGGGTTCGACTCCATTCAATTAATTATGTCACTTCTGATGGCACCTGGTTGTGCCAGAACTAATTTGGAAGGGGTAAATACTTATGCAATCTAACCTTTACGCTTTTTATTTGTAAATAAATTTACAAAGTATTATTGATTCCCCCAACACTTCAGTATTATTGCCAATTTTGTATAGCTTCATGACATATAATCCCAATTACGCCAATTTCAGTTCCACTACAAAAGAAAGAAAATTTCAAGGGGGGTGAATACTTACACAAGCCACCATATTTTTATTTATTTAAATGCATATTTACACTCTAGCACTGGATTTTTTATCTTTCTCTTTGAAAATTTGTGTTTCATGTACCACTTGGAAATTAAGATTCAGATTCTGACAGGTTCAAAAAAAAAAAAAAAAAAAAAAGCACTGGGACAGAGAAGTGAATGCTGCATACACATGGGCAGCCTTTGAAAAATTCAGATCAGATAGAATCTTATGTAACACGTACCTCCAGGCGCTCTCTCATAGCTGAGCAGTGTGCCATCCTGCAGGCCTGCGAACAGGAAGTTAGAAGCATATTTGAGACACAGGACAGGAGAACCCGTAGTATTCCGGAGGTCCAGAAGACACTGAGCTGATGTGTCCATGCTCCCATAGACCAGAATACTGTGGAAAAGAATATATCAAAGAATAACACGTTCATTAGTAACATTTTGCCTGAATGCTTCAGTGGTCTGTGTAACTTTTGATAACCATCTCAACTACTCAGTTGACTTATAACCTTCTTTTATTTTTATATTCTATTTCCTTGTTCTATTTATTTTGATTATATGAATTATAATTATATAAATTTCTTTACATTGTGTATACAAATATATTTCTAATATAATTTCTTCTTTTTTATTTATTGGGTTTTATATATTCATATATAGTCTGTATGTTCATATATAAGAATTGGGATATGTATAAAAATGTATTTTATTTATTCAATTATTTTTTATTAAAAACAAGAATCAAAATTCATTCAGAAGCACAAATGAAGCAAAAGGGGGTTTTATTTGCATCATGTTCTCAACAGAGGAGCAACTTCTTACAAAGGTATATAAAAAAAATTCAGTTCTTGCATAAGGGAATTTGGGAGAAATCTTGGATTTAATGCAAATATTTCCTTTCTTTTTGTTGTTGTTGTTGTGTTTTTGTTTTTGTGGCGCTAAGCTCAGGCGAGGCAGAACAAATGCCTGGTAAAAAAGGCATAATTTGCACAACTTTGGTATTTGATGCCAAAGTGAAATAGTGTGCGTCAATTTAGACAGAAGACTTTAGTTTTAATGTTAAAAAAAATCAACCACAGGTTCTGTTCACACATGAGCCTTTTGATAATTTCACCGGAGGTCTCATCCGATTATGTTGAGGAATCTTCACCAGCATTTTAACTTTGCCCTGCATTCTTATTAAACCCCTTAAGCCTTGTTAAAAGAGACTTTAGGTGATAAAACCTGCAAAAATGATGCTACTTTATCCAGCAATGTAATAATGATAAGAAGAAACATGTTACATTTTTCATAGGCTCACTCACACCTAGGGGCAATTTGGTGTAGCTAATCCACTACTGGCATGTTTTTGGATGTTGAACCTGGAGGAAACCAACACGGACATATGGGGAACAAGTGAAACTCCACAAAGATGGTAAACTGAGCTCGAGATTGAACCCAGGAGCCTTGACACCACTCAAAAATTTTACATTTCACACCTCAGTTTTCACCAGTCGGTGGTTGGAGCAATCAACCTCTTAACCCAACAATCACGCTACCTGCCATCATCCAGGCCGACGCAGACTGTGTTCCCGGCAGCAGTGGTGTTATGGAGAGCAGGATCAGCGTTGTCAGAATGACTGGGCTCAGACACAAACTCCAAACACCGAACAGGAGCTCGTACCTGAAAGCTTTTCACTGAGCGTGGAGTAGTTCGATTCAGGGAGAAAATCTCCACATGACCCTGTGCACAATCTCCGCCACTCGCTACCTGCAAGAGAAATAAAGCAGAGATATCACTGAAGGAGACAGTTGCTTAAAGACAAGTTATTTTGCACGTCCAAAGCAGGGTAAGAGAAGGATAGAGGAGAGAAAGAAGCAGAGAGAAACACACCAGGAGAATACAAAATACACAGGAACATACAGAAGAGGTCTGTAGCCTGCTCGAGTGCCTATGTTTCCTATCATACAGTATAATGGTATTCATGAAAGATGGTGGAATTTCCAGGAGGTTGTGGGAAGAAGACTAGTGACAGCAATAAATCTCTACATGAATTGCATTAATTCATCTTCAGTGACTATTTTATCCTGCTCAGAGTCATGGTAGATCCAGAGCCTATCCCAGAAACACTGGGAGTGAGGTGGTAACACACCCTGGATGGGAGGCCAGTCTATCGCTGGGCACCATGCACACACATTCACACACTCATTCACACCTAGGAGTGTAGCCGGTCCACCTCCTGGCAGGTCGGAAACCCAAACGGACATGGGAGAACCCCAAGCTCAGGATTAAACCAAGCTTGAAATTTGAATGGTCAAATTGATTTTGACTAACAAATTAAAAAAAAAAAAAAAAACATGTCGTTTATTTTATATAGAATGTGCATGATGATGTTCATCAGAGCGTGAACTACTGAGCAGGAGACCCTTCCATTTTTTTAACGGTGCCGATTTATCAAATATAACGTGCAGTACACAGTATTATGTAATACATCATGGTCAGTGTTCCTCAAGTTCCTCATATTCAGAGTTGACTTACGCAGGTCAGTTCAGTTTATTGAAATTATCTGCATGTAGTTCATGCCTCTGAGGTTGCCAGATCTTCCTCAAGTAGAAGCATCTGAGATAAGGTTTTTCAATAGCCATTAATATGCCATTAAGAAAAAAGAGTAGGGGATAGAAAATCTGGACTAAAGAAGCAGATCACATATTTATAATATAGTAATAACTGAGGGATTTTTTCTAAAGGTGGTAGAAAAAGGAGATTACAAAAGAGAAGCAAACTTTGCCAGTCATTACACTACTGAAGATCACTGTACTGTCTGTTCTAGCCAGTGGTATAATCAGAATGATTCTGTATCCATTATGTTTGACCAACCAATGTGCTACATTACTTCTAGCTCCCATGGACACCATACAGGCAAGAAGGTGAACCAAATAGTGATGGAAATAATGACAAAATGTGGGACCATAGATTTGCTACTGTGCTGTACTGTTAGATATAAAGAGTCTGCAGCTCTGTTTGAAATGATTCCTTTCCACTTTATGCTTGTGCTTGCAAAGCTCATGTCGGACTGCCTTGATCACATTTCCACTTTTTCTCTTTGCCACAATATTTTTTGCCTGTCAGCAATTTCAATTTCAAAGCTGAGAGTAAAGCTGAAATCAAATATCCTTTCAAATCAAGGCCATCTTTTCTCGGCTATCTGACATTCATAACCACTGTGCCTAATGCGTTCAGAGATTCATCTCAATAACTTTAAAAAAAAAATGGAGAGATCTTTTCATTACTTGAGTGGAAAGGGATCTTTGAATTGTTTTGACACTGTTCAACAATGTTGGGTTTTCTTTTGGATTGATGATTGATTGGAGTGAAAGAAAAGCACATTTGGTTGGTTTGATGGTAAATATAGGGAGCCAGCAATGGCTGCTTAGGAGGCTAAAATCGAATATCTATCAATAGCTTGATAATGAAACTGTTAGCGTTGAGCAATGCGTTATATCACAAAAACGATGTAGGGCAAAATATTTTAAACACACACACACACTTAAAGGAAGATGGGCAGCTAAATTTGGCAGCCCATGCTATGTTTCTTCCAAAAACAAAACAGGGCAACCAGAAAAGCTGCAAACCTTTCAAAAGCTCTAAACTTACAGATCTGTTGTCTGACCTTTTGTGTAATTTGTACTTTGCCTAGACAATGTGTGCTAAGTCTAAAGGCTTTTAATTTCTCCTACAAAGGCATTTTTTGGGGGAAAAAAAGAGTAAAGAATTGTCCTCGTTGGCATTCATTCCAGACGCAAATGTATTTCTCAATCACTGCTGATGACATGTTATGGATGTTTTGAAAAATATCAGCTCAAATAGAGCTCAAATCAAATCTATGACAAGACTGTCACTGATAGGCTGCATGAATCTGCAGTCTGGGCTAGAAAGAAATCAGCCCCAGCCTCTCTTCTTCATATTATTCTGTGTATTTTTTCTGATGACCATTGGTGGTGTTTTTGTGCTCAGTTCCATAAAAGTCCAAAATAATAATTTTGTCAACACCAAATAATCTGATGTAGATGGAAAAAGGAAGTCTACAAATAATTGTTGTTTTATCCTTGAAAGATAGGGGAATCTTAGCCCTGCTATCCCATTTATAGGAAAGGAGTATGGACAGAGTAAGACTTTTAGAAACGTATCTGTCACGTAAAGCAGGGAGGAGGCGGCTGCAAGTGCAGATTTTAGTTTTAATGAAAACACAAATGATACAAATAATGAGGTTTAGAAACACAAAACATGAACTACGATAACCAGGCAAAAGCAAACATGCACCAAAGAACATAACAAGAGTAACAAACAGCAACGGAAGACAAAAGCTAGACAAAATACTAGTGCTAATTAACCCAAAATGTGAAACAGGTGCATGCAGTCACGTGACGTGATCCTGAGGCGCAGTGGTTGATGGGAAACGTAGTTCAATGCCGATTTCGGCATATTCCTGACAGTACCTCATTCAAATTCAAATTCCTCCAGCAAATTTCTCCGGCAATAGAATCACACTCTCTCACCAAAGACATATTTGGAAAGGGTTGCGTAATAAATTAATAATCCACTCTAAAGAAACAGAGGATTTTGCTTTTATCAATACTCCCTTGTGGCACCTTGTTCATTAATAATTCATTTCCAATGCAGCAGAGACGCTCACAGTTACAAACTAACTGAACTCATTGGCAACCTAAGCGTGCCTTCACGCAAATTGGCTCATCCGTCGATGCTTAACCCTAAATCCACCAATTACCAAAAGCTGTCACTGAGCTGCAAGTTCAAAAGCTTGAAAAGAACCAAAGTGCCAAGTGTAATATTCCCAAAATGGCACAGTGGCAGAAAGTGGAAGATGTTTCTGGACAGCGAAGATTAATCTGTTCTCTAAAAGCGAGCTGCCTAAATATAGTGTTCAGCCACAGAAAACCTGCCTCAAAACTTCTGTACCATCATTTGTTTGATTTGTAATACAGCTACAGGATGTGTAGCTAAAGGCTCATGCACTTGATAGAGAGACAAATAATAAATAAAGCAAATAATGGCCTGCAGCACCAGCTGCACAAGATAGCGTAGACTTATCTCTTTGTCCAAATCCCTAAAAATAACCTCATCCCCATGTTAGCGCTGCTCATCCTCTCTTGGATTCAATCCAATTCCTGCCCGAGTCCAGGGAGATGGGCAAACTCATCAGTACATGTTTAGAGGAATACATATCTGGAATCATGCCCTGGACTCGTCTCTGTTTCTCAGCCAGGAAGCTGTGAAAACTTCTCGTTAAGCCAATGCACTGTCAGAATTAATAAGGCTATATTTGAGGAAGAGAGTAGAGAGGCGCAGAACAGGGCATCTGAGCTGTATTTTATCTATTACCCCTAATGGGCAGATTCATTCCTTCGTTTTTTGTTTTTTTTTAAATCATCCCTGCTTTGAGCCCAGTATTCCCGGGATAGGCTCTGATCAGGATAAACTGCTTACTGAAGATGAATGACTGAAGATTTTCCCATCTATCCTTAATAAAAACCTAAAATTTTCTGACAATGAGCTTCAGTTTTGTAGTGGGTTTGTTGGGCTGAAAAATATTTCCGTGGATGCACACAAAAATCCACTGGCTTCTGATGGCTGAACAAACTTTTGAACACCATGATGCAGAGAGCTTTTGTGCACAAGATATACTCACTAGAATTGACAAAAGATACTCTCATGCAGACCTGCCAACCCTGAAGTTGGCTGGAGGGGAGAAAATCTAATGTAAACAGTAAAAAATGTAACACAGTACATTTTCAATATAGTCCTAAATTGCTTGTCTAATGTAACTCAGGGACATAATGAAATGTTTCCACGTGGCCGACACTTTCACTGTTAATCTGCTGCTCTAACTGTTTGAACATGTATGTGCTGACTGGCACAAGATAGCAACCAGCATTTCTAATCACATTCTTAATTTCATTACCTAAAATTAGATTTGAAACTTGATTGTACACTTATTTTATATTATTTCAACCTTTTTGCTCTTCGGGTTGAAAACAAAAAGTACTGTTTTTGACCTTTTTCAGTGGGTGAAATTTTGGTGCATTCCTATTAAACCACTTTGTTAGGTATATATTTGTTTAATGTCAGCTATGTTAAACGTGAAGACTGTGCTTCGAGAATATTTTCAGGCAAAAACACATATTGCATAGTCCAATGTTAAAAATTTTAGAAGGTTGGCAAGTTTTCTCATGGGCAGGTCTACACATGGGCTTGGTTGTTTGGTTATCTGCATCTGCTTACTGATGCTTTGGTTGCAAAAACATGGACAGGTATAAAAAGAATGAGTGGATACAAAGTACATCACAAACACAAGGGCATGGCTTACAGTTAAAAGGTAATTGAGGTTAAGGTTCATCTCTATGAAACCAAAATAATCTCTACTATAATATATATATATACATATATATATATATATATATATATATATATATATATATATATATATATATATATATATATATAAATCCCACATGGCTTTCCATTCAAGAGAATTGGCTTTCTCACCTGACTGATGAAGCTTCAGTAGAAGAGGAGTATTCTTTATCTTACCATAATTGGATGGAACATTTAAAATCAAAGAAATGTCAAATAAATTTGTCCCATGGTAAACATCTAAACTATTCTTTTGTCAAATGATCAATGACCAAAGCCTGTTTGAGTCTATAAAGTGAGTAAAGGTGGAAAGCTGCACATCGCAGTAGACAAAGTGTTGTACTCGAAGAAAAATCAATATTTTAATGAATATCAGGAGCTGAGAGGCTATAAAGCTAGAGAGACAAATAAGAGGAGTGGAAGAAGGATGTCTGACTCACTGAATTATAAGCAATGTCATTAATTTGATCAAAGCCACAAGAAAAATCCCATGAGGCTATCTCGTGGCGTGATTAGCACCGTTCCTCATTGAGGAGGCATTTCGTGAAGGCTTATCCTCCCTCTGGTTTTCTCCATTTATCCAACTAGCGTGAAAATGCAACTACATGACACCTGATGTGAACTAAACGTGGAATCGACTGGACTGGATAAAAAAATGCTCATAAACAGGCACATACCATTTTTAACACTAGCATGATGAAATTCATAATTGATTTCAAATTTTAATTCATGACAAACACAGTATACAATATAATTTTGAACATTTTCTGAACTGTAATGTTTTAGTTCCAGCATTCTAAACTATGATTAGCCCCAAAAGTGAAAAAAAAAGTAAATTTTAGTATTTCACTCCAAATGTGGCACAGATGCATCACAAGCATATCATCAGGCACAAGTCAAACCTGCAGTTTCCAAACTTTTAAACAATACCAAATTTGTGTTTGTAAGTAAACAAGGGGTTATTTACTATTTGAAATGTGGGTAGGTATGTATGTATAAGTGACATATATTGAATACAGGTAAATTGTTAAAGACACTTTTGAGTTTAAAAGTAAAATGTTTCCATATATGTGAGAAGAAAAAATACCCAATCAATCCAGGGGGTTTTAACAACTGAAACATTGAAACTTTAGCAAAGTCAAAACTCTATATAGAATTCTGAAGACTGTAAAGAATTAATATATATATATATATATATATATATATATATATATATATATATATATATATATATATATATATATATATATATATACATTTTAAAAAAGACATTGGAATTAAAATGGTTAAAAACTGGTTCAATATTTCCAAACGTGGGTTGGAAATTGTCTTTTTTTTTCAATGTACAAGTAAACTAATTGTAAATGCCTTAAATATTAATCATTCAGATTCTCATTGAAATGTCTTTTATTTTACTTACTAAAATAAAGTTTTAGTTTTTTTAGCTGCACAAGCCACAGAACAATTCAGGTGCCTCACTGGCCAACTTTAGACGTTTCTTTAAGCCATCACCTTGTACTTCATTAACCAGCTTGTACTTCATCTAAACATTTAAATAAGCTTGACTGAGCTGCCAAATCAGACAAAAGCATCATGATGTCATTTCTCTTTCAGATTCACTCCTGAGTCTGGCCCCAGAATATCCCCTGCAATTCAAAATATCCCCAAATACAATTAACCCAAACACACAGATAAGGGCATCCTTTTGTGTCCAAGGGCACTGATTGGATTTGTCCAATTGCTATGGACTTTAGGATTATGTGATAAACTGAACAAAACTAGAGAGCAAAGATGAGCATGTGAAACTTCTAAAAGTGATATTACTTGGTTATTATATATAGTCGAAAGTGGTGGGAGGTTGAATATTGATTGCTTTATGGATCCTGAGATGAATTTTTATGAGCAGGAACTACTGTCATTAGAGATTCTGGCCATGAGTCTTGTTTTTATGTTATTATTCCAATAAAGCAATGTTTTGCTGTATAACATATTGCAACACAAGTCTTACTGTAGCAGTAACCTAAGTCATTATGTCAATATGTTATTTAAGGTACACATCCTATCTATAATGAACGACGAATACATTGAAAACATGTCACAATGCGTCCATAAGGCACTATACACATCATTACAATTAATTTTGAAAATGTAATGCTATTTAGCTAAATAATTAGTGTTCATCATAGGTAGCTAATGTAACATATTTCAAGAAATAAAACAGTGAAATTCTGTTGATTCAGTAGTTTTTTTTTTTTTTTAATGATGAACTTTACTTAACTTTTACCTTACAAACACTACAGATAAATTATTAAAATAGGATTAGAATTTCATACATCTTACCAACATCAGTAAGCTATACTTGTATAATTGTAATTGTAATGTATTTTCATAATTAAATATATGAATATATTATAATATGTTAAATATATAAAGGTTTTCAGTGTTTTCTTGTACTGTAATATTACGTTGTTATAGTTATTAACCTGTTTGACTGGTCCCTTAAAATGAATAGGTTTAATCCAAACCTCAATAATTCAAAAACATGTAAATTATATCATCTTGTTCTGCCCATGGAAAGTTCAGGAATAAATGGCCAAAATGTTATTGTACACTTTTAAATAATGTTCAGTGAGGGGGTCAGTGGAGTTTATTTGACAGTTAAAAGGATCCCTGGCTGTAAAAATTAAAATTTTCAAGAACTTATATATATATAAAATGTTACCAATATTGTTGATATTTCACACATAGACAAAGTGGTTTAATTCAACTTACCCAGAGGTATCCCTGAGGAAGCGACGTGCTCGCTGCAGAGAAACCAAGCAGAGCACATTGGACTGGATTGTGCAGTGCGGCTTCTAGCTAAAAAAAAAAAAAAAAAAAAAAGAAAAATCCTTTTTTATTGACAAAGTCAAACCTTCTAATAATATATTTTCAATGTCATTTTAAAAGTGAATTCAAACCAGCATGTCTGTGAGCATTCCTGAAGTAGTCATCCAAATTCCTGAATACATCATCCAAAAATGAAAAATGTCCACAATTTTCCCAATATGAAAGATATCATGGCATTTGAAAATTGCTTCAGTCCTCCAATAAAAGGCGGTGTTCATAAGGCTACATGACATCTACCTAAGCCCTTTATAAACCCACATCAGCTGTGATAGATGTCAATTTCGATGTCAAGTTGACTCTTGAGTCAACTGACAGATTTCTGTTGCCATAATGTTGTGTTATGACACCTGCATTAGAATGTTATAACAACTTCATGAAGTGACATAGCTCCCCAAGTGAGGGTTAATAGTAGCACTTACAAAAGTTCTTCAGTGTCTTCTGTACTTGACTAATGCCAGGTACAGAAGACACGGAAGAACTTTTGTACTTGGCATTAGCCAACTTCAACTTAACTGCTTATAACACCATGACATAGTGGTTTTGACACTGACAGTCATGTCATTGTATTAATTACGTATATGTTCTATGACTCCTAGAGAAGGTTTGGTTTTGATGTTTGATATGTCTCATAAATATCATCATAAGCACACTGAGCTACTAAATCAACTATAATTCTTACCTACTTATGTCAACCATAGCACAACCTTATGTCAAGAAGAAGCTATGTCACCTGACTTAGGTTGACTCAGGAGATCAGAATTTGCGACATGTGATGTCTGTTGTAACATACCTTTTTAAGCATCTATGCAGGTTTATGTCTGTTCTCAGGAAGGGCTTATGTAGGTTTCGTGTAGCTTTATAAAAACTTTTTTTGGGCAACCTAGACTTGTTCGCAAGTTGAATTAAGGTGGAAAAGTGTGTAAATTTCATTTTTGGCCCAACTAGCGATTGCTCCACTGAGCAAACATCTACAAATCCAACTGGAAAATGGTTCCAACAAATCATAATACATTGGCGATATTGATGTGTTTTTGCATCATCTGATATGATGCCAGTCTCTCTGAGGCTTCATGTTGTGCTATAAATAATAATTTCGCTTTGGATAAAAGCAACTCCCTTTGTTTAGCAAACACTGCCTTTTCCACCAAAGCCTCCAGCAAAGAACGGGCTCCAATTGCTACATGTTTAGCATGTTCAATTCAAATTTTTGAATATGAATAAAAATAGTTATTTGTTCCAGCACTCCTGAAGGCGTTTTCATTTGGAGAAGGTAGTAGCTAATGGTAGGCCTGAGAGCTTTTCACAGCAGCTAAACACAGAGCACTATAAAGGCAATGAAAGGTAGGCCAAGGCGCTTTCCTGCTGCAACAAAGTGGCCATATTGCTGGAACACTAAGGTCTAAACGTTGTTTATGTACTTTGAAAGAGTGAGTCAGTGGGAGTTGGGGCATTGTGACCACAGTTGCTGCTGACATGGTTTCAGATCATTGAAGCTCAAAGTCAAACGGGAAAAGTGGCAGCCATAAGAAATGAGCATCATGCAAATTTCGCTTCAATAAATAACTTAAATATACTGATGCAAAATATCAATATAGGAAATCGACAATTATTGAAACAAATACCAACCATATATATATATATATATATATATATATATATATATATATATATAGAGAGAGAGAGAGAGAGAGAGAGAGAGAGAGGCAGAGAGACATAGATAGATAGATAGATAGATAGATAGACAGATAGATTTTTTTTCATATTGAATGTTATATGGAATGTTTTGAATGTAATATCATTGGAATATTTGATTTACTAAAACAATGTTCCGCAGTTCATGATTATATATAGGAAAATCCACATTATTTCAAACACACACACACACATATATATATATATATACTGTACAGTAACTCTGACCATAGACTGTATCAGTTACCTTTTTATTTATTTATTTATTGTTTTTTTATTTTTAATTTAATAATAATGCATTTATTCCTTCTTCATACAGTAAGAAGGCAAGCTGCATTTTTTTCTTATTAAGACAAAATTTATGAGGACTGTGAGGGAACAAATGTTTATAACTGCTATACCGTAAGTGACAAACAAAAATATAACTAACAAGTAACTAAAGTAACTAAAATATGTGATGTATCTTCCTTTAATTAATAAAAAACTCATTAATAGTTGCTGTGGTAATTAAATTGCTGTAGTAAAAGACTTCAGGACGTGTTGTTATTAGAAAATAGTCAACTTCAGGGTGGTATTATTTTCCAGTAACACCATACCATGTCATGCTTTTGTTCTTACATAGTGTACTTTTTATGATATTTACAAAGCCGGCGTACATTTTAACACAATGTGAATGATATCAGCTGATATTTGCAGTAAAGTTTTGTTCACAAAGGTAATGTGATCTTTTTCTGCTTTGCAAAACATTTATATTTGGTGTAGACTCTTATCCAGAGTGATTTATAAAACTTGAAAACAGCTGAAGGGAAACAATAAAAAGTATTGTGAGAATCTGTAAGGATTCCGAATCTGACAGAATCGGAGATTTTTGCAGGGATGGAGTGATATTGCCTCTAAGACAAAGACAATTTCAAACCTATGAACATAAAATAATAAATACAAAGACGTTTGGAAAACCAAGAAGCAAGAAAATGAATCAAGGACATTTTTTTTTAAAGATCAGAAAGTAATAAACCTGCAGGTTTTCATAATGGAAACACTTTTATTATACAGGTAGGATTTTTTTTTTATTATTGAAGAATGGCAACATTTTTTTAAACATATACTGTAAATTTGTATTTTACTAAACTGGAGAATGTTAACAGCTGTTTTTAATGTAATTTTAAATGTAATTACTTGTATTTACTTACTTTTTGTAATAGAACAGTGGGCACAGATTCATAGAAACTGGGCAGTTGAAGGTTGAAAAAACCTCACCTGGTCTTTTTCCAAACTTCAGCTGTCCACAGTTTGAGTGAGTCTGTGCCCACTATAGCCTCACATTCCTTTTCTTGGCAGACAGGAAATGCTTTTCTGCTCAACACAGTTGTAAAGAGTGGTTATTTGAATTATTGTAGCGTTCCTATCAGCGCAAAGCAATGACTGAATGAAGGAATGAATGATTGAATGAATGAATAAATGAATGAATGACAGTGCATGTGTGTGTGTGTGTGTGTGTGTGTGTGTGCTGACTGGTGTTTGTTTGCACTGGAATTTTTATTTGCAAATGTTTGTGACTGTTTAAGGTTATGTTAGTAAGGTTAATATTATCTGGTTCAGTGACTTTCTTATGTATTGCAAAAAAAAAAAAGTTTCCTCATATAAAGGCATCATTTTTTTTACAAGCTACCTCCTTTTTCTTATTTCCACATAAATATTAGGTGCTAATACCTACTTACAAATAGAAGGGATAAATATTAAAACGCACATGACATTAAACTTATGGGTTCAGAAAGATATGGCTTTCCAGTGTGTTTATGGATTGCTGCATAATTAGCAAAAATTCTACACCAGTCCCGGACCATATAATTGCCAGAATTTTACAATGTTCACAGACCACAAACAGCATTTCCATCGTAATATTTCACGAGAGAACGAATGCTGAGCGAAGCGGCAGAGCAGAAGGTATGTGTAATTGCATCGTGGAGAGTTGTGTGTGTGTGGGGGGGGGGCGAAGTGGGTGGATGTCAGTGTGTCAGTATCTGTGCAGCTTTAATGCCATTTAATGTTGCTGCAGAGGAAAGTGAGCATCAATCACTAGTAATTTATGACATCAATCACGCCTTCAACCCCCCCTTCAGCAGAATGTATGTGCAAATACAAACATGCCAAAAATAAAGTGAGTCAGATGACTGCCTGAGGCCATCTGTCCAACATGAACACTCCCACCCCCCCCACACACTTGAATATTGAATCACCTCGTTGACTCACAGTCATCCAGCACATTCTGTCCTGCTGCTGGCCTCATTTTTATTCCATCTTCCCTTTCACCATCTAGAACAGATATGTTTAATTGGTAATCAAACATCAGTCATGACGAGAGCACACGCTAGCTGCTCACAGTGGCCCGAGTCATTCGAGAGTCTAGCTGTGTGAGATGCAGGCAATCTTTGCAGGTGGAGATTGCTTTGTCTTTGACCAGTCTCCAGTGAATAGCAAGTTGTTCTATCTGGCTATCTACTCAATCTGGAGGCCCCAGCAGTGGACTACATGATTCCCTGCAGTAACAAATGTATTCTGGATTCTCAAAGGGCATCTCGCAGACTGCTGTCCAGATGCACAAGTAATATAGTAGCTCTCAGTCTATCTCAGCTACAGTGAGGGGGGGTTTCACTTCTTCATGTGGAATTGCTGCATGATCTGGTTTACTTCTGTCTGCCGTCTGTCTGCAGGGATGTACTTCCTAAAATGTGACACTTGATAGTTATAGCCAAACAATTTATTAAGCTAGCCCTAGGCCTACATATATATAAACCCTATATATATACTGTATATATATATAAACCCCTGAATCAGGTATTCAATGAAAATTTGTGAAGGTCCATTTACATAAAATTTCATTCTTATAAAGGTTCAGATAACCATTAACGAGCAGTTTCTGGCAACAAATAGGCCAATTTCATCATGTTTAGTTTCACTGTGGCACTTCATGTTACCACTTTTGATGCCAAGAGACTCCGAACAGAGGAGACATCTTTTCAAGCAGAGAATAACTGATCTCTCTATCCAAAAAATGTAGAGAACAAAAACTATCCTTGCCTTCATTTCATTAATTAGACCAGAGAACTGTAATAAAATTAAAAATCTATGAAAGTCTAAAAGTCTTAATTTTCTGAACTAATGTCTCTATATTCTGGCCAAGTGAGCTTTTGTAAGCTAAATAATTTGTATAAATCCATGTGATTGGATAAAACACAACAGATCTGCTACAGAAACCGAGCTGGTTCATGTTTAGAAAACTAGAGTCACTGAAATAGGTTTTTTTTTGTTTCTTTTTTTCAGTTTATCATCTTTGCTCCTGTATTTTTTTTTTCAAGAGCTTGGGTACACATCTGGACCGTGCTCCACCAGTTGATGACCTCTGACCTCAACCCTCTAGGAGCCATTGGCAGCTTCAGACTTATATTCCTCACCCTCACAGTTTCACAGTAGTTACTGAATAATTTATCAAAGTTACTGACTAGAATACGTTCCTATGAATAATAGAATTATAACCCAAGAGTTTAAGGTCTTCAAGACAACCTGAAATCAAAGCTGGCCTTCCTGACATTGTTAGTTTGTTAGCATCCCTAGTATTCTATGTAGAATAGCACAATTATATGAAATTCTTGTTGTCCCATAATCATCCATGAAAATGCAACAACTTTTGCAAACAAATATTGATATCTGATTATTCGTAACCATGCAGGATGGGCATAAATAACATTAATCTACATGATCACATCATGTTTCACATCTTGTCCATTTTGCGTGCTTGCCTTAAATACAGTTTGGTGCATTTCTACCTGATGTTGAGAAATATAGAGTGTTGTTTATTCAAATCAACACAAACTCTGAAAATAGTAATATTGCCGTTAAACCTACATAGACACCATATAATCAAAAATTAGTTTTCAGCTTCTTAGAACTTAACAATGAATTGAACCTGTTCCTACAAAGCATGCAGAAATGAAATTACAAAAATGATTATACTATGTATATATACACAAATTGCAGATATCTCTTTTTAGGACTTCAGAGGCTTAAGTCCAAAATTATGGCAATATCATGCATATTCAGAGTTGCGTTACGCACCTGCTTATATAGATTTTGTGAGCTTGCCATTCAGACTATGCAAATTACCTGCGTGTAGTTCACACCTCTGAGAAGGCGAGATTGTTCTTGAGTAGCAGCATCTGAGACGGGGATTTTCAATAGTGTCTAGACCATCACATTTAAAAATAATTGCTTTGCTTTAAGCCCAAATATAGGAATAGCAACTGTGGACTGAACTATGAACTTGGCTGGCAAATGTAATTTGATGTGGGCTAAAATGAAGAGACAAATTAAAAATAAAAAGATAAAAAAGGATTTATAAATGAGATGATGTGAAAGCACTAAAATACACATAGGAGTCTAGTATATTACCAATATATTGCTGCATGAATAGTTCTAGTTGTAATGACACACATTAGTCACTGCATTTGCTGTCAAATCAAATTTGCTGCAAATATACATTTAGATTTATATTATATTTATATTTTTTGCATTTTATTTTTTAATTTTTTAATGCATTAACCGTTAACTGTGTGCACAATTCAATGAAGCCACAGGATACTGAAATCGTATCCTTGAGATAAGCAATGCCTCTGATTAAAGTTAAGATGCTGTTTCCCCCCCAATATTCTATTCGGTTTAAATAAATAAATAAATAACTGGCTTCAAAAATCATTTAAAAGTTTCTGAGTGTATTTACAGCCCCAAAAAAATGACACATAAGTGAGACAGATCTCTATATTACTCATAATCCCACCAAAACTTCTAAATAGCACTTAATTCCGTAGTTACATCTTAGGTCTGAATACTGATGTGTGCAATTTAAATATTAAATCCTCAATATGTGCACGTAACTCAACGGCCCATAGTTTCCACAAATCCTTTGCTGTTCTCTGGAAGGTTCTAAAGCCTGGAAGGATTTGATCCAATTGGAATAGATACACATTGTAAATACTGTGGGTCTAGTCTGACTCTATCGTGTTGTACAGATGCATGGAAACACCCTTCTGCTAGGAAGAATGTATCAGCACACAAAGTCAGAGACTCTTAGCATAGTGCATCCATCAGCAGTGAGAAAGTGATTTACATATCAACATGATGCCCCATTCCACAGAGTCAATTTCGCAGGGCACACATCCTACCAGACTTCCTCTCGAAACCCATCTGCTGCTCTTTCAGCTCCAGGAACGGCAGTGAAAAGAAAAAGAAGAAGAAGAAGAAAAGATGGCAAGCAGGTTAGTATATGAAAGCAAGATTTGACGCAGGGTTTGCAGTGCAGCTGATAAAGCAGGTGAGAGCTAATTAAACAGAGATTTGTTGATGCTGCTAGAAGTCGGGTTCACAGCTGGTGGTACCCATGACCTGGCGCCCTACATGGGACGTGACCCACCCATTCCTCCGAGGGGAAGCAGCCCATATGTTGGATCTAGGTGGCGATTATGATGTTCAGACACCGCCTGAGCAATGAATCACATTCTGATAAGAACTGGGACTATCTAATGATGCACGTGCATGGAATAATATTAGCATATCCACATCAGGACAGTTAGAGATGCAACAGAATTAAATTGGCAGGTGGTTAAAGGTAAAAATCACACAGATGTTGGACCACGCAAAATGATAAAGAGGTGACCTTGTTTGCGGCAAGATTGGAGTTTTAATCGTCAAGCTGTCAGATGAACAGAAGAATGTGTAGCAGGTTACAAATGACTCAGTTATTACGTTGCCGCGCTTTCCATGTTTGATGTGGGAGAATGAATTAACGATAGCCAATTAACATCGGCAGGATCCGACACAGATGGAGTGTTTGCACCTTCGGATAGATTTCACTCCTGCAGCTTCTGTGAAATGTTCAGTTCTTAGTTCAGCTGTGGCTAAATTTGTCGCATATTAGCTGTGATGATCATCAAGCAGGCATCTGCCTTGTGATTAATGCTCTGAAAAAGATGTATGGAGTATTTTTTCATGTTTCGCAAGTATTCCCAGCACACTCTTTACCCTTCCCCTGTTTATGAATATGATTATTCTTAATATAATATCATATTTACTTTATTAAAAAACAATCTGCATTCAAGTACATTCTTCAAGTAACTTCCCTAAGTTCTAGGTATTCATTAGGTGCAAATCGCAGAATACTGGGAAATTATTTGAGGTAAAATGGTGGTAAGTAACCAAAACACACTGAAATGGGAAAATTCTTGAAACTGTGAAGGAAAGGACATAATTACTGAAAGAACAAAAACTGGTAGGTAGAGGCACACTCATACTATGTTTCACTTTAATACTGCATGGTTAAGGAGAAAATGAAATTGAAATTGGAACACCTAAAAATGACAATTGAAAGAATTACTATTACTATTACTATTTTGCATGCTTTTCTCATTTAATACAACAATTTTCATTACAAAATATATACTTTACAACAACTTGAGTGAAAAGTCTTAGAAATATTTACATGAATTTCAGCGTTTCTTAGTATTTGCTTTGTCCCCTTTTTGCTTTAATGACAGTGTGTACTCGAGCTGATATGGACTCCACAAGTTTGTGCAAAACCTTAAGATCCATTTTAGATCAAATCCATCAGATTGTCGTCTGAACACTTGCTTCATTAGAAGAGATCAGGCATGAGGAAAATCTGACCTTTCGTATAAAGCAGTTAACATGGTCAATATCACACATTTGCTTACATTTAAATAGGGACCTAGAAATAGTGCAGAATGTAGAATATTAAATATACAAATATTGAACATTTACTTTCTTTGTTTTAAATATTTCAGAATTTTAAAACCTTCTGTCTATTTCCAATTCTAAAAAAATATCCCAGATTCCAGATTTTCAATGTACTCTCAGACTTTTGGTCCCCACTGTATGAATATGTGTGTGTGTGTGTGTGTGTGGAGAGAGAGAGAGAGAGAGAGAGAGAGAGCAACAATTACAGTGTACATAATTTTAGAAAATTGTGTAAAATGCTTAACTAGGAAAAAGCAGCATGGAATGAAAAAAAGAATGTTTTAAGTGAAACTATTGCTCATTATGTCTTTTTAGGAAGAATACTTAGATGGCTCTTAGCTGTGGATTTTACAGAGTGAAATTTAGTTCCAGTAAGTTACAACTACTTCAGATAATTATTTCATTACAAGTTTTTAATTATGAATTGTAGTATTTTAAAGGGTAATACCAAGAACCATTTGAAATCTTACTTTACAAATTAACCAGTATTTTGGAGTAAATTAGTACAAATTGCCATATTATATTTAGTTATGAGGCTTTTTATGTCTTTTACATCCTTTTCTCTTTTTTCATAGCTACAACCCATCTTTCATTTCAGTGAGAAAATATGTGTGAGAGAAAATATTTTGAGATGATGTACAAATCTACAGTATCTAGGTCATTATCCACCGAAGCAAAGGTAAGATCTGGTATATAGCAGGTTACAGACTGAATTCATCTGAATTCATTATCAAAAGCTGCTGTCTGACTTCATCCAGTGCCAAAGTAATGAGCAATGACATTAATATCAAATCTCATTATCCTCTGGAAGTCCAATCCAATGATACATTGTGAACATGTTGGTAAGCTGGGACACCACACCATTAGCATTTAATAAGCTCTGGGTAGGTTGGAAACCCACACAGTTTGGTTTAACATGAAGCTCTGCAACCTCAAGGAATTAAAAAAAAAAGTCTGAGCAACAAAGGCGAAAGCTTCACTGGGTGAACACTCACATCTTCACGAAAAAAAAAAAAAAAAAATCACAGGCATCTCCCACACACCAGCACAAAACTAACAGCTTTTGTGCTGGTTATTAACAGATAATTGCCTTGTTCTGATGTCCACCTCCACACTCTCCCTCATCACTAGCCACAGGCTAAAGGAAGCAAGGAGAGCAAAGTGGAGACTCACGATTCAAAGGAAATCAAGGTATAGCACTCAGGAGAAGCTACTCGCAGCCGGACAAAGAAACTTACGGTGCTGTGTAAGCCCAAAAGAAAAAAATTTATAAAACTAATACGCAAAAGCAAATCTGATAAAACGCTATATCAACATTACAAACACAACAGCTAATCCAAAAACATAACAAAACCATGAACACAACAGCAAAACCAAAAACACAACACAATTGAAAACGGCACAACTAAAAACACAACACCAAATGGAAGACAGAACAGCAAAACAAAAAACATAATAGCAAATCAGAACACAACAGCAAAACTAAACACACAATGGCACACAACAGCAAATTAAAAAAAACACAACGGCAAACCCCAAAACACAACAAAACTGAAAACACAACTCCAAATCAAAAACACAATGCCAAATCAAAAACACAACAGCGAAACTAAAAACAGAACTCCAAATTGAAGACAGAACAGCAAAACTAAAAACACAATGGCACACAACAGCAAACCCCAAAACACAACAAAACTGAAAACACAACTCCAAATCAAAAACACAACAGCAAACCTCTAAACACAACAGCAAAACTAAAAACACAACTCCAAATCAAAAACACAACAGCAAACCTCTAAACACAACAGCAAAACTAAAAACACAACTCCAAATCAAAAACACAACAGCAAACCTCTAAACACAACAGCAAAACTAAAAACACAACTCCAAATCAAAAACACAATGCCAAATCAAAAACACAACAGCGAAACTAAAAACAGAACTCCAAATTGAAGACAGAACAGCAAAACTAAAAACACAATGGCACACAACAGCAAACCCCAAAACACAACAAAACTGAAAACACAACTCCAAATCAAAAACACAACAGCAAACCTCTAAACACAACAGCAAAACTAAAAACACAACTCCAAATTGAAGACAAAACAGCAAAACTAAAAACACAATGGCACACAACAGCAAACCCCAAAACACAACAAAACTGAAAACACAACAGCAAAACTAAAAACACAACAGCAAACCTATAAACACAACAGCGAAACTAAAAACAGAACTCCAAATTGAAGACAGAACAGCAAAACTAAAAACACAATGGCACACAACAGCAAACCCCAAAACACAACAAAACTGAAAACACAACAGCAAAACTAAAAACACAACAGCAAACCTATAAACACAACAGCAAACCTATAAACACAACAGCAAAACTAAAAACACAACTCCAAATCAAAAACACAACAGCAAACCTCTAAACACAACAGCGAAACTAAAAACACAACTCCAAATCAAAAACACAACAGCAAACCCGGACACACAACAGCAAATTAAAAAAAAAAAACATACAACAGCACACCCAGAAACATAACAGTAAGACTAAAACCACAACATTGAAACCAAAAACACTTCAAAACTAAAACCAAAACAGCAAATAAAAACAGAAAAACTAAAAACACAATAGCAAAACTAAAAACACCAAAGACCTCAACTTCATATAAACTTAATTTCACTAAGCTAACAAGATAACAGACTAAAAAAGCACAATTCTTTTGCCTTCTCATAGTCATATGCCATGTCCAATCAGCAACGAGCATGCGATGTTCAGTAACTTTACCTTTCTGGTTTGAATGAATGTTGCTGTGTTTCTGAATTAGCTGTCATGTTTCTGGTGTGTTCTGATTTGTTCTTGCTGCCTTTTTTAGTTTGCTAATGCGTTTGGCACTTACAGGCCACTGTAGAAACCAGACTAGAGCCGCTTCATGTCTTACTCTTCAAGTATTTTAAAAGCAGAAAATGTGAAGCAGGAGCTGACAGGGAGATACTTTACATTAAAGCCACATGTGGGTGTGTTTTAGCATTCTGCGCTCTGCGCTCTGTGATTAGCGCTCCTTAGCCTATAGGAATTCAATACATGGGTGTAGAGGGGAGGAATACAAACTAGCGACAGTGTGTTGGCAGGAAGCATCACAATCACTGTGGTTCCACTTCAACTGAATTAATATAGACAGACACAGTTCCTCCTTCATAAACACCACCAGAGAGTCTGAAAGCTGCATGGTGGCCTGTCAAACAGAATGACATGCACCTGCCTTTTATCTGATGTCATATAGTATCTTACTCAAATCTTACTCAAGCAGATTCAGGTTGAAATAAGCAGCTCATGTTATCATTTAATGATCTCCAGTTAGTGGAACAACCAAAATCACCGGTGTTAGTTGTCATAGATTGACACTATTAGGCTTCTTAACCTTAACCCTTTATTGACCTGTTCTGAAGAGTCTGAAGAGCATTGTTAAAGGAAGGAGTCTCCAGTGTCAGAACATTGTAACAGTAGGTTTTACCCCACAGGAGGCTCTTTAGGACAGAGTACATTTGTGCTTTGCTGTTTCTTGGTAACATGACAAGTTTTATTACTAAAAAATAATGCAAATGATGAGTAAGAAAAAGAAACGTTTTTATACAATATTTCATGCTCCAACAGTGGAACAAAAAGGAATGTCCCCCTGTGTCCCCTAAAAAAATACAGCACCAACCAACAAATTAGCACCACAATCACTAAACATATCACCAATATTTCAATATGAACATATTTAATGTGTTTCAAGGTAGACATATCCTTTAACAGGTCTTGTCTAAAAGAAAAAAAATGTTTCCTTCACTTATCGCAGACATCATATCATTAGTAGGCGGAAGAAATTCAGCAAGTGCTTCAGCGTATTAGTGCTCTGAGCAGCGTCTGACATTGCCAGCATATCACAAAGCCACATTCATATTCATGTGTGGACTGATATTTTTTCTTCTCATGTCCTGTTTGGCGCATCTGATTATGATGCGTCCACTTAATTCAATGAGAGCCTCAGCGCGTTTCATCATCCCTCCTGGCACCAATTTTCTGACACAGCACAACAATGCCAAATTGGAGTTATATATATAATGGGGATAAAGAGAGGAATGGGAGCCAGGAGTCTTTCTGTTTCACACCATTCTTTTATTTCATACCAAGCATGAAAACAGGAAATGCTAAAGTGTGAGAATGTCTGCTAGCCTCCAGAACCTGACTGGGCAATGCCATGGTGGAGGTCGGATTTGGCAGAAAACAACAGATGTGAAGGCTAAGAGAACGTCGTGTGGTTAATCTTCTTGATCCAATGACTGAGAAAAGAGAATAAAAGGTCCTCAGGCCCCTGTGGTAAAGCAGGAAGTGTCGCCAAGCAGACAACCCAATTCAAGGATGCTTGCCCTTCCTAGCAGTGCCCAAAGAAAAGCAGTTTAATATTCAGCTCACAGTGAGCTCAATTACAAAGCACCACTACTAATCAAGCCCTGATAAGGAATGGAATGGGACTTATATCACCTAATCCTCTGCTGTTTTGTTCCACAGCATCTACCTTATCAGCCTTTGGTGATGGCGAAACACAAATGAACCTTTTTTAGCAGAAGACGGGATGCTTCAAGTTGCTGCAGTTTTCACCAGAGGACATATTTACCTCACCCAGTCGCAAACTGAGTGCCCTACTCCACAAGACAATTGATTTTCACTGAAGCATTTAATTTTTTGACATTATCCAGTGGTCCATGTGGTGTAATCAGGTGGAGAGGACTGACAGTGTAATTAGCATCGAGGAGCAGGAGGAGGGGATGAAGCAAGGCAATTCACAGGAGTGTGGTAAACAAAAGACGAGGCGTTAGCAGGGTGCGGCGAAGCACTGTTCTCATAAAGTACACTCACGCTGTTAAGGGTAAGTCAAACGGAGTGCTGACGTTTAAATTAGCACATTTCGCTTGCTCTGTGCTGTTCTCGTCAAGGTTATATTAGTGGCTGCCTGCTCTCTCAGTAAGAATGAAGTGATAGTGAGTGGAGGAATGGAGGACAAGACACTTTATGCCATGCTCAAGGCAGTGTTAGAGCAGGGATGAGGTCCAGTAATTAGCACGTAACTGTCAATGCAACAGATCAGCCCCTATGCAGATGACCTCGCACTTTGGCACTGGTGCAGTGCTACCTCCATTACCCACACACCAGAGTCACACTGCCCTCTACTGGTTAAAAGTGCACAGAGAGAGCCTATACTTCAATGTGCCTATACTCCAAGCCCATGACAAAAAAGGAAAGTATCTAGCTAATCAGATACCCCACAAATTCCAGTGTTATAACATTACATAATGCAACCCATTATTAGATTAGCATGCCTTTTTCTAGGTAGCACATCCTTTCTTTCAAGCTGTGAAAAAAAGAAAAACATTTGTCCTTCTGCTCTGTTCAATCCCCCTTCAACCCTTTAATAGCTCAGTGGGAATAAAGTTTACCTGAGAGATCATTACATGTTTGTCTAGCTCTGATGACTGCAGGCGAGTACTCAGCAAAAAAATAAAATAAAATAAAAAAAAAGGTAGTGCAACACCCAGGATCATTACCAAGGCATTCTCTCCCAGAACACACTGATGCGTCAAGAGTTTTTGCTGCTGCTGGCTATGCACGCAGATTAATGTAGCAAATCCTGGTTGCAATCCTCAGGCAAGAGTCCTAATAAAAAAACTGTCACCAAGTTGTAGTGCTGTATTGCACAGTGGAGAAAAGTCAGCTGTTCTTCTGAGCTTTTGAGGTTCATTGGGTGTTATTCCACCCCACACATTCAGATTACGCTCACAGATCAGAATCTCAACCTGAGATTTCCCTGCGCAGACATGACTTTTGATTTTTTTTAGAAAATGGGTAAAGGCATCTGTGTGGTTTGCAGATCGTGCAGGGCAAATCAAGAGTCTTTTTTGCATGGGAAATTCCATAGATAGATTATTTTACATTGCATTCAGGAAACAATCAGATTTTTTTAAAGGTTACTTTACTGACAATGGCTGAGAAATGGGGTTCAGTGTTTTAGCAAAGAAATATGCTGACAGAAGCATGCTGATCATGATTGGTTAACATCAGCCTGAATTTGGGACACCAGCATCAGGAAGGGCAAATCAACCCTAAAATTGGCCCGAATATCCTGTAGCATGGGATGTGTATTGGCTGTTTAATGCATAAGTGACTGAAATGTAATAGAAGCATTCAGTACTTTTTCCCCAGGCTGTGATGAGATCCTGGCAAGCTTTCGCTGACCATGACGCTTTCACTGGTCTGGGCCATGACAGTCCAAGCGACAGGCCTGCTGTGATCTAACAGTGAAGAACAGAATCAGATTGACACTTCCTTCCATCTCTGACGTTGTGTGCATGCTGAGGGCACGCTTCTTTGGCCTCTACTGATCCTGGTGACACAACGGAAAATCAGTCCGACTCAGCCTTGACACTCAGTGACAACAGCACGGTATGAATAAACAACTGGCAGATTAGGGGTGGATGGAAGGAGTCTTCTTCAGGAAACAAAAACAACAAAAAAAATCAATGGCCTTCTTCATTAATTACACAAATCCATAATAAGGCAGGGAGGAGAAGCAGGGCGTACCAGGCAGGTGGGAGGCTGTGGCATCAGTAATTAATAACCCAAAGCCCCCCTAATGAAGGCATGCAGATATATGACTGCAGGTCTTGTTGATGCTTCTTAAACATGCGCAGGCACTTTTTCAGTGCCCCTGCTGTTCGCATGTTTGTGTTTGCCAGAGGGATATAGTGCTGCAGAAGAAGAGAGGCAAGAGAGTCGCAACACATGAGTAGAGATGTGCAAGGAAGAGTTTTTATTCCATTCTGCAGCATCTGCTCGTCACAGAGCTGAGAAAACAACAAAATCGGGAGTTAAAAGAAAGGAAGCAAGAAGTAATCTCTACGTGCTCTGAATGGAATAAAGGTTTCATCATGATGACTCCAAAAAAAAAATAACCAGAAAACAAGAAAAGCCTAAATCAATAGAGGGCTGGCATGAAACGAGAAGGGCACCTTTCTCTGAGACATTGTTTGATCTATATTTCATGTTAGGTCATGCCATGCATCAGACCAAGATGTGTGGGTTTCTTCCCCCCACCCAGCGAAAAGTCATCAGCGTCGTATATCAGTTCCTCTCCAACTGGCATTATAAATAGACTCTGCCCGCATGTTCGCTATCGCTGGAGGTGTCACTCGGGTATCTCATCTGCAGTCGGCAGTCAGTCAAGGAGTTTGGGGGCTGTTGGTGGAGGCATGGCACAGCTCACTCGCCACTCAGAACATCAGCAGGAGTGATGGGACAATAGGAGCACCAGAGGGCCACGGTCAAAGAACTCAATCACAAAGCTAGACAGCTTACACATGAGTGATCAACAAAGACCAAAAGGATTGCACACCCTCGAGTAATCCAGAATGCGGGCCATTCCAGGGAAATATGACAAGACTCTGCAAACTAATCACGTATCACAATGCAGATGGCGATAATCAATGAGTTAATAACACATCAGAAATCACAAGCAAATGATAGGATGTACTTCCTTTTTATGAGGCTTCCTTCTGATTCGTTAACAGCCTTAAGCCATATTTTATATGATTTTCATTGCACATCCTTACAGAACATTGCACATTGCACGTCCTTAAAGAATACTTTGGTCGTAAGTTGAGACTGGTGGTCTTACAATGTGTAACAGCTGTGACAGCTGATTTAGTGCCATTGTGACAAAAGACAACCAAAGAAAACGTTCTGTCATTGTCAGAAAGTTCTGATTAATATCTTATTTATAACATATCTTAATTATACAAAATGTTAAACTATGTGAAAATAAAGTAACAGTTATTCATACCTCTTTTCAATAGGCATAGCCATACCTTTTACTATGGGGTGGCCAGGTTAGACCCAATGACTTTATGGGGATGGCTATCTAGGGTGGAGCAAACACTGGATTTCCTCAGTTAGTTACCATTAGCTAGTGATATTAAATTCATGACACTAGTGTATTTCATAAGATATAGCCTAAAGTTATATTAGCTATGACCTTTTCGTAGCTTGTGAGACAACAAACAAATGTGGCTTAGCTGTGTGCCTTTTATGTCCAATAGGGATCCTGTACATACTGTAGATAAGGGAGCCACATTATGTCATTTGGTCTAACTTAGCCACCCTATTTAAATAAAATATTTTCCAAAATTTTGACATTTTGTCTAAATACAATAGTACTATTATAGATATGTTATAATAGTACTATTGCATGGAAGTAGTTAATAATTTTCGGGGTAAATTTATTTTATGTCATGCTAAATCTCAAATGGGGTCCAAATCCTGAGCTTGGGTTAGTGACAGAAAAACATTCCTGCAAGTAAATAAGTGGAATTCATGAATAGATTCAAGGTCACTTCCCCTACAAAGAAAGCCAAAAAGAAAGTGTGTTAGTAAGGTGCTGGGCCACCATGAGCCACCAGAACCACTTCAGTGCACCATAACAAGTCTCTGGAACAGTACTGGAGCAATGTACACCATTCTTCCAAAAGATATTGCCTCAGTTGGTGTTTCAATAATTGCGTTGGGCCAAACCATGCTGGCAAAATGGCATTGGGTTTAGAGGATTTCCTTTAATTTGTCACACATCTGTAGCCATATTACATCACAGTCTTCTCAGTTTTGAGATAAAACCTAACTGGATAGTCTCAAACTCTGCTACTTCAAAGACAACATTTCTCCACATGGGACTTACACTGAAAAAAAAAGATGCCTGATTTTTCCAAAATCGCTTTTTTTCATGTCATCATTCACTTCAAAGCAACCATGATGAAATCCCTCAGGTATCAAAGTACTCTCAAATAAGAGCTAAACAGAATAAAGAAGTTTGTTCATAGTTCTGTGAGCTACTCAGAAGTTAAGGTGTAAGGTTCTGAGTCTGTGTAATAAACTCTGGGCAATAAATGCATAATGCCAGATGACGTAATGGTCACTTGTTGATGTTGAGATGAATGTTGGCAGAATGGAAAAGATGAGTTCAAGGTGAAATTAGAATGAACCAGAGCAATTGCTATGAGAATTCTTCACATTAATGACCACTACATCCAGCTTTAATGGTATACCACATTCTCATTAGAAACGATTCCATGTGCAACAGCTGAGAGGTATAGAAATGTAGATCCTGACTATTGGTCCATTTGAACTGTGGATGAAGAAGCCCCAGAAACTGTTATCTGTTCTGTTCTCCACTGGTATGTGCTGTATTTGTCTTCCTCACGTGACCCCAAGATAATATTCAAGCTACAATCATATTACAATGATAAAAGCCCTGATCCCCTCTGGCCACATTTGTTTTAATCTTGGTCGTTAACATCCGCCATCCCCACAACGCAGATGTTTCCCTTCCTTGCACTAATGAACACTGTGCCAAGTCAGACAGCTGCCAAGACTGAAGAAAGATGTTTGGAGGCTTTGGCATGGAATAATTCAATCCACAAGCAGGGTGAGTTTGGAGATGAAGAAACAAAGAAGTTGGGAAAAGGTAGCACTGACTAAGCATTTCCCTCTAGCCACTTGCTTGGTGGAACAATAATTTCAATAATTCATTCTATACCCACCCTCTGTCCATGAGAAAATGTCTCTCCCAGCAGTCTGGCTCATATTAATCCACATTTACCTTATTACTCTTTCTCAGCAAAGCCACAGATACTAACAAACAATCTGACAGTTAAGATGCCACCATCTGTCCTCAACTAGAGTGGATTTCATTGGCAAATTGGTAGTGGCTCACCCCATCCTCTTCTGAATAAACAATGGATATTTTTTCCTGCCATGAAGGTTCAGCACATTGTGTTAAATCCTCAAATGCAGCATATTTCATTAACTGACTGAATATGGAGTGTTTTAGTGGTGCTGTCACTTATACTTTTGCTTTATTTGCTGTTTGGTTTCACAGAGCACATAATTAAATTATCCAGAAAGTGAAGAAAACAAACATGGCTAAGGGACACGTAGGGCTGAAAACATACCCAGAAAACTCTTTCATTCATTGGTTAGAAACATGGTGATGGAAAAAGGTGATAAACCTTTGGAAAGTGCTTGTAAAAATCACAAAAATCCACCCAAACAAGAACAAAGATGATTAATGATTACATAATTATATAAATAACTAGTTTAAAAATGGATTACAATCAAATTAGGTTAAAGCTGGAATGAACTCTACTGCACTAACTTTACCTCTCACTGTTACAAAGTATTACTGACACTGGAGACTCCTTCCAAAAATGCTTCCTCACAGAATACTTCACCCTATCAATGATTACACACGTACTTAAATCCATTTATATGGAGCATCAGCCATATAAATCCCTGTGAATTAACTGTTGCTATAGAAATGTATTAAAAAGAGTGCATTAATATAAACCTCATTACTATTAATATTAATCAACACTCAAATTCAACAGCGCTATGGCACGAAAGTATCTAGTGAAGTTAAGTGTAAACCATTTTACACCAAAATAATTAAGAAGCAATTTATTTTTTATTTCATATTTCACATCTACCTGCCTAATACCCAGAACATATTTTGACATTTTAATATACTTTGTATAAAATATCTTGGTACTAATAAATAACCAGTACTTTGGAGTTTGTAACACACACTACTTAGTTAATATCTAGAACTTAGAACAGTGAGAAAAGTGGTGTTTTTACTGCACATGTGAAATAACACAGTTAAGTATGCACATACTGTATATAGAACAGAACTAGATTGAGATGATGGTATAAAATAATGATTTCTTGGACAGAGTTTGAGGTCCTGCAGATAGCCCTCAACTTCCTGGCTATTGGGTTGATGCAGGGAACCTTAATTTAATGCAGGCGCATTGATTTATGCTCAGGTGTCCCACAGTCATTAAAGTAATTGCATGATCACTTTATAACACCCTCCCATGGAGGCAGTGGTAATTTGGCGCCTCATCCTGCAACGCAGAGTCAAGTCCCGTAACAACGTTAGGGCTGAAAATGTAGTCCGAGCTATCATCTTACAGACAGTACAAATTGATTTTATACCTTTCTGACTGACCACGAAACCCTTTTAATGTGTCTCTCACACAAGTTCAGGCTTTGATCTATGAAAGGCTCACCAGGCTTAACAACCGTTATCGATTGCCACTTTCTCTCCAGCAAGTTTCTCTGGCAAGATTCCGGTGTCAACTTATCTTTTCACAAGTCTGCCATGTTCTTGCGAGACATTCCTACAGTCCAACTGCACCTTTAAAGGTGGTGCTTGTGCACAGTTTCAATTTTCTTAGGCTAGGAATGGCAGAATTCACAGAGGAATGACCGGGGACATTTGTCTTAAAAACAAAAAGCACAACTTTCTGCTAATCAATTTAAAAAAAAAGTAAAGTTTGAAACAAAGTTTTGTTTCCAACAGACCATGGTTTCTAATCTCGCAGTGTAACCAAGTGTGAACACACACATACAAGACTTTTCAAGATATCGGCAGTTGCTAACCTTACAGTCCTGAGCTTTTGAGGTGAAGACAGGCATACGACAGGCAAGCAGTGGACACCAGAGTGGAGCCTTTGTCCTCCCGTCATCTTCTGCACAGATCCAGCCAGGTGTGTTCTCTTCCCCTGAATGTGAAAGACAAAATGAATCATTTTCTCCATGCAATTCAACAGATCAATTTTGAAATCAAATGGACCGAGAAGCAGGGGATTTTGTGGGTGTGGACAACTCTGACAAATTACACTCTAGAGCAGAAATCTTTCAGAATTTGAGATTTTTGAGTGCCCTCCAAGTCATTTGAGATCATTCAGCAAAAAGATTCGTTCAGATTCATTCACTGATTCATTTGCTCAAATTGAAGTACAGCCCGATTGTGATTGCAATTAAAGTTTTTGCTAAAATAATGATTTTTGTAAATAAAAGACAGCTTGAGCAATGTAAAAGTAGCTAATAATTGTTGACTAATTGCCCAACTATCATGGTAGCACCCAAATCAGCACTGAACTACATTACCCATCTACCCCAGCACAGCCTTGCTAATAGTATTGCTTCAGTATTGATGCATTATAACCAGCTCCAGGTTAGCAAAAAGCATCTTGTTTACTTATTTACAATTACATCATTATGAGAATTTTTTAACATAACTGAGACTCCTTAAACAAGTTAGTCTTGTTTTGGAACAAAAAGATTCACTGAATCAGATGAAAGAGGGAATCTCAGTCATGAACAAAACTTCCAAGGACTCACTGGTCACTAGAAAATGTAGGTTTTGCACAAACATAATGGCAAATATGACAAAATCCACAGATGTAAAAAAAAAAACAAAAAAAAAAAAAACCACACAAACAGATAAACAGACTATCTTCCAGACTAGAAGAAGCCTGGCAACAGCAACTGAATGAAATGAATGACTCCATACCCTCAGAGTCATTTATATGACCTTGCAGAAGAAACTGTAATTTTCTCTGTGCAGTTCACTAAATATACATTTTGAAATCCAAAGGAACCCAGAGGATTATGTGTAACTCGGGAAAATGATGCATTAAAAGTGGAAATTTTTGAGACATTTGAGTGACCCTGAATGATTTGAGGCCATTCAGTTCAGAAAAGATTCATGCAGATTAGTTCACTGATTTATTCAGCTGCACTTGTGGTTTGCTCAAAATTAATGTACAGCAAATTGACATGCCTGCAGAGTCTTCATACTAATAGCTTGAGCAATGTAAAAAGTGTTATACAATTTTTTTTGTCTTTTTTGTCTCACTCTGTCTACTATATATAGGAACTAACTTGTTTCATAGGCATTTCACAACAGTGAATGTAACTATAAATGGATAAAAAAGTATAATGTGTAGTTTTTTAACTAATAACAAGTGGCTAGCATTAACAAATTGCTGTGGTAATAGAGGAATAAAACAGTCCTGGATGAACTGTTGTTGGAAAATAATTAACTTCAGAGTAGGAGCAATAAGGGACATCAGCTGTAATCTATCTATCTATCTATCTATCTATCTATCTATGATTTGCGTCAACCCACATCACACCACCCAGTCACTGATATTTTCCTATAACAGCATGCCTCCTAGTGTTTTATTCCTCATTCAATAATCAGAGCTATATAGAATTACCTATACTGTAACATTCAAGAGCAGATAACCATGTCTGAGTATTTAGATACATTTAGAGATTACAATACATGTATTTTCTTGTAGTTATAAACTAATTTAGACTACAATTTTTCAAATGACAAAAAAATACATTGTTGATCATGCATCAGTACAGCAGTTTTGAGCTGAAATACGACTACTTAAATAAGGAAATCATGTTCATAAACGAAAGCTCCAAGGACCAGAACACTCATTGACTCAGTGGAGGCAGAAAAAGTTATAAAACAAATTCTGACAGATGAACTTTCCAGACAAGAAAAGGGCTTTCAGCAACAAGTGAATGAAAGGAATGACTCAGTGACTGATATCTTCTTATTCACCTAAGTGACTCATTCTGAAGGACAGAAATTTGTATATACTGTACAAAACAGCTCATTGTAAGATCATTATTTCTAAATAGTGTAGGCTTTATCCTGTAGAGCACCACAGTATCCAAACTCCCATGAAGTTCTCAACATAATGAGTCTTAAGAAATAGCACAGGTGTCCGTCTCAGCATGCAAAGTAGGAACTTCTGGAAGGCAATTAATGAAGCCTGGATTCAGGTGGTGGGAGCTACTAGAGCTCTGAAGCACAATGCAGCAACAAAAAAGAATGACATTCAAAATGGAAGATTATATACAGTAGTACACAGAAATTCGAAACATTTTTGGTTGGCTAGCCCATCAACAGGGATTGACATAATAGCACAGAACGACTCTTTAAATACATAGGCATCCTGAGATGGCCAGTAGCTAAATTGGTGACGTGATTGCTCACTGCATAGTGGGGATTACTGGAGGAAAGGCATTCAAGAATGTTGTTGAAAATTTTCTTGGGAGCTACAGAGCACCAAACTACATCCAACTGGTTGACAAATTGCTTCAAGCATACAAAACCATGCGGTGCATCTTGACACTAAGAATTCAATTTTTTCCCTGCAGTCAGTGTCGAACATGGTGAAAGTCTTTACCAAGACATTGCGGCAATGGAAAAATGGTACCAGTGCAAATGGAATCATCAGTGTTGGCAAATTATGGTTAGACATTTAAACAAGTGTCACATTCTGAGTACAACCTAAAATAAGCAAAAAAAAAAAACATTTAAGTAAGTGGAACTAGGCTAGCACTATCACGTTATTAATCACAAATATAAATAATACACAATTCCTAGGTGATACAAGCAATCTGAAATGATATTTGTGTTCAAGTTGAAGAGCTCTCTCATGACCAGCAACAATTTGTTGTTTCAGTGTAATTGGTTCATTTTAATCAATACAACAATCTTTATTTTTATTTATTTAGGACGTCATATCATAAACGTATGTAATACAGCAGTGCTGAATTCTCGATTCTGATTGGCCAGAAAGTGATGATTCACTTTATATCAGTAGATCTGGCAGTAGCACTTAATTGTTTCTGTCGTAAAACTTTACACAGGGACTTGTATGTTGAAGTTTTCAGTGAGGACATGTTTATGGAGGGTCAATGCTAAATCGATCAGAAGTAAAGTCTTTTAGAGAAGGAGAGGGAAAAATAGAGGCTGCTAAGAAAACGACTGTTTATAGCTTCTGTAATAATGTAATTGACAAGTTGTTCAATACCATTAAATGTAAAATTTAAAATTTTATCCATAAATTATATGCATAAATGGATAATAAGTACAACATTCTTTAATAAAAAACCAAAATTGCAATTGTTGGCAAATTGCTGTAGTATATGAGGAATAAAACGCTTTTGGATGAGCTGTTTTTGGAAAGTAATCAGCTTTGGGTTGGCTGCATTGCACCACCATGTTGTTGATTATTTTCCCATGACAGTATATCCACAAGTTATTTATTCCTTATTTGATACATCCATCCAAATCAAAAGAATTATTTAATCCTGCAATGTTGGATGTTAGTTTTTTTATTGCTGTTTCTATGACTACAGGGAGCACAAAACACAAAGCAGGCTATACATTGAGATTTAATGGTATACACTCATCCCATCACGAGGAATTAAAATGTCATTTCTTGTGCCATTAAAGAGCTTGCTTTCATTTCATCCTTGTGAGTTTTTCCCATCAACATTCAATTAGCATCAGATGTAACAATGAAAGAACTCCAAAACAATACTGTAGGATTTTAAATGAAATGTCTGCTTCAAATGGCGAGATGTGAGCGCCGGCGCCAATGACAGGAGATTGTTGGGTCATTGTTCTGAAGTCAGAGAAGTAGACATGCAAGACAACTTAAGGGCCAATTAGCTTGAGGCTCACCATTTCAGGTTGTGTGGATTTCATTTAAAAGTTTGCACACACTGGTGCCTACAAAGCTTAATGGTCTATACATCTTTACGGGGAGTTAGCAATTTGATTTGGTATCCCTTTACCTCTGCATCCTTTGAAAGCGAAGTTAACTCTCAAATCAATAAAGTGAACACATCATTCCACAGAAATATTTGCACCTGATTTCGGCAGGGCGCTTTTATTTTTTTATTTTATTTTAGTTTTCTTACAGCACGTAGGTGCTGTAAAGCAAATGCTAGAACTTAACTCACTCAGAACCCTCTCTTTCAATTCTATGCTCTCAGTAATGAGTCTTTTAATCTAAAAGCTTTGATACAAAGGTGACAGGATTGTTGAAGGACACATTCAATTAGGAACTTTAAAAGGAGCCTCGGAGACAGAACTCTAGTCTTGCTTCTCAAACATCATTTAAATGATAGCGTGAGTCAGACCAAACGTTTCCACTTCAAAGCACAGATAATATACTGCGCTTCAAAATGACTGCCTAATGAATATCTTTATTCAAGAATTTCTCGAGGTCAGGGAACTGATTCAGTGTCCTTCATATGACCTTGCGTAGTCGCATTAGCTTCAAAATTAAGTTTTTAATTGCCTGTTTAAATAACTAGCTTGGGAATGGTGACATGGCATAATTAATAAACCACATAAAGACGAAAAAAGATGAATAAACCATATAAAAAATGAGTCAGGCTACTCACAAAGTGACTCAGTTTAAGGCGTTTTTCTGGGTGAACCATCCAGATTATGCAAAGTAACTGCATGTAGTTCACACCTCTGAGGCCACGCAAGCATTTGCCTTGCCTTTAAGCCCCCCAAAAACAGGGGATAGAAAATGCAGACTGAAGAAGGAAATAGCTTTTTTCCTTGCTGTCAAACGTAATATGATGTAATGTAAAAGCACGACACAATTAAAAAACAGGATGCAACAAACACATATGATAAGAATGAGAAAATGGCAAGCACTGAAATAAATATCTAATAAGAATCCAGTATATTGCTGCATATAATTTGGTATATATCCAGCACATCCTATTATTTTCCATTTTATGAAAACATGGTCTTAAAGATAAGCTGACCAATCATTCATCTACTATAAATGTTGCACCCTAATTTTATCCATAAAGAAATTTGGCCCTCTAGCTAAGCAATTTCACAAATTAAAATGCAAAAATGCACATACAATAAAACCTAAAAAAAAAAAAAAAAAAAAATTTTTTTTTAATTATTTTCTTTTTCTGGTGTATTTATAACCCACAACATGAATTTCAGTGAGGCCCGAATATGGATGTTGCAATTTTGGTATTAAAACCTCATTACATGTGCTTAACTCTAATTCAGTTTGTTTACTTTTCCTTTCGCATTCCTTATGATCTAAGCCAAAGCCATGAAGGGTAATTATATAACACCTAAAACTGCAGCGTGTGGAAGTGCAATCGATTACTTACTTCATCATATAGCATGCCCTTCTGAGGAAAAGGTCCCACTAGCTCATTAGTAGTGGAGATAAAAAGAAAACTTAAGAGGAAGATCCACACTGTGATATCTGAAGTGCCGAACAGGCATGCCATAACTGTTCTTAAGTGTAAGAAAGTGCTAACAAACAGGCTGGTTTTTTGAAAGTAAAAAAGAACACTATGTCTGAAAAGGATATTGTTTCGGCCACACACTCTATTTTGTGAGAAGGAAAACCTGCAGCACTGCATCCTGTTTGTTCTCTAGGAAAGCCTTTCCTAACAAACTCCCACATGTCTATTCCCTAACAGCACTGTACCAAGTCAAGCAATAAACTTAGGTGCAATTAAGGTTAGGTGCTGTTGTGGGAAAATAATCAACAACGATGTGGCATGATGTGGCCTGACACTAAACAGAGTTACTGTTACCACCTAAATGTTGATTATTTTAATTAATATAAACCTGGATGTTGATTATTTATTAATATTCAATACATTCTGACCAATCACAACTGACAATTCACCAGTGGTTTGTTACATCTATACTGGAAAGGTCAGTAATGTTAACATGCGAGTCGATGAGAGGGAAAATATTGATGCTTAAGCTCATCACAGTTTAACCAGACAGCAGTCAGGATCGGTTGATCCAGAGATCCTCCTCCTGCTAATCTGCATTAATAATTTACTACACAATCCAACAATCATATGAAGAAATGCAATGTCTCTAAACTCTCTGATGAACTTGTATTATTAATAGCCCTATTTTGGATTAATAATGCGCATAAAATATACATAGCATATTTTATTCATTGCATTTTTCAAATCTTCAAATGTGGGAAGAATCGGATGAGTTCTTTATACAACTAATCAATTTCAGCAGCACAAGAGACTGTTTACTTCTGAGACACAGGAAAGGCAACGTGTGCAGCAATTCGATGTGTGGAACAATTCAGAGCGAGATGACCCTTTTCACCATCTCGGCTTTCAAGCAATTTTGTACCATTAAAATCTGGCCTTCAAAACTCAAACAGATATAACAGCTGTAATAAACGTATTCGTGTGTATTTTGCATGTCATTAGCACACACACACACACACACACACACACACGCATACACACAGAGCTTTGCTGCTGCGTTTCTTTCCTCAGTAGTGTCACTAATGCAACCGCAGCACAGAACAAAAAGCAGAGTGAATGTATTTTCCTAACCTACTGGAGCAGTTAATCCCTCTGCTCTGCTAGACTCCTCTCCATTTGCAAGGAAGCTTGCTGTCTGATGAAACACGCCTGATTCATAATTATATAAAGCGCCAACCGATCCCTGACCTCATCATACAGTGTGGCCTTCTGAGGAATGGGAAAGGTCACAGTTCACTGCAATAGAGTCCAGGCTTGTCAGTCAGCTCTTGTGGGTCCTTGGGTCTTCCCCTTGCAACTGTGATGCTTTCTGACTTTTCTCGGCTAATTATTCAGTTAGCATATCTAATGGGCCTTAATTTGCGCTCCTTGCCGATTTTAGGGTCATCGAAAGCTCTGCGTCCTTGGAGTGCTGTTAAAATGCATCCAGAATTGTGCCAATCTTAAAGACTGAGGGACTTTACAGACTTTAAATGAATAGTTTCAAAGAAATGTAGAAATTTATTGCATTTATGATATCTGAGGGACATGATGGTGATGTGACGGGTGGTCAGTAAGGACAGAGAAAATACACATAACACTGTCCTTAACCTTGTCATAACTGTTCATAAACTAAACGGTACAGAGATCTGTCATTACAGCGTTATTACATGGCCATAGAGAGTTATAAAAACCTACATAAGCATTAATAAGGAGTTACTCTCTACAGGAGTCACAATTGTCAATTCTGATGTTGAGCCAGGTAAGTCATGTCATGTAATGTCTGAGTCATGTGACATAAGAGGAAATGTAGGCATTATGCATCTTATAAACTTTATTATGCTGTTACAGCACTGGAGTATGTCCAGAATTGTGCTCATCTTAAAGACAGAGCTTCATAAGAAATATATAGAAAATAAAAAACAGTGATCTACTTATTTTGGAGCTACAAAGTTAAATAACTATTCAATAACTAGAGCATGACACCCAGCCCAACATTTTATCATGTTACAGCTGGCTTTCTAGCAGAGGACCACCTGTGCTGACCTTCAGCCCTTTGAAATACATTAATGATGACAAATACCGGAAGCTTCCCCTCCGCACAAATAATAAACACAATGCCGGAGTGCCAGACTGAATGAAGCATTAATGAGAGACGGCTAGTCAACCCAACCTCGCTGCTCCGGCCTCACCGTAAGGGCCAGCATCGCTAATGAGTCGGAAATCATGCATTCTGCTCGCGTACACTTCCTGCACCTGAACTAGCAGAGAGATAGAAAGGCCAGCACTCTTTAGTTAAAGCCTGCCCCTCTCTGTGTGTAATAAAGTAATACTCCAGCACTTTCACATTCTAATCTGTATCCACTCCATCTGTAGTATATGTAAGGAATGGGGTGGTGCTGTTATAGGAAAATAAACAATGATGGGGTGGTGTGATGAAGCAGAGTTACTGTTACTATGAAGAACTTAATTATGTTTCCAATAAAAGGATATACTGAGCCTTTTATTCCTCTTATACGACAGCAATTTGGCCATGCATTTTAACACTTGATGCTTTTTATTATTTATTATTTATATTTCACTGCAGAACACAATGTCTCCTCCTTGCCATAGTTAAATATTGGGAAATCAGTCTGATCTTTGTTTTTCAAAGATCCTGATAGATACGAAGTCTAATTAACTGGTATAATTGGAAGGCAGAAGCTTTAATATTGTTGTTATGATTACAGTGTGCATGTCAAATGAGCCACATTTTTAAATGAATAAGCACAAAAGGCATTTCAGGCAGTGATTCGGGCTTTTTGTGTATAGAAAAAAATTAATTTGTACATGAGAATACACAGCAAATTCATTTATTGTGTGTTATCAATGCAATATCATACCAACAAAATGACACTGCAGGAATATAAATGAATACAAATCTTTGGAAAGAACAGGGGTGAATTTCCAAAAATGGTCCTAATGCTAAGTAATTTCGTTCTTTAGATCATTCTCTAATTAACAAGTGTTTCCTGAAACCCTTTTAACTAACATAGTACATAAACTCATTCATAAATTAATAAGTACCCTGACCCATTGCTTATTCACTAAGTACTTCATTATTTGGAGCTTGCATGCATTTCTACCTCAAAAAGACAGAGGTCGCTAATTTCTATACAAAAATATGATCTATTGCACTAGTGTTAACCTGGTGAAGTACGTAGCTTATCCATGGCTCAGTGGTGAAGTGTGTAGCCTGGCTACCTCACAACGCTAGTGTCTTAGGTTGGAACATCAGCTCGGGTCACTGCCTGTGTGTGGTTACACTTCGCTTTTATTAAGAGGTACAAAATCAAATGAAGCAATCTGCATTTAAAACTGTGTTCATGTAAATCAACTCACATAGAACCAACATGTAAACTTAACAAGTTAATTGTAAGAATCATATTTTTGTTGAAGTCAAATATTTCATTTGTGTGGAACTGATGTACACATTTGAATCAAGTAAATTCAATGAATGTTTACCAAAAAAAGTATTTATACTCCATTTGGTCATTGTTTTGTACACTGAAAAGAAGTTCATTGAATTTACCTAATTCAAATTTTAGATTGGTTCCATGTGGATGGTTTGCATTAACACATTTTGTTTTGTACAACGAATAAGGTCATGTATATTCAAACCCCCGGAATAAAATTCAAGTACACGCAGTCATCCAAGCTCAGGATCAAACCCAAGACCCAGAAGATGTACAAGTGTAATTTTTGTTGTAAATTGTATACAAATAGAGATATGAAGAAAGTTTGCCGGAAAAGTTTTTGTCCAGATTAGAGGTGTGCATCAGGATGGGCATCGCCTGGGATGCAACAAAAAAAGTTGTAAGGCTTTTACTTTCATGCGGGTGTCAGTGAGCGGTCAGATACGAAGCTTGCTGAGCAAACAAAGACCACGATCATTAATATGAATGGACATTATTCATTCATTCATCTTTAGTAACTGCCTGGTCAGTAGGTTTAAATTAAGCTTCTAGTCCCAGAGGTTTAAATTAAGCTACTAGTTTGTTTATATTTTGGGAAATATAAGCAGGTACAAAAAATAATAAATGTGTGCACATCTCTAGTTAAGATCAGTTATGAACTGGAGAGATGTAGATAAGGTTGAGGAAATGATGACACTGCTGGATTTTCTGCCTCTGGGTTTATTTTCAGTGGTTTCTGATATGGGCATTGTGGTAGGGTTCATATTTAACAGAAAAAAAGAAGAGGTTTTCGGCCATGCCCAGTTCAGGTTTAAATCCAAATACAGACACGGATATTTGAAGCACTATACAGATACTAATACAGATAGTGCCATTATGTTCTTCCATCTGATAGGAGGAATTTTATTATAACGTGCAAGTATTGGACGCACGTGTGTACACTAAGCATCTGATTTATTGAGCATAATCCAACAAACGTCATCACAGTTCACAGCAGGCCAAACAACAGGTAGACAGCATCAGACAAGCAGTATCTATAATTGTAACATGGGAAAAAGGTGAGTCTAAACCAGGAAGTACTCGGAACTAGAAAACAATAGGCATCACATGAACAAAAGAAAAACAAGGCTCAGAGAATATAAGACTTTGCAATGTTTTACAGACACAGTGGGGTATAAATAGGTAAAATTATCAAGAGCTAACACAAAACAGTGGGACACAATCAGGAAACAAGCAAATGACAGTGCAGGGGGTGGAGACAGGACCAAAAAAGAAACCAACACAAACATGAGCACATGCTGCTTATCACCATGGGGACTGTGATGCAAAGGAGGAAGGACTCTGGGATATTTACATATTAGGAGGTTAATTCAAAAATCCTGAGGTTTGAAGAATTTCAAAATTCTTGAAATTGTTGTTGTGCAAAAAATTTCATTAGTGTCTGGAAGCATTCAGTCAAATTCATTAAGACAATTTTTCTCAGTCTCAGAATGCCATATATACAAGGACAAGGGGGAGAAAGAAGCACAGATTGTTTTGTTGTTGCCTCACCATTCATTTATTATTAACGTCCTCTCATTCAGACAGAAATAAAGGCTGTGGACTGTACCACTGTGGATGGTTCATTTATTAAGGATCATTGGCCTGATTTTCAACTTCCGAGATAATTTTGTAGCTGTTTCATATGGTGGTACTTCACTTAAATAATATTTATTGCATTAACTTGTCCATGTCTTACAGCATCTTTGGGTCTCACATGTACAGTAAGGCATAGCTAGCAAATGTGGCGGCAACGGCTATTATAGCCTTTCCATCGTCTGATGGAAGCAAACGACCTTTTAATACCTCCCGAATGCATAATTGAATTCATTCATCAAGTGCACAGTTGCAGGCAGCCGCCAAAGGGAGCCTGCAGAGGGCTGAACCAGCAGCTTTGGTGGACTTGATGCTCTGATGCATTTAGCAGAATCAAGAGCTTAAGCGCCTTTGGATTAGAGCCCAATGGCATGCTAGCACCAGCCGCTAGCTGTGATGGACCCAGCCGCTGCAGCCATTTAGGCCCGAAGGGAAATTTTGTACGCTATTATAATAATAAGCCTAGTTTTTGCTCCGAAAAGCATTTCTAATTACACATTATCGTTATTGAACAGCATCAGCTTGTCGCGTTAAATCTATAGATGATTAATTTGACGCCAATCCGGTCTGTCAGAGTCGAGCGGAAAAAAGCGCAGAGTAATTAAACAAGCCACAGCTCTGGGTATGTTACTGGAATCAATGCAAATCCGTGAGAATGTTAATTGAATTCATGCTAATGTTTACTGATCATAAAACATCCCAGCTTTTCTCAGCAAGGCTATTTTGCATATTCAGTGGAAAGATGACACTATAGCATAATAATAACAATACGACGACTTTTTTTTTTCTTTCAAGAATGACCTTGGGCATTTATTTGAAATACTCTATAAGGGTGCCAATAGAAAATCTCAAAATTAAGAGAAAAAAGTACTGAAAGCAGCAGCAGTTATACAAGGTGGTGGAAAAACATAATGCTGCTATATGTATCTGTTCCATACTTCAGATATGTGTTCTTCAAATACTGTATTCAGATTTAAACCCAAAGTGGGCATGGGCCAAACATGAAAGTTTCTTTCTTTCTTTTTCTTTCTTTCTTTCTTTCCTTGTTAATTAAATATGAGCCCAGAGGTAGAAATGCCAAAATCTCAATCTCCCAGTCCTGACACACACATCTACTCTCAATCAGATGTCGAAACGAAAGATAACGAAAGTCTCCTGTATACATCTTTGGTTATTCACTAGGGGGTGCCAATAAATTTGACACTTTATGAACCTCTGTACCGTTTTTCCCGGTTCAGATTTCCGTTCCTCACTCCCGTAAATACATATTTTTTTTTCCAATTAAGTCCAATATAGTGCCAGAATAATATGACTGCGAAGGGTGCCAATAATTTTGACTGTGAGCCACAAAGGAACATTTCTTGTTGTGATTGTCTTGCACTGGATTGTGGAAACAGATCTGAAGTAGGAGCAAGAGGATGATGAGGCAGAGGAACAAGATGATGAGGAAGAGGAAGATTATGATGAAGAATAAGAGAGAGATGAAGAAGATGAATATCATGAAGATGAAGATTAGGAGGAAGATAAGGAGGAGGAAGAGGATGAGGAAGATGATGATGAGGACGAGGAAGGTTATGATGAAGAATAAGAGAGAGATGAAGAAGATGAATATCATGAAGATGAAGATTAGGAGGAAGATAAGGAGGACGAAAATGAGGAAGAGGAGGAAGGCCAAGATGAGGAAGATATGGAAGCGGAAGATAAGAAAGAGGATGAAGATTAGGAAGATGAGGAAAAGGAAGATGAAGAAGAGGAGAAAGATGAGAAAGAAGGAGAGGAAGATGAGGAAGAGGAAGAAGAGGAGGAGTGTGTGTGTGTGTGTGTGTGTGTGTGTGTGTGTGTGTGTGTGTGTGTGTGTGTGTGCCACTGAGACATGAGGCAGAGACGGAGGAGTGGAGGCGAGCTTTTAGCCCCCTGCTTCTTACTCACGACTCCCTGTGGCAGAGCTGAATACTGGTCTCGATCAACGTCTTGGCTTTTGTCCCTCATACACATTTACACACACACACACACACATATACACACACACACACACACACACACGCACATGCACACACTCTCCTTCCAAATGCATTGTCACCCCAATTCATCTGCATAATAGCCTAGAAATAGAAAAGCTTCTTCTTTTTCCACGAGTTAACAAAGACTCTTGCGCTTTTATTCTTTCTTTCCTCTGCTGACCCACACAGCTACATCGAACACAGGATGTACACACAGATCAAAATCTCTCCCCACATGCTCCCTACATGCCTGTGTGTGTGTGTGTGTGTGTGTGTGTGTGTGTGTGAGGTTATGCTTCTTTTATCACTTCCTCTATCATTTTCAACTGGTTAAGAGGTTACACCCGGACTTTAAAAGACAAAATGTTACTTAAGCTGCACTAATTATGATGAATCTTAAATATCATCCAAATTAGTTATTGCAACAACAAACACCAAACATATAAATGGAAACAGAGAAAGAAACAGACAAAGAAGGATAGAAAAAAGGAAGGAAGTGAATGAAAGCCAGGATAAAGCAAAGCATCAAGCATACAAAGAGAAGAAAGAAAGAAAGAAAGAGACAGACAGACAAAGAAGGATAGAACGAAATGTAGGAAGAAAAGACAGAGAGAATGAATGGAAGGATGAAGTGAAAGAACAAACATTTAACATACAAAGGAAGAAAAGTGAAAGAAAGAAAGAAAGAAACAGACAGATAGACAGACAAAGAAGGATAGAAAGAAACATAGGAAGAAAAGACAAAGAGAATGAATGGAAGGATGAAGTGAAAGAAGAAACATTTAACATGCAAATGATAGGAAAGATAGAAAAAAAGAAAGAAAGACAAAGAAGGATAGAAAGAATGTGGGAAGAAAAGACAGAGAGAATGAATGGAAGGATGAAGTGAAGAACAAACATTTAACATGCAAAGGAAGAAAAGTGAAAGAAAGAAAGAAAGAAAGAAAGAAAGAAAGAAAGAAAGAAAGAAAGAAAGAAAGAAAGACAAAGAAGGATAGAAAGAATGTGGGAAGAAAAGAAAGAAAGGTGGAGCAAAAACAATTGAAAATACAATTGAAAGGAAACAAAGAAAGAAAGAAAGAAAGAAAGGTGGAGCAAAAACAATTGAACATACAATTGAAAGCAAAGAAAGAAAGAAAGAAAGAAAGAACAGTAAACATAAACATAAATGGAACATAGAAAGACACAAATGAATGGAGAATGGAAGGAAGAATGAAATGAAGGAACATTAAAGACACAAACAGAAGATAAATAAAGAATCCGACTCTTAATGTAAGAGAAAACTGTTTAAACATTGTCCAGCTTTAAACTGCTAATGAAGTGAACATGACGAGGACGAAAGCCCGCTAGGACAAGAGAAAAGTTAAAGGAGAAGTCAATTTAAAATGCTGATCTACTGCTGTGTTTTCAGAGATGGAGCTGTCATGTCAGTCATCACGTGACATGTGAATTAGTGACGTGGATGCTGATGTTAGCGCTCTGAGGCAGATTCATCAGTCAGCCCCAGGTGGAAGAGGCGATGCGATGGCCCCTATCAGGCTAACATCTCCAGCGGGGAGGAAAGAAAAGCTTGGCAACAGCAGGCCACGCATGAAATTACATCAACATCCTCCCTCTGCTTGTAATTCCATTTTGTTAGATGCGAAGGGAAAGCGTAGGAGTGATGTAATTAACGGATAATTGACATTAGAGAGCCAGGTTGCATGCTGTTGGCACTGGAGAGATCCGCTTCAGGTTCTGACTTTACACAATCTTCCAGACAACTTTGGCGTGTCATTGGAGTCATATGCACAAGTAAGAAGGTCATGCTGGATTAGATGCCAGGCTTCGATAAAGAAAGATACGTTATTCTGGCGTGCAGGAAACACAGGAGGTCACAGACCAACACAGAGAAAATACAAAGAAAAAGTAGTAACCATGGCAACAAATGAGTAAGCACAGAGGATTTAAAATAAAGCAAAGAGTTGTCCATGAGAGAACAGAAGAAACAGTTGGAGAGATAAAAACAGACATGTTTTCCCAGGAGGGTGCTTGAAAATTGTTTGCAATTTCAATGAATGAATGAATGAATGAACGGATGGACGGATGGATGGATGAAAGGAAGGAAGCAAAAAAGGGAGGTAGAAAAAACAGAGAATGGAAAAGAATAAAAATCAAACATACAGAAAGAAAGAAAGAAAGAAAGAAAGAAAAAAGATGGAAAGAAAGAAAGAAAGAAAGAAAGGCTGAGATAATAGAAGGAAGGATGAAGCAAAAGAACAAACATGTGAGTGAGAGAGCAAGAGAGAGAGTATAAGAGAGTGAGAAAGAGTAAAAGAGAGTGAGAGAGAGGATAAGTGTATGAGAGTGAGGGAGAGTGCGTGAGTAAAAGAGAGTGACAGAGTGAGAGAGGATAAGAGTATAAGAGAGTGAGAGAGAGAGTGTGTGAGAGTATGAGAGAGTGTAAAAGGGTGAGAAAGTATAAGAGAGTGAGATTTTTTTTTTATTATTATTATTATTAGTTTTTTTTATTATAAAGGAAGTATTTTCCTTCCTTTCTTTTTTGTCTTTCTTTCTTTCAACACTATGGCTCAGGCTACAACACACCATCCCGTCATTGACTATTTCCTATAACGGCATACCTGTTGTTGTTTTTTTTTTCTGTACAAAATGCCTCCATGCCAAAACAAAATGCCTCCATTTTGTTTTGCTTTTAAAATGAGGTACAGTCAGAGCTGCTGTTATAGAAAATTAATCAACACCTTCCAATCAGAATCGAGAATTCAACACTTTCTGACCAATCATGGTGTACTGTTATACAACAAATAACCAAAACATGGCATGACAAAGTGAAAAGACTTGATAGATGTGATGATTATATAATATCTTGATTTAAGAATAGCATTCATTTTGATTTTATCTTCTTCCACCCTCTCGATCTGCTTTCTATTCCTGCCAGGACACAGAGAGATAGTTTTATTTTGGAAGATTGCTAGTGTTTTGCTAAATTGTTGTGTCCACAGGAAGAGCAGTAACAGCCGTCCGTTCTGCTTCATCAGCTTCGGGTGTTGAAAATGCTTTTATGGTGATGAGCAAATAACAATCTTGGCTGACACTAAGTGGATTTTGGCAGATTACTGCTGCTGGGAGAAACACAGCTAGCTAGTGACTGAGCACAATGACAAACATTTTTCAACAGGTTTCCTGAGAAAAAACCCACACTCTACATGAAGAAAGAAAGAGAATGAAAGGAAGAATGAAGCAAAAGAACAAACATACACAAATGGAACAAAAGCAAAAAAAAGAATTATAGGTTTTATTTTGTAACACAACACATTTTTAAAATCAGTTTATTATTTCTCTGAGGTTAATTGGAGCGTCTGCTGTACAGGTCCCTGTGTATGAGCTGGTACTTTAGAAACAAATATGTATTAGAATAAGCGCATTAATATTAACTTATCATTCATGCTACAGCCGGAACTACTTTCTGAGCTGTGCTGTTATATTAAGCACACCTTCTGACCAATCAGATTCGAGCATTCAACCAACCGTGCTGTGGTATAAATTTGTATAATGGATGGTAAAAACTGAATATATATAAATAAATAAATCTCTGAAGGATGCGTAGGTATGTGAGACAAGCTGTCATCCAACAGTTTACCTTGATTCATACCGTCAGACTTTAATATTACATGACCTTAATAAGTTTCACAAGGTTATATGTGTGAGTCATACACAGATATTCAAATTCTAGTCAATTTCCTACTATTCAGCAGACATAATGAAGCGCCTTGAACGACAGAATGGCTTCTAGATAACAACACAAGTTCAGTCACCTTGTCTTATGTCTTATTACAAGATATTTCTAAATGACCCGAATGACTCAGCACTCTTACAGATGATTTCCACCTCTGGTCGCATATTACTGCCTCTTCTAAAAGCTTTCCTGAAGGCTGGAGGGGAGCTTATAGAGGCATCCTGCAGGCAGACACAGCTACAAACCGAGCGCATTCACGAGCTTGACAGCAGGAATACGTGATAGAGAGGAGGAGCTGCTGAGGCAGGGGGTTGAGAGAGCTGTCAACAAGACTCTTTGCTGCTACTTCGCAAAAAATTGGGAGGTAGAGGAAGGGAGGAAAGTCGCATAAGTAGTTTGGAGTCTTGAAGTCAAGTTCAAGAACAAAATCCAGATAACCTGGTGTAGATTTTGTTAAAGATTTAGATAGATAGATAGATAGATAGATAGATGGATAGATAGATAGATAGATAGATAGATAGATAGATAGATAGAGCAGGAAATTCACCTATTACAGCAGTACAGTGAGTTAGAAGTATACTAAAAGTGATTTAACATTATAAATGAAAAGGTGGTTTGACATTATAAATGAAACAAATAAGAATAAACATATAGATAGATAGATAGATAGATAGATACGAAAGAAAGATAATATAATGTCAGCGCGTGGTGTGCTAGTGCAGTAGGGGGTAAACATTGTAAAATGTGAGAAAAACATTGAAGTAAAGTGGCAGTGCATATATATATGGATATGGATAAGAGATGGTGGTAGTTCAACCACCATCCAGTGAGCTTATCCTAAGATTGGCTCAGTGCAAATATTGTTGAGCTGTTTTACAGTGTTATCCCAGTGGGTACAAATGACCTCCTGTACCACTCCTTTCTACAGCAGAACTGAATGAGTCTTCTACTAAAAGAGCTCCGCTGTTTCACTAGTATGCAGGGGATGCTCTTCATTGTCCAGAATGGCTGTGAGTTTGATGAGTGTCCTCTTTTCCACCACCACTTTCGAAACTCTACAGAGAGCAGCCTAAGACCGAGCCGGCCTTCTTGATCAGTTTGTTGAGTTTTTTTGCAAGCTCTAATGCTGCCTCCCCAGCATACTGCTGCAAAGAAGACTGCACTGGCTACCACAGACTGGTAAAAGATCTCTAACATCCTGCTGCAAACATCAAAGGAGTTGAGCTTCCTCAGAAAGTAGAGTCTGCTAATCCCTTTCTTGTACACAGCCTCTGAGTTGACCTTCCAGTACAGCTTGTTGTCAAGATTGACTCCAAGGTATCTGTAGGTGTCAACCAGATCAACATTCTGAACCATGATGGTAATGGTGCTGGTTGTGGTCCTCTTCTTCCTGTAGTCCACTACCAACTCCTTAGTCTTGGCCACATTGAGGAGCAGATGGTTCCTCCCACACCACTCAACAAAGTTGTTGACCAGGTCCCTGTTTTCCCCTTCTTGTCCACCCCTTATGCACCTGACCACCACAAGATCGTCAGAAAATTTCTGAAGATGGCTGAGAGCTGACCTGTACTGAAAGTCTGTGGCATACAGGGTGAAGAGGAAGGGGGAGAGCACAGTTCCCTGTGGTGCTCCAGTGCTGCTCAGCAGGTACTCAGAAAGGCAGGTTCCCAGCCGCACAAACTGGGATCTGTCTGATAGGTAGTCAGTGACCCAGGAGACCTATCCACCTTCTCCTGTTCTCTCTCAGCAGAAGAGGTTGGATGGTGTTAAATCCACTCAAGAAATGAAAGAAAGTGATTCTCACTGTGGTGGTGTTGTAGTCCAGATGGAAGTGGCCCTTTGAAGTAGATATATGACCGCATGCTCTCTGGAGAGTTTCTAGACAGCCACGCCTACCTGTGGCTGGTAAGCAGACTGCAAGGGGTCCAGAAAAGAGCTGACTTGAGATCTTAGATGTGAAGGCTACTGGTCTATAATCGTTCAGGGTGGAGGGAGTTGTCTTCTTTGGAACAGGAACCAGGCAGGATGTTTTCCATAGCTCTGGCACCTTGTCCTGTTGAAGGGTCAGGTTGAAGAGGTGCTGGAGGATCCCACACAGCTGGTTATTGCAGACCCTCAGGCCCTGCAGCTTTCCCAGGTTTCAGCTTCTCCAACTGTCTCTTGACCTGGCCAATAGTGACAGATAGGTAGAGGGAGGGAGTAGTGATTCCACTGAGGATGGCTGTTGGTTGATCTTGATCTTGGGGAGAGCTGGGAAAGCGTGGTGTTGAGGGAGTGGAGGAGACAGTGTGAGATAGCATCATGCTGAACCTACTGAAGAACAAATTCTTGCATACAGGAGCTCACTGGTGCTTTCTAGCTTGCCCCCCATAGGTTGTGGTTTTTCCTTGAAGCCAGCTTCCTTCTGTAGGCTTCTTTGTTCTTCCTCAGTCTCACCTTCAACTCCTTCTGCACCCTCCTCATCTGTTCCTTGTCTTTCTTCCTGAAAGTCTGCTTCTTTTTGTTCAATAGTTCCTTCAGGTTCTTGGTAATCCAGGGTTTGTTACTAGAAAAACAACGTACCCTCCTGTCTACCCACTATAGATAGGAACTATAGTGTCTGTGCAGAAATTGATATAGTCTGTTATGCAGTCTGTCATGTTGTTAATGTCTTCCCCAGCCGGTTCACATAACACTTCTCAGTCTGAAGTCTCAAAGCAGAACGCCAGAGCCTCCTCTGCCTCTTGTGACCATCTTCTTATGGTCTTCTTCATCACAGACTGCCTTAAGACAACAGGTCTGTATGCGGCTGTCAGTAGAACCAGATTGAGGTCAGACTTTCCCAGTGGGGACAGAGCAGAGGAAGTGTATGGCCCCTTCACACTTGCATACAGGAGATCCAGTGTTCTGTTCTCTCTGGTAATACAGTTGACAAACTGGTGAAACTTTGGTAAGGTAGTGGAGAGTGACACATGATTAAAATCCCCAGAAATGACAACTAAAGAGCTCGATTGCCGAGTCCGGAGTCTTGCAATAGCCAAGTGTATGATGTCACACACACTTCTGTATCGGCTACCGGTAGGAAGTAAACAATAACCACAGTGGCAACCGTGAATTCCCTCGGCAGATAATACAACCAACAGCCAGCAATTCACTGTTTGGGCAACAGTGACGCTCCTTCACAGTAACATGTCTCGGATTATACCATCTGTTATTTACAAACAATGTAAACAATGAGTTGAACTCATTCATTTTATTGCCAAGACCGAACATTTCCCATGATGATGGAGGGAATGAAGGGCTTGTACCATCTCCTTTTTGTCTTTGTTTTAGATCTAGCTCTGCATCCTCTGTGTAGGGTCTCAGCAGTTCTTTAGGAATGTTGAACCGCTTTCCCGAGCATGGCTCAGATCTTTGGATCGCCGGCATCTGATTACGTGTGTACATGAAGCGACCTGCTCTCTCCCCGCGGTTCTCTATTCCAAGTGTAGAGTGCATGATAAATAAAAACTATATGCAAAAACAGACTACAACTTAGAAGTAAGAAAAGGAAGAGCTGAAGAAACAAAATATGCCAGATAAGTAAGTAGTAAAACCTAATATAGGTAAAATAAGTAAGTAAAACAGGAGCTGCTGTAATTGGCTGCCACTAGCATGGTGCCATCTTGACTCATTGCATATAAAATTTACATATTAATCTTATTAATTAACTTGTGATTATGGTATCCAAGAATTTTTTATAAAGAATTTTTCAGTTCCCTTCTCTCTCCTCATAAGTAGCACCAGTGAGACTTAGCCCTCGTTTCATCTCTGCCTAATAAGAGCGCAGAGAGTGCAGCGGCACTTTAGTCCTTTAGCCTGTACAGCTACCTCACCTTGTCATCTGTACACACTGCTCAAGCAGATCAGCTTCTAAAGCTTCATCTTTCATGCTAATACTACCATCAATGTCATTTCATTGATTGCTAACTAGCCAATCCCAGTCAGGCATAACTCAGCGAAACTACGTGAGCATTTTGCAATGTTTGGAACTTGTCACTACTTCTACGTTGGATTTCTCATTAATATGATGTTGAATGTTAGAAAATGGTGAGCGACAAAAGAAGCTCTTGCTCTTTTTGTTTTGACTGGAGGTTAAAAGTGACTCTGAGATTATTTAAATTGTTTTTCATATTAAACGCCATTGTAACTTTGCTATCAATAACAACGTCACGTCATGACATCACAGAACATCTTACATCTCAAGGGAATAATGAAAATACAGCATCAACCAACAAATTAGCACCAGGATCTCTAAATGCATCACAAATATTTCAATACGATAATTTCAGTGTGTATAGTGCATATATAACCCTTCATGACACTTGATGTAAAACTTCATAAAAATTTATGGTCTTGTTAGTTTTTATTTCAAGTTGACATAACACATGAGTAAAGTGACGTATATTCTGTTGCATTATGACACTTTCCATGTTATGACATGTTATGACACTAAATCAGTGAACTTCTGCTGTGTCAGAGTGACATCATGGTGATGTGACATCACTTGTCAAATTGTACAAAGGATGCTTGGTAGTGTCTGCTGTATAACACAGTCACATTGGAAGGTTATAACAGTGATCATTACATTGTAATAACAGGGTTATGTATCGTTATGTATCAATTTCTGCCTGTGAGAGTTTAATGAATACTTATGACAATATCATGACATTGCACCTTTAGAGTTATGTATATTTTCTCTCACCGTACGTATATTTCTTATTTCTGTTTATAAGCGTGTTATGAATACTTATGACAATATCATGACATCGCAATGATAGTATTATGTATATTTTCTCTTGCTCTTAAGTAAACTATGTTCCTTATTTCTGCTGAGAAGATTTTTATGAATCCTTATGACAATATCATGATATGACAATGACAGTTATGTATACTATCTCTGATCCTGAGCTACAAAGTCTGTTGACATAGATGTTATAATGTGACTTTATGTCAACTTGACATCAAAGCAGACAAACGTAGTCTTTTTGGCAGGTTGCCCATTGGAATTGAATTAAGCTCCTGTAAATATCAACTGTCAGGAAGGGCTTATGTAGCCCTACCCTTAATGAAGCTACAATTCTTCATTTCTTGAGTTAAAACATATATTAAAAGCAAATTTATGGGACAATAAGGCAGATTAAAAAAAAATGAATTAAAAAATACCAGCTCTTTGGGTTATCATCAAAATGGACAAGGACAGGGAAAAAATGAGAGAGTCATAGCCTTGTAAATGTGGAGATCAGATAGCCGGAACATTCCAGCAGGAATGCAAGTTTTATCTCTGCACAGGGAAATTCTCTCAGACTTGGTATTTAGTATTTTGGCATTCTAACCACAGCAGCTGTCCACACAGCATGAAAAAAAAGGTCACACAGAAGAATGTCATAGAAATTGTCTTTCATCGGGCAAACTCGCGGATGAGTAGGGAAAAGAAAAACGCTCAGCAGTGGCATCAGACGTTTCATTTAGAGCCTGTCAGTCAGCCGGCTTTTCAAAACATCTTAGCGATTGAAAGCGCTTTACGTCTCTGAATGACAAGTCATCTAAGTGGAGCGAGAACGAGAAAAAGAGGCGAGCACTCACTCTGTGCTATCTTGGCCAGATGAAGACGGTTGACCCAGGAGATCTTGCTGAGAGGACTCGGAGTGTTGAACACCACCATGAAGCTGACTGGACGGCCAGACCTGGAACAAACACACACAGACAACTCAACAAAAAATGACCAAAAAATTACAAATGGATTTATTCATATTTATTCAGTGTTTGATGCCATAGACTACTGTATGTGATTACAGTAAACACCATCCCTGTCACATTTAAATAAACAAGCTGATAAATAAAAAGGTAAAAAAAAAGTGATTTTTAGTTGAATATCACATCTTTAAGCAGAGAAATAAAGTGGCCAAAGCTGCAACAAGTTATTTGTTATTAATCAATGATACATACTGTAATTATTCATCATTGTAGGAAGAAAGGTGCTCTGAATGACAGTTTTGAGAACATTTTATTTTAAAGCCTACCTGTATATGGCCTTCAAATAACATTCATGAAAATAAATATAAATATTTTATGATTTATGCAAAGTTTATGTCAAAATCCATGAGATGATATAACAGCTATTCTTTTTTTTTGTTTTTAAAATGTACATTGGCTCATCGTTACATGAACAAAAAAAGAGAAAAAACACCATTTATCATTATTTTAAGTCTTGTAGAATATTTGAGTTATAGTCTTATAGAATATTTATCCACTGTGCATGTTCAGGTTCTTTAATTGCATATTTGCAAAAATGAATAAACAAATAAATAAATAAATAAATAAAAATACAAAGAAAGAATCTTTATTAACATTAATAAAATGGGTAATATTACGTGTCCAGTGATACTATAATTAAATAAAAATATTTTTTAATAAGTAAGAAATTATATATACTGGGGTGTGCTGTTGTAAGAAAATAAATAAGTAAGTAAGTAAGTAAATAAATAAATAAATAAATGTTATTTATTTATTTATATATTTATTTAAATATTTAACATAAAATTTCAATTTATTAAGTAAAAGACACAAGGTTTTTTAGGATGATTTTTTTTTATCACACATTATAACCACAATATCCTCATATTTGTCTTTATTGTGCAGCTTTTCTTATTTCTTTTTCTTTATCATCACTATTTGAACTCATGTTTGCATTCACAGCTTAAATTAACTTTGAGATTTATCTGTTTTGCTTCTTTACAGTTATGTTCTTTCCTTTTTGCATTTTCAGACTATTATTATTATTGCGTTGCTTAATTAATTAATTCCAGTGTGCTTTGGTCATGCAACAAATACACTAACTCCCACCAGAACAAAGAATTTTATCTAATTTGCATGATAAATTTCCCTTTGCCATAAAATGCCTTCAGAATAAATTATTAATGTGATTAATTCTCTAATCTTACATAGACCAGGGCCACCCATGTGCTTGGTTAAATTCTCAATTTATCACAGCGCTTTACGCAACACCACCTACACAATTTCACTGCAAGCATGATTTTTTTTTTTTAAACTAAACTCTATTCAAAATACGTTTAAATAAAAGCCCCTGATGCAATTTCTAGCCTTTTTAGAGAAAATTGTGACATTAGTGTGAAGGTTTATTACTGCTCGTGGAGACCTGGCTCATTCACCAAGCCGATGATATGCCAAGTTCATAGGAATCCTAATGAGCAGGAATGATTTCACTGGATTTCATACAAATGGAGTAATAAGAAAATCCTTTTCAACGACTCTACCCTGACCCTTAACGTAACCATTCATAACTTTCTGTAAGGCCCTTATTAATGAAGTTGTCTGAAAAAGTCATAGAACTCTTACCTTGACCATCTATAACTTTTTACACAGCTTGCTGAATTTGCACTTGTGAGATCGTAATGGGTCCATGGATGATTATTTATGAAAGAGGAGTGGAGAAGGAATTTTAAAAAAGAAGGAAGATGAAGTAAAGAGTGCAAATCAATGCACCATTGACTCTTCCAAATGGGTTAAATCCAGGTGGAAATGAGGAAATGAAGTCTAATGACCATAAGTGATGATACTCAATCACACAGGTGTCAAACTCAAGGACTGTCTGCCAAACACAGCCCATTGCCTCATTTCATTTGGCTCACACAAACTATTAGTAGCTCTTATTCAACATTTTTGCATCTAAAATTCAGACCAGACCCACAGCGCTCCATATGCCCCTCTGGGAATAAATCCCACAGTGCTGAAAGGCTGCTCAAAATCAACTCCTGTCTACTGCATTTGATCAGACGAGCATCTAAAAAAAGATTCATGAAATGAGTCAGGTGTTGTGATTCAGTGACTGACTCCAAATCCCAACATGCATCGCCAAGTGTTCAAACAAAGAAAAGTCGATGGAGCACAAAGACAAGAGAAATGAGATACTAAGGACATGTATGATCTTAGCAGAGAAAATCCTGAGTGCATTCTTCTTAAATCCCTTTCTTATCATTATGTGTTTTCTTAAAACCGCTGTGCGCCAGTGAATCCATTGTTTCCCTTCGGAGAAAGCGATGATGCTTTGACTACACCGCTTAGATTTGATGCATTGGTGCTATGCTCAAAGTTCACTTAAATTTAACTTCGACCCAGTTTACCCAAACCGTTTCAAAGCACAACCAATAAACCATAGAAAAGACGTGACAAGCTAGTTACAATGTCGAAGCAGCTAATTATTTGCGCGTCTCAATATCCAGAGCTATTTAGTTTGTCGAGACAATAGAGTCTATTGCAGCCATATTTCTTGTCTCCAACCAAATCCAGAACCTTTTTTTGTTTAAGATACACATTTTGAACATTTTGAAAAATGCAGAATGGGCTAGCTCTATGACTGTTTTCAAACGTGTTATGATGACGTAGCACCACTTCAACCTTGCAGTTAAAAATGCCTGTTATTCGTATGATACATTAAGCGAAGCACAGAAACACGGGTCATCTATAGGTGCTCTTACTTTCACTCAAAACTTTATTAGGTATTTAATGCACCACTGATGTTTAGCACTTGTTAACACTTAGTAACCAGTAAGGAGGTTTAGTAGGCAGCGAGACGTGAGGCAATTCACGTTCAGTCATCATTAGAAGGTAATTGAGTGCAGTGTGCAGTCCGCCTGGGCTCCTGTCATATCAGCACCTCAGCCTGCTTTATATTCCCTCCCAGACTTCAGAAAAGGCAGAGTCAGAAATGGAGAGAGAAGCCTAAAGACAGTCAGAGGAAAAAAAAAATCACCTGCATTCATAAAAGAGAAGAACTCTGTTGCTATAGCTGTAGCTATAGCTCTTTCCTCCCTGCTGGTGCAGGCTTGGCACAGCCATAGCTTCCTCCCTCTGACTGACTGGAAGGCTTGGTGTGTGCGTGTGTGTGTGTGCGTGTGTGTGTGTGTGTGTGTGTGTGTGTGTGTATATATACGCCTTAGTGTGGTTGAGGGCCCCAAGGCAACAGGGCAGAACGGAGAGCAGGGCACTGGCTGATGTCTGGCAGGTGGGTGAGCGGTGTGTGTGACAGTAATGCAGAAGAACAGGACAGATGTTGGAACGAATGCCACACAGCATTCATCACACACACTCACACACACACACGAAACACTTGTTCTGCCTCTACAGTATCGAAACAGGCTACTGAGGATCCTGAGAGCTCTCTTTAATCTCACACGAATGGCTAAGGGTTCTAGCTTCTTAAAGGGGTTTGCATGAAGCGTTTTCTGCTATGAGGTTGTACAGGAAACCTTTAAGGGTACCTCGAGAGAGACCTTAAGAGTGCTCGACACCAATTTTCTAAGAGTGTGCTGCTTCTGGAAATGTACTGAGCAATAAATGGCTGTATTACTGTTAATATAGCACTCAAAGTGGAAGATTATGGATTATGGAAGGTTAGAAGGTCAAAAGTAATAATAAAGTAAAGAACAGCTTCTGTACGGTTACTGTTCATTCTCTGAAACTGTATTGGAACAATGAATGCTGTTCTTCCCCCAGATGGAGTTTTGATGATGGTGGTGAGCACTGTCTAACACGTCGCTCCATAGGTGTTCAACTGAGTTGAGATGTGGTTAGTGTGAAAGCCATAGCATATGTTTTTACATCATTTATATCCTCATCAAACCATTCAGTGACTCTCGTGCCCTGTGGATGGGGCGGAGTCATCCTAGAAGAAACCACGCCCATCAGGATAGAATGTTTCGTTAGGTTTTCGTTATGGAGCTTCATGAGCAGTGGAGATCTTTTTTAGATGAACATTTTTTATGTCTATAGTGCAGTTCCAGAGACTTATAGAATCAGTGCCAAGGTGCAGTGAAGCTGTTCTGGTGGCTTGTCGCAGCCCAAACACCTTACTAAGAAACATATTGTTTTTCCTTTACTTTGTCGCTCTGAATATATAAAGCATTTCCTGAAATAGAGCTCAGTAGTGAGCATATGAAATTAAGAGCAGTCATTTATTAAAGCAATAGTTCTTAGGCACCATGTGAAGCAGACAAACACAACCTGATAAAATCCAATGTTCAATAAATAACTTAATGTGCTATTAATATTAGTCGCAATAAGCAATTCTTCCAGCTGTAGTCTGTTAGCAGTAAGCTTTGGTTGCTAAGCAACATAACGGGCAAAGACATTACATGGACAGAAAATGGTTCAAGTGTATAGGTTTTATTCATTTAAAACCTGGTGCATTAATACAGAATTCAGTTACTGTGAAGATTCCACGAGTGCGTGTATGTGGAGAAGTTAGAATTTAGAACTAAACCTATCTGTTTTTTCTGTATGTTTTATAGACATTTTACATTTTATAAGCAAATAAATGTGAAAACACTAAATAAAGAACTAATAAACAGCTAAGATTTCCACACAATATTCACTACATAAAACATAAATACACTTTTCTTAGGTGTGAATAAAAAAATGGGAAAAAAATCATTTACATTACAATGAAAATTTACTTTAAAAAAACTTTAAAATAGGTCATTTTAACCTGATAAGCAGCAGGTACAGAAAAATGACAGTATAAGAAAGTATTTAGGACACCTGACATGTCCATCTGTAGATTCAACCACTTTTGCTTATAAAAGATAAACAGCAGAGGAACAATAGCAGACACAAAGAGAGTAAAAAATGCTTTAAACCCAGTCTTAATGATCCGTGACCAAAATCAAGTCACATACAGGAGAACATAAGTTTAGGATTCGAGCCATGTCACTCAAAGGCCACAACCCTGGAGCAGTAGGTGAGCTGTCAGGATGCCAGTATACCACCTGCCAGCCGCTGACCCGTGTCCCCACAGTGAGCGCCAGACTCAGTTCTTATAAAATCACTTGTAATCACCGAGCAATAACTCCCTTTTAAAAGACATCAGCTTTGGCTAATTTTGTTTACATACTTGTCATACCAGTAAGACACTCACGCAAGCTGAAGACTCATCAAGGTGACAAATTTGGCTTGCCATCACATTATACAGTACAGCAACACTGGCCATCTTTGAGTTTTTTATAGTATATTAATTTTGGACTGTATTCAGACTCCAAAAGTTAGGTCAAGACATGCAGACATGCTTGCACACACACACACACACACATATATATATATATATATATATATATATATATATATATATATATATATGAATATACTGTACATCTGGATAGTACAACCTATTTTGGCAAGCACATTCCAACACTGTCATATTTTAATAGCACCTTTGTATAGACCTTTAATGTATCAGTACTAAATTCCACAAATAATAAAGATTTTTTACTTGCAAGTGAATAACGATGAAATTTTGCTTGAAAAGGTTATTTGTGAAAATGTATTTGTCGTTTTCAATGGGGATGTCGGTCTCATTTTGCACCTGCTGTTTACACCATGTCAGTTCTTGTAAAATAACATACGCAAATCTGTCTCTCTCATCCTTCTCCTTTGTTCTTCTTTCTCTCTTCCCACACTCCCCATCCCCCCTAGTGTCTGTCCTTCCATCTCCTACGCGAATCCCTCACTAATCCGTCTTCATTTCCTCTCCTCCACAGCCATCCTTCTGAATGACAATTCTTCCTGTCTCTGCACAACGAGGATAAGCACATCCAGGTGCAGGGCGGCGTGAAAAACGCACAGCCACCGCCACAACACATTTACATCCGCCCTTTCCTAATGTGACATAATAGCGGCACATCAAAAGCCCCTTTGAAAGAAATTTAAAAGAAATTACTGTAGTGCTCAGAGTGGGCTAAGTAAAATGAGTTCTATGGCAAGTGCTAACACCAAATTGACACATCTGTGCTTACTGTACCAAGGTCAAAAGCTGCCAACAATTCTTCCCTGTGTACTAAAGGCAATGAATTTAAGAAATGATCACTTAATGATCCAACCAGCCATCCTATTAGGCCAGTAATTTGCTGGTGAATATAAAGCTCTGAGCACAGCCTAAGCAGATGTAATAGTAGGTGATCCATGGAGCAAGTTCATGTGGCAGCCAAATCCTTCATCATTTGAACGCCACCTCGGGCAAGTGGGAAAATGTTTGACACTAGCTGGAATCTTTTAAAATTGCTCAGAAGTTAGCACAGACCTGCTCAGCATTACAGATGAAACATATTCTCTAGCACTTCTTGAATTAAGTGCTGGAGAGAAAGCTTAAGAAACTGAGCTTCATTATATTTCTAATGATGAATGCCGTGAATGCCGTGTGACTCTGACTTGCAGCTTAGAGACCTGAGATTTGACTCAGCCTTGCAGCTTAGAGACCTGAGATTTGACTCTGACTTGCAGTTTATATACCTGAGATCTGACTCTGACTTGCAGCTCCAAGACTTGAGACTTGACTCTGACTTGCAGCTTAGAGACCTGAGATTTGACTCAGACTTGCAGCTTCAAGACTTGACTCTGACTTGCAGCTCCAAGACTTGAGACTTGACTCTGACTTGCAGCTTAGAGACCTGAGATTTGACTCAGACTTGCAGCATAAAGACCTGAGACTTGACTTGGACTTGCAGCTTATATACCTGAGACCTGACTCAGATTTGCATATCAGGACCTGAGACATGACTCAGATGTGGAGTTCCAATATTCCTACTTGTATTATAGAGGATTGAGACCAGGATAGGTGTTCCAATTCAGGGAATTCATAACACAATTTGAGAAGACCTTTCGTGTTTTTATGGTCCAGTCCAAGAGCCACACATTGAGTAAGGCTAATCTGAAACCAAGATTAGATTATCTGCTGTTCATCCTGACCCTTTCTGGGATAATCAGAGCTGACATTTGGCATGAAAAAATGAGTAGTGTCTGAGACACACAGATTTAATATTTCTCCTAGTACTTCTTAGTACTCATGATGTACAAGTGTCTGTTTCTTGGGTCATGACATTCTGTCCTTGCTCATGTTTTTCTCCCATCTTAGACTTGGGGATTATCTATATGGTCTAGCGCGTGTCCTTTTGCACACACAGCAGTATAAAAGCTGGCTTTGTCCAACTTTTGTTTAGACTATAAAAACGCCCAGGTTGTCTGCATGCATGCAATAAACCATCTCTTTTATTATAACTTGGCTCTCAGTCTCTTGATTCTTCAGTCATCTTACTTCTGAAGAAACCGCAGTATTTCGATGGTCATCCAGAAAAGATTTACAACAGATCATAGATTTCGGCCAGTACAGGCAAGTTGGATGATCAAATATTGGAATTTTTATATTACTAGCTGGGTAGATAGCTGGGTTGCTGGATTATGTCCATGTGTTTAGTGAGTAGAATAAACATTTAGCCTGAAGTGAGCAATGCCCCAACTTCATAATCAGCTAAACTATGACTGTTTTAGTAGGAAAATCCCTAATGAACAAGCTATGCAATTTTGTTGCAAGACTAAATCCACATGTAATTAGTTCCCATGAGTTTGGCTCTGATCAACAGACTTGGCATGCATGACTAATGGGCCTTTAGGCCAGATAAAGAGATGTTTGGGTATGATTAATGGACCTCTGTGTTAACCCACTGACTTTTGGGCATGGTTATCTGACTTTTAACCATGACCCACTGATTTTGAGGATAATTATCAGAAACAAAACAAAAAGACAGCAGTCGCTGATTAACCTCCCCAGACATTCCTTGTTCCTTTAAATATGGCACAGCTCAGTCATCCTAAGCTAATTATGTACTAGGAACATGGTATACAGGAGCTTTGTGAAAGTGTTACTCACTTGTCTGGTTTGCCAGGGACTTGCAGACGAAGACGGCATTTGTTGGCACTCTGTATTTGGTCCTCTTTGATGCGGATGAGCCTTTGCAGGGCCAAGCACCAGTCTTCTGCCACAGTGGTGTTCAGATTCTTCACACATGCACATGCAAACATGATAAATATGAATAAACAATTTCAAACATTTCAAAATGTTTGATTTGAAAGGTATGTACATTGGGTAAAAATCCTTCATAAGCATTGCATAAATATTTTATAAAGAAACATTGGAGAATTCAGGCAAGACACATGTCAAAACTTGTGAAAAAAAAAAATATTTTATGAAATGTATAGCTTTGACCTTTCGTGATTGTTTGGATGTTTGGGTAATTTTTTATCTTTACCTTGGAAGTTATTTTGTCTTTACTAACAGTACTTTCACAAATTATTGATAAATCCTCTATGAAGCATTATAAAAGACGTATTAGTAACATTTTCTATGAAGGCCATATGTACAATCCTAAAATTTTATAATGCATTCATAAGGCATCATACACTTTGTTATAATTGTTTATTAAAAGGCATTACAGTTTATTGAAATGGTTATAATGCATTTCTACATTTTTAACAGAATGCATTATAAGCACTGTTTATAACACATTATAACACCAAAGAAATTCGGCTCCAGTTGGCTTTGTGCATTATGTCCACTCAGACACACTGACAAGTTTTCAGAAGATATAAAGTTCCTGATAATATGTGTGGTGTAATTCATTTATTTTTTTTTAAAAAATCAAGTCAAAAATCATGTGACGTGTTATACAAAGATGAGCTTGGTTTCTTGAGCTTGAATTATGTTACCAATTCATCATGCATAATACAGATAGCCATACGGTGTAATGCATTTTCATAAATAATTTTACCAATATTTAAAATGCCTTATGAATGCATTATGGCATAATATGACTGGGTTCACAACTCATTATAAATAGGACATTCACAGAAAGTGTTACTGATATATCCAATGCTTATGAATGTGTTATAAAGGCCATACGCAGGTACTCTTCAAATAAAGTGTAATCCAATTTTGTTTAACACCTAAAAGATTCAGTGACACTTAAGTATTCACAATGCATGATAAACGCATTTATAATGTCTAACATAGCATACATAATACTTCATAATGCCTGGCATATGTCTGCATCAATATTTATTTGTAGTTCTAGTTGCATGCATAGCACTTAATAAAGCACGAGTAGTGTCAGGTGGCATAAGAATGTTGTACAATCTAATGTCATAATACGTTATATCACATATGGCTAAGTATCTGAACGGCAAGTTATAATGCCAGAGCAAGGGTTATAGTTCATTACAGCATTAGTCTATAAAATGTTATTATGAACAAATATTAGAACACATCATACGCTCATAATTTGTAAAATAACTATTGCTGCTTATTAGCATTCACATAGAGATTTGTCAGGCATTATAACCCACTTAAAATGCATTATAAATACTGGCTAGACAGGAAGTGTTACCACATGCTATGTCTCATTGTTAGCTGCAATCCAAGGCCACAGCTCCCAAAAATAAAAGAGTAATAAAGTGAAGCACTGAACCTCTTGCAAACACAATTACTCCCTATTCCCTAAAGCCAAATCCAATCGAATCCTACTGCAATATCGATGAGATTTGTGGACTTTTTTCTCTCTCTTTCTGTTTGCAAGAATTTCTCGATAGACATCGTACATGATGATCAGTCATTTGGGCAAAAGTGAGTCATTTGAAGAAAAGACAAAAGAGCTTCAACGAGAGACATAAACCAAAAAAACCTGAATTGTTTCCACATGTCTAGACGATAAAGAGAGTGGCATGTTTAAATATTTTCAGATGTGGTTTAGAGGCTCGTTAGGGCATCAGGGAGGCAGCCTGGTTTTAGTTTCAGAACCACACAGCCGCTATCAAGCAGATTTTGCCGATTATCAATTGATGATTTGCGCATTTGGTTCCTGATCTTTGATGACATTTTAATTGCAGTTTAAATTTTCATTTGTAGGACTTTCTCTTTGACGGTTACCTGAAAGACTTTCTCCCTCAGCTCCAGCTTGTATGCCTGGATAGGTTTTTATTATTTTCACTGATGTATTTTCTTGTTTTTTTTTTTTTTTTTTTTTTTCTTTTCACATTTTACATGATACAGAGCCACTGAGGTGGCTGACATGGTGGTTATTTATTTTTTTATGAGATGTGGCCACAAATTAATACATTAAAGTAATCTCAAGATCTATTTCATGACCAGGAAGTATTTAAAGCCAGTTGTACATTGTGAAATTTAAGCAGTTTTTATAAGATTATTAAAGCCAAATTCCAAATAGCCAAATTCTGTAACAGAGAGTGAAATAATGTATTGAAAATCCTCGAGAAAATGACCACATTCTGCTTACATCATCAATCAAAGTGATCCGGGCTCATGCAGTAAATGGAGTCGCATAGCCTAACAATCAATCTTCACAGTCAGCTTGAGGTAAAAAGGATATATTTTTCTGTCCATTAGCATGTTTTGTTTACGTTTTACAATTACCGCTAGCATATGTGCAGCTGTCCCATGACTTTGGCGTATTCCTATGCCATCCTCTTATTGGAGGCTCTTATTTAGACAAGCGTTGTAACAGAGCTCATATTTTTTTTTAAATAATGAAAACTCTACAATTTGAAAATTCTGACACTGGCAAAACTTTTTTGGTCACGGCAGCACTAAATCAGCTGTCGGTGAGCATGTCACATTATGCATTCTAAGATTACTCATGGTCAGAGAATTCTTTTATGATGGGCTGTTTTTGTCTGGAACAGCGATTATTCATACAGGAACACGACTAAGCACGGAGATGGGGCCAAAACTAAGTATGGAGATAACTGATAATACCATTTAATATACCATTAGTCCACGTAACATTAAGAAAATTCTAAAAGCATATAGACTTTTTCAATCATTCCCACCAACTAATTAACTGGACGCCACGTATTAAGTATGACGTTCCACAAAATAATAAGTCATAGGCGGAAGTTACACCATTTAGGCCACGATTTTGGTATCTAGTCATCTGAAACTTTTAATTCATCTGTGGCCACAAAATATTATCTCCTGGCTTTGATATATTAATTTCGTAACCATGTCTTATCAACACAAATAACCACCATGTCACATCAGAGGTTCTGGAAGCTTTGTGAACAAGTACTAAGTATGACATTCCACAACATATTAAGTCATGGACACAAGGTATACAATCTGAGGCCATGATTTGGTATATTAATTCCTGTCCATGTCTTGTTAATAAAAATAACCACCATGTGACCTCAAAGGTTCCATAATATAATTCTGCTTTATGCATAACTCTTTCTGTGGTGCCCTTTCAACATTTAAGCTACATATAAAGAATATATATTTTCTTAGTACAAAAGGTACAAGTGATTATAATGTAATGTGTGTGAAAGAGGCTATGGTGTGTGATGAGGAGACAAGAGCTGTGTTTACCTGGTACGTGCCCTGTAAAGTGCCCACCAAAGTGGTGACCTGCTCCACCACCGAAAGGTCATGCTGCAATTCATGGAGCTCTTGATACAGCCGAGGAGGACCCAGGATCACTTTACCTGTCAATCAAATATCACCTCATTTATCATTCAGTAAGTATTATGCTTCATTTTTTGAAGCATAACTAACTAACTTCCTTTTTTGGCCTCAGAATGCTATCAGAATATCTTCTGCTTTTCTTTTCCTAGTAGATACATGACACAAATTAGCAACATAAACATGTTTTGCATTAATGATCAAATTTACATAGCAAAAAAAATCATCTGCACTGACTGAATGAATACATTTTACCATTTCAAAATGAAACCAATACAGCATAAAGCATGATGTATTGCATCATCATTTGGATAATGATCTTGCACTAATTGAGGCATCATTGACTAATTTATTTAGTAAGTCAAAATGCTATAAAATAAAATAGCAGGCAAAAATTGAAACCAGACAAAAATCAGATGGATGAGATGAATCATAACTAGATAAAAAAATCATAAAGATAAAAAAATGCGGCTCCAAAAAATGTCAGGGGCTTGAAGGATCAGGGAATGTTAGAAGAGGTGTGTTACATGGAAGAGCATTTACTGTAGATGTCTATATTTCAGCACACACAGTTGTTCAATCAAGGTTATTTTCTCTACAGCCTGTAATCAAATGAGAATAAGAAGAGAAAAGAAGCACGACGAGCAGCGCACCGTGCACATTTGCATTTATAAAACTGTTATGAAGCACTATGTATATCTTTTACCATGTTCTGGAAATGTGCTGTTAGTAAATAGAAGATGTAAAGTAGTAAAAGTACCAAACAAAGTATCAAGTGAAACAGGACAGATACAGGTCAAAAGCTTCAGTTAATGTTGGCTGAGAGAATGGTGCAGAAAACAAAACACATCCAGTGAGCAGCAGGTATTTGTGGGGAAACACCTTGTTGATGAGAAAGGTCAAAGGAGAATGGCCAGACTAGTTCAAGCTGACAGGAAGGCTAAAATAGCCACTCTTTACAAACGTGGTGAGCAGAAAAGCATCTCAAAAAGCGCAACATGTCAAAACCATGAGGCTAAAAAGATTTATGCAATTCTTATGGATGTGTAATAAAGGCTCTATGTAGCTACCCTTCAAATAAAATGTTATAAATATTAATATTACAGTTTGTTTATAATTATTCTCAAGTTGGTATTATTATTATTATTGTTATATAGGTTATCCAGTACAGCACATGGCATTATAATGAAGAGTGACACTTGCATTATATCATGATTATAAGTTAGCAAAGAATTATTAAAGGGCATTATTATAGCTTTATAAGGGATTATTCAAGTTTAAAAATGTTTACAAGGAATCATTGCAAACTTACAACAAATTCTAAGCATAGTTATAACGATGTATGAATAAGGGCTTCAGAGAAAGTGTTATCAAATTCTTATGCTAAGAGCAAAGACAGGTTTGACCCAGTTGCCATGGCTAACAGGGGAACTCTTTGATTTAGGGTTTTTCTTCTTCTTAAAAAAATCTTAATCAGTTAGACAGGAGTTGCTTTTAGCCTTAAGATGTTATGTGTTGAAGGCTGTTGTTTCTACACAAACAAGGCATTGTGACTCAAAATGGTTGCAACGTTATATATTTGAATATAACGAATATTTGAGAAGAAAACTAGGTAGGACTTTCTCAGAAAGTTCTCCTACTTTTTAACAACTTGGAAACAAGAAAGGCCCATTAAAAATTATTTGATATTTCCCATCCTTAACAAAAAAGATCAATATGGAACGTAGATCAATCCACTATTGTCTGTGGAACTACACAGACTAAACGTGAAGAGACAAAAAGCAAGAGAGAGAAATAAAAAAGTGAAGTTTTAGAGAAATATGAAGGACTTTAAGGTCGGTGGAGAGAATGCAGGTGTCTCATTAGATGTGAAATGTGCCATCGATTTGAAACACCCGCCCTCCTTCCCCTTTTTTTCCCGGAGTACCCAGCTTGGGGGAATCGATAGTAGGGGAGAGTCCAGAGTGAGAAACATAATTAAATCCCAATGGTAGATTCAGTGGCCAGAGAAGTGTCTGGCCCTGTCACTGCCTCCACATAATCAAGTGGCCTGTGTGTGTGTGTGTGTGTGGGTAGGTGTGTGTGTGGGTAGGTGGGTGCGTGGGTGGGTGGGTGTGTGAGGGGGCAGATGCCAGACTGAACATGAAAGCTGGTGGAAGGACTAAATTTTAGCTTTATTTTCCCATTACCCATTACCTTATGAGTAATCCTCTCCAAATTCATCTTTGCCTTTTCTCCGTTCATTTACCATTCTCCAAGTCCATTTTTCTCTCTTTTTCCATCTTTAAACTCTGTCTTTTTATATCTAACAGTGAAGTGGTTTTTCACGTCTCTTTTATTTTATTTGAAAATTTGGTAACACTTTACTAATGTATCAGGTTCATTTTAATGAAAAAGCCCTTGACTTGTGTTTTCTTTTTATGCTGTACTAACTTCCCTCTAAAGGTTGAATTACACTTGCTTTTAAGTTCCCATATACGTGCACTCGTTTACTGTGGTCATTTGGAGCGTCGCTTGTGCACAGTAATTAACACTCGTGTCCATGTACCAACATAAATAGTGAACAGTACAGGACTATGTGACACTGTGCCCACGACTGACTAAACAAACTAGTGTCGTGTCATAAATCGCATACCTATGTACTATTCTAGACTGTTATCGAGTACTAACTAGTTTTAGTGTTTTGAACATAATTTTCATTTTAAAACCTCATATAGTCTTCAAACTTAACGAAATGTCTGTTTTGCGTATCAGTTTTCTAGATTATCTAGATTTGCAAATACTTGAATGTATGATCTCCTGCATGTAAGCTCTAGTTACAGTTTGTTACACAGATCATGACAACAATCACAAAGACGGTAGAAGTTTTTAACTGAGCTCGTCAGTCTGTTCAACGTCACTGTGCATGAAATTGCTAAATATTTTACAACTTTGACTTGGAAATCAGGAAAAGAGGGCTGTTTTGGCTCTGACTTACCATTTTGAAAGTTTGAAAGTTGCTTTTAATCCTTAAGATGTATGTAAAGTATGTACGTTAGTATGTGAACAATGCCGCTCACATTGTTGCTGCTTCTGCATGTGAATATAAAGTGATGCATCAAGTATAAACTGGTCTTAACAGGGTTTAGCTGAAGGGTATTCTTACTCCCTGACACAGTGAGCTAGCAAGACAATATGTTTTTGGCATGTTTTTGAGAGACTACGAAGCACTTCTGTAAGTTGCTCTGCATAAGGGCTGTCTGCTAAATGCTGTAAATGGAAAATAGAAATGTGTTCATATGTCAAAAGGCTACATTAAACCTACATTTACATTTACGGCATTTTGGCAGACACCCTTTTCCAGAGCAGCTTACAGTTATCTCATTTATACAACTGAGCAGTTGAGGGTTAAGGGCCTCGCTCAAGGGCCCAGCAGTGGTAGCTTGGCAGTGCAGGGATTTGAACTCTCCACCTTCAGAGCAGAAGGCCAACATCTTAACCACTAAGCTACCACTTCCACTTACATGTACACGAACATTTACAAAGCCTTATTCCAACAGATGTCAACAGTCATAGGAATGTTTTGGTTATTTTTTTAAATACCTTTTATGTATCTTAACTAAAATATTCAGTTTTAGTTGACTACAATTGCTGCAGTTTTTTGTCAACTAATTCTAGATTAATTCTAAAAATAAGCAATGACAATGACTAAAAACTATTATTTATTTTCATCGTAACACTGTAACTAAATCTAATTTAGCTCTCAACATGACTACTTTTGGTCAGAGTGGGCCATTCATGTGGAATTTTATGAATATCCAAACATTTAACTAACTAACACTGCTAATTTGCATGTACCAAAGGCAGTGTACTGTTTTGATGTACCATTTAAAACACTTGTATAGGGTATTTGGATGCAGTTCATTTGTCTTGCTCGACACTCTTTTGATTACGTAAGAAAGAAAACACTTGGGGGCATGCTGATATAGGAAAATAATCAACAACAGGGTGGTGTGATGAAGCAGGGATTACTGTCATCATCCTGAATTCGATTATTGTCCAATAACAGAATGTACAGAAGTGTTTTTTCCTCTTATTCAACTGCAATTTGCCAAAAAATTTTTTTTTTAGTTTGTTAATGAACAACACACACTTTTTACCAACTTGTCACGTTAATGAGAAACTAGAAATCACAAAGTCCTCTGATCTGTGGTAGAAAACTTACTGAATGTTACAAAGCACAGTTACTGTAAAAATTATAACATACTGTTTTAACAAATTATAACAAGTACACTGATATAAATGTCAGAGCTGCTGTGATAGAAATTAATCAATGCTCTCTGACCAATCAGAATGTAGAATTGAACAGCATTAAGGTATAAGATGCTCTTCAGGCAATACTGTTATCGCATTAGTTGATGGAAACACAATGATTCCAATTGGATGGAAATCTCTCTCTCTATCTCTCTTTATCTATTTTTCATTTTCTCAAATCTTTAGAGACATTCTTCCACACACAGGCTAACATTGGTGCAGCTAAATCAATAACACAGCATGAAGATATCTGCACTTGTTTCTCCATTGAGGGCCTGGAGGCCGCACTGGCCACAGCCCCGGTGGTGAATGTGCTGCATTGTAATCCAGCCTAATCCAGTTGCCGTACTGAGATTAGGCTTTCACAAAACCTGCCAAACACTCTCCCACACACACACTCTTAGACACACACACACACACACCAAAGTCGGGGCCAGGAAAGGCCCACATGTCCAGTGCAGGAGTCCAAAATTAACATTCTCAGAGCTGTTATCTGCAGCTACAGTCCATTTTCCAAAAGCTCAGTGTTGCATTTTTTTCTATTTACCATACATAGTATCTGTATTTCAAAATCATATTCTATGGGATGATTATAATTGAATCATAAACCAGCATGGTTTATTTAAAATGATCTCAAATTGCTCTTCAAGTTGGAAAATGTAATGGAATTTGAAAGTAAAATAAACAAATGTAAAAGCCCAAGGTATTTTTTTATAATTAAATGTACTTATGACTATTGAAAACAGGAAACATAATTTATACCACACTAAAATGTGGTCGTTGGCCGAACCTTGTGCTATTCAACACATTGGAACACTAAATTTTAGCTAAATCATTCTAAATCATCAGCCTCAGTCATTAGCTAGTTTATAGTTGCCATCCATAAATGTCAAAAATGATTATATGAAACTAGCATTTATTTTTGCTTACTGGGCTCACTCTTAAATTCCTATCATTAATACCGATTGTAATCAAACGACATTACCTATTCTGCTTAGCTTAGCTAATGTTACCTCAAAAGTCTTAGGTATTTCACATTATTACTTAGCTAACTAACACCACAAAATCGCTAGCAAGCTAGCGCTCCTAAGGCTAAGTATTACACTGTGTAATTAAAAGCAGTAACCAAGTTTTCTCCAGATATATCCAACCTCGAAAAACTACACTGCACAATGAAAATGTAGCCTGATAACATTAGGCTAATTATTATGATTAAAATGGGTAGCTGATTTGCTAGCAAACTAGCTAACTTAGTAAATTAGTTTAATAATGTAGTTAACACTGGTATGAATTTCTACCAATCTAGCTAGCCTTAACTGAAATGAGGAAAGTAACCAGTTTCAATGTTTGGTAGGAAGCTAGCTAAATCTTTCAGCCTCAGTCATTAGCTAGCTAACCTTTAGCAAACTATTTTAGTGTGTATTTTTGCTAGCAAACTAGCTAACCTTTAGTAAATTATTTTAGTGTTTATTTAAACAGGTAGGAATGTTTGCTACCAGTCTAGTTAACTTTAAGTGAAACATTATGCTAGTTGTCATAATAAAAGCCAGTAGCCATCTTTTCTAGCAAACTAGTTAAACTTTAGTAAAGAAATTTAATTTATATTTAAGACTGGGACATATGTTTGCTACCAATCTAGCTAGAATTAAGTGGCAACTTTGCTAGCAAGCTAGCTAATAGTTCAAAAGAGTAGACGTGTTCAATATAAATAAATCTAATATTAATTAGAATTGCTAAATTTTATACTGTGTAATTAACACAAGTAGACATGTTTATTAGCAAGCTAGCTAACCTTTAGCAAAATGCTTTATTGCAGAAATTATAATATTAGCATTTCATAGCCATGTTCACTATTAAGCTAGCCAAATGTGCATAACTGATTATAAGTGCAATTGGTCTTAACTGGATACAGTATTTTTTTTCCCCTCCCAGGCACAAACAGCGTCTACTCATAGCTAAATGCTCACAAAGGAGTTTATTTTCAAGAAAACATACTTGTGATGCAGCATGTGAGGCCTGACACAGCAAAGAGAAGAAAAAAGCATAGAAGGAAAGCCAGAGGAGGTTTACATCTCTATACAGCATGCAGCACTGGTCCCTGAGCTTCCTGCAAGAACCATTCCATCAATAAATTAGGGCACCAGGGCTTGCAGGAGATGAAAAATGAGTCCATTTTTGAGGTGTGCACAGGGAGCATGGGATATGATTTGGGCCCAGGCATCCCGTGGAGTGACATCATATGAGAGAGGAATTGTGATGACGGGCTGAGTGAGTGTGAGTGTGGGTTACTATAAATAGCAGCACATGCAGCAGAGATGTCTGTCAAGAGTAGCTCACAGTGGAGCAATGTAGCCTGGGATACGATGGCAAAGCAATGTCTTAGAGACGCATTAAATTCAAGAGTACTTGGATCGAATGGGAAAGAGCAAGAGGGATAACCCTACATTCACATGTACATGCGCAACACAGAGCCATAATTTCAGCAAATGTAAAAGCAGCAAAGCCAAAGGATTGGCTCAAAAGATTCCTTGGACCAATCCAACCAATCATGAGTGTGGTCCAGTGTTTCTTCAGTTCCCCACCCATAACTTCAGTTCCTACCTGCAATTAGTTCCCTGTTTGACAAACAAAATGGAGAAAAATGTATAACCACAGATTCATTCTGTCATCTACAATGTCTCCTTAAATGTTTAACTAGTTTATTTTAGAAACTATGTACATAAAGCTACTATAGTTTCATAATACTGGAGAGTGCACCCCCACAAGCGCCAACAGTAGCAGTCGCAACACGCCCACAAGAGACAAACTACAAGCGAAAAGAGTGCCGTGTTTCCTGTTAGTGCAAATGTAAGGTAAGAAGGATGGAAAAGGAGGAAAGTGTTGAATAAAATAGGGAGCTGCAAGTTGTGGAAAAACTCCAGCGACGATATGGATGTTAAATGAAAGCTGGAAGAATAGAGCACAAAGATGAAATGAAGAAAACTGCTTCCTGCTGCTTTACTCATCATCTCATTTTTTAGATCAATTATGGGTCAATGTGCTCTCGGCTCCTTGAACGTTTGTGCCAAAATTACATTAATATTTCAACTTCAGTGCATCCGGTTTACTTGCTTGCACCTTCAAATTGTGACATTTTGTATCTCCGATTATTCCGGCATGTCTATTTAAGTGCCCCTTCTATCATCTTTCCTTATCTCTCACATTTCTGATCTCTATCTCTATCTCTGTCTCTGCAAAAGCGCAACATTTTAATAATAAGGCTAACCTCCCATTTCAATCTCACACTATGGCCCTTTTAATTGGAAATGGAGGGAATACTCTGTAGATTGATGATCATACATACTATGTTTGTGGTCTATCAGAGAGTGAAATAAGATCAGCTGGGCCATCCCTTCCATTGTTCCTCTCCATCTCAGCATGTCAAGGAGATAAAGCCAACCAGCAAGGAAATGTTCGATTAATTCAGCAAGCAGTGAGTGTAGTGGCCAAAGCCTAGGGAGGAATGATAAGGGTAAGGTTAAGCTTACCTGAGGTTGAAGAGCTGCCTGACCTTTTGACACCTCCCTGCTGAAAGAGGGCGTCCTTGCCGACCTCGACTACCTGGACTTGCAATAATGGGGCACTCCACTTCATGGTATATTTGGGCCCTACTGGAACCAGACTGCTGATGTCTGGGGGACCCCTAGTGGCAGAAAAGAAAAAAAAATTCCAGTCAAACACTCCAGGAACATTGTCGACATCCCCCCACCAGTTCTCCTTTTGTTATGTTTTTCCTATATGCTAATACACTAGATGTCTTATAAGCTAATACACTTTTCTGTCCTAATGGTGCATAACATTTAACATAATGATTCGATATGTGCAGAGAAGTGATGAATACAAGGGAAGTGAGAGTATTGCTATCCCTGACCATGATAATGTAACCTTATCTGTAGACTAGCTAATGGCATCATGCCTTGTCTTTTCTGAAAAGAAAGCATAGTAAACAGTACTGTAATTTGTACTGTGATTGGATCTCAGCCTTTACTTTATACTGTGGTACTGTGTGCTTGGTTCCATAAAGGTGAAAAATAATCCACTTTAAGCCAATTGCTAACAGTAAATGAGACAAATGCCAAAAATTGAGCCTTATTTGTACGTATTGTTCTCCTTAAAAGAGTGGGAAAGCTGAGTCATGTGATGTGCCTATATGAGATTAGACACATTTTAGGTAGGGGTACATCTAACAAACAAGGTCTATAATACAACAATATTTCTATAATAATTGCATAGAGAGCCTTGTAAAAATGAACACTCCCAATGTAGCTTTTTTAGCCACATGTGTACAAGGCAGGCTGTTTCTTGTGTCTATACAAAACAAGTCTCTATTATTTGATCAGACTGAATCCACCATATGAATATCCCAATAACCCAAAGAAGCCACAACAATCAAGTAGAAATATTTCTATAGTGTACTTTGTAAACAAAGCACCATCAACACTGAGATTGCTTTGTCAAGGTTTTTGTAAAGGGTAAGAAAATCAACTTCAAAAGAGCAGTGTTTAAAGAAGCTCCGGTACAATTATTACTGCAAAGGATGGATACAGATGTAGGGCTAGGAGAGAAAAACCTTGCTTGTTTACCTTTTGCTCCGCAGATCAATGGCACTGTCATAGATAATCAATATGAGGGGGGCGAAGGAAGCTCTTATGCTTTTGATGTATGGATATAATCCTTGCATCAGTAGCTAAACACATAACCATTTGTTCCTAGATAATGAAGATCCTATTTAACGTTAGTGCCATTATAGCTACGTAAACAGGAAAAAAAAAGACTCGGCAAGACAGATGCCACATTTAGTCTCTCCTATTGAGTGGCTATCAGTCAGAAAGTGATTTCAGGGAGGAGTAGGTAGACAGGTTAGTGGTCACTCAGGGGAGTCCATTTGCTGTAACACTCACTTTACGTTGACGTTTGCACAGACGAGCATGTTGCTGAAAAGGAAGACTTTGCGCTCCCTGGACTTGAGAACCTGGCCACGCTCGCCGTACACCGTCTCGATCAGCGTCTCGCACAGGACCAAAGAGCTCTGATCTGAATTCAGGGCCTAGAAAGAGAAACAGCAGCAATGTGATAATCCAACAGCGATATAAGTTTCTATGAAAAATAGATAAATACGGTACATGCCTAGAAAAATAAAGCAGAGAATTTCTGTTTGCCATTCCTTGCCTCTGATCCCAGCTGAGTGAAGGTCACCAGCCATGCCATTGAAGATAAAAGATTTTGATGCTAACCTCATCATTTTTCTATTTAAAGAATCAAGGCTGAAGATAACCTGTCACAATAGCTCATTTTTAGTTCTGCTGAGCTTTCTGATAAAAATTTATGGTTGAACCAGGGCATAAACCATTAGGAGCAGCTCAGTGCTCTCATGTATTCTGAGGGTGTTCCAATCAAATTATGGAACAGAAAGTCTGCAAAGTTACTGAATGTTCTTCATGGATTTATTGCAAATGCAGTAGAGTAGAGCTAGTGCAGAACTAGTAAGGCTAAGTTTTTTTTTTTCTTCAGATAGATAGAACTGCAAGCAAATCCTCTCCAGCTGCAATGAAAATCTATATGCATTCAGTATGTGACAAACATAATGTATAAATATTCACTAAACTGTGTTGATATAGTATAATTCCTATCTACTGCATATTTACTCCATTAACTTTTATCCAAAGTGACTTACAATTAAGATAGAATACAACTGAGCAGTTGAGGGTTAGGGATCGTGCTCAAGGACCCAACAGAGGCAGCTTGCTGATGCTGGGATTTGAACTCACAAACCTCCAAGCAGTAGCCCAATGCCTTAACCACCGAGCTACCAGAGATGCAGAAATGGCTTTTGAAGTCTGGTACCTCTAATAACTAATTTATTTAAAGCTTAATTCTAGATATTGGGTCATATTCTGAATTGGCAAATTAAATTCAAAGGGGAAAGTTCCTTGTTGGAGTCGGGTTATGCAGGTGCTTAAGTTGATTTGCTCCGTTCTCAATTTCCATTTTTAAAGTCACTTGTGTGTAGTAGTTCATGCTTCTGCGGTAGAGTTTTCTTGAGTAGACTCGTCTATAATGTCATCTAATAGGAGTCTTTTATATATTGCCAATTATATATTGCCAATGTATCACTGCATGAATAGCCCTAGTTGTAATTATCACAGTAATAACTTCAGTAAATTTGGTTTAATTTACCAACATGTCTTCCATCCTTATCTGATCCAGCACATCCTATAATTTTGGCATTTGATTTTTTTTATATCACGTGCCAACAGTTAAGCTATAGTGTAAAATAGTGTAAGCTATTTTATTGTGCTTTTAACTCACTATTTTGAGCTGCCGGAATAATATATATTTTTTTTTAATTCAAATCATTCTCATGTAAAAGAAAGTGTGCCCACAGTTTAAAGGATAAACTGACGAGTACTAATCTACTATGCTTTTTATTAAGTGTTATATAAGCTATGTAGAAATGTAAAAATTAAGATGCTGTCTCCTCCGATGTCCTCAGTAACTCAACTCTAAATACAGATCAATATGAACATGTGAACAAATCGGTTAAAAATGTTGCATGTGCAGGACCTAAATGTTATTTAGGGCCCGATGTGAAACTGATATTTTCTCGTGGCTCATAGATGAAAGAAGATCCATACTGGATATTCCTTACACTTGTACTCTGTGTTATCAAACCTCATCACATAAAACCAATAAACCTTTAGCAGTTAGTGAACTGCGAGCTCAGTAGTTCAAACAAACACTGTGTGGTTTTGCTTGATCATTCAAAAGCACAGTTCTATAAATAATGCATCTGTTTTCCTTCCTGAGCCACAGTCCAGTGTCGCATCAGACAAAATGAGTTGCTGGTTCTATAGGGAATAGGGAGCAGTGTTGAGCCTTTGTTGAAATGCATTGAAAAATTAGAAGAGTCGCTGAGCTACACACTCTCTCTGCTTTTTAATATTATTTTTAACATGCCCTTGTTAAGTTCTCCTCATACATAAAATCTAATCTGTACAGAGCAAATCAAACATTACTTTTTTGAAATATTAAGTATTTCATTGCTTGTGTTTACATTTATAAACAGATGAAATCAGCATTTTTAAAGGAAAATTGCACCACATTGTGGATACGCTCCTGAAGTTAATGTTGACTCAACACCTTCAGGCTTCTAGAGGTCATGGAACTCTACTTGAGTTGTTAAACGAACAGATTACTCCTCCTTAAAGGAACAATCCACCCTGAATGACTTGCATATTAATCTTTTTAATTATTACGTGATCTTCAGTGGCATCCGATGGAAACAGACTTTTTTAATTTGGTTAACTGTTTCCTATATTACCCACAATGCAGTTTGACGTCGTGTTGATCACCACTTAAAGAGAACAATGCAGCAGCGCTTTAGTCTTTTAGTCTGTCTGGCTCTCTCACCTCCTCATCTAGGCACTCTGCTCAAACAGGTCAGCTTCCAAAGCTTCAACTTTCATGCTAATACCACCAGCAATATCATCAGGCTCATCATCTCATAGATCACTAACTAGCTGAGCCGAGTCTCTGGAGTAACTCAACGCAACTGCGTCTCATTCTGAGACACTGAGTCCAACATTTGTGCCAATATCGCCACTATTTCTACGTTGGATTTCCCATTAATATGATGTTGAATGTTGCAGGAAAAGAATCTCTTGCATTTTTTGTTTTTAGGAGCTAACAGCGAAACACTACTAAACACTACTATATCTGTACAAGCAATATCCACCTGTGACATTATGTTACTGCGACACACAAGAGCTAAATTCCAACAGGAATAACGAAAATACAGAATCAGCCTAACGAATTAATATCAGAATCACTATACACATCACAAATATTTCAAGATAAACACATTTCAGGGTGGAGTTTTCCTTTAAAATTGTAATAGATATTCCAACAAGGTGGGATTATGCAGGGAGGCAAACAAAGTGCCATAAACACATCCAGCCAAGTGAATTTTATCATCACAAAATCAGCAACCTGAGAAAATACACATTTTGTGCAAAAGATTTTTGTACACTCTGATTTTCTTCTGCTTTGCTGCAGTTTTAAGCATCACAAACCAAACAAAAAGGTACATAATGCCAATTGAATCAGTAAAAAAAAAAAAATACACATCTTCCACTAAAATTTTGCACTTTTTTTTAACTAATTACCTAGCAAATTTTCAGATCCTGTCGGGAATCTAAGTTATTTTTATACTTTAGAAAATGCAGGTGCACTTGGAGGATAAATCAGTTAAGTTCATAGTTCTTAAATTAAAATAATACAGTAATTAGTGTCTAAATGTACCTTATTAGTGATCAAGCTTTCAGTATTTTCTAACTAAATTGACATTGTTCCCAATTAAATAAAAAGTCTTTAATATTTTATTTAGTTGCACTTTATTTTAGAGTACTATATACTCCTAATATTTATTAGGCAAATACAGTGTGTAGTAATTATAAGCGATGGTAAACTGGTACAATTACTTTGCAACTATCAAAACTATTTGATGTGTACACAAGCACCTGAAGCTACACTGCAATAGAGAGAGGTAATAAGGAAGTATGTCCATTTGACTATATGACTTATATTTGGAATGTACTTGGCAAGATGGAAATTTAAGTACCACGTAACTGAAGTGGAAGGAAATGTCAGGTATACAGAAGTAATTAATGCTGATCCAGACTTTTTTACTATTTAATTTCCTGAACATGTTAGAAGGTGTCCAGAAAGTGTGATTAAAATCACATGTGTATATCAGTGCTCTTGTTCTAATATGTTATCATTTCTACAGGGACTTGAATGGCAGATCTTCCATGTAAATGGATTTTTTTTAAAAAAAATACTGTCAAGTTTTCTGTAAGGAGATCTTAAGGAGAACCTTAATGGAAGAAGTCTCTAGTGTCAGCTCTTTGTAATTGTCAGTAAGTTTTCTGCCATGGGAAAGTCTTCAGGACAGAGGAGTTTGCACTTTACAGTTTCTCAGTAACATAAGCTGTGTTTTGTGGGTTTTTTTTATTTACTTAAAAGAAAAGAAAAAGTGGAGACTGGTGAAGGAAGGATGGTTTATAGCTACTATAACATCAATGATAACAGTGTTTCTTACACAATGCAGTCATTTCCACATGTAGGGCTTGTGGTTTCATTTTTCAGATGTGATTCATCACATGACTCATTATTTTTGAGATCACCTATTGAGTTCACATGTGCATTTTCAGGGCAGAACAATGCTGAAATTCACCTTAACATGTGATCACTTATTATGCACATAAATTTTTTTCATAAGGCAGGTTTAAGCAAAGGCAGAAAATATCTCCTCCAGAGCAGTGCTGTAATATGTGCTGTATACAGTATGTGAGTGTGTGTGTGTGTGTGTGTGTGTGACTAACAGCAATGAGAGAATGATGTGTGTGTTAAACAGAGTGACACACAGAACCTTCCCACACACCGTTTTTAGCTGTCTTGCTCCAGTAACTCAGATAGCGCACGACAAAGGATGAATATTTCATTGAGTGCTTATGGGCTAATAGAAACACATTGAAATTCTGCCCATCTCACTTCACTAAATGAAACTCCGCACAAAAATTGTCACTAGAATGGAGACAGAGAGGCAGAGGGAAAAGAGAGCAAGGAGCAAGAGAGAGAGAGAGAGAGAGAGAGAGAGAGAGAGAGAGAGGGAGAGGGAGAGAAAGAGCAAGCAACATTTAGAGAGAGGAAATCATGCTTGCCAATTAAATGTTTCATTTACTCCTTAATTTCTCTTTTCCAGCAGTGCATTTGGTCAAATCTGCAGCAGCTGGGTTGTTCCATGAGTATGGTAATGGGTGAGAAAAACCTCTGCCACTGAGTTTGGGGTGTGTTCCCGAACAATAATGGACCATCAGTGGCCACTGATGACTGCTGTTCATCAGGACTAATGTGAGCCATGTGTGTTATTTCACAACGCGCTGATGATGAACAGGATATTTGGATATCTGTAGGTGGAAGGATGTAAATCTGCTGTGTGAATACAAATGAATTGAGCAAACTATTGTGTAGAATGATCAGTGAGCCCATGAGCCAGTCTGAGGGAGTTGAATGATTAGTATTATTAAAATACTTAATGACTACAGATAGTATACAACTGAGACTGTAATGAATTTGCAATTGATAGGATCTGTTCAAGTTGAATGTATTTTTTTATTCATTTACTTTTAATTCTGAATGTTTTCATTTTTACTTTAATTAATCACTGAAGTGTATTATTTATTTATTATTTTACGTTAGCATTTTATTTGAATGTAGAAATAGACTTAGATTAAGTTCTAGATTTAGACATTATTCATTTTCTACCAAAAAAATCCCAGATAGCCAAATGTGTACTACATCAAAAGATGCAATGAGTATAATGTTTTATAATTACAACAGGAATATTGGATTATATATTTATATTTTTATCAGAGGTGACTCGTCCATAGGGGCTTATACTTATATCAGCCATTCAACAAATGTTAATCTTCAAGTCCTCATTCACAACTCCATAAATTATAAATTCCACTGAAATACGACTTACCTCTTTCTACTGAATGACGATTTTAAACATGTTGCTTTTGGCAGATATAAGCTTTTATTCCATTGATTTCTCACCTTTTTAGATGTTGTGCAATCATGGGGAAGCATGCTCACTGCCCCATTTAGCACCAGAGAGTTATTATTGCACCTAGTGGTCAAAAATGGGAACTAAGCACTAATAGAGGCCCATCTGGGCACGAAGTGTGCTGCCTCATGCTCACTCTATGAACGCCTCTAGGAAAAGCAGCAGACAGGACTGTTAATGACAGAGTTGCTATGGTCATGGTTTGCGCCAAATTGGTTTAGTTTAAAAATATGCAGCGGCCATCTTGTTTTATAGCAAATAATCCGAATAAAATCTAACACATTTCTGCAAAAAGTGCAGACAGTGTGTTTATGATGTACAGAACCATTTCTACTGTAAGATATTTTGCAAAGATTGGGAGTTGATAAGGGGGATTATGGAGTTAATATTTTGTCCTTACATCAGAAATGCGTGTGCACCACGGTGATCCTGATTCCCATGCAAAGGCTGGAGAAAGTAAAATTGGTCTCCCTTTTCCAATGCCAATCTTTAAAGCTAGGTTCTGGTCTTTTGTGTGGTTTTTGAAATGGACTGGAAATTTAGCTAAAACCTGGCAACCCTGGTTAGTGATATTACCTCTTATACGTGTAAAACTGGTCATAATGAGCTGCTAGGCTGTACGCTGGATGATTGTATGCTGTCAAATCTCAACTGATGTAAACTTTGGGTTACTCTGGTAATTAGTTAGTATAGATATAGATAGTATGGATAGTATAGCCTAGATAGTATCCTATAGCATAAGTCAAGCGTGATTGCCTCTCGATTTCATTTTGTTTGAGGATATGTTGTTATTAATGTCATCCTGCCCTACCAAAATCTGGAGTCAGGAGCCATTGCTAGCAAGCTAGCATGTAAATGTTCGGTGACCTGGAGTCAGGAGCTAGTGTGTGCATGTGTGTGTGTGTGTGTGTATATATATATATATATATATATATATATATATATATATATATATATATATATATATTTATATATATGACAGAGACCTTGCTAAGTGATCGGTCACTGACACTGCGGGCGAGCTGTTGGGTCTCTGTGATCTGATCTGCCACTCGCTTTTGTTCATTCAGCTTCTCAGCCAGAGTCTCCAGCTCGGTCAGAGCCAACTGCAGGGGCAAACGGTCCACGTGTCCTTTAGGAGTGTTTTTCAGCATGTCCTGAGAGAGAGAGAGAGATTTAGTGGTGGAATATTATTGATGATGCAGTAAGGAGTGTTGGAAACATTTCTTTTAAATATCTAATGATGTCTTTAGAACTCCATAATACTGTCAAAAACAATAAGCCATCTACAGAATTGTAATAATATTATTTATATATAATATCTAATAAAGTGCTATGCAATCTGGTAAGTAGAGAAGAAAAAAAAAACTTTTGAGGCATGCTGTTATATGAAAATGATCAAAGACGAGTTTTGTTAACACCCTGAAATTGATTATTCACATCACGTCAGTGTTTTATTTCAGTTATAGTACAGCCATTTGCCAATGCAGCCATATTTTTTAAGAATGACATATCGTACATTTTATCCTTTTGTAGTTACGTTTAATGTTGTGAACCATCCACGAAACAAGTTTTCCCACAAGCTAACTAAAGGGTGTGGGTATATTCGTTGCTATGCGTCAGGTGAACTCTAATTAGTTGGCTGGGAGGTGTGTCTGATTGCGGAACCCGAAAACCGTTTAATGAGACATTGTGATTGAGATTAATATTTTTTAAATCAGAGTAATATTGTACAAAGTACAAGTCTAGCCCTTTTCGTTACTAATTTGCATGCCTGAAATACCCTTAAAATAGACAGTCAGGTGCATAAGTATTTGGACCGTGACACAATTTTTGAAATGTTGCCTCTGTATACCACCACAATGGATTTGAAATGAAGCAATCAAGATGTGATTGAAGTGTAGACATTCAGCTTTAATTCAAGGAGTTTAACAAAAAATATTGCATTAACCATTTAGGAATTACAGCCTTTTGTTTACATGGTCCCTCCTTTTTCACAGGCTCAAAAGTAATTTGACAATTAACTGATAAGCAGTTTCATGTCCAGGTGTGGCCTGTTTCCTCCTTATTTCATGACAAATTAAGGAGATAAAAGGTCTGGAGTTGATTCCAAGTGTTGAATTTGCATTTGGTAGCTGTTCACGGGAACTCTCAATATGCTGTCCAGAGAAGTATTGATGCAAGTGAAGGAGGCCATCATTACACCAAAAGGCCTGGAAGACCACGGAAGACAACTAAAGTGGATAATCGCAGAATTCTTTCCTTACTGAAGAAAAACCCCATCACAACATCTAGCCAAGTCAAGTACACTCTAGAGGAGGTAGGCGTATCATCATCAAAGTCTACAATCAAGAGACACCTTCATGAATATAAAAATACAAACGGTTTACCTCAAAATACAAACCAATGGTGACACTCAAGAAGGGAAAAAAAGGCAAAGGAAGCCATTGAAGGAAAAACTATTTCAGACTTTTGACCTTGCTGTGACCTTGACCCTGTCTGGATCAATTCCAAAATCTAATCAGTTCATTTGCTGGTTACAGTGACATATAAATCTATATAAATCCTACAAATATTTAACATCTCGTTTTTGAGATATCGCTCGAGAATTCTGACAGACAGACAGACAGACGGAGAGATAGATGGACAACCTGAAAACAATGATTACATAAAAATAGTTTAATCATTGACAAATAGCTGTAGTATAAGAGAAAAAAACTTTTGGGATGTGCTGTTACAGGACAATGATCAATTTCAGAGTGGTAACTGTCATAACTCCTTGTATTTTTTTATTCAGGGCCAACTTTTAAAAATATTATGAGGACTTACTAAAAAAAAGAAAACTAAAAGATAAAATGAGTGTCATTTACTTTGTCTCATCCATTTCATTTCATGGATAGTAAGCATGCATCCAGCCAGAAATGAGTTATGAATAGCTTACTGTTATACATCTTTTTTTTCAGGATATTCACACAATACCAGTTGATGGAACACACATTGATTTGTAACCTCTTTTGCCTGACTTTTTGGCAATTTGTGTAACATTTGCAGAACATATGGACGAAAACCCTATGGGAGCAGCCCGGGTGCCTGGTGTGAAGAGAGCAACATATTGTGCACCCAGTGGGACTCATTATCAAAATGCTGTGCCACTGGAGCTGTGATCATCTCAAAAGCTCTGTGTGTATATATGTGTGTGTGTGTGTGTGTGTGTTAATGAGAGTCAACATTCTTTTTAGAGCTTTGTTGTTGTTGTTGATTAAATTATTGGTATGCTATATAACCAAAAGTATGTGGACACAGAGCCATCACATATTAGGCTTGTGAGAGTGTGTGTAAAACGCCATCATCCTATCATGCCCCCTGACTAGTAGTATCACCTGTGGCTCTAAGAGGGGAAGAGAAGTGGGCGTGGCCAGACATATGTAATACATGTTATGTTACGTCATTACAGCTTTAAAAAAAAAAATACAGGAATCTAGTTATGAGTTGGCTGTAGCACTAGCATTTAGTTTTGTTTTTTTTTTTTTTTTTTAAATTACCTATTAACAAGGTTAGCAATGCTTGCAAAACTGATGTCTGGACTGTAAATAAATGTAACGACTTATTGCCCGTAACTAAGCTAAAACTGTTGTATAGTAAAGTAGCCCTGATCAACTACAAAGTGTTTCATTTTCTTAATTTAAATCTCCATTTATGTTTTGCGAGCGAGACATTTACGGCTTTATCTGCTTGGCATGATGTTTCGTTGTTGCTCTGCTCTGAAGTCAAACATCAGGCTCTTAAGGTTCATATAAAAGTACAAAATAAGCAAAAACGAAATACATACTACAAGATACAATTTTGTCAGTCTTAAAGCTGCAGACACCACATTTTCCGAGAGACATTTAAATCATCCAGCTTGATAGCCACATAGATGGATTATGTATTATGCCTAATCTGTATGTGCTTGTTGATCATCCCATTCCAAAACCACTGACATTAATATGGACTTGGTCCTCACTCTGCTGCTAGAACTGCTTCCACTCTTCTGGGAAGGTTTTCCACTAGATTTTGGAGCATGGCTATGAGGATTTGTCCCATTCAGCCACAAGAGCATTAGTGAGGTCAGGCACTGGTGTTGGGCGGAGAGGCTTTGTGCAAAGTCGGTGTTCCAGTTCATCCCAAAAGCGTTGGAGTCAGAACTTCAATCCTACTGCATACCACACCAGCCTTGGCCAACAACATCTCCATAGACCTTGCTTTATGCACAGGGACACTGTCTTGCTGGAACAGGTTTGAGTTCCAGCGAACAGAAATCTTAATTCTACAGAATACAAAGACATCACAGACTATTATGTGTTTCGAAATTTGTGGCAACAGTTTTGGGAAGAACCACATATGGGTGTGATTGTCAGGTGTCCACATACTTTTGAACATATGATGTAAAAAAAAAAAATTTAAAAAAAAAACATGAGAGAAGCACTTTTCTTTTTCGATTCCAGACATTTTCAAAGTCAAAGCCTTTCGTGTTTGGTTCCGGTTAATGTGTGATTAAACACACCCATGCTGGAGGGAAGAATTTTACTTATTCACTTTCAAAAGTTATCTTTCAAATATTCATGGCTAATCGATGCCTACTGAGGTATGAAATGAAGTTCCTTGGCTTGAGAACACACACACACACACACACGCACACACACACAGGTTCGGATTCCAGCTCACGAGAGGACAAAAAAAAAAAAAAAGCCGAATGCAGGTCCGGTGCTGACAGAAAACGCAACAACACTGGCATTTCGCTGTCATCAGAGACCTCACTGCCGAGTAGGTCACCGTGATATTTCTAATGTCGATCCACTTTTCTCTGTGACATTTGGTGTGTGTGGTGTGCGGATATATATGCAGAGAGAGAGAGAGAGAGAGAGAGAGAGAGAGACGTGTCTCTGGTGAGGACACTGTTAGATTGCTTATTCATTTTTGATTCATGCAGTTTGTATGGGCCAATTCCTGAGGGATAAAACAAGGCAGAGAGAGATGGAGAGGCTGAGAGACGAGTACAGAGCTGAAAAAGACTCTGACTCAGGTTCATTTTACACTGAGGAATTGATTGCTGAGAGTTTCTGATTGTTACCTTATACCCATCTTGAAGTTACTTACCACTGCATTCATACTAGCTACTGAAGTTGCTTGCAGTTTGTCTCTTGTGAGTGTGGCCTGATATTCTATGTTGTGATATGTGTAAAATGTATATATGCTAATCTACTCTAAAATTCATATATGTGTCTGCCACATGCATAATTGTATATCAAATTTAAAGTAGATTAAATAGGTTGAGTTGCATTGAAAAACTGCTCAAAATTCCACAAGAATGCAAAATAAACATGTAGACAGGAGGGTGTTCAGTTCATAATGTACATAACCTTTTCACAGGCTCTTTAAATGCAACAAAGCAGAAAATATCTAGTATGAAACATCTTTACCACAATCATATAACAAAACAATGGCTTTATTTTGTCTTCAGGTGGTGAAAAAGGGCTTCCACAAATTTAATACCTGCCCTTCAGTCACTGTGGGTGCTAAATTAATCAATTTCCATTGGCTCCAACCTGTATTTTAGACTATTAGGTTCAACTGCCCTCAAACTGCAGTTTCATTAAGGCAAATATGCAATGCAGTCGTGTTATTTTTGCTTGTAATCAGCTTGCAGAAAAATCAGCTTGCAAATCAGTTTTTCTGTGGGTTTTGTGTGCACCTACACAGACAGACCTTTAGTGAATTGTGGCTTAGTGTCATATAATCAACTGGCAAGCCGAGTTCCTTATAAGTAATATTTTACTTGGGCAATAAAACAGATTACAGAAATGTCCTAACTGTGAAATCTTAAACAAATACAGAATAACAATTCATGATTTTATCTTATGTCCATATAGAAAAAGAGGACTGCAGAAGCATCCTTCAAATTCCTGCACAAAGCCCAAAGTTGTCTTCTTTCTACAGCTGTAGTTATATAGTTATAGTTATTACATTGACAGCAGAATGATATCCTTAATAGATAACTGTTACAAGCAGAATAGTATTAGCTAGCTTACTAACATGTACAAAAAAACTGATTTTTTTGTCATAAGTTGCTTTGGAACACACAAATCAATCGACTATTACCTACTTTACAATTTTGTTACTTGAGATAAGAAAATTTAATTAAGGATCATATTTAATTTTTAAAAAATCTGTCATCAGATCTTAACTGTTCTCTAATACAGGTCCTAAGTATGATGATGATGATGATGATGAGTGAAAAGATATTTTATTTTACACTCACTGACCTGTAAGAGGAGGATGAATTGAGGAAAGCGCTGAATGGGCTTCACCATCAGACCGTATAGAGTGATCCGGTCAACACTAGATGACTGCTTTTTCTACAAACACACACACACACACACACACAGAATATTTATAGAGAGATTTACATTTCATGAAAAAAGCACACAGATTTTGGAACAGACTTTTTTTGAGAAACTGTAATAAAACAATGGCTCTATTTTGTGTTCAAGTGGTGTAAAAAGGCTTTCCACAAATTTAATACCTGCCCTTCAGTTGGTATTTTAGTAAACCGCACTGGTGACACATTAATCAATTTGCATTAAGTCCACCCTATATTTTAAATTTTTAGGTAGAAACACATAAAATAAGCAAGATGTGTTATTTAACTCAAGTGAAAGACAGCATCCTCTTTCACATCTTGCTCCTGTTAGTATCTCTCCTGCTTGAAAAGTTTATTCTTGGTGGGGTTTATTAAGTTTGCACAAGTTATAGACAAAACAAATAGACAGAAATAAGAGAGGTCCACATTTCACAAAAACAGCAGACTCATCTCCACATGGACAGGAAAGATTTTGGCTGTTCAGCAGGATAAGAGAGAACGTTAAAGTTTGCTTTTTCTGATTTTTGCTTTTGTGAATGTGTGGTAAAGGAATCTTGCTACAGTCACTAGAGTCTACACTGGCCCTCCATGTTGTGTCTTGTCCTCTGAATCATTTTTAATAAGATGAAACCACAAAGGGATTGGAGCTTTGACTACATTTCTACTTTGTCCATTTGTTATTTATACTTTGCCGACTGGAGACACTGTAGAGTTGTGTATATTAATCTTAATTTATCTTTGTATATCTATATCTACATATGTACACATATCTTCTACTTTTATATTAGTTTATCCTTTTTTTTTACTTTTTAACTGCTTTGGTTTTTAGTCTGTGTTAAGTGAGCAATTGCCAATTACAAATTTTTTTGGAAGTCAAAATTCTTTCTGAAAAATCCTTTTTGATTCATAAATTTTTATTTTGGAGTAAGTACTGAGTTTCAGTTACAGAAACCAGTGGTGGGAATAATAAAACTAATCTTACCCTGTTCACTTTCATAAAGCCATCAAAAATCCCAAAAAAGATGATCCCCAAAATTCAAAACTTTCTACTTTATTAACGCTACACATCTTTTACCAATGTGTTTTTAAAGCAGGACCAGAATATTAATAGGTCTGGTAGTTACATTAAAGATTTTTGTTGCTACAGTTCATCTTTTAGCATCTTTTGAGAAGAATTAACACCCAACATTGATATTTAGTTTAGTTCTGGCTGTTTTACAGGATGGTTCCTTCCATCTGTGGTCCCCTAAAAATCAATCCATAATTCTTTTGCAGATGGAGGTGTTTGCTCTGCTCTGGTTTTTATCACCGGTGTTAATCAGCATGATGTTCTGCAGGAAAATGGTTTGTTTGATGGTGCAGGTGTGTGGAACGTGTGTGGCATGGCAGCATTGGCTATTAGTACTAGATTAGATACTTTAGTGTACCTTGGAAATCTGTGGTCCATGTCAGACAGGGAACTTAGCACACAACAGTATAAACCACTCCTTGTTTATATAAATGAAAAACAGCTTAAGCCTTGCGTAATCACCGTGTCAATGTAGAGTTTTTTGGATTTTGGACTAATCCCACTCTGTATCCTGAAATGTTGGACCAAATGTGTTACTGAAAGCCAACTTTCTGTGAAAGTGTATTAAAATGTTCACTATAAATTGGAAATTGATATGAAATACAGTATGAATTTTTGATTATGTGATACACTGGTGATTTATGCTAATGCACAAATCTGTTCAGAGTTACACTGGAAATGAGAGGAGACACTGGAAACCGGAGATAGGACACCGGGCTTGAGTAATCCTGGCTGACTGACAGGAAGTGCCCATCATAGGTGTCGAGATCATAAACAAAAGAAGGGTAAGCATGGAGGGCTGTGTGCTAGATTCAATCTAAACCCACATCGACTGGCACTCCCCAGCACTTTCCTCGCTAATGTACGATCTCTGGTGAATAAAATTGACAAACTACGGCTGTGGATTCACAGAAAATACTTGCAGACTGCAACATCCTAATTTTCACGGAAACCTGGCTCAACGACAATATCCCTAACAGCAAGATGGAGCTAGCAGGCGGCAACATCTTCAGAACTGACAGAACAGCCGCGGACTCCAGCAAAATCAAGGGTGCAGGTGTGTGTATTTACATAAACAAAACATGGTACACGGATACTGTTATCACCAAATCTAAATGCTCTGGTGATCTGGAGTTTTGAGCGATTAAATGCAGACCATTCTACCTGCCCCGTGAATTCACTTGCATCATTTCTATTGCTGTTTATGTCCCCCCCAGAGGCTAATGCTAAGCTATCCATGAAAGAACTGTGCATTAGTGTAAACAAACTGCAAACTGCACACCAGGACAACACCTTCATTGTTGCCGGTGATTTCAATCATGCAAATCTTTAAGGTCTGTACTACCCAAATTCTACCTAAATGTCCTCTGCATTACAAGAGGAGACAAGATTTTGGGTCAAGTTTACGCAAACAATTCCCACTTCCCCGTGTAGGGAAATCAGACCATATATCCCTTTTTTTACTACCCAACTACACTACCATCATTAAAAGTCTGAAGCCATCTGTGAGGACAGTGAAGGTGTGGCAAGAGGGAGACTGGAAAGCATTCTGTGCTCAGGCCACCATGGACTCCCACACAGACATTAACCTATATACCAGTGCTGTTCTGGCCTATATTAACAGATGTGTTGAGACAGTCACAACACCAAGCACAGTAGAAACATTTCCAAATCAGAAGCCGTGGATGAACACGGAGGTGTGGCACCTACTGAATGTCTGGAATGCTGCTATTTATCGATTTCAGCTCAGCATTTAACACCATCACTCCAGCCAATTCAATAGACAAGTTCACACACCTTGGCATCAGTACCTCCCTCTGCAATTGGATAATGGACTTTCTCACAGACTGACCACAGTCTGTGAAGCTTGGCAACATGACTTCCTCCACTCTCACTCTGAGCACTGGCGTTCCACAGGGATGTGTTCTCAGCCCTCTCATCTATTCCCTGTACACCCATGACTGTGTTCCTGCCTGTGGTTCTAACACCATAATCAAGTTTGCAGGTGACACCACAGTGTTTGGCCTTATCAGAAATGACAATGAAACAGCTTACAAGGATGAGGTCCAGCACCTGGTGGAGCGGTGTGCCAATAACAATCTGGCCCTCAATACCAAAAAAAACCAAGGAACTTATTGTAGACTTAAGACAGACCAAGAAGAGTCATGTACACACCTCTATTCACATAAATGGAGAAGAGGTGGAAAGTGTGGCCAGCTTCAAGTACTTGGGAGTTCACATCTCCAACAATCTGACCTGGAGCATTAACTCCACTGCTGTGGTCAAGAAGACACAACAGCACCTTTTTTTTCCCTGAGGAGACTGAGGGAGGCTCACCTATCTCCACAGATACTGGTGAACTTTTACTACTGTAACACTGAGAGCATTCTGACAAACTGCATCTCAGTGTGGTACGGCAACTGCTCAGTCACTGACAAGAAGGCTCTCCAGTGAGTGGTGAAAACTGCTCAATATATCATCGGTGTTCAGCTCCCGACAGTTACAGAAATCTACAATAAATGCTGCCTGTGGAGGGTGAGAAGCATCATCAAGGACCCATCTCATCTCAATCAGGGACTGTTTACCCTCCTCCCATCAGGGAGGCGCTATAGGGGCCTGTACTGTCGCACCAGCTGGCTTGGGAGTAGCTTCTTTCCCTCTGCTGTCACCCTTCTAAACTCTGTGCTAATGCACTAACCCACCCCCACCACATTTTTCTCACACCCACTTCCATAATTACAATGCACATACCCATTGGTCAACCCAGGACCCTCATCTCAAGATTTCTTTCATCTGCCTTCCCCCCATACTTGCTCTATTTGCACAAGAAATATTTGCTACTATTGTACTTTTCTGCATAACTGTTACAGTTTACAGCTGCCACTGCTGTCCATAATCTTGCACTTTACTTCTACAGTAAACACTTTCATTTAACTTACTTGTCATATTTGTTTCTATTTTCATTTCTGGTTAGAGGCAAACTGCATTTCATTGTCCCTGTACATGTACACTGCACAATGACAATATCTGAATCTGAATCACAAGGGACTGTTTGGAACAACCATGATTACATGCTGCTACTATAATGTGCCCAGTTTGTTTGCAGGGGTTGGATAAACGTGTTCTAGAAAGCATTTGATTGGACACAAATTGGACAAGTACAGGATGGATCATTTTTAAAAAATTGATGAAAAAAAATCAACTGTAAAATGAAGTGCTAAATGCAGTAGATGTATTATCAGTGGGACACAAATGGCTCCCCAATAGTGGATTCAACCACATAGCACATTTACTCACCTTGAGGAACTCCAGGAAGGCGGGTTTGGATAAGCAGGCTTTCTTGATGAGGGCCATGGCATTGGTGAAGTTATTGACATAATCGCTGTAAACATCCAGCACCATGGACTTGGAGAACTGAGGAAGACATCGTTGAGAAAATTGGTGAGTGAAAGGTGCACAAAAGAAATATATAATATTCAAGTCTCTCTGATTTGATCCATCTATCTGGATGTACAATTCACAGTGACTAAACTCTGCCGATTAATTTGGCTACAATGTTCCGCTCTTTTCAACTTGGCAAATGTAAACTGCTGGAAACTTGGCATTTTTCTCAGAGCTTCGCATGATTGCAGGGCTGAGCGAGAGGGAAATGAATGGTAATTTTCCTGAGGTACTTACAGAGCTGATCTGTTTGCCACCTCGGCAATCCAAACACCCTTTACAATCCATTACAGCTGGTCATATTGAGCACTAGCAAAAAATAAAAATGGCCAGGCAATCATTCAGCTTTGATTGAACCCAACTGGTGGTTCAGACAAGTGGCAGCACGTGTAGGAGAAAATTAACAAACCAGGTATACATAGGAATAGACAGTGTCTACTGTATATGGTTGGTGGATTTTTTGTGCAAATTTGTATATTGTATCTGTGAGAACTTATTACATAACTTTAGCTTGGGAAAAAAAGAAAAATCTCCATTAGCTCTTCATGCTTAGGGGCCTCTGTGTAAATCCCAAGAACATCAATGAGGCCAAGTGGGCTCTTTTAACTGGTGAATAATGAGCAGGCTCTGAAGATACTCTCTGCATGGAGGGTCATAGCTGTATACTCATTCATTAGGCCATTAGCCTTCCTGCAGTGTCGCGATGCTAACACATCTCTCATCACCCCGTGATAAAGAACATCTTTGCTCACAGTAATTGCTTCATCATTTGAAGCGGGTCAGCGTGATATAGTGATATAACCTACTCACTAATGCTTTACTCTCAGTTCAAGCGTTTCTCTCTTTTCTCTCTATTCTCCAGACATTTTTGCTTTAAAAAAGACAAAAGAAAGATGAACATTTCATATGAAAATAAGAGCATTCGTTTATGTAAATCCATGTGCTTGGCTGCAACGGAGAATCTCCTACAGAAGCCTCAAAGGTTCATGTTCAGAAAATTAGAGCTGCTGAACTACAGCCAGTTTTTTTCTGTCACATGGCTCTACAGTGCTTTTTCAAGTGCTCACGTCAGTCTTCACTCACTTCAGTCAGACCTCGCTACGGCATTTGATGACCCCTGACCTAGATGTTAAATTCAACCAATTACCAGAAGTATTATTCTATTCAATTAAACTGCTTTTTCACCAGCTTTTCTTTGAATCCATTCTGTCTTTTTATAGCCTGAGTGAATGGCCTAAATGATCTGTAAGTATGAAATAAAGCAGTCTGTTTCTAACCTTTTGTGTTTATATCTGGGAAAATTGAGTTGATTATGAAATATTGCAGGCGGCTCAGTGGTGCAGTGACACAGCAGTACCGTTGCTGCGTCACAGCTCCAGGGTCGTGGGCTCGAACCAGAGCTCAGGTTACTGTCTGTGCAGAGTATGTTCCCCCTGTGTTCTTGTGGGTTTCATCTGGGTTCTCCGGCTTCCTCCCACTGTCCAAACACATGCCTGTAGGCAGAACGGCTACACAGAATTGCCCCTAGGTGTAAATAAGTGTGTGAATGTGTGTGCATCAGGCCCTGTGTTGAAGTAGTGTAAAATATTGGGGGAACTCTCCCACCTGGCACCCAGTGTTACCCAGATCCAGCATGATAAGCAAGAGCAAGAGCACCATGATGAGCAAGATAAAGCAGTTACTAAAGACGAATAAATGAATGAATGAAATATTCTGTTTTGTATTGTACTGAATTCAGGCCTACACTACTGCACTGTATATTTGCTGGTTATGTAAATGAGTGTCGATTATAAAAATCCATGTGGACACTATCACTTTCGTCAACTAATTGTTACAACAGTAGTAAGTATGCATTATGTAAATTTTTTTTTTGGAGGTTAGCATTTATGCCACACAGGCTCAGTTCTCCAGCTTTGTTTGCTAGCCATCAAATTATTATGACATAAATAGATATGTTTCAAAAGTCTTGGTTAGGATTTTAAATGTAAAGATAAAGTTAAGGCTTAAGGCACCAACTACACTTAACCACATTGTGAAATTTTTGACAGAAAAAAAAACATTAAGTGTGTCTCTCACCGAGGCAACGAAGAGGTCGCCAATCTTCTCGCTAGAGTCCCACTCTGCGACACGGGAAGCCAAAGCAATCTGGAACATGCAATGGCATTGAGTGATCTCCCGCACACGGAAGAAAATGGGCCTGATCTTCCTCGGGCTCAGGATACGAGGCTCAGCCTCCAACAGTGGCTTTTGGTACTCCTGTGGAATTATGGGATTTTTTTTTTTTTTTCAGTTAGCTGTCATTTTAAGAAGTGATATTACTAAAGTGGCTCGTTTTACCTTGAAAGGAAAATAGGGATAAGAAAGTGTGATGCATTTGAACAGAAAGGGGGATTTAAGTGCACTTATAAGCGATTAATTAAAAATACAGCATGAAAGCATTCTTCAAAAATTACTCATATTTGATTCAAGGATGAATCAAATAGCCCTCATCAAGGCTTGCATAATGTTCTACGATCCTTTTATTAATTTATTTATCAATTTTCTTTTATAAAAAAATAGAGCTTGTATTTATGTCTTAGTCATGATGTACTCAATACATCCTGCATTATTATTACTCTAATCAAAATCATTGGGGAAAATTAGCCTGTTTTCTAGTTACAGCCTTGGTGGGACTTTTATGCGCTTAGGACACAAACACACACACACACACACAAACACACAAAAGAAATACCCAGAAATACATTCATGAATAAACAGTGAGATCTAGTCATTAAAAGCTAAGATACTTTGTAGTTAGACTGCGGAAACAATAGATTTTTCATGAACACTTTCGTTCCTCCCCCACATTCTCTGCTGCTAATGAATTATCGACAAGGACAAATAAAGGCTGAGGATGAGCCAAAGGGACTCTGTTCTCTAACAAAGCCTACAGCGCCAACTCCAGAACTCAATTTTTCAAGCTTTTCTGGTTACACCCTCACCAATTAATGGGCCATCTAGTCGATGTAGCTGTATTGCCAAATGCACTTGTTGAGTACATTAGCCCGATGATGTGAGACATTATAATAAGAACTCAAAAAGCAAAAGACTATAGACAGAGCTTTCATTCCACAACAATGGTGGGAAATCACATGGATTCAGATGGACTAGATTTCATATAGGACCCATTTGTCATTGATCCATGATTCAATTTGGACTGGTGCCTCTGCCTGGGACGGGAAATGATAATAAATGCGTTTGCCTGCACCTGCTGAGATCAAAGATACACGTAACCCGACTCTGAGACAGCATATTGGGTTTCATTTAAAAGGATGCATAACTCAGTATGAATCTGATTACAAAACACATTAAAACTAAGGCTTCATTTCAAGCTTGGACTTCTAAATCATTTGTAGATATTCCAGGTATTATATTCCAGGCACAGTCAAAGATATATATATATATATATATATATATATATATATATATATATATATATATATATATATATATATATATATACATATATATATATATATATATTCACTGAGTGAATGAGAAAACATGAAATTTTAAAATCTAAGCAGTAGAAGAACCAAAGGTTAGCACTGAAATACTTAATTAGCTTGATTTAATATGATGATCAGAAATTGCTGTGGTAAACTCAGAAATGGCCTAATTAAGGAATAAAACATGATATTATAGGAAAATAATCAATGGGGTGGTGTCATGCAGCCTGACACAAATCAGAGATACTGTTACCACCCTGAAGTTGATATTGGTTTCCTATAACAGTATGTCCTGAAGTATTTTATTCCTTTTTTACTACATCAATTTGCCAATGATTAGATTCTAACCATAGACTACATCAATGATTAGATTCTAGTCAATATTATAAAATGTAATAATAGATTTTTTTGGATCTCTGGGAATTCACTCTAACCTTTTTTTTATTTTTATTTATTTAAATCACCTAGCAAAGTTATTGTAATGCAAAAGCAGTAAACAGCATAAACCCAAGTCCAGCTCAACAGACAAAATATTTTAAGTATACTTTCTAATAAATTATACAGTATACTAGCAACAGAAAATTTCAGACTGATATTGGGATCGTTTTTGTGATTAAAATCCAACCCAGAACCACTCGAATGTAACTCACTTGAAGGATTCTTTTAAGAGACTCCAGGTAACTCCTTTCACTTTGCACAATGGAGCCCAGAATGTGACGCCGAACAATCTGAAGAAAGAGAAAATAATTAAAAGTGTAAGTGATTTTATCCTTTTCAGGGGTTATTGGGTTCATATTTAATGGGATCATTAAAAAATTCCTTTTAACTCAGTTTTCAGATACAGATTTTTGAGTGTTGTGCTATATATAACACAAGGGGCTTGTTGGAAAATGATTGTCACTTTTGCAAAGATGGAAGAAAGCTCAGTTTCACATCATTGGTAAACAAGATTTTTGTCAAAACCCATTCTTGAACTTGAACCAATTATGCTAGTTCTCTCAAGTAGTTAGCTTCATTCATGTATTGAATGATTAGGCTGTTTTCTAGAAGAATTAATTACTCATTGTCAAACGTTGTGCATGCAAAAACAACACAACACAAACATTATTTTACAAACTCCACGTCGAGACCAAGAACATATTCAGTGAGACCAATGACCAAGTCCAAGTACAACTGCCAGTAAGTCTGAGACAATTCCAAGTCAATACAGAAAATGTCTTGAGACCGGGTCCTACAGCACTAATAGGATTGTGAAGACAGTAACTTTAAGCACTTTTAAAATGATTCCTTCTCTTTGAATTACTTCAAACACACACACACACACACCTGGTGACTGCTAAGTCCCTCTGGCATTGGGCCCAGCTGTGCAGGAGGGTGCTTGGCCTCAGAAACTATCACGTCCAGATAGCCGGCATCATCTTCAGCTTCATCTGTAGTGACACATTGAGAGGGCAGGAGTTACAGAAAGAGAGTTTGGTTACTTCTCTTTAGACCACAGAATTATTGACCTGATGTATGTGCCCCCTTTTCAGGGGGGTATAGGGTTCATATTTAATGGGATCATTTTTAAAAAAAAAAACCCTCCCAGTTTAGCCACGTGGGTTTTAAGTCAGTTTTCGGTTATAATTTTGACATCAGTCCTTGCTGCATTTTACAGATGTTTATTTTGTTTGGGCCAAGATCCTCTCATCAGATCTGAGAATAATTGGTCACCCTTTTTTCAGTCTTGGTTCCTTTCAAGATTACTTCCTAATGTTCTATGGATGTGTTTCCTTGCCACTGTTGCCTTCAATTCACTCGTTAGTGGTCTAGACCTGGATTTCTGTTCTGAAAGTCTCTTTGTCAATCTTATTCCTGCTTGGAATGAACTGGGTGAGGTTTGAAAAAACAAGCTTAAACAGTGCTGCAAATCTGAAGCAGAACACCAGCAAGCTGTTCTAAGCCACATCCAAACACACTTTCATTTCACAAAGAATTACAGAGGAGCCTGAAAAAATGATTTCTCACAGATACAGGCACACAAAATCCTTCTGATTCTCAAACAGGTTTTAAGCATTGTAGTAAATGACTGGAATAGTAATAGTGTCAGGCAGAATCAACACACTTAATAATACATATGAGACACGTCGCTACAACAGATCAACACCTGAAATGAGAATTAGGACCTTTCTACATTGATTTGACACTAACACAGCTTGATCATCATGTCTGACTTCAGGTGGGAGTCATTCTCCATTTTTAATAAATTCCTCTTCAGTAAGAGCTTCATCCTGGTCAGGGTTGAGTTTGATCCAGAGCCTATCCCAGGAATACTGAGAGCAAAGTGCAAATACATCCTGCGTGGGGACGCCAATCCATTGCAATGGATTATGGATAATGACCACACATTAACACGTTCACACTTAGGGGCAACTTAGCATAGGTAATCCATCTACTGCTATGGTTTTGGGAGGTGGGAGGAAACCAAAGAATGCAGAAGAAACCCATGCAGACTCCATACAGATAGTAACCCAAGCTCAGGATTGAACAAGGGACCAGCTATGCTACCCGCTGCATGACCATCCCTCCCAGCCTCCATTAGCAGATGATAATTTCTTCACAAATTTCTACAGCCACTATTATGTCATTGCACAATTTTCCCCTTCTACCCATTACTTGCAATACTGAAGCGCTTATATCAGTATCTGTCCATTGCAGAAAAACCCTTGTATTCTCAAATGACTGTGTATCATGGCATGGACATCTATTATCCCAAGCATAGCACACACCTTGAAATATACTACAGGTGATCCAAACAGATCTCTGCAGCGGCATTGTGGTTGAATTTTGTTCACATTCATTTAGATGAAATTCTAAGAAAATGGCTGGATGGTTGCTTGGTTAAGATTTTACTAGAAAATGCCTGGCTCATCATGCAGATATCATTTGAATGAAACTAAATGAAACTATTGTTAGTTTACCCGAGTGGTCCTTCTTCTGGAGAAAGGAAACTTTTCTCATGACAGCCATCTTGGTCTTCTCCAGGCTATCTTTAGTCCCACTGCGTGCTGCTCTCATGAGCTGATGCATCTGTAGCAGGGGAGGATGGAAACCAGAAAATATGGCATGATGGGAAAAGGTCAACCATTATGAATCAACAAGCAGGATATCATGATATCACACTTCGATCCACTTTCCATTTAGTATCCAAAGCATGAACTACCCATAATCCCAGATGAAGACTTGTTTATGTTTGAAAAAGTGGTTCAAAGTGCCAAAAAAAAATCCAACAGAAAAATCAGAACATTCATTGAGAATTAATGAGAGTTAATGATCGCTAAGTGGACAGAAAGCAATAAGTGGCAAAGCAGAGCCGAGAAAGAATGTAGATACAAAAAAAGAGCAAAAGCAGCACTTAAGTGTCCGTCATTCAATCGTTGTAGTGGCACAAAAAAAACACTCCACCAAAAAACATTTGATTTGTGGTAATGTTTGAAAGAACCATAAAAGTTTCAGCCATTGTTTGTCTCTTTTAGTGTATTAGCCATCCAGATTATAGCTGAATGATGTTATAGCAGAAGAAAAACAACATTTGTCAGTGCCGTGCCGTATATATATAACGATGGACTATAAACTGGTCTTAATAGAGAGACAGACAGCAACAGGAAACTGAGGCAGAGCAGTAGAAAGTATTCATTTTTCTCATTAGATAGTGAGTCAGTCCATCCCACTGAGTCAGGTCTGTAATTTTGTAATTATTAAGTGCATTTAAAAATCACTTCAGTGAAAGGAATGAAAAGACAGGAAAATTATAAAGCCACATAAACTACACAACGCGAATATAGGACAGGACATAAATGACAGGGCACTAATCACAAGTTTAAAAAAAAAAAAAAAAAAAAAAAAAGACATGCCCAAAAAGATGCACAATAAAAGTCTTGGCTTGCTATATGCAAATAATCATATAGTGTTTGCACAGAATTTATGTAGATGCATAAGGTTCCTTCTCCTTTTAAGGAAAAATGGGCACAGATGGATGAAATAGTATAATGGTTCAAAGTGGCAAAAAATGTGCTAAAAATTAATTTACATATGAATTTCAAAAAGACATGCCAAAAAGATGCACAAAGGAAGTCTTGGCTTGGTGTTATGCAAATGATTACATAGTATTTGTACAGAATTTATGCAGATGCATAAGGTTCCTTCTCCTTTTCAGACAAAAAAAGGGCATAAGTGAATGACAGTTGAATTATTGATTTACATATGAATTTTAAAGCCCAGACATTCCCAAAAAAGTGCACCATAAAAGTCTTGGATTGAAAATATGCAACTATTTACTGTATATTTATACAGAATCTACCCAGATGCATAAGGGTTCTTCCTGTTTTTCACACAAAAAAAGAGCATAAGTGAATGGTATGTTTAAATGACTGATTTATATATGAATTTTAAAGACAATACATACCTAAAAAGATGCCTTAGCTTGGAAGTTTGCAACAATTTACATAGTATTTATACAGAATTTAGGCAGATGCATAATGTTCCTTCTCTTTTTGAGAAAAATGGGCATAGATGGCTGGCATAGCTGAATTACTGATTTACATAAGAATTTACAAGACGAGCCATGCCCAAAAAGATGCACAGTGAAAGTCTTGCCTTGGCTATATGCAAATAATTATATAGTAATTTTTTTTTTTTTACGTAATTCAGGCAGATGCATAATTGTCCTCCTTCTTTTTCAGACAAAAAAGGGTGTAACTGAGTGACACTTGAATTACTGATTTACATATGAATTTTAAAGTCAATACATGCCTTAAATGATGCATAATAAAACACTTGGCTTGGAAATACACAACTATTCATATAGTACTTGTACTGAATTTACACAGATGCATAAGGGTCTTTCATGTCTTTATACAAAAAAAGGCATAAGTGAATGAAAAATAAACTAAATAAATTTTAACAAAAACATATACCCAAAAAGATTAACAATAAAAGTCTTGGCTTGGCTATATGCAACTAATTAAATAGTTTTTGTGGATTTATGAAGATGCATAAGAGTTTTCAGACAAAAAAAAAAGGCACAAGTGAATGACAGATGAATTATGGATAAAAATGTGAATTTTAAAGACAAGACATGGCCAAAAATATGCACAATATATGAATTTTATGTAAAACAGCACATAGTGTTAACAGCTTTGTGGTTTTATACCTGATACTTTCCCCCCAGTTTCGAGGCTAGCTCCCTCCTGGTCTTGGCACAACATTCCCGAAGACGGCGTATATCAGGGGAGAGCTACAGAGCATCACATCGCATCAGCAGCCACAGAGCAGTGCAGAGGTCATGGATGGAAGGAGAGGAGTAAAACAGAGAGGACAAACAGAGGGACTTCAAGGTAAATGCCAAAAGCACACAAAAAAGGGTGAGTAGCGTGAGTGGGGCAAGAAGGCGACATGGATTAAGGTTTAGTCGTAAAGCTTGAGCAGCGTGGGGGCAAGGATTTACTACCTGCCCTCTATTTCTCTAAATCAAATTCATCAGATTTACTAAATCAAAGCTCAGAGCATGTTGATTCATTTTCTCTAACAGCGTCTCTGACAGCAAATCACAAGTTTATATTAATGTGCTTGTTCTGCTACATAATAATAATACATCACTGATATATATAGAAGGGGGGTTTTCTCATTAATCACAGTGCAATGCTGTATAATTCTACACAATTTATGTTATTTCTTTATTCTGTTTTAATATTTAACAATTTAATTTATAGTATAATTTGTTGTATTTATGTTTGTTTTTTGTATTTGTTTATAGTTCGTGTTCATATATTGTTTAATGTCACTCTTTTTGTATGCATAACTGCAGGCATATTAGAAAGTTTGATGTTTTTCTTCTTATTAAAAAAGAATGAAAGAATCACCTTCTCTGACGCATCACCGCAGATGCCGTCAGCAATTTTTATATTTCAAAAAGAGTACATATATATTTTACTTGCCTGGATCTTTAAACAAGCACACAATAATGGTAGATTTAAGGCATAAGTTTTGATATGAAGAGAAAAAGTTCTGGATCACTTAGATATTAAAGTGTGTCATGTAATATTCAGTGTGTGAGAGCGAGGGTTTAGTACCGCTCGGGTGAGACAGAGGTGAGGGCACTGATAAGCAATTGGTTTCTCAGGGACTTCTGTCTGGGCAAAGTGTTCTCGATGGCAGTCTGACCTCAGGAACATGGAGGAATGTAATGTGGATGAGGAGTGAACTCAAAACCCCTCCCTGTGACGGGCAGTGAGAGAGGTGTGGGTGTGGGAATGAGAAGGAAGAGCAAATTTAGGTCCGTACTGCCCCCTTCTGGCCAAAACGTAGGCAAGATGTCCTTCAGCATTTTAGGTGTGTAGAATGCTGAATAAAACCAGGGTATAATTTATATCGTAAAAAGATGTCATACACACACCTTGCTCCGGGAAGCCACTTTCTCAGAGTCGGACTGCTCATCATAGCTCTCGAACTCGCTGGAACTCCAGCCGTTGTTGGGCCCCTGAGGGAGTTCCTCTTTCTGTACGTCCTCATAGATCATGTCTCCTGCCACACACACACACACACACACACACACACACACACACACACACACACAAGCAACTACGATCAGCACATCCCCATAGGACATAGGTAATGTCTGACTTTTAGACACATATATTCTCTGTGACAAATATAGAGTCAATGTATGAATGCACAGCTGGCATACAGATCATGCTTACACACACACACACACACACACACCAGCATTACGTTATTACCGACCTTCTCCTCGAGACACGTCCTCACATGCCACGTCGTCATAGATCACCTCTGAGCTGCCCGTCTGAATATCATTCAATGGAGAGGCTTAGAAAATATCACAGAGAAAACAAAGTGTGTGTAGGTGTGTGTCCACAAGCCACTATTTAAGTCAGGAGTTCCCGAACTATAGGCCATTACCCTATGTGGAAACATTTGATTTAAAAATGTGGTCATGCAAGAAACATTTGTTTGAAATCTTCTCATTTGTTTCATGCATTTATTTTATAAAATTTAAATAATCACATTTAAATTGTTCGCCATCCTGACATGACGTACTAGCGCAGGAGTTAAGCAATAAAGATGGACAAATATCTCCATTCATCTGCCTCCACCAATTCCTTGACAACATCAAGTGACTCTGACTCCGTGGAAAAAATGCCTTGAAAAAAGTCAGGAAAACAAACACAAAAATATGGCAAAATATTTACTGAATATTAATTTATAACTCTAAAATTCTAAAGCTGAAAAAAAATTAGGGTGGTTAGAGCTTCGGGTAGAGGTAGGAGGAGCTCCAGTAAAGTACCACAGAATGAAAAAAGATTTATGTGAGAAAAAGGACCTTGTGTGTGCTGAGATTATAAATAATTTGTTCACCTGATCTATTGCCCCAGCCGTGTTTTCTCAGCTTGCTGGACTAGCCGTTAGCTTCAGTCCCACCATGTCTTACCCAGCTGAGCTTACTTGGAGTCTATTGATTCCCTTTTAAAACCTGATATGTCTACATTCCTTTCTCCTCTGCATCACACCTCCAGAGGTCCCATTTCCAGTTAATCTAAGGGAAAGGTTGCACTCGGAGTATTGGGAAACGGATTAGCCAGCAAGGCTAACTAAGCTCTTGTCAGAATTGGAGAGAAAAAGAACAAAATGACCGGCGGCTTTCAGCCTGAGGAAAAGCTCAGCTTTGTGGAATGTGTTCCTGAGAGCGGGAGTACAGACTTTCAAAGTTTCTTAACCACAATTAGTCTGACTATCAGTGATTATCGGCTCAGCGGTGGCCTACGCCTGTCCTGCACACGATGACTAACTGCCAGAGTGACTCATTTGCATTTGTGCGCATGTTTAAACTACTTCAGAAGGAATTGTAGACTTGCAGCATATAAGTCCCATTGGATGTGATTTCCTATTTATGTCTACTGAAGCTGAAGAAAATGGTAGAAATGAATCATTCAGACAGGTTGGGGTGCCATTATTTTTTAAAGATGTAGTCTTAACCATTTAAAGAACCAACCCTGCTTCATAAGACATACATAACCATGTTATAACTGTCTCATGGAAGGTTGGCAGGTGTACAGTCTTTCCTTATCTTTTATACATTGATTCTCTGGGGAGAAAATGAGGGCTGACTCCATATTGGGACAGTAACACCAGATAAGGGCATTACCTCTCCATGCCAGGCAAGGCCCTTAGTTCTAACACAACCTCCAACCTCAATTTCCTGTTTATTTTCTCATTTTTAGGCGTTTATAAGCAAGTTGTATAGCTCATTGCGAAGTCTTGCCAATCTCATAGTTGTGTAAGTTCTGAACTTTGTTTGTCTATTGCCTAGAACATGTTTAAATCCTGATAACTCTTTTGATGGTCCTCTGGTTTTGATATTTCATATCTAGTCATGTTTTGAGCTTTTTTTGTTTTTTGGATAATGGGCTATGTTTTGGAATTGTATATAAAGCCTTCCTGCATATAGACCCTAACCAACCTTATTGTACTGATTTGAATTTTTTTTTTGCGTACCCTAAAATTAATGGCCTACACTTGGGTTTCAAGAAGCTGCAATCAACACCTAAATGAATTGCAAATGAAATGTTCGTCCAACAGCATCGCTAGGCATTAATAAATAATAAACAGTCAGTGTGTGTTTCTAACTCAGGGTCTGGCTCCTGAGGACAGCAACTGACTTGTAGCCTGCAGCGATTTAGAGATTTGCTGGTGGCAATGAGCAAAGATTCGCAAGTCATTGAAGACAATCTTGTCACATACACACATCCCACATGGCCTCCGGGAGCTGACTGATCAGCAGATACTTTCTTCTTCAACTTCACATCAGATATCAGACAGAAAAAAAGACAGAGGAAGGACAACTGAACTCAAATGTTTAAATAGTAAAATCCTCCGAATCTGATAATATAGATTATGTAGTATTTGGTTCAAATTTGCTATGAGGATTTTTTTCTACTCTGGTCAGCATGGAAATATTCAGCCAGTGTTTTCCTACATTACTATATCTTGATTAGCGGAGAAGATAACGTAATTCAAGAAGATAGCAATTTACTTAAATCATGCATCATAAGACTGACATAACCATGTCATAACTGTTATGTTAGATGTCATACACTGCCATCTTTCGACATCTTCTGACCAAACAGAATTGAGAATACAACAGCACTGTGGTTTAAAATGCATTAATGAATTTCAACGTTAAGACAAATTCGGTGGTTTCATTTATTAACCTTTGAGTGCATTTCCTTAAACACTGCTGTGCTGCACTTAATTTAACAGCACTTCACAGCGAGAGAGGAATTTTCAAGCAAAATGGGTAAATTTATTTTTAGCGCTAGAGTAAGGAGAGTAAGTAAGGAGACTCTTACCTCCAGGAGAAGCTAATGCGCTGACTGTGACCTCTTCTGTCTTTACAAGTTCTGCAGCTAGAGCCGGGTTCTCTGCATCTCTAGAACATTTCAGACAAACAGGGAGCTTCATTATTCAACATTATTAAAAATCTATGCTGGTGTCACTGTGTACAGTTAAAAAAAGCAGTGATTAAAAAGCAAACTAAAACTGACATTAGGGAAGTGACCACCTAGTTGTTTTGCTCAGTACTAGCTCTATCAGCATAACATAAATATCTCTGGCCACATATATTATTTAATGTTCATGTCTAGGCTACGATAAAAACATAATCCACTTTCAAGAATACATTCATGTGACATCAGCTGTTTATTTCTTTTTGGCTTTGACTAGTCCACATTTTACACACACAGCATTGTCATCAAAAACCAATTTTATATGGTTCACAGACCTATATATAGTTTTTGTGACTACTAGAGCCCTCTAGTGGACACTTGAAGCCTCAGGAAATTAATAATTTTTCAACATACTTGAAAGGAAAGCTTTAATGCTTCATGAAGCTTTGTGCCACAATCACTAGAAAATATTAAGGCCAAAGTGAAATCCAGAGAATATTCAATAACAAAAGCCTAGGGTCAAAGCATGATAAGACAATTGTGAAATAATAAGCCTTAGACCTTACTCAATACAAGGATTGGCAAGACTTCACGATGGACAGGTATTTAAACTGGTTAAATACTGACTTATTCATATGTGAATTTTTTTTTTTATTTGTTCTGAGCTTGAGGTACATGGAAAAATATGACTAAAAAGACCCACAAACTATACACATCCATTTAAATAAAATTCCACTGCTATAATTATCTTCGCTCTCAAAAGTGCCATTTGGTGATGTTACATTTGCTTCTTTGAGGGTTTTTTTTTTTTTTTTTTTTTTTTTGTAGCCTTTCTTTCTCCTGTTCATCTTTTAAGCAGAATATTTTATAGTCAAATTGTAGGTTCAATTTTTTTTTTGCCATGTGTATTTTGAAAATCTAAAATTAATTAATTAATTAATTAAAATCTGTTAATTAATTAATTAATTAATTAAATTCTCTCTAAAAAAAAAAAAAAAAAAAAAAACAGGAAGTGAACCAGATGTAAATGCAGAGGTTGGTCTAAAACCCTGGAGATGGCGACCTCTGCTGGCACGGAGGGGAAGTGTATAGAGCCCACGTTACATGCCGTTGTCATGGAGACTCCTTCCATAAATGTTGAATAAAATAAAATTCTACAGAATATCAATGATTATATATGTTTTTCTTTGTTAAATATAAACATGTTTTAATCTGTTTAATATTAAGTTTTGATTATGATTATGTGGAGCACGCACCAGACAAGTCCCTGTGAATGAATAGAATAAGCGAGTGCGTTAATATTAAACCTGTGATTTGAATAACAGCTGCATGACTGTCAGAGCTGCTGCTCTAGAAAATTAATCAACCCCAGTCAGAATTGTGGTATGTTTTGTAATAACCTTATCCTTGCAGTTCAGTGTTGTTAAAGTTAAACCTCGCCCACAATGTGTACGCCCGGGTGTTTACACAGTAATGAGAACTGATAATGTTGGAGAGCCCACAGAGTGCACGCTGCTCTCAGAGAGAAACCATTTTCCCCTATAAGAATCCCCTTCAGTTCATTTACAAACATCTTGCCGTTCTTCTCCTCTACAGTAAGTTCACTTTCCATAAATTCCACCTTCCAGTCTATAGACAAACAGTGAGAGGGCACAGTGTGAAAGCTGCTATTTTTTAATTAAAAATGGCTAATTTTACGTCTCTAGATAAAAGCAAAGTGAAAAACGGCATGCAGGCGGGGATTTCACACCGAATATTAATCACAGCACAGAATACAAAGGCATCACAAAAGCGGTGCGTAACAGCTATTCCCAAGAGTCTCCATTTGCCATGGAGGGAAGAACAGGTGTTATGCTGTAGAATGCTAATAAGAAGGGCTGTGAGCTCTGTGCACTTGAGGACTTCCTCTCTCTACACACACACACACACACACACACACACACACACACACACACACAGTAACAGAGACGGAGCTGCTGACGAATATGCTTTTGTCTCCTGTTAACCCACCCCCTGAACATGATCTCAGACTGAACACAAGGAGTGGCGGAATATTGCGTGCCTGATGTTTACCTGCGTCTCCTCCGCCTTTCTCTCATCAGCATTTTGCAAACATGCTTCAAGTCACGCTGCCATATTGTGCTGATGTGCGTGTGTTTGTGTGTAGATTCTCTTGTTACCTAAATCGCAGAACAATAATTCCACGTCAACAAAAAAATCTTTTGGAATCATGTGGCATGTGTTGGTGTAGAGTCCTACATCACTAATAATCCTTTAAAGGAAAACTCCACCCTGAAACACATCCATTATGTTTACGCTGAAATATTTCTGATGTTTTGGTGTTGTGATGTTCATTTGTAGGTTGGTGCTGTATTTTCGTTATTGCCGTGAGAAGTCAGTGTTTGTGTGCCATATTTTCACATCACAGGGTGACACTGTTTTTGCTAGCGCAGTTACACTGGTGTTAGCTCCTAAAAAGTAAAGCGCAAGAGTTTCTTTTCGTCACTGACCATTGGTGCATTTAAAGTCCCAGAATGCAATGCAGCTATACAATATGGTTGTACTGTGGTATGGCATAGGCTCGGCTAGTTAGCGAGCTACGAGTTGACAAGTGTGATGGGGTTGGTGGTGGTGTTAGCATGAAAGTTGAAGCTTTGGATGCTGATCTGTTTGAGTGTACAGATGAGAAGGTGACTCAAACCTGGACAGACTAAAGGACTAAAGCACTGCTGGATCACTCTTTTTAGATAGAGATGAAGCAAAGGTTAAATCCTATTGCACTGCTATCAGCAGGCAGTCGAATGGCATTGTGGGTAATGCCGGAAATTGTTAATCAAAGCAAAACTAGATTAGTCCAATCCAGAATTTCATTAAAGGCTGCTGTTGGAAGCAAGTGGATATCACACCACTGGCATCCCATTGAGGGCGTATTCCCACCTTGTGCCCTGTATTCCCGGGATAAGCCTCAGATCCACAGCCAGCCTGACCAGGATAAAGCAGTTACTTAAAATGAAAAAATGTATATCTTTAAACACCAAAAAACAGAAGTGCACAAAGTTAAATCTGATCATTTGATCACTACTAGCCTTTCTTTTTACTTATTGGGTGTTCAGAGTGTGCTGGTTTTAATGAAGGGTTTCTTAGTGCACCTTTGGATAGTTAGGAGTTATTAATTTAACTAAAGTGACTTTGTTCTACATAGAACATACTGTCTATTTGTCGTACTGTCTGCAATTGATGCCTCTCCCTCTCAGTGGCCTTGATATTACTGAGCCATGTAAATTGCAAACAAAGTCAATAAGGTCCTCCAAAGACAGGCAGTGATGGAGAATTAAAAAAAAATATATATATATAGACAACCTTTAAGGGTTTCTCCAAACCAAATCATTTAGAGATTTAGATAGATTAGCCATGAACACCATCAGCACTTTTGGTGAAAATGGGGGACCGCATACAAGAAAAAAGCCTCCAAATTCACTGTAATGGTCATGGATTAATGATGGTTTGTGGTTTCTGTGAAGATTTTTATTTTGAGTTACAGGATATTTTAGCTCAAAACCTGGTTGCCTCTGCCAGGAGGTTATTTGAGTGTTGGTGGAGCTTTCAAGATCCAGAAAAACAAAATCACTTTTCATTGGTCTGAATTGGAAGACATCCACATGCACAAACCTAAGAATATAAAGTAGTATGAGGACCTGGAGAGCCATTACAAATATCAAAATATCCCACATTGCACGTATTAATGCAGGTGTCCCCAACCTTTTTCCCCAGCTGAACCACTTAAACCTATTTATTTGTGACAAGTACCCCTGGATATGTTAAGCAGGCTAATGTTAAGTGAAAATTTGCCTGTTGAAAAAAATTGTTTACAGCTTATTCATTTACACGTTTTGTTGTTGTTTTACTCCGTGCATCCTTGCCCAAAAAAATATGGTTTTATGGCCAGGTTTTCATGGTTTGTTTCCAGATGTCTTTTTAAGAAAGCTGGCTTCATACTTTGATTAGAAAGCTGCTTCAAATATATGTATCATACACTTGGGAAAGTGTTTGGCCATGTCACTGTCCGTGCATTTAAATCAATATTTTAAATACTCCTCACTGTACTGGCAGTTGTACTTTTCTGCTTTAGAGATTTTGCTGTCTAAGGAAATCAACTTATCAGACATTTTCAATCAGTATAAACAAATAAAATAAATTATCACTGCAAGTCTGTTATAAGATTAGTCAGGATTAGCCAGTTGGGTTTCTGTATGTAGAGTATCATGACTCTGTGTTTAGCTGCTGGTGAGCAGGGCGATGGGAAAGGGGAGGGTTTTAAAATTTAAACCTAGTAGGCAAATTCTTAAATCCTTGAGTGTCTACTTTCACATGAGCCATTAACCAATGGTATCACAAATAAATTCATCACAAAGTGACATCACAAATAAATTCAATGCACAAAGATACCTCCAAAACAGGCAGAAATTCAATTTTTTGGCCTCTGGTAAAAAGATTTAACACTCATATGCTAAGAACTATTATCTTATGCCTTGACCTATAAGTAATTAAGTCAATTTCTATCAGTTTTTTCATATGAGGTTACAATACACTGCTACAATACTAATGGTTGTAATTAATTTACTTTTTTAACTTGAAATCATATATAGTTTTAAAATGTAATTTAGCACATCATTGACATTTCTATCACAGTCTCACAAACCCCCTGCAATGCCAGCATGAACCCCAGGTTGGGAAACCCTGTATTAATGTATGACTTTTCACTTATTTCCATAAACTGTACCAATAATTTTGGAGTCCACTTCATAAAAGAACACTGATGACACATAAATGACACATTTGTGCACTCATACTGTATAAACCCTCTAATTTTAGCTTTGTATAACAGAGTCAGACCTGGGCTTGACCTCCTGACAGCACTGCAATCGCAGCAAATGCTGACACCCACATTATCGAGTGGAAAATGCTATTGATAGCTCCAGGCTATGGTGCTGTATTGACATCTCGATGGTGGAAACATGCACTCAGCAAAAACGGCGAGGCAGCCAGAACTGAAGAGGAGCTCGTTTTAGTCACGGCTCTCAGGACAGGACAGGAAAACCCACAGGAACGGCAGCACCGGTTTAACACTGTGTCCTTTTCATCAAAAAAATAAATAAATCCATGCTGAACCCGGACCACGGTCCTGCGAGTGTTCCGAACAACTACAAACAATTCATGTTACAACTTTGCCACTGATCTCAAAATACCCTCATATCTGTTTCCTACGTATAAAGAAGTTCTAAGAATTAAATTTTTTAATGCACAATTTTAATTAAAAGGAAAATGGCTCAAAATGGCTGCGGGTTCTACCACTCCATGAAACCCAAGAGCTCAACACTTTAATGTAGTGTACAGTATAGCTTTGAGAATTAGGTTTTCAACAAATTAGTATAATATTACTTTCTGTGTTAATCGAATGTTTCTCGTAGCTGTCATTTCATCAGTTTTCACCTCTCCTTTGGTTTTTTTTTTAGTGCTTTTTAAATAAAATGTATTCTTATTATCATTACTGAATAACAGAGTTGCATCAGGATACTCACAGAATGCAGAACGACAATAATTCTAATAATAATTATAATGATTGATTGTATAATCTAATAATGTAAGCAATAGAAATTCAACAGATTTCTAGTGATGCAGGTCTATAGCCACTGAATTCCAACAGTATAATTCTCAAATCTGATTGGTCAGAAGGTCTTGATTCATTTCCTCTAACAGTAGTTCTGACAGTAGTTTTGGCTGCAAGGCAAATCACATGTTTATATCAATGTGCTCGTTCTAATAAGTTATTGTTACTATAGTAACGACTAACACACTGATGTATAGGGCAGATGCACTAATTACAAAACCTTGGTAATTGTTGATATGATGAAGGAGTCTCCAGTGTGAGAGCTTTGTAGCAGTCAAAGTTTTCTGACACAGGAATGTCTTCAGGAATTTCTTCTAGATAACATGACAAGCTTGACTTTTAGTCATATTAAAAGAATTGCTGCTATAACATAAGTGATAACAAGAATGAACTTGTTATATGGATGTTCTGCAACATTAAATGTAACTATAAACGGATAAGAAAAAAATGTTAGCATTGGCAAATTGCTTTGGTATAAGCAGAATAAAATACTTCTTGTTCCTGATAAAATACATACAGCTCTTGATAAAAGATGCAGACCTTTTCATAGCTTTAGGCCCCACAATGAATTAGAATCAACATCCAAAAATGATTCGATTTTTTTATATATATTTATATCTTGTATTTATATTTCATGGCATTTTCCTTGCCAGGTTTAATTTGTGATAAGGTTGCTTGGTAGTCAAGCTCAGTTGGCAGGATCATTCTCATTGGAGGAAAAGCTATGCAATGACAAATGATAAACCTTAGCAGTCGAAAATGTTTAAAAATGGCTGGTATTAATAATTAGTTAATAAATTAGATGTAATAGATATAATGGACAGTTTAAAAACTAATCACAAAAACTCTTAGATATAAAATTAAGAGAAGTGGTCTTAACTCATTGCTAAAGAATGAACAGAGGATGAAGGTTAAAATAACGAGATAGTCGTTGTTGTTGTTGTCCCTCTTTCGGCTGCTCCCGTTAGGGGTTGCCACAGCGGATCATTAGTCCGTGTATTTGATTTGCACAGTTTTTACGCCGGATGCCCTTCCTGATGCAACCTTCCCCAATTTTTATCCGGGCTTTGAGAGCACACTGTTGCACGCAACCCCAGTGGCTGGGGTCAGTTCCCTGGCCAGGAATCGAACCCGGGCCGCAGCGGTGAGGCCTAACCTCTAGTCCTCCAGGGACCCAGTAAAATAACAAGATACTAGGACAAAATTACAAAATTAGGTGAAGGTTTAAATGAAAAGGAGTAGTAATCAGACTACTTACTGTTTTGGGCTTCTAGAGGATGGCTTATCTGAAAGAAAGAAAGAAATAAAATACATGTTAAAATATGTAAGAAAAAGTTAATACAAATTTTGCTTCAAAAATGTCCTTCTATATCCACCTTTGCTCTTAAAGTGTTTAAAGCAGCTTACTTAAGGTATAATTTAGTTATAAATAGTTTAATTAAGATATGACCTCACTAAAACACATTAAATGGGGTGTCAAGGACCTTATCTGATGGTTGGCTATAATACCAAATTTGAATTTGGCCATTAATTTGTATCTTGCACTGATTAATCCTACTGTACATTATGTATGTGCACGCAAAAAGCTTTTATTTTAATCTTTACAGCATGCAACATGGAAACCCAACTAAGCGAAGATTGTTTTTAAATGGTACCACAGCACATTGAACTCTCTTTCTCTCTCTCTCTATACCAAATGATCTTGACTTTAAGATGCTGTTAGAAAACCAGACACGGTTTAGTAGTATGAATATATTATATTTCATTTTATAATAGAAGATTATTATTATTCAGCTGATTCTGATATAAAGTCTTAATTAGCCCATTTCTCTTCTCACAGGAACAACTTATCACTGGCTACGTTTACATGCACATCAGATTCCATTTAAGGTCTATATTTGGGTTGCAGCCATATTCCAATTACGATGTTTATCTGTGTACAGGCATCGGAATATTCCTGTAAACATGGTTGTTGTACGAATGCCTGAGTTGCTATTCCTAAATACCTAGCCTACAGCTAAGCATCTGTTAGCACCCACAATTCCTTGAGGACTGAGCATGCACATACACTATATTACCAAAAGTATTCGGTCACCCATCCAAATGATCAGAATCAGGTGTCCTAATCACTTGGCCTGGCCACAGGTGTATAAAATCAAGCACTTAGGCATGCAGACTGTTTTTACAAACATTTGTGAAAGAATGGGCTGCTCTCAGGAGCTCAGTGAATTCCAGTGTGGAACTCTCATAGGATGCCACCTGTGCAACAAATCCAGTCGTGAAATTTCCTTGCTCCTAAATATTCCACAGTCAACTGTCAGCTTTATCATAACAAAATGGAAGAGTTTGGGAACAACAGCAACTCAGCCACGAAGTGGTAGGCCACGTAAACTGACGGAGAGGGGTCAGCGGATGCTGAAGCGCATAGTGCAAAGAGGTCATCGACTTTCTTCACAGTCAATTGCTACAGAGCTCCAAACTTCACGTGACCTTCAGATTAGCCCAAGTACAGTACGCAGAGAGCTTCATGGAATGGGTTTCCATGGCCGAGCAGCTGCATCCAAGCCACACATCACCAAGTGCAATGCAAAGCGTCGGATGCAGTGGTGTAAAGCACGCCGCCACTGGACTCTAGAGCAGTGGAGACGCGTTCTCTGGAGTGATGAATCACGCTTTTCCATCTGGCAATCTGATGGACGAGTCTGGGTTTGGGGGTTGCCAGGAGAACGGTACATTTCGGACTGCATTGTGCCGAGTGTGAAATTTGGTGGAGGAGGAATTATGGTGTGGGGTTGTTTTTCAGGGGTTGGGCTTGGCCCCTTAGTTCCAGTGAAAGGAACTTTGAATGCTTCAGGATAGCAAAACATTTTGGACAATTCCATGCTCCCAACCTTGTGGGAACAGTTTGGAGCGGGCCCCTTCCTCTTCCAACATGAATGTGCACCAGTGCACAAAGCAAGGCCCATAAAGACATGGATGACAGAGTCTGGTGTGGATGAACTTGACTGGCCTGCACAGAGTCCTGACCTGAACCCGATAGAACACCTTTGGGATGAATTAGAGCAGAGACTGAGAGCCAGGCCTTCTCGACTAACATCAGTGTGTGACCTCACCAATGCGCTTTTGGAAGAATGGTCAAAAATTCCTATAAACACACTCCTCTACCTTGTGGACAGTTTTCCCAGAAGAGTTGAAGCTGTAATAGCTGCAAAAGGTGGACCGACATCATATTGAACCCTATGGGTTAGGAATGGGATGGCACTTAAGTTCATATGTGAGTCAAGGCAGGTGACCGAATACTTTTGGTAATATAGTGTATATCCCCTTTCAGCGGATTTTCTGAATAAGGTGCTTACATGCAACAAATTTCTGATTAAAACAGGCATATTCCAGGGATTGGAATCAGAATCTGGGGAATTAGAATATTGTCTTAATTTGAATCAGGCAATCAGATTGCAGCATTTACATGACTCAATACTAATTAGAATATTAATATCGGAATAGTGGCGTGCATTTAAACGTAGCCATTGTTTATCTTTGTCAAACTGAATTTGCCTGTGTTTGTGATTCTCCTGACTACCAGAGGGCACTGCCTCCAAAAACGACCTCATTAATTCTCTTCTTTTCACAATTCCACCTGTACCTGTACCACTTGTCTTCTTTCCTGCAACCTCCCGAAGCTCACTGTCTTTCCCCAAAGAAGACGTTTTAGCCACTGCAGAAACGGTGCTGTCTTTCTGTGGCACGTCTCCATCTTTCAGCATTTCTCTGTGACCCTCTTTCTCTTCTTCCTCATCCTCCACAACACCCCTCGGCTGCTGAGGAGGCGTGCCCATAGGTCCTAGAAGAAGAAAGTGCAGGAGAAATTTGCTTTCATTCATCTGAGATATCGGTGAAATGATATTAATTCTACTTTAGAGCATTGTTCATAAAGCTACATGACACCATTTACAAAGGTCTATGCCAATATATACTATACTTATATATACTATACTTTATATGTAGATTAGATAGGAACGAACAAGTATGTATTCATTAGCATAAACAAAGATATGCTTAAAAAACAAAATTCATAGGGAAAAGTATCCAGACACCACAAATTAGCAACATTAGTACTTTGTTGCAAAGCAGCCTATATCATGATGCTCCCATCCCCATGCTTCACTGTGGTTATGGTGTTGTTGGGATCACATGCACAACCCTTCTTTCTCCAAATGACGAGCTGAATTATTGCCAAACAATTCTTAATTTGTTTTGTCTGACCAGAGTATATTGTTCCAAAAGATTTCAGATTTGTCTAAATGTTTTTAAATATGTATCCCTGTGCTTCCTCTTCATCAGAGAAATGAACACGATGCAGTTCATACTGTTGTTCCTGCTGCTTCTAAGTGTTGCTTCCTGCAACTTTTTTCAAATGACTGCTGGCTTCTCTCTTATTTTCCTCATCGTTAGTCTGAGAGTGTATTGTGAAATCTTGCGTGGCGCACCTGTCCAGGTACTATTAGTTGTGGTTCCATGAGCTTTCCACCTGCATATTATTGAAACAGTTGTACTGACAGGGATGTTTAAGGTCTTTTTTATGGCTCTGTAGCTTTCTCCATTGAAGTGTTGTTTAATAACGTTGTCCCTGAGAAGTTTACGAAGCTTCTTCAACTTCACCATGATTGCTCCTTGCGTGAAATCTTCCTAAACAATGGCAGTGTCCTTTATAATGACACCAAGTGTTTGTATGAGAACTTTACCCTACAGTGGGGTCCAAAAGTCTGAGATCACTAGTGAAATTTGTATTCTTTTTTAATTTAATAAAACAATTTCCATGACAAATTGTATCATTGACAACAACTTGAATGAAAAGAAGAATCATTGAAATATTTGCATGAATTTCAGAGTTTCTTAGTATTTGATACGTCTCCCTTTTGCTTTAATGACAGTGTGTACTCGAGCTGATATGGACTCCACAAGTTTGTGCAAAACCTTGTGGTCCATTTTAGATCAAATCCATCAGATTGTCGTCTGAACACTTGCTTCAATAGAAGAGATTAGATATGAGGAAAATCTGACAAAGCAGTTAACATGGTCAATATCACACATTTGCTTACATTTAAATAGGGACCTAGAAATAGTGCAGAATGTTGAATATTAAATATCCAAGATATTGAACAATTATTTTCTTTATATATTTTATATATTTCAGAATTCTAAAACCTGTTTATTTCCAATATTCCAAGTTAAATTTAAAAAAAATCCCAGATATTCAATGTGGTTTCAGACATTTGGACCCCACTGTACGTACATATTTTTAAATATAGTGTTCGCATCATTTTTACTCTATCATTTTTTTTAAGGTATCCTTGTTTATATTTATGTATACATAATTTTGTTCATATTTATATGAAATGTGGATATATGTGGATATATGCAACAAAAAAAGTGTCTTAATAATTACTTCCCCTCAGTGTACAGTACATGCAGAATAATTTATGTGCGATCTGTCCAATAGAGTTTGTGCCACAGAGTTTGCTGGCTACACAAGTCTCCATATTAAAACAGTTTTTAAAGAAGAGTACTGGCCATGTGACCTTTCATTTTCAGATAAATAGCAATTTCTTCCAACGTTAGTCACTGACTAGTTTTCTTGCACTTGATTTTTCCCTCTTGTTTGCAAAATTGTAGACTAAATGGTCATTCAAATCTGATCGAATTTCAATGAGCAAGAGTCATATGGTTAGATTTTGTTAGATTTCATGAATGAAGTCGTAAGAAGAGGTCTGAAGCCTAATCCTGACCCTAACCTTTGACATACACTGTTACAATTTTTCATTTAGCGACTTATAAAAAAATTGACTTTTAACACCTTTTCATACAAATTATGTTGTGAATCTAATCTCCCCCTGCATCACCCTAGCTGTCTCTAATCACCACTGATAATACCATCATCAGGGAGATGTCCAAGCTTCTATAGAGTACATGTATGAGTGTTTTAGTTTAAAAGGAAGAGCTAAGCAATTCATTTTTTAAGATATATTCCAATATTTTGCCTCCATAATTAGATTTAGTCCAGAGACATATTTCTATATAAAATACTATCACATTTTCTCATATGTTTCATATAAACCTCCTCATATTATCACTCCCTGTGATACTGTGGAAGGAGTCTGATAGTCCTACAAGGTTTGAATGACAACATTTCCGTGAGGAAATGTCTGAGGAAACTCCCTGACAGCATCTGCTTTACATTTTGATTAACTCACAACTATTTCCTTTGCAGGAACATTCTTGGCTGCAGTGCTTCGTTTCTCACCGTCCCCTGAGAGCTGAGATAATGACTCCTGGGCTTCTGAAAGTGGGAGGTTTCACGGGAATTTCTACATTCGGCTTCTTAAAAATGAGGAAATTACAGTCTAGGACTCAAAATCAGGAGGCTTGAATGTGCTTACGAAATCTTTACTTTTACATATTTTTAACTGGAACCTTAAAAAATGTTTTCTACATACTCTGGCATGTCACGCAATGTAATTTAGTAGCATATCGTCAAGTAAATTCCTCCAGAATACAAGAAATTGATTGGAAATATATTAAATTGTTGTTTGATTAATCTTAGGTGAAGGAGTCAAAGTTCTTTCTCAATACTACAATCAACACACACCCACACACACACACACACCCACACACACACACACACACACACACACACAGTGGAAACATGTTTGTTCAGCAGTCAAGCTCACTGTCAAGCTTTATTTACCCTGGTGTCATAAAAAGTGCTGTGCAAAAACTTGAGTTTTGTGGTTATCACATTACTGTAAAGAGAATTTTTCAAAATTTGGATGTTTTTTCTGTCTTTTTTTGCAGTTATGTGATTTGCACATGTACATACAAAGGTCACATTCACTAGCATTTTGTTATCAGATTCTACTGAAATGTAAGTATCCATCTACGGTTAACTCATCAGTGTTTACATCACCATGATGAAGAAAGACGTGATGACAGAAATATAAGCTATTGATGGTGCTCTGTAAGACTCTTCCATTCAGAAGGCAGTAAAAGTCAGCTGTCCTGTAAAATTCCTTATTTGAAGATAGTTTCGTATGTCTTTCTCAGAGAAACAAATCCCACAATTCTGTTCACCAGATGAGGGTTTGATCGTAGTTTGAAGAACAACAGACAAAACTGTTTCTCCAAAAGCTAATGTATGATGAAGGGTCTCGAATGTAAGGCCAGATTATTATTATTATTATTATTTATAATACAGTATTGCTGTAAAATGTAAAATGTTACAATATTATGATATTAAAGAAGATTTCAGATCAGAGCTATTGAAATTGTCATGAAAAAAAAAATTACAAGTAAAATTGTTTTTTTGTTTGGGACTAAAAAATAATGAATTGATCAAATTTATATTTGCAAACAAAATATATTGTTGTGGTAGTGTGTTTTAATTTGTCTTGTAACTGCAGTTTATTTATTTGTTTGTTTTCTGTTTGTCTGTTTTATTTGTTTGTTTACACTTAAACTAGGTAGTTTTGTTTTCAAACATTACTTTTATTGGCGTCAGAAAGATACAGAGTTCAGCTAAAAATTTCAAGACACAAGATAGAAAAAAACATGTTTGGTGGCAAAACAGTAAACTATAAATAGCTTCATTTTTTTAGATTAAGAATAATGAATTGAGAAACTGTATGTATTACAAAAACAAAAGATATTGTTGTTTTATTTGTTGCGTGACTGTGGTTTATTTATTTCTTTATCTATTTTTTTTTGTTTGTTTGTTTGTTTATTTGGCTGTTTGTTTGCCCGTTTCCTTGTTTAATCGTTTGCCTGTTTGATTGTTTATATATTTATTTTTCAGATTCATAAATTAGCTTCATTTGTTTTTAATTAGAATAATGAAATAATAACAAAAGTATTTGTTTCGCAAACAATGATATTGTTGTTTTAATGTGTTTTAATTTGTCTCATTCCTGTGGTTTGTTTGTTTATATGTTAGTTTGTTTTTTTATCCTGTTTAATTTATTTGATTACTTGTTTGTATATTTGTTTGTCAGTAGTTTTGTTGCATATATATATATATATATATATATATATATATGTGTGTGTGTATATATATATATATATATATATATATATATGTATGTGTGTGTGTGTATATATACAAATATATTGCATTTATTGTCATCAGAAAGGTACAAATTTCAATATCAAATTTCAAGATACAAGAAAAAAAAACATGACCGGTGGGTTTTGAGTTCCATCCCATGATGCACTGGGCCTTTGGGCCTGCCATACACAGATTCAGTACCAGGTTTATTTGAATCTGTTTTTTCCAAACGCCACTGAACTTCGGCAGTCACTTGGGTCAGCCCACCGCATGCACAACAACACACAATGACACGATTGTGGCAGAAAACTGTGGAACTGACTTACAAAAGCATCTTTTCAGCTTTCGTCAGTGAAAATGCTCGACTGGTGATTAGCTCACAGGTCAGAAGGTCATCGTCATGCAGCGAGTGATGTGCTGTTATCGAGACGTGGATAGAATTAAATGGATTGATTTAATTTTTTTTTAATCCATTGAAAACCATTTAGGTTTTAATCCATTGAAAACCACCTTTTAAACCATTTAGGTTTAGAGGTGGTCATAATTGTATGAGCTACATATTCCTGGAGAGAAAGTATTTAATGTATTTTTTTCTTGCTTTTTAAAAATTACTGATCAGAAAATATTGATCTGAATGAGCCCAGTGAATAAGAAATGACGATTCTCATTCAGAGGAGAACTGTAATAATAAAATATGCCTCCATAAATAAAAGATTGAGAATGAATCAGACGTTGTAGCTGATGATTTGTGTCTCTCAGGGGGAAAAGAAGTCAGGCCTGTAGTACATGAAGAACATTAGCATGAAGTATCTACACAGCGGCTTTATGAGGCAGTGGACGGTTTATTGATTGTATTACGCTACACAGTAATAGCTTTGTGAGATCTTGGCTTTTCTCTCAGGGGGCTGCTTGGACTTTATGCTAATCATAAAGAGTCACATTCCATTTGAAAAGCAACAAGGGCCACTTCTGCATGATGAACACAGAACTGATGGGATGAGGAGCATTGTATGTTCAGCAGAGTGCAAAAGTTTGCACCCCCTGTGGTTTCTGGGTATGAAAGTGTGTTTTTTGCTTGTTTCGTTTGTCTGTTTTTTACTGACAAATCATAAAACTGAGAGGATTAAAAGGCTGTTGAGGGAATTAAAGAATATTTACGTTGCATGCATTAAATATGATTTGTGCATAATAATTGTCTATTTTTGTTACCTTAAACTAAAACATAAATGTCTTTGTTGCTCAAAATTATTATTATTATTATTGTTGTTGTTTCATCATTTTATCCTGAGAGATAAAACTGGTTTAAAACATATCATTAAAACGCCAGGCTTGATAGGTTTGTATTAGGTCAGTCAGAATGAAAACTAAAATAAAAAAAAAAGAAAATATACAGAAAATAGAATTTATACAAATAATATTATTTATTTATTTATTTGTTTTTTGAAATTTCTTTTTTATTTTGTCGCCAAATTGAATTTCTATGGATCTCACTATTCAATTTAATTTTAATTAATGGTACCACGATGCCTTTTTTTTTAACAATTTATTTTATTTTAAAATATACTTTTTATTTCACTATGTATTTTTTTCCCCACAATTTCTTTTGTTTCCTTCATTATTATTTCCCCACTGTGATCGCTTGCAGCTTCTAAAACATATCATTAAAATTAACATCCATCCATCATGAAAAGCACAAGGCTTAATGTATTCACTGTTCAAATATTAAATTTGAATATATTATAACGATTTAAAAATTTGAAAATTAACTGCAGTTGAAAAGAGAGGATTTTACACTGCAGCAAAAAAATTCAATAATGATATATTTAATATCAATAATATATAACAATACCCACTGAGAAAATGATTATATTGCCGAAAAAAGGGACTTTCACTTTTTTCTGACTCTGTGTGTCATAGTATAAAATTACTGACTCTTTCATTTTTGCATGCGCTTGAAAAGTAATTCAGTGCAATGTGTGGTGTTGCTGATATTTTTTAATTTAAAAAAATGCATAAAAGTGTGTAAAAGTATGAACAATTATGAAGTTGACACTTGTGGAATGTTGAATGTTATGTAAGCCGTGTAGGATGTTCAAGTGTTGGCTGAGTTTATGAACCATCTCACACACACACACACACAAACACTGGGAGTCAGTCAAGCAAAAATGGTGCTGTCTCAGCGCTGACAGAGACACTACCTAGGACACCTCCCCTCTCACAGAGACAATCTGAGTCAGCAAGCAATAGTTTACGTTACACACGTTGTTGCTTATAAAATACGCAACATATAATTAATTACATGAATTCTGATTGGTCAGAAGCTAGTTCTATTACAAGATTGTTTCTATAGTAACAACTATGTGGCAGATGCGCCACATAAACATATTTTACAAACGTGTAATTACTGATGTGGTTTAGTTTTCTATAAGGCGGTGTTTATTTGACTTTTATGGAAGGAGTCTCCAGTGTCAGGGCTTTGTAACGGTCAGAGGTAAAGCTGGACGTTTTCCTCCATATGATAGTCTTCAGAACAGAGAAGTCTGCTCTACCTTTTTTGTCTTCCTTGACTTCAAGAGAGATAAAAAAGTGAGGCGGGTGAGTTAACGACTGTTTATAGCTGCTATGACGTATGTGATAACTGCATATAACTTGTTTTGTGGGGTTCCCCAATGTTACGTAACTATAAACGGATAAAAAGTACAATATAGTGATCTTTAATCAATTCAAAATTGTTGAAGTGATCTTTAATCAGCTCAAAATTGCTGTGATATAAGATACATAAAACACTTAGGGACATGTTGTTATAGGAAAATAGCATTTGTTAATTTTTTTTAATAACAGCATGCCCAATCATGTTCTATTTAGTTTTTCTTACTTATACAGCAGTTTTTCTTCTGCTCGTGGACTCAGTAGGCTTTCAGATCCTACAGTAACACAGATAATACCCTCTACCGGAGTTTTCATTGCCTACCTTTATGTAATTAGATAAAACTCTTTTAGAAGAAGCACCTGGAAGAAACACAAAGCACTGCACAATCAGGTGCTGTTATAATAATCACGACAAAAGGATCGCCTTTGCAAACATGTTTCAAAAGAAGCTATTGATCTCGTTCTCTTGAGTCCTCTTGACTATTATTTTAGCAACAAGCTAACACACAAAGCATAGAGTCTGCATGTAAAGAGCATGTATAGAGTCTGTAATAATAATAAATGTATGGAAAATTCATTGCATGCAATAACAGTAACAGTGCAATGTAGCATTGTGAAATTAAATACAGATATACTGTACATTACCATGCAAAAGTCATCCTGCATTTATTTTTATCAATTTTGTCCTACATGTCTACTGTATGCTTACTGCATTGGTGCGTCACTAAAAAAGAAATACATCAGATTACATTTCCTTAGAAAACTCCATCACAGTGTGCTCAAGAGAATTTATACAGCTGCAAACACGAAAACAGTATCGATTTTGATCTATTTATTAATTAAAATAAATAAATTAAACAATAATAATAATAATAATTATTATTATTAATATTATTATTATTATCATTATTATTAAATACTATAGCATATTATAATGCTTGTGGTGCAAAATAAAGGAAGAAGAAGAATTTAAAAGTAGTATTTTCTATGAAGTTTATATATATATATATATATATATATATATATATATATACATAAAATATGCATATATGGCACATATATATAATAAACTACTAGCATTTCCATATCAGGTTATAATGCATTCATCAGACCTTATAAATATTGTTATATTTATTTATGAAAATACATTACACTCCATGGCTATCTTTATTATACATTGTGAAACAGTCACACTATGCTATATAAATAATGTTCATAACACATTATGTCATCAAGCCCCACTTTGCATAGTGCATTATGAGAAGATATAATGGTGATATAATGTGCTATAAGCATGACTTCTTTTAACATTTTTAATTCTTTTAACAATTTATAAATGCATTATAAACTGTGCTACAAACTGAAATCCCTTTTCATTAAAAATTATAATGATGTGTATAACTCTTTATGAATTCACTATAATGTTATGAATGTATTCATAAGTCATTATACATATGGCCTTCACAGAAAGTGTTACAGAATTGATTACTATCAGTCTGTCTTTCTATCTATCTATCTATCTATCTATCTATCTATCTATCTGCTTGTCTGCCTGTCTGTCTATCTATCTGTCTGTCTGTCTGTATATCTCTTTGTCTGTCTTTCTGTCTCTGTTTATATGTCTGTCTATCTATCTATCTATCTATCTATCTATCTATCTATCTATCTATCTGCCGGTCTGTCTGTCTGTCTGTCTATCTGTCTGTCTGTCTGTCTGTCTGTCTGCTTCTCTGTCTATCTGTCTCTGTTTATATGTCTATCTATCTATCTATCTATCTATCTGTCTGTCTGTCTGTCTGTCTATCCTTTCAGTGTGGAGAGTACGTATACTCTTCAGGTCTCCTGTACCCACGCTTCTGAGTGACAGACACATCTCACACTGCTGTCTAACAGGAACATGAAGCGTCTCTGTGATAGATTTCTGAAGAAGTCTTCACTCAAACTGAACGTGTGGTTATATCATATTCTGAAGTGACGTAGTCGCACAAGACAGAGCTGACAATGTGTATGAAAAGAGGACAAATACAGCAGTAACCTGAGTCACTGCACATTCAGGTGTTATTCATCAGGTGTTAGTACTGAACCATTAGTGACCCTGTGGGTTTGAATGAAATTCTTATAAACATGAACACGAAATAGTAAGCATTATTTAAACTTTGTGTTCGTACGATGAGAGAAAAGCCTGCTGGTGGAGCTGTGCCTCACACATGCATGGACTGCTAATGACACAGGGATTTTCAGCAGGGGGAAACAGGGAAAACATTGGGTTTGTTGAAGCGCTGATTCGCGGGGATACTGAGGAAACTCGGTGAAAGGGGAAAAGCAGCGGAGCGAGCCAAGATCCAGATTAGGGGGTGGCACAGTGCCCTCATGTACACTGACGCATAAACAATGTGAGGCTATGATGTTGGAGTGTGGGATGCTATGAAAAATTCATGGCATGATATCAGTACAAGCCAGTATTACAGTTTTTGTTATGCTGAATGGTGTTAATGACAGTGAAACTCGTTGAATACTTTGGAAATATTTTGCGTCACAGGATGTTGGACATTTCGACATAATCACAGGTGGAGTGATTACATGCTCACAGATATAGGACTTAATTACTTATATTTTATAATGGAAAGTATCAAGCAATAGCAACAATGAGTTATCATTCTAAACGCTGCTATGTGCAACCCCACAATAAATGTGCAGCAGTTACTTGAGCAATAAAACATCTAAAAAATCCTTCTGGCTTCTTATTTATACCTGTAGACTTCCTACAACTAGCTGCACCCTCAATCGATACATTAACAACGCCCAACTTTACGCTGTTTTATCACTGGTTAGTCAAATAAGCCACGCCCCCCAGTCCATGTTGATATATTAATGTCTTAGTACAAGTCTCCTTTTCCTGTTTCCTGAAGTTAATAACACAAAAAAATACAGTTTCTCATCTTACGGGAAACCACAAAGTGTAAACTCCTCTGTCCTGTGGTGGAAAACTTAAAACTGACCATTTCAAAGTACTTGCACTGTAGACTCCTTCCATAAATGTCCAAAAAAAAAAAAAAACATCTACTTACAGAAAACTTACATTTTTCTTTGTTAACTAATGATATGTTTTTTAATCTATTTATTATTAGCCTTAGATTAACTGAAGTGTCAATCATACAAGTTGATATGAATTATCTGTTGCTATAGAAACAATAACGCTTTAAAAGGAATAAATTAATATAATCCTGTGATTTGCCTTGCAGCTGGAACTACTGTCAGAGCCGCTGTTAGAGAAAATTAATCAATACCTTCTGACCGATCAGATTCTCTTTCCGTGAATAAAATTGAGTCTGCACCAATCTACATGAACCTGTTTATAATATGCTGTAATTTAATTTATGCTAATTCATATGGAGCTATTTTCAATCCTGCTTTGACTAAACATTAATTAATTAAGCTGTATTATTTAAGAAAAACAATTAATACAGGCAGTAACTTACTTTGTTACTTGTTTATAGCTAATTTAAGTTTGGTTTCTAATGTTTAGTAAGACAGTATTTAATGTATTTAGTGTATGCATACTAATTTTATAACATTTAATAATTTTAATTTTTTGGTGTTACGGAATCATTTCTCTAACACACAGCATAATGTTAAAGGTATCTCCTTCAAATCTCTATAGGAACCCCGAAGGAAATGCCTGGTTCTATCTTACCCATCACCTGGAACTTTTATTAATTATGTAAAAACTAGCCGTAAAACTGATGAACGAACTTCTATCTTCAAAAACTTGTTATTCCTGGTTTAGTTGTCTCATCTTCCTACAGCAATTCATCCCTGCATGGTCAGCGTGTGGATGTGTACCACCTGTTTGATGGATCCTGTCAGTTTGTAAAGTGTTAGTCCTCATGTCCTGGCTATGTTTTGCATTGGAATTTGCCAAAAAAAAGTTAAATTGTTAAAAAAAAAAAAAAATTGGCATTGTACTTTTTATCCATTTATAGTTACATTAAATGTCGTGGAAAACAAATACCACTCTCCCAGGCCGTCTTTTATTTTACAGGCACATAATAAAATGACTTCAAAATACCCAATTATCATCAATATACACAAGTAGACACACAAGACGGCATCACGTGCTTGGATCTTTCTTCTGACAGCTGTGTATATGTTCAAAGGAATACAAGCTTTCTATGTTTCTATATTTCCATCACTTTTTTCATGGTGCCTCTGTCCTTTTTTGGAAAGAGAGATAGATTAGAGAGAGACAGAGAGACATCCTGTATGAGTGGGAAAGTAACTGGACAGTAAATCAGCACCCTTACCTTCTTGTCTCTGCTCAGACTTCCAGAGGAAAACCTTCAGCGCCTCCTGATAGGCAATTCAACCCCAACAAGCTAGCATGGACTTCCTGCTATGAAACCCGGCGCATTTGAAACACATCTCCCTCTGGCTTCGTGGGCCTCCGAGAGGGCTGTTTACTTTCCCACTCCTTCTTCAGGCTGAATGAATGTCAATGCCCCTCCTTCCTCTCCGTCCCCTTGCTCCCTCTCTCCCTCCCTGCATTGTCATTCACTACCTCCCTCCCTTTCTCTTTTCTCCCCCTAACTGCTAAACACTGCTTAAAGCCCCACTGAGTGAAAACAGAGGTTTTTCTCCTGTGCTAGGGCCAATGGCAGAGCTGGAGAGAGACTCAGCATCCAATCAGAGCACAGCCAGGAGGCGGGGACTTGAGATGGGGGAAAAAGGAATAGGACAAAGGGAGAGAGAGACAGAGAGAGAGAGAGAGAGAAGGGGGATTACGCCATCTCTAAGATGTCCTAAGAGAGGGAATAAATAGAATTTGCTAATTGAGGTCTTAAATTGTGAATGGATTTGATTTACAGTTACATTTATTCAAATAAACTAAGAAATAAGGCACAATACAAATCCTAAAAATTGTCTACAGGAACAAACTTGTGTATTATACAATCAAAAACTTAGAATAAAAGAAAAGTTACACACAACACTGCAATCAAGATTCCAAAATAATCACAAAATCATTCGCAGGGGCTTTGGTGGACATTTTGTGTATTTGCTAAAGGCAGACGCTCCACAGACAGATTACAAATGTGTTGTTATTTTACAAATAAAAACCTGTTAACATGAATATGGTGATGTCTTCTGTAAGCAGACGTTTATTTAACATTTATGGAAGGAGTCTCCAGGATCAGTAAGTTTTCTGCCACTTTTTTTTTTTTTAACTTCAAAAGTTTATAGATGCTATAACATAAGTGATAACAGGTGCTAACTTGTTTCATGGACATCCAAAACATTAAATGTAACAATAATTGGATAAAAATTCTTTTCTCTTCATTCTTTTCATTCTTTAATTAATTCAAATTATTTAGCTATTAGCAAATTGCTGTGATATAAGATGAATAAAACACTTTCAGACATGCTATTATAGGAAAATAATTAAAAACATTATCGTTTCCACCCCAAAGTTGATTATTTTTCAATGACAGCACATCCCGAAGTGTTATAACACTCTTTATTTATTCGCTTTTCGCTGATGGACAGGATAGAGAAGGGCCGATGCATTGTGTAGAGCAAAAAATGGACTACAGACAGTAATCGAATACCTAGAACATCACCTATGCTACAGTAAATAGACCTGATAAAACGTTGAATTATTGAATGATTTTTTTTACAACTTTACTTCCATTATCACAATTTGACAACACTGAGCCTTCATGGTTTCATGGCTTTAAGCCTTCCGTTCCAAAAGTAGGGCATCACGCATGTAAATGTTGCATTTACCACAAGGCTATGTACAGGGAATGTGTAGTGGCAATAATTTGACTGTAAGTTCTCTGCAGTCAACACTTCCTCCAGCCCCAGTCTTAAGCTGCAGCTCTATCTATGTGACACTTTGCTGGTTTTTGGTATCTGGATCGTATCCTGATAAGCTTTCTACCATATTTATACCTGTGATTGCAGCCTGATCGGTACATGGCACATAATATACAAAACAGCTCATTACATTCGACCACCAGCTTCTTGAGTTTTCCACATTTTCAGTACTTCGGGGTAAAAAATGGGTGCCATTTCAAATCCTTCGAAGTGCCGACCTTTACCGTAATATATTAGGAGGGGTTTCAGTCATCATGTCTCTTGTAAAGAGACAGACCTTTATACACTTATATAACATGCTTCTGAAATGTGTCCCAGACATCCTGAAGTGGTTTGGGTGATCAGATTTACATATGTTTTGAATGGGTGCATTTACATCTGCATGTTTACGTGGGTGAATCCCTATCTGCATATAATCCTGACACTCAGGATACATAACTCATCCAAGTGTAAACTGGAGACTTGCGGCAATATTAAGTCATTTAACAGCTTTATGCTTGGAGTGCTTAAAAAGGGCTCGCCTCACTTGCATAAATGTAAATGTAGTAGGTAATCAGTCATCTTTTAGAGCAGTTAGCAAGACAGCATAACCGTAGAAAATTTTACGTCCAACAGCTTTCCGATGGAAACAAAGATACATTATTTGATAGACAGAATAGTAAAAGCTGAGAGGTTTTTTTCTAAATATAAGGTAAACATTTTTAATGCTATCTTTTTCAATACTTTCAATACAACACTTTTTGCATTCATTTATTTTATTTTTTAAATTCTCTCTGCAAATTTGAAATCCACTGTCAACCAGCTTATGTGAACTCTTTCACAGTTTGCGAAAATATTCCAGACTTTTTCAATCATTTTTAAACTTCCCACAGATTTCTTGCTAATCGTTAATTTTTTTTAACTGTTTCAGGAAAACCATAAATGGTGAAATGTATTAGCAAGGCTGCGGTAATGCTAATAATAAATGAAAGTCTGAAACAAACTGACTTAAAACTTAAATGTCTTTGTGCCACAGGTTCCACTTCAGCAGGTCTGACACTGATGTTTCTTAATATCTCAGAACCCATGAAAGTTTGGTTAGCAGACAATGCTAAATCTAACTTTCTGAGGGAAATACTGACATTCCTGATAGCTTCGTCTTGTTTCCAAAGTTACTCGGCCTTTACAGTGTATGACTGGGTGCTAGCTAGCTAAATTGTTAGCCTCAGTTATTAGCTAGCATCCATGCTTAGCATTTACATTGACTCATGACTTAACTTCTCCTCCATTTTGCCCATTCCACTATAGCTGTGCTTTATCTTAAAATATAATCAATATAATACTTCAGAAATCTTAGAATTTTGTAAAAATGTGTGAATTTGTCCTACAACATTACCTGAACACTTTCACCCCGATGAAATGTTTGGTATAATCCACAAATCACATGTTCAACAGGAAGTTGCATCATCCAAAATAAAATATCTCGTTCATTTTCTTTATTTTTAATGATATTGTCATATTGACTTACTTTGTACAAACCTGTTACTCAAAGTATAGATAGAAAGTAAATTATTAATATTTTGCTTTCAAGTAAATCATTCTACTGTCCTCATGTCATTAGCATGGATGCTAGTTAACAACCTTTTGGGCATTTGCTAATTCTATGCTAAAAACTCAACATTGTTACACTTTTAAGACCAAAATGCAGCCATTTTTATTTTTCGAATGGATAAATGCATGAATGTTGAAATTTAAGGAGTTATAACATTTAAATTGCCCTGAAGTGATTTAAATTCCAACCTTATAGCTGACTGACAAAACAATTTTTGGAAAAAAAATTGATTAAAAAATAAAGAAAAAACTTTTGTCACACAAAATACAGTAAAATCCATTTTAATTATTTAAAATACAGAGCCAATTAAGAGTTTTCATATTGGAGAGAATTTATTAAAACACATTAAACAAATGCACTCGGTACAAAGTAAAACGATGACAATTCACACTTCTTCATCTGTTCAATTTTCTTAAAACCAAACAGTAACACTGGTTAGATTTAGGCTTTATATTCGTAGCTTGGTCCAGGCTGGCTAACAAAATTCCAACGAACCAAAGAAGTGACTGTGCATGCTGTGTCGTAGTCACCACAGCACTTAGCAATGTTTCCATCCAAAGAGGGGAAAAGGTGTTTCAAAATAATTAAAAATGTATATTTATATATATAAGGTATATAAAACCATCAGTGCATCAGGAAATGCGACTAGCTGAAAAAAAAAACACATTTTACTAGCATTAGGTGAAATATAAGATAAAACAGAGTTGTTACGTTATGAATTTGTTCATTTACTCTCTTTATATTTTGTCTAGTGAAAGAAGTTTTATAACGTGTTTATATTTAAAAAGCCATATTTTCCTTTTTTTTTCAACTTGCTAGGTTTTTGGATGGAAACACAGCTAAAAGTGTCTTTATCAACTTTAGCCTTCTGGTAGCTTTTGAAGCCTAGTGCACAGGAATGAAAAGATGTCTAGTATTAGACTGAAGCTTTTTCAAAATTCATTACATTCATATTAACTTCAGTTTGATTGCATTTAACCAGAGCTCAATAATATCTGCACTACGATAATAAAAACGAAAATGGTACAAACGCATGATCGTATAACTGAAAGTACATACAATCATCTTGATGACAAGAAGTTGAAGTTCCATTATTCGTTATTTAAATGGTATTGGTTATTGAGGCTCTCTTTATGTACTTAAGTGGTTTCGTTGAGGTTTTGCGCTGTGCGTACGTATGAACACTGAACCATTTTCACCCCCCACACAAATATTAACACCATTCAAGTACTTAACTACACCGTGTGTTGTGATCAGAGGCATTAGCATGTAAGTTAATGGCAGAAAACAAACTGAAAATCTCTATTAGAGTAAGAAAAGCCGTCACGTTGCATGAGGACGTGGGGAATGAAATGAGGTTTCGCTTATGGTTAAATTACTGGATGTCTTTTGATGCATCCAGATGAGCTTCACATTCAATGCTTTTACTAAAACACACAGATTTAAAATGTAAACACAAAACAGTCCACTTCCACACCTTCCATGGCAGCAAAATCGATTTAGTGCCCTATGATCATAGACCATTTATCCAAAAAAAATAAATAAATAAAATAATAATAATAATATAAGCAGTAGTTAATAATAAGCCAAGCAGGCATTGGCATTTGGAGAAAACATAATGTATGGTTTCAAATTTTCTGCCCAATGATTGCAACAAGGCAATAAACTTCGGATTAAAGCAATATCGTGAAAATGATAAAAGAAGTAAACATGGCATATATCACTTCCAGATGATTTTTAAGATGATTTCAGAGGCCGTATTACAGAAAGCTCCTACTGCTGAAGTTTGTAAGGAATAAAACACTTGACGTCATGTAGATATAGGAAAATAATCCTATAACGAAGTGTTTTATTTCTCTTATACCACAGCTATTCGCCAACAATTACAATTTTTATTTATTAAAGAATGTAACATCATACTTTTTATAATTTTTTTGTAAAATTTTTAGTTATGCTTAACAGCTGAGATGGCATGAAAGGTGGGAAGTGGGAAGAAAACTGGGGAAAGTTCCCAATTGTGATTAACGCAGCATTAGTAACAGGCATGGCAACTGATTATTGACTATTTTAGGATTTTGTAATTTGAGATAAAATGAGATATTTCTAAATTCGTAGGGGAAAAACAAACTTGAACCTTATCATAGATCCTAAGGTAGGATTTTCAGTTTTTCTGTAATACGACCCCAGCTTAATTCAACACTTGATACACTTGTACAGTCAAGTAAAGAGAAACAAATCCATTACTGTTATAATACACACTCATAATCCTGCAGAAGTAGTGTTACCAGGGAGCTGAAATCCTTAAATAAGACAAAAGTGCTGCAGCTATTTTACAGTTAATGGATAAGAAACTCAGTGCCTGTCAGGATCCTTGCTCATGATTAGATATTTATGTTCATATCATCAAGCAAAATTTCATTTATACGCTGTTGTTAAGCAAAAACAATAAAAAGCCTGACAGGACTGTATGTAACACATGAATAATTCCAGGTTATGGCTGAATAATTCTTATGATGCACTCAGAGACTGTTATAGTGCACATAAAATGGGGGTTATATCCATTTTATATCCCATCACCTCCAAAATGCCTTTAACCACCATACAGCGCGTTGCAAGCAGCATAATCAATAACTAGCATGTGGGTCACATGACCATCTTCCTTCTTCCGGATGCAGTACACAAGAAGAACCTCTAGATGTCGCACCACATTCACGCACCAGTAAAAGATTCTGGTGCTGGGGAAAAAAGATCCAATAAATGTCTCAAAAATGCCAGAAATGACAGATTTCAAAGATCCGTAAGAAGAAGAGAGCATCCTTGTCACGCACTGTCCTCGGATCGCTCTCTATCGACCATAGTAATTAAAAAACAAAAACAGAAGCAGGAGAATACTGATCAACTCACAAGCGCACACGCGAGAATGCTTCAAGACAAAAGTGCAATTCATAAGATTAGTTTTATTTGTATGGTGGGAGGAATGTTCCAGAATAATGTTCAGATTTTATCTATGAGACAGAGAAGTGATTAAGATGAGGGCTAGTCTTCGATGCAGATGACGTCCGAGGGTTTGCTGGATTTGAGGTCAGGTGGAGACACGTCTCTCAAAACCTCACTGGATTTCTTGTCCATGTGGCTGCTGGGTACTGGAGGACCGTTTGAGGACACTATATAAAATTAATCAAGATAGAAACATGGAATCAGTGTAGGTTATGGGTAAGATGTTGAATTCAAAATGTAGAGCAAACGATAACAAAATAACAAAAGAAAGGATCATAACAAACGAAAGATTATCGTAATTGCTACAATGTGATTAGTAAGGCATAACATAATGGTGTGATGCGACCCGATGTTAGTGTTAGTGTTACCTAAAGCAGCACGTCCTGGCATGTTTTATTCCTCTTAGACAACAGCAATTTGCCAATCATTACAATTTGATTTATTAAAGAACGACACATTGTATTTTTTATCCATTTATAGATACATGTAATGTTGTGGAACGTCCATGAAACAAGTAAGTTCCTTCATTATAGCACATAAACAGTATATAAACAGTAAACAGTCTATAAACAGTCGTTCCCTCACCAGCCTCTGTTTTCTCTCTTGAGAGAGAATAATAAGACAAAATAAGCAAAAAAAAATGCAGCTTGTCATGTTAATGAATATTTTCCCATGTCAGAAGTTGTTACTATAGAAATGATATTAATATGAACCTGTGATTTGCCTTGAAGTCAGAACTATTGTCAGAGCTGCTGTTATAGAAAATGAATCAACAATTTCTGACCAATCAAATTGGAGAATTAAACAGGTATAAGCAATAAACATTTACATTTCAGGGTGAACTCTTCTTTCATACTAATTCAACCTTTCAATTAACTAATCTAAAAGACACTTGTCCAAAAGCCTCTAGTTTTTTCTGTTTGTTTGTTTGTTTTGTTTGTTCATTTTTTGATGTACATTACTAACCCAGGAAAATCTCAATACTCCAAACTGGGAACCAGCCTGGATGAACATCATCACTAATGTGCATTAAAGGTTAAGTGTGTAAAGCTTAAAAATATTTCTCGATCTGTAATAATCATATCAGGTCACATGGGTGGCTTGTCTACATTTTCTTTGCCTTTGCAATTCAGCTCTTAAACAGCAGAGGGCATTAGAACTACAAGCTGCTCTTGAAAATGGCTAAATCTTTTAAGAACAACACGCATCAACTTCAGATGCTGGACAGATTTACTCAGATTACCCTGATTACCCCAGAGCACACTGAATCCAGCCCACGAAGGCCTGGAAAATTAACTGATGAGAAAAAACAGAACTTATATACAGAACTGTGTATATAAACTAAAGTTATACATTTTATTTTGCGCATGTACAATATGTTTAAGTTTTCTTATTTTATTCAAACTAAGAAAATACCAGAAGTATAACACTCCAGTTTTCTGGCAGTTTCATGAATAAAGTATTTGAGAGCTATGTCCAGGTAAAAAAAAAAAAAAAAAGGCTTTTATTCTAACTTTGATAACCAAAATTATAGAAAAAAATTCATTTACCTAGACATACAACTGTTGCTGCATGATGTTCTCCAAATCCAACTCACGTGTAGACAGTTGGCTTTAGAGATTTTTTTAAATTGTTTTTAAAATTCTATTCATAGTCATTAAGGAAGTAACAGAAATTGGGAAAATCTTGTAAAGGGTTTACACTCTATATTTTCCTAAACAGAGTGTTAAATCAATGTTAAGTGTAAACACCATGCATGAGGCTAGAGGTGCAGAGTGATTCACTCGAGTGTAGATATTTTTATTTGAAAGATACTGATATCAGTCCTCCTCTAGCTCTTGGGAAGCTGGACTGCTGCTGAGTCAGAAGATACTCACCACTAACGTACGGCCCCAGGGGCATCTGGCTGTAGTTAACCATGGCAGCTCCAGCAGGACCTCGAAATCCTCCTCCAAAACTGTTACTGTACATTGAAGAACAGGCAAAAGATCCCTGTGGAAAAGGCTGAGCACAAACACACGGAGAAAAATCAGGACAAATCTCTAAGGACTGAAAATGACTTAGCATGTCACTTAGTTATTAAAACTAAGATTGCATGATGTGTAGGAATAAAACACTTATGGCATGCTATTATAGGAAAATAATCAATGATGGGGTGATGTGATGAGTCCTGATGCAAAGTGGAGTTACTGTTAACATCCATGATTACAAGTTTTTATTTATTTTAACTTAATGTTGTGGAACATCCACGAAATAAGTTAGTTATAAACATTCTGGGTTTTTTTTTCTCTCTCTTGAAATTAATAAGACAAAAATCCTAGTCATGTTACTTAAAAATCAGAAATGCTCCACATTTAATCTAAGGCTAATAATAAACAGATTAAAATATACATGTAGTTATTTAATAAATAAAAACAGACAATCGTTGATATGGTGAACATTTCTGAAGGAGATGTTTATGTAACATTTATAGAAGGAGTCTCCAGTGTCTGCACTTTCTAACAGTCAGAGTTAGATGTTTTCCACCATGGGAAAGTCTTCAGGACGGAGAAGTTTACACTGTGCAGTTTCTCAGTAACATGTCATGGTGCATTTCTAGAGAATGTGAAGGAATGACAGTATATAGCATCTATAATGTAAGTGATAAGGAGGAACTAACTATATGTAATGTACAGTGTGTTGTTTTTTAATAAATATATAAATAAATATTTGTTGCCAAACTGCAGTGGTATAAGAGAAATAAAACACTTCATAATGTTTTGTTCACTGATGATCCTAGAACAGAATGTCTCCAGTGTTATATTCCTTACATCCTGTCAAGTCAAGTGGAGTTTATTGTCCTTCCAGGTGAGTGATGTGATCTTTTCATGAATAGTTATTGAGTCCTGATTCTGACCTGCTGGGGTTGAGGCTCTCGGTTGGTGAGACGGCTCAGGATGCTCCTCTCAGACATGTGGAGTCGTGCGGATACAGGAGGGATGCGGGAGAGCATGGACGGCAGCCTTGTCACATCCGCCTTCATATCACTCAGCAGTTCTTCCAGCTGATTCAGCACTGGCAGAAACAAACATGAAAGTTAGCATGGCTCGATGATAGCGAGATTAAACAGAGCAAGGTGGGACAATGTGGCAGCCATCATTGAACCTTTGTGTAGGACGGCATTAGCCGGCTTGTTTCCAGCCAGAGACTCTTTAGAGAGATGTTGGTGCGACTCGGCCAGACACTCGACCTCGGCAAAACGTGTGTTAAGCGCCATGGCTGGGTGTGTGGAGTCCTGCGTCATGTTCAGGTAAGCTGCCCGCCTTAACTGCTCCTCAATCACCAGGGCCTGCTCCAACAGCTGAGGCAGACAGAAAGACGCTTCTTAAGTAGAACAATTCTTTTTTTTTTTTAGAACAATTTTGTGTATAATTTGACTCACCTTGAACCTCCGTGCCAGGAACTTGTTCTTCATCTCCAGGTAGTTGCCTTTGTTCATCTCAGTCTTGAAGGGCTCGTTGAGGATGGCATAGCGTGGGTCGTTCTGGATGTCCTGCCAGCGAGCGTAGCCGTGACTGAGACACGCAGATGTAGTCAAGGGGCCAAATATGGGTAATATTATAGCAAGCAACTGAACTAACCTGAGGTAACTAAGAGCTTTTTCACACCTATTTGCTCATGCTATGTGGTTTAGTTTTACATAGTGCATAATAACACAAACCAAAAAAAGAACAAAAAATGCTGAGGGGCATGTAGGTGGGGGTGTGGCTGAAAATATACTTGTAAAAGTCTTTCATTTATTGATAAGAAATATGGCAACAGGAAAAGGTAACAAACATCTGGCAAGAGCACACAGACATCTTGGAAATGAACAGAACCTAGAGGACACACAACCATTGCTAAATAAATAAATACATTTTGTGTACTGAACTAACTAAACTAATCTGAACTGAACTAAAGTGAATAACCTGAAAAGAACTAAAATGAACGAAATTACCTGAACTGAGCTGAAGTAAAAAACTAAACTGAAATGAACAAAACTGACCTAATCTCACCTGAAGTAACTAAACCTGAACTGAATTAACTTCACTGAGCTAAAGAAATTAAACTAAACTGAACTGAATCAACTAAAGTAATTAAACTAAGCTGAACTAAACTAAACAGAAGAAACTAAACTGAAGTTATTAAACTAAAAAGCTTCTTTCCTTCTGCCATCAGAGCACACAACACTTCTCTCCTCTGCTGATATGTTCCTGCTTCTCTCAGTCTGCAGTGCCATAATGTTTTTTCCCCCACAACCTGTACTGTACTACTATATCTGCACTCCTGGTCAGTACTGCTACACTTCAACTCTGACTACTACCGCTGCTACTGGGTGCCATAAATACTACTTTTCTGAACATCTACTTGTTGGCCAATTTTTGCACTGATTCAACATCAACAGCACATCTCAATCATGCACATTTTTATTTTCTTGTCCTGTCTTGCGCTTAATTTAGTGTACTGTCGATTGTTGATTGTTGAGCTGTACCATACCAAATTACTACCACTACTGTTGTGTGGCAATAAAGAGTCGTATAGTATGGTACTGAAGTAAACTGAACTGAAATAACTAAACTAAAGTAATCCAAATAAATTTAACTATTTATATCAATAAACAGAAGTGACTTGAACTGAAGTAACTGAACTAAGCTGAACTAAACTGAAGTACTTAAACAGAATTGAACTGAACTGAAGTAATTAAACAAAGCTGAACTAAACTGAAATGAAGGAGTCAAACTAAGCTGAACTGAATTAACTACAATTAATTAAACTTAAGTAACTGAACTAAGGAAAAACAAAGTAACTGAAACTGAACTGAATTAACTAACCTAATTGAACTAAGTAACTGAACTGAACTGAAGTGAACTAAGCTAACTAATCTGAAACAACTAAACTAAAGTGAAGTACTGTACCTAAACTGGACTAAAGTAAATAGTGTTAAATAATGTTAAATAAAGTCACTTGTAATTAAACTAATCTGAACTAACCTGAAATGAAGTAATTAAACTAAGCTGAACTGAATTAACTAAACTGAATTGAATTGAACTTAACTGAACTAAGGTGAACTAAACTGAAGCAACTAAACTGAAATGAAATTCAGTAATTAAACTAAGCTAAACTGACATGAAGAAATGAAATTGTGCGAAATAAACATAATTAACTAAACATAACTGAAATAATTAAACAAAATTTAACAAAATTAGACTGAAGTAACTAAACTGAGTTAATGAACCTGAACTGAAGTAACCGAACTGAACTGAAATGAACTACACTAAACTGAAATAACTAAACTTAAATTGTGGAATAACACCTATGAAAGGTCAAAAAGACTTATTAAAAGAATCGCAGCTAAATTAGGATACGTTACGATGCCAGCCAAAAGCCAGTAGTCATGGCGCCGGTGCCAGATGTCATACATCTTACCGGATGACACAGCGACACGTTCTTCATTCTGCCACAGAGTGTGCAGCTCTGAGAAACACAAACACAACAAAAATCCACTTACCATTTACTACTACACTCATCTATACTCGATTTAGTCGTAAGATTGAGTGAGCATAAGCTTTAAACTCACCTGTAAAGCCTCCGTCTGCAATGTTGAACATGAAGCGTGTCTTAGCGCCATTCTTTTCGTCTTTTTGGTTCTCGTCCACCTCGTCCCTCGTTTCTTTCTCTCCGTTCAGCTGACTCTCAGTGGCGTCCTCAGATTTGGGCTCATGGGAAACAGCTGTTATCATATTTTATAACATTTGTTACGTCTGAGTAAAATAACAGTTAAAATTGTTTAGACTGCACTGCAATGCTAAGTTTTAATCCTGTTTTCAACTCGCCTTTGATCACTTTCCTAATGTCTTTTTCTTATCACCTAGATAACACGTGGCCACTTGCAGGACAACTGGAGTGTAAAACCGTACGGTTTTCAGATGCACAATTTAAATCAAGGTTACTTCAGAAATCGAGCTTAGTAGTATAAATCTGGCACTCTTATTTAATATGTTTCTTTTAAAATAACGCTTCAAGAACCTTTCTAACCTTGTTTTGGTTCTTTGTCCTCCAACTTCATGGCAGAAGAAGCGTCTTTTTCCGTTTTCTCAGCTGTGTTCTCCACGTCTTTACTTTGTTGTCCTACGAATCAACACCGTAAATTTACCAACACCCTTTTTTTGTTTCAAAAATTAGTAAAAGAAAAACAAATAATAATTACCGGCATTATTTATACAGCTCTTAACATTTTACTTCCTGTTCTCACCTATAAGTGCCGTCTGATTGGTGGACTGCTCGTTCTGCTTGGATATTGGCTGCGTTTGATTGGTCGAGGGCTCCGATTCGGCGGGTGAGTCATCTTTCTTCTCGTTTTCTTCGTTTGATTTCTGCTCAGCGCCACCTCTTTTCAGTTCTTCACTCTCACTCATCTTGTCGGGATATGACTCGGACTCTTTGGATGTCTGAGAAGAGAGACGGAATTGCTGGTTGAAAAAAAAAAGGAATAAACATGTCACTGTCTTTAGATGGGAGATTGTGGGGGATTTGCACATTTCAATCACCTCAGTCTCGACTGTTTTCGTGCTGTCATGTTCGGCGCTGTCTTTATCTTCTGGAGGAACGGGACCACTCTCAGGTTTGTCTGTTCAACAGAAGAGATCATTACGCATAACATTTAGTCAGTTTCAGAATTATTGGCACCCTTTTAACGATGTTTAAGAAATTTCCACGGTGAATGGTACTTTGTTTAAGCCACACTAACCTGATGGTACCGGGGTGCTGGGCTGAGTCGGAGCAGGACTGGCTGGTACAGGGGTGTTTGGGTCTGAAGAGAGACTCTCTGTGAGCTTTTTCAGCTCCAGACCTGCAGGAATCAAATCTGGAGTGCTGTATTTCCCATTTACATGCTCAAACTCCTGCACCTGCAGACACACACACACACACACACACAAACACACACATTAAGTCAGAATAAGTACAAGCACTGATTTTCATTGTCGACTGGATATGTGATGAGATGTACAGAGACATGCACTTTTCTTGAATATTCAGTGAATATTCCTGCAAGTGCAAATGAAGTTACACAATACTGAGCATTTAAAAATTATTTTACAGTCATGTCCTGGATGATGAAATTTCCTAAACAGACTCAGACGTGATATTAAATAGCTAGTAAAATAGGCTAGCATTACTCCAATTTTTTTGGATACATGCAGTATATATATATATATATATATACATACAGTATACATATATACTGTATGTATCGAACAAATTCAAAAAGTAACAGCAGCTTCATAAAAATACTCAGAATTATCAATCTAGAAATTGGCATATATTATAAATAAATTAGGCAAAGCGCCAAGGAGCTCAGATAAATTCCAGAAAGGAAACGAGATGAGATATTATAAAGGCTTTTACAGACATTTAGTTATTACAGAGTGTAGAACTAAATTGTTCTAAAATCGTGCATGTTAAAAGTCCAGTCAGTACACAATATTGTGAACCTTTAATACTGCATTATAATCATACATTTTGTAAACGACATGTTACCTTTTTCCTCACGAGAGACATGACTCCAATCCGGGTGAGGACGTGTTGTCGGGACAGACCCTCCCTCGGCACGCCGTCCGCAAACGTCTCCGCTCCGTCTGCTCCCGGCTCACACAGGTGTCTCATGAACAGCGACACGTACGCTCTGAAATACAAACCAAAAATATTCGTTAACAAATTTAAAAGAAGCTTTTTTTTCTCTCTGACAAGTCTCTAAAAAAACAAATAGGCAACTCCAGAATTATTGGCACCTTCACTATTTAAACTTGAAAACTCTACATTAGGAAACCATTCGGAACATTTTTACCAACAAAATACTTTTTAATGACTTTTCATTTTAGTTCTAGGTTTTTGATTTGTGCAACAGAACCTGAACTCTTTTTCGCTTTTCCCCTTCAGGTCTCGGACCAGCCAGTGGGAGTTGAAGGCGTCTTGAGGAGGCATACCCCAGCGCATGATGGCGTTCAGGAAGGCCTTTCTCTGACGCGCGTTAAAACCAAGTACCTGGGATGGAATTGAGACGCGATTACGCACAGAAATACACAAAATCAGTGAAATGACTGTGTGCACAATAGAAGCTATGCAGAAGGTATAACACAGCATTCTCACTGAATATACAGGATTCTTAACAGAAGCCCATGTTCTATGTAAAATAACAGATGTGACATAGTAGCATAAATGAATAAACTAATACATTTCTAAAATAATGGCAACACATATAAATTTAGCAGCTGTTACAGTAATAAGTACAGCATAATTTTTAAAAAAATCAGGCAAAAAAGTTCTTGCATAAAAAAATAATAATATTAAAGCTCCAAAATGTCTTAAGCAGTAATTCAGTGGTAAATTATTTCAGTGTAAGTAGTTTATCATTTCTGCTATAAAACTCTAAAGGCATTAGACAGAATCGGTGTGATGTCCATTAAGCAGAAATGATAAGCTATTGTAACTGTATGCACAGACAAATTGTTTAGTATTAAATACTTACAGCAAGAACTACCAATGTGAGGAAAAATCCTGACCATACACACCTCTATGTTTCCTCCTACTCTAGCTAGCAGTGGAGGCAGCGGTTTGTCCCGGTCGCTCTTCAGCTGCCTGCGAGACTGTCGCCTTCCTCCTGTAAAACAGTCAGTTTAGTGGAACAAAACTGTGTATAATCAGATCAACATGTTATGATGGAGTGCAAAGGTTTGTGTAACCTTGTGTAAGTGCAAGTAAGTGCAAAAAAAAAAAAAATGTCATGTACACCTTCAAAATGTTTATGGTATTAGGTTTCTGTTCCTTCATTATCACAAATAACAAAATATATTAACAGTGAAAAACTATTATTATTATTATTATTATTACAATTTTTCCCGTCTTTTATTTTTTTGTAATAATGCACATTTAAGGCATATGGGTGCAAAACTTTACTCTAAACCATATAGTATATTAGGTGCGTGACACAATTTCTCTAATTAAAAAGTGTGCAAGTATCCCCAAGGGACTGCACCTGAGAGTAACAAGGTAAAAATGAAATAAATAAATAATAACAACAACAACAACAAATAATAATAATAATAATTAGTAGTAGTAGTAGTAGTAGTAGTCTTTCAAGAGTCTTTAATCTTCCAAATTTTTTATGTTCAGTTTTTATTTTATTTTATTACACAAAAATGGCATCATCAACTGTGAAATGCATTACGAAGGCTGCTTTACTGCAGAAAATTGTAAAATCTGTTCATTTATTTAGGGCCTTTATGTCATGAGTCTATATGACTATAAAAATAAATAAATAAAGACTATACTATCATGTGACAGAGACTCTGTGGAAGTCACATGACCTCTGTCTGTATAAATAAATATTGTTTCTACTGATAATGGTTGAAATCAAGCCAAGATATCTTGGGTATTTTAAAATAAAATAAATATTTTACTTTTTAAAATGAAGTATATTCCTATAAAACCATTAAATCACTAATTCCTATAAATCTCTTGCCAAACAGTGAACGAGACAAGTGTTTAGCATCAATAAACATATATTTTTAAAAGCCCTGCATGATTTTGTGATTTTAAAGAAAGTACCTTCAGGTCTCTCCTCGAAATCTTCATCTTCATCCTCAGATCCCACTGAGTATTCGGACTGATTGTCTGAAAGATCATCCTGCCATTCTGAGCCCACACACATGCCCACACATACACACACACACACATACATTTAAGCATCAGACTGTAGGAGGTCCACACTGTCTGCTCCTGTAACATTAATACTATAAATACAGAGTCAGTGCGTTTCTGTGTGTGTGTGTGTGTGTGTGTGTATATATATATACACCTTGGTCCTCCTGAGACGTGTCGTTGTAGTTGACCTGCTTGCGGATGCGCTTGCCCTTCCCCAGATTGCGTGCCAGATCTTCCTGCTGCTGCTCGTAATGATGGCGCAGGAGTTTCTCCCAGTAGTCAGGATCCACATTCTCCTCCTGTTTAATGATCTCCCTCTGCACCTCCTCCTACAACAGGTCACACACAGAGTTAACAAGAGACCAGCTCTCTGGTCGCAAGTAGGGGAAGCGCTCCAATCTAATGTGCACAATTTATGTGATGAACCCAGGGCAAGAAACGTATTTACCACGTGTCTAGTTATTTAACCAATTTTACCTTCACAGTTACACTATACTTCCAAATGTTTGTGCACACCTGACCATCACACTCATATGTGCTTGTTGAACATCCCATTCCAGATTTATTCCATTCTTCTGGGAAGACTTTCCACTATATTCTGGAGCATGGTTGTGGGGATTTGTGTTCATTCAGCTACAAGAGCATTAGTGAGGTCAGGCACTGATGTTGGTGAGGAGGTCTGGGGTGCAGATAATGTTACAGTTCATCCCAAAGGTGTTCAGTGGGGTTGAGGTCAGGGATCTGTGCAGGACACTCGAGTTCTTCCACTCCAACCTTCACACACCATGTCTTCATGGTGCTCGCTTTGTGCACAGAGGCATTGTCATGCTGGAACAGGTTTGGGCCTCTTAGTTCCAGTGAAGGGAAATTGTAATGCTACAGCACACAAAGACATTCTAGACAATTGTGTGCTTCCAACTTTGTACAGTTGGCAACAGTTTGGGGAAGGAACACATACGAGTGTAATGGTCAGGTATAAACATACTTCTGGTCATACAGTATAGTGTATGTACAGAGTCCTGAGTGTTTAAAGGCACAGTTTTCAGGTTTTCATATGTTTTCCATCCTTTCATATTTCTACTATATGTAAAAAGAAATTGCCAATTATTGATACAAGTGCTATGCTTTTTTTTTAATCCTAATTCATACTGCAATTTTCATTTAGGTAGAAGTTGAATAGGTAAGGAAAAAAAACTATTTGAGGTACGCAGTTAATCACAGGATGGTGTGATGAAGCAGAGTTACTGTCAAGTGTTTTATTCCTCTTAGACCACATCAGTTTGCCAACGCTTAGTTTTTTTTATTTATTATGGAACAACAAGGAGTGTCTGTGATACAAGTTTATCACTTATGTTATAGCAGCTATGAACAGTCTTTCCCTCACCAGCCTGGGTTAACCAAATTCAAACAAAAAAAAAATCTATCAAATCTTTTTGTTTAAAATGTACTTTTTTTGTAAAGTAAGATCATTCTGATATGAGTAAAGAAAAAAAAATTTTTTATAATCTTACAACGTCTGTCGAAATGCTACAAAAACAGCAATACTGTGCCTGACCATAACTATGTGGGTGTGTCTCCCTGACAGTGTAAACAACCTGTCATCAGTGATGTGCTAGAAAAAACGCAGGAAGGTCAAAGTGAGTCAGGAATATGATGTGCTGTAACATAACCAGATTTATCTCTGTGAAATGGTTTATTTGAAGCTGAAACAGAACCCGTGACTCATCCCTCACCTCTCCGTCCTCCTCCCGCACCACATACTGAGCCACCTTGAAGGAGCTGAGGTACTCGTTCATGTTCTGGATCTCAGTGTCCTCGGTGGCGTCCTGACTGCGGTCCAGCAGCTTGGAGATGGCGTTGTCATCGTAGTGGATCACACTGCCTTCCTCTCCATCCTTACTGTCACCTGGTGAAGACAGGACACACTCCACTGTTTAGAGTGAATCATACACACAGGAAACTGCAATATCGCAATATTAAAGAGTTTTCTTGATATCTCGAGTAGGGTTGATTTTAAGTGAAAATATGTATTTGTCATTAATTTTAATCTTGTTCTTTAAATAAGTTCATTAAATAAGCAAGGAATATAATAACTGTAGTAGTAGAAGTAATAGTAATAGTAATAGTAGTAGAAGCAGTAGTAACAGTAATAATAACAGTAATAGCAGTAGCAGTGGTGGGAGCAGTAGTAGTTGTAATAGTAACAGTCGTAGTAGTAACAGTAATAATAACAATAATATTAGTGTTGGTAGTAGTAGCAGTAGTTGTAATCGCAGTAGTAACAGTAATAATAACTAATATTAGTATTAGTGTTAGTAGTAGTAGTAGAAGTACAAGCAGTAGATGTAGTAGTAGCAGTAGTAGCAATAATAATAATAGTAATATTAGTAGTAGTAGTAGTAGTAGGAGTTGTTGTTGTTGTTGTATTCATAGTAGGAACAGTATTGGTAGTAATAGTAATAATTACAGTAATATTAGTATTAGTATTATTAGTATTAGTAATAGTAGAAGTATTGTTAATAGTAGTAACATTAGTACTAGCAGTAGTAATACTGATAATAACAGTACTATTAGTATTAGTAGCAGTAATAATAACAGAAATATTATTATTATTAGTAGTAGTAGTAGTAGTAGTAGTAATGGTATTAAAAGTCAGTAATAGTAAAAGTAATGTAATAGTTGCAGGACATTACTAGTAGTGCATACATACATGCAATTTCCCCACTGCGGGACAAATAAAGGAATATCTTACATTACTCAACAATGTACATAGTACTTTCTATGCACGCCATTCACAGTGGCTCCAAATTTATTGGCACCCTTGGTAAAGATGGATTTAAAAAAGAATATCTTTGTGATTAATTAGCTTGATCTTGATTAGTACTTTCTTTAATAAATGTACTTGCACTTCACTTTAAAGGTTACGTTTCTGTCATATTTTTGGTCTGAGATTAAGCTGATGACCAAAGACATTTTTGCCTAACCCCTTTTACCCATCGTTACCAAGGGTACCAATAATTTTGGAGCTAATTTAACACTGCATTAAAGTGTGTTTGTAATTATGAAATATGATCCCTGTCTGTGGTCCCTGTCACATTACCTCCAAAAGGTTTTGTGTCTAATTCAATAAATATTGTTTACACTGCTAATAATTCAGTTTAAAATGGTATATTGGTTACATTTAAAGTAAAATTCCCAACTAAAATAAAAATACAGTCCAGCTCTGAAACATACCAATGGCTTCCACGTCGTCTTTAAAGAGCTCCTCTGTGCCAAACTTCAGGATGTCGTCCAGCTCCTGCTTGGACATGGACCCCGTTTTGGAGCCTAGGCCCGGACGCACCACCAGATGTGTGAGCATCATCTTGCGCTTGGCCACCTGGGTAATCCGCTCCTCCACTGACGCCCGCGTCACAAAGCGATAGATCATCACTTTCTTATTCTGTCCAATACGATGCGCTCGGCTGAACGCCTGCGTGAAGAGATGGAGAAAAAACACGAGTAGAATTAAGAAGATGAGGCTGATTATGGGATATTAATTAGCAATGTGATGATAACTGGTTATGAAGTACAATGTAATAGTTTCAATATTTCTAGCATGGAACATTATTTGTGTATTAATTTTATTTCGGCCAAATTTAAATTTAAATTTACGCATATCGTAAGGCACTGACCAAATTCTGTTATTCATACAAGAGCTCTGTAAGAAGGTTTCAGAATTCATATTTCAAACCAGGAATTTGAATATGTTTATTCATGTAAGTGACTAAAATATTACAGTAAAGGTATGTGATATTAAATAAAATGAAATGTAATTTAATTAATCAATAAATCAATAAATAAATAGTTAATCATGATTTAGTAAATCATCATTTTTCTATATAGAAATTTTGTATCTGCACTCTTACTTTTCTTATATCTGTTCATGTACATCATACTGTTATCATATATCCATGCATATAGTAAAATGCAAAAGTTTGTGCACCCCCTATGACAAAAAAATTAATAAGACAACTACGTAAGTTAAGATTATTATGGATTTTTTCTTCCTGGATGTAATATATGTTTTTAATATAACTTCCAAGCTTTTGTACAAATTAATTAAGTGCCAGGACACACGGCCATTTTATTAACTGTAAAACTAAGCTTTAAATGTTTTTCCATTCAAATATCAGAGGTGATGAAATTCAACTGCCTACTATTTATATATAATAACTGTGTGTGTGTGTGTGTGTCTGTGTGTGTGAGTGTTGTGCTGTGTGCTCTCACCTGAATGTCATTATGTGGGTTCCAGTCAGAGTCATAGATTATGACAGTATCAGCGGTTGCCAGATTGATTCCCAATCCCCCAGCACGAGTAGACAGCAGGAAACAGAACTGCTGCGCTCCCGGAGCTTCACACACACAAAAAGCGGATCAATATTAATGTGTTAATGTGCTAACGAGAGTAACGTCTCCCCCTGGTGGATGCACGGCTGAGCATCGAGTGCTTTCAGCTCACCGTTGAAGCGATCGATGGCCTCCTGCCGCAGTCCTCCGGTTATCCCGCCATCAATACGCTCGTATTTATAGCCTTCAAACTCCAGGAAGTCCTCTAACAAGTCCAGCATCTTCGTCATCTGAAAGAAGATCAACGGGAAGAGATTTACAATCAACCACAGCATGAGAAATCTATTAGAATATGTGGAGAACTATTTATTGACATTTTAGTTACTAATAAGAGTTTAATATTGTATTTAATATCAAAATTTATTAAACTTTTTACCCATGTATGCAATTATTTCACTTAAAATTTAAAATTAAAATTCAGCACATGATTTTGGCCCAAAGGATCATTTTGGCACCATCAGTGCATAATTACAATAAAACCAACAGTGTGGTCATTTTTTTCATCCATTTATTATTTTTCTTTGTTTTAATTTTGCATTTTGCATTTTTATTAAAATAAAGTGATTCCTAAAGCACCCACGTCTCTGCATAAATTTTAAGTGATTATTTTATTTATGTATTTGTTTGTTTGTTTATTTATTTATTTATACAGCCAAAATATATGATAATTCAAAAAAAAAAATTCTAAATATAAATGCATCTTTTCTTCTATTTGAACTGTAATATGTGTCAGTAATTTAATTTGTAAGTTTTCTATGTTATAAATAATATATAATATTAATTATAAATAATTATAATTAAAGTATAATTATAAAATTGGATAATACGTAATTATATATACATATGTAATTTAAATACAACAACAACACCAACATAATAATAATAATAATAATAGTAAAATTATGTTTCCTACCATGTGCTTTTCTTAATTTCTCTAATTAAGAGAAAATATATATATTTTTTTAAATTGTACTAGAGAGACTAGGGGCATTCATCGTGAACTAAAAATAAGTCTAAAAGTAACAGGGTGAAATGTAAATATTGCTAATAAAAAATGGTCAAATGTAAAATGACTAACAGACTCCATCAATATTATAATTTAATAATTTATATAAATATCCATCCATCTACTTTCTGTACCGCTTGTCTTACACAGGGTCGCGGGGAGCCTGAAGACTATCAAAGCCTATCAAAAGCCCAACCCATCAAACGGCACAATCACACACACACTCACACACCCATTCGCACACTATGGACAAGGTGGAAATGCCAATCAGCCTACAACGCATGTGTGTGGACTGGGAGAGGAAACTGGAGTACCTGGAGGAAACCCCCGAAGCACAGGGAGAACATGCAAACTCTGCAAACAGGGTGGACGCAGGATTCAAAACCCCAACCCCGGAGGTGCGAGGCAAGCGTGCTAGCCACTAAGCCACCATGCCCCCCTTATACAAATATATATTGGAGTATTTTAAAATAAACCGAACAATCACTATAAACTCAAAAGGGACGTCCTAGACTTAAACAGAACAACTGTTTGTCGATTTCTTTTGTTCCTTCAGCCTCTTATTAACATGCAGATTTATGCGCAAGATCGGGCGAAGGGACAAGCGGGTGGCGAATTAGAAAGAAAGTCAAATTAGAAGGAAATGAGCCGCAGCTGCTTTACACGCAGCGTCCTTCCATTAGATTAATGCACACGCAGCATAATAGTGTAAAAGAAATGTGTCTGGGGAATAAATAATACGGTGAAAATAAATACAGCAGCGACCTTTTGTCATCTAAAGATGAATGTGCTCTGTTCTCCTTCCTCACACTGACTGTAATTAATCATCTGCTCAAAAACAAGACACACAGGAGGAAAAGTAAACTGTGTGTTTATATTCATCCTGTTTTTTCACACTCAGTAATAACCTGTGAGAAAATAAGGACGCGGTGTCCGTTGTCTTTGAGCTTCTTGAGCATTTTCTGAAGCAGAGTGAGTTTCCCTGAGGACTTCACCAGCAGGTTCCCATCGTACGACCCGTTGGGTAACACAGGGGCCTCCTGTAAACAAATTTACCCACAATGCTCACGTTCTAAAATGCCAAGCAATAAAAAAGTAAAAGTATAAATGCTAAAGTGTTCACTCTTTGGAATATAACCATCAACTTCAGAATTATTGGCACCCTTTGCTAGGAAAAAAAAACTAAAATGATGTGTGAAATAAACATTACACAACAAACTCGGTATAAAAGATGATAAACTGAAGCATGCTGAAGGTAGAACGTGATCCAAGCTTCCTCCAAAAGTTTTTTTTAGATTTTACAGGAATTGGCTCTGAGCTGTTTTCTCCACAGGAGGCGTCATTAAATATTATTTGTGGGGGTGCCAATACTTAAGAAAAATACATAAACTAAAAACAATGAAACAATATATATTCTTATACTATATTGCTTTTTGCTCATTGCCATTATGGGTGCCAATAATATTGAAGCAATACTTTTCCTTGCTTTTCCTTTAAACACAGACACACACATACACACACTCACCACGGCCGCCACAGGGAACAGGTACGGGTGGTTGCAGCATTTCTTCAGGTCCATCATGATGTTGAGAAGTGAAACCTGGTTTCCGCCTCCTTTAGAGTTCAGAGCCTCGAAGTTTCGCGTCAGGATGAACTTGTAGTATTTTCTGTGTGGGGAGGGGCAATCAAGTACAACTCAAGCTCGGCTCCTGAGATCATGCGTTACAACAACATAAAATTCTCAGCTAATGGGTCAGAAAGACTTTCAATAAGAACACACACACACCACACCATTTAACGAAGTTCAGCTCCAGAGGGACCAGAAGGTGCTTTAAAGTCAAGCTGAAACACCTGCATTAGTTCAGCAGAACTTTTATTATACTGAATTATATTATCAAATTATATTGTATTATTTTATGCTATTTTGTTACAAATAAATAATATGTAATAGTATGTAGTAGTAATATTAATCGTAATAGTAGTAGTAGTAATAGTAATATAAGTACTAGTAGGAATAGTAATATTAATAATAATAGTAAGAGTAATAGTAGTAGTAGAAGTAGTAGTAGTACTAGTAGTAGTAGTAATAGCAGCAATACTAATAGTAATAGTAGTAAAAGAGATAGTAGTAGTAGTAGTAGCACTGATATTAATAATTTATTAATACTACTAGTAGTAATAGCAGTAGGAATAGTACTGTAGCAGCAGTAGTAGTAGTAGTGGTAGTAGTATTACGAGTAGTAATAGCAGTAGTAATAGTACTGTAGTAGCAGTAGTAGTAGTAGTGGTAGTAGTAGTATTACGACTAGTAATAGCAGTAGTAATAGTACTGTAGTAGCAGCAGTAGTAGTAGTAGTGGTAGTAGTATTATGAGTAGTAATAGCAGTAGTAATAGTACTGTAGTAGTAGTAGTAGTATTTGTAGTAGCATTACAAGTAGTAATAGCAGTAGTAATAGTACTGTAGTAATAGCAGTAGTAATAGTACTGTAGTAGCAGTAGTTACAGTACTGTAGTAGTAGTAGTAGTAGTAGTGGTAGTAGTATTACAAGTAGTAATAGCAGTAGTAATAGTACTGTAGTAGCAGTAGTAGTAGTAGTAGTATTACGAGTAGTAATAGCAGTAGTAATAGTACTGTAGTAGCAGTAGTAATAGTACTGTAGTAGTAGTAGTAGTAGTAGTATTACGAGTAGTAATAGCAGTAGTAATAGTACTGTAGCAGCAGTAGTAGTAGTAGTAGTAGTGGTAGTAGTATTACGAGTAGTAATATCAGTAGTAGTATTACTGTAGTAGCAGTAGTAATAGTGGTGGTAGTAGTATTATGAGTAGTAATAGCAGTAGTAATAGCACTGTAGTAGTAGTAGTAGTAGTATTACGAGTAGTAATAGCAGTAGTAATAGTACTGTAGCAGCAGCAGTAGTAGTGGTAGTGGTAGTAGTATTACGAGTAGTAATTGTAGTAGTAGTTGTAGTAGCATTACAAGTAGTAACAGCAGTAGTAACAGTACTGTAGTAGCAGTAGTAGTAGTAGTAGTAGTAGTAGTATTACGACTAGTAATAGCAGTAGTAATAGTACTGTAGCAGCAGTAGTAGTAGTAGTGGTAGTAGTATTACGAGTAGTAATAGCAGTAGGAATAGTACTGTAGCAGCAGTAGTAGTAGTAGTGGTAGTAGTATTACGAGTAGTAATAGCAGTAGTAATAGTACTGTAGCAGCAGTAGTAGTAGTAGTGGTAGTAGTATTACGAGTAGTAATAGCAGTAGTAGTAGCAGTAGTAGTTGTAGTAGTAGTAGTATTAAAAGCAGTAGTAGCACTAATAGTTATAGTAGTAGTGATAGTAGAGCGGCAGTTATAAATATACAGACATGCAATAATCAACACTTTCTGACATTTCAGAGCAGAAAATTCAGCAGTGCTGTGGTATGAGGTGAATTAATGCGGTAATTAATGTTAGATTGGGGAACCTTCATTTAAAGAGCTACTGATTCATTCATTAGTCAGATTGAGAGAGGAGACATGTTCTCACTTCTGCATAGGGCTGAGCTCCACACGCACAATTAGCTCCGTTTTCGCTGGCATGTTCTTGAAGACGTCGGCCTTCAGCCTCCGCAGCATGTGAGGTCCCAACAGGTCATGCAGCTTCTTAATCTGATCTTCTTTAGAAATGTCAGCAAACTCCTCGAGAAATCCCTCCAGATTACTGCACACACCAAACACACACTCCATTAGCTTCTCGGGTTGAAAGTAGATCTATCTAGTATATCTAAATCACATATAAGCATATCATATGCTGTATAATAGACCAGTGTTTCAATTTGCATACATACTTCAGAACTCCAGAATTATTGGCACCCTTCATGCTAATGTACAACATAAATAACACATGCAATATGTAATATTTGGAGCTTAAAGCAACAGGGATTTAATATTTATCCTATCACAATATTATTTTCAAGCATGAAATGTAAAATTGCAGTAGCACATTTTGTGAAATACAGTTTTTATATGTAATTCAAGAATGACAAAACATTTGCATTAATTTTAAATATCATTTAGAGCTGTCACCATTCTGGAGTTGACAGTACATGGTCAGATAGTGGAGAAATCTGAAATCAATATCACTGTAGTGTGTGTTGTGTTCCTTTAACCCTTGTAATTCCAGGGTTATGAATTACAGTGTGATGATTCGATGGTGTGAATGTTCTCCATGTGCTCTCACTTGAAGCGCTCTGGAGTGAGGAAGTTCAGCAGGTGGAATAACTCTTCCAGATTGTTCTGCAGAGGCGTGCCGGTCAGGAGCAGCTTGTAGTAAATCTTATAACCATTCAGAATTCTGAAAAACTGAAAAAAAAGTGTGTCATGAGTATCAATGCTTATAAAGCTGCAGTCAGTATTATTGTTGTACTGTTACACCATGGTGTTGTTGAATTCTCCATTTTGATTGGTCAGAATTTTCTATAACAGCAGCTCTGACATTAGTGTCGGCTATAATTCTAATCACAGGGTTATATTAACATGCTCATTCTAATATGTTATTGTTGATCACTTTCCTATAACAGCGTGACACACAGCGTTTTATATCTTACTTATCACATGTATGTTTACATTACTACATTAATTACATTGTATTTACATAATAAAGTCAGAATAATATGGAGGAAATATGGTAGTTATGATGTCTAAAATCTAGACTCCTATACCTTAGACTGGTTATTCTTCAGTCTATGGGCTTCATCCACGACCAAACACGCCCAAGTGATGGAGCCCAGAATAGCCTGATCAATGGTGATCAACTCATACGAGGTCAACAGCACGTGAAACTTCACAGGTATGTCTTTCTGCATTGATAAAAGAAGCACAAAATCCACATGACTAGATGCAAATATTCTTCTGCATGTATATATTTAGTTGAACTATGGTTTGCACACCCCTGGGAATCTGACCTATATTTTACAGTTATCTTTATGAGCAAGCTGCTAACATGACTGCTAACATGCTCTAGGTAGTTTACTGGACTGTGTCTCACTTAGTATTTACTAATAACTTAAACCATCAATACATTCAATTTAAGTTTTATTTAAGGATTAAAAAGATCAAACTGGTTCAAAGTCTCCTGCAGTACTGTGTTTGTCAGTCGAGTAAAGAGGAAAATCAGGAAAATAGCTATTACAGGACTTACAACAGAAAAGAATTTGAAACAGAAAAAACAATAAAGAGTGGAAGAAAAATAAGAAAAATAGCCAGTAAGATTCACAAAAATCCACAGAGCAGTGTAAGACACTCAGAGGAAAGTGCTGTCTGCCCTCTTCCACATACATGAGCTCACAGAGGTCCACAATTGGCTAGTGTCGCTGTGATTGACAGGAGAGAGAGAGACTATGCCCCTCCTAGCCAGAGAGTACAGCCAATTTCGCTCCCTTGGCTCCCGGCATCGTTAGGATTCGAACGTGCTGTAACTGGCTGAAGGAACATCTGTAATACCAAACTTTTGTGCAAACTTTTGCACTCAACTGTATCTCTTATGGACTGAGTATTTTCTACCTTCATGCGGAACACTTTGCGTCCTGATTTGACAGCGCTGTCCTCGAACGTGAACTCGTTTTCCCGTATCACCGCCCGGCTGTCTTTATCGCCCGTGTACGTCACCACATAAAAATCCGGAGCCCACATCTCAAATTCTCGCTCCCAGTTAATGATGGTGGACAAAGGAGCGCTGACCAGGAACGGGCCTTTAGAGTGACCCTGAACAGAAAGAAAGAGACAGAGAGAGAGAGAGAGAGAGAGAGAGAGACAGAGACAGAGAGACAGAGACAGAGTGGGAAAACCATCATCGTGCAATATTAGTCCAATTTCAGTTTTTCTGATCAGGAATACAACCGGAGTATAATTTTGATATCAAAAATAAAAATTAATCTGTTAAATGTTAATGTGTGTGTGTGTGTGTGTGTGAGACTAAATATGCAAATGAAGCAACACATAATGAAATATGCATTCATTTGCATATATGCATTATGCATAACGTACATTAATTCTATTCTCACATTTCACTCAGTGGATTTCAGCAGAGTTACTGTTAAGCTGATTATTTTCCTATAACAGCAAATTAGATTTTTTTTTTTATTTATTAAATAATGATACTTTTTTATCCATTTATAGTTACATTTAATGTTGTGGAATGCCCATTAATACAACTTCGGTTCCTGTTTTCACTTACATTACACATCATTAACCATAAATGGATACAATTTGCATCTTAAAAAATTGAATCATTTTGTTTTTAAAAATGTTAGCAACAAAAAAAAGAAAAGAAAAAAAAAGAAAAAAAAATACTTGTCAGAAAAAGCTTGTCATGTTACTGAGAAACCATGAAGCACAAAGCTCTCCTTCCTGAAGATGTATGGCAAAAAACTTACAAGTTACAGTTTTACCTCTGATTATTATTAACACTGGAGTGCTGACACTGGAGACTCCTTCCAAAAATGATTAAAAAAAAAGTCTCATCATAGAAAACAGTTCCATATCAATGATTATTTTTCGTTGTTAAATAACAAAATGGAGCTTCCACCATACAAGCTCCTGTGTATTAGTGTTACTATAGAAACAAAACAAAACTTATATATTAATATAATTCTGTGAATACTACTCTCAGAGACGCTGTTATAGAAAATTAATCAACACCTTCTGACTAATCAGAATTGAGAATTCAGCAACGCTGTGGTGTAAATTTTAAACTTCATACACCTAGTTTGTAAATACGTTGTAGTGAACAGATTGTTTTAAATAATAGTTGTTCACTGTAGTTGAATTTTGGATATGACATTTACTACTTATGACATTTTTCAAATCTAATACTACAATTTAAAGCCTGTGTTTTCAGGCTTTTAGACTGAAGTTTCAGTGTCAGTTCAAGCGCACTTGGAAAGAAACTGAAAGAAACTGGAAGTCTGAGAGGAGTGACCACCTCTCACCTCTTTATAGAGCGAGTACAGGAACACTATCGTCTGCACCGTCTTGCCCAGTCCCATCTCATCAGCCAGGATGGTATCGGTTCCCTGTGCCCAGGAGAAACGCAGCCAGTTCAGACCCTCCAGCTGGTACGGGTGCAAAGTTCCTCCTGTAGCATCGATGAACCATGGCTGCTGCTCAAATTTAACAGTGGGCTATGGACAAAAAAATGAACACACAAACACACACACACACGATAAAAGGTCTAGAATTAATCCTTGTGCACTGTTCACTATTCTAAGCTTTGAAACTGGATTTAAAATTAATATTACTCTGCAAAGTGTATTTAGAAATTCCCAAAATCCAAGTCTCAACTCAACTATGCAAGGAATAAATCATTGGGGGGTGTGCCATTATAGGAAAATAATCAACAGCAGGGTGGTGTGATGCCACCCATCATGAAGCGGCATTATTGTTGCAACTTTGAAGCTGATTATTTTCCTGAAGTGCTTTATTCTGCTTATACCACAGCAATTTGCCAACCATTATTTATTTACCGGTTTTTACTTATTAACGAACAACACATTGTACGTTTTATCCATTTATAGTTACATTTAATGTTGTGGAATATCATATATGTTATCACTTACGTTATAGCAGCTATAAACAGTTGTTCCCTCACCTGCGTCTCTTTTTTTGTCTTTTTAATAAGACAAAAAAGTTCACAGGAATGGAAGTTACTTTGTATTTAATTCACTGAATATAACTTGTGTAATCTGTGTACAAATGTTTATTTGTTTCATTAGAAAAATGAGTCCAAGTACATAATGTTTTAGGTTGAAAACATTATTTTTAGCACAGTTCCAAAAAAAAATAGGTCATTCTAACTGGAACAGAACATCAAGGTTTAATTTAGGACTGATTTAACAGTTTTAATGGTGAATTCAAGAAATGTGCTCACATCCACAACTGGAGTCTCAGGAGGAGCTTCTCTCCTCTTCACTTCCTCTTTCAGGCTCTTTCCTTTTCTCACCACTAGGGGACGATGGTCTTCACCCAGCATTTGCTCCCTTGAACAAACAGTCACAAGATTATGATGAGTTTTAATTTTAGGGTTTATTATATATTACTTCCTTAACGTCAGTGAATTTACCGGTGGTCCCAGTAGGCCTGTTTAAAACTCTCGTATTCAGGGATGTCGAAGTCGTCGATCTCCCAGGTGCACTGGTCGTACGGTAAATCTCTCCATTTGATCAGGTAGTGAACGTCTCCGTCTTTGTCAAAACTGCATGATGCACGCGGACAACACAAATACCGTATACTGGATGTAGCACACAACTATTATTCAATAAAACACATATTGCAGTGATGGTCTTGACGTAAAACAGGTCACTTTAAGATAAAAAAACAGGCCATAGGTGTTAATTAAAGTGTTCTGTAACCTGTGGTTGAGGATCCGGTGGATGATTAGCCATTCAGGTTTGATCCCATAGCGATAGAAACGCTCCTCCATAGCGGCGTACTGTGGGTCTTTGCTCTTCCTCTTCTCGTTGTTGAGCTCCTCTTCACCTGAGCCGTAGTCGAAGGGCGGAGGCTCGTCCATATCGTTCTTCCTCTGGTAATTCCTGTACATGACCGTGTGATAGAGCTCCAACTACAGAGAAGGACAAAAAAGAGAGAGTAAAAGGATGTGATGTTACTTCGTTGTAGTACTTAGAGCTGAGTTTTTTTAACTAAACAATACCATTTAGAGTAATTATAATATTAAGATTCTTATTATAAATGTATACTACAGCACTGCTGAACAGAATGAAATGAATTTCTTTCATGACAAAACCAAAGGAAAACTTATCTGCATACATGTGAAGGACAGTACCAAAAATTACTAATAAATAATAAATACGTAATGTACCACTCTGTAGTCATCTGAGTTTTTTTTGTTGTTGTTGTTTAATTAATAACACAAAATGAACTTATCAAATGTATTTTGGTCATTTTGGGAGTTCATAATGTGCCACAGAATTAATTATGACACAAAATTTGTCCAAAAAATAATATTATGAGTCACGAAATTCAGTCTTGCTGGGGACAAAAAGGTATGGATTTTCATCCATGAAATGAAAAGATGTACACAATATTCACTCTTTTATTCAGAACATGAAAGGTTTGCACAAAAATCATTAATTTATTGTTTTTTTTATACAAGAAATAACAAGTCTTCACATTTCCATTGCCATAATTGTTAATTGACATGATTAATGTAATTTATGTACCCGACCTCAAGGTTTTTATTTCAAAAAATCTATTGTGAACAATTTATTTTGCCATGAAAATGTCTAGCACGGGACTTTTGTGATGAATGAAATTGAATAATAATTAAATGCACACACACAAACACACTGAAAGGGTGAGAGCTGAGGGTGAAAGAAGCTATAACGTAATGTTCAAAATAATAAAAATGGAGAATATTTTCATCACCTGTAGCTCGCTGACCCAGGAACAGTGCCAGTAGGACAGACCCGCCCACTTCACAAACAGCAGCCTCTCAGGATGACCCTTTAGCGGAGGTTTGACCGGTACATCCTCCTTTTTACCATCCTGAGTGGAGAGAGGCTCGGGGGGTAAAGGCGGATCCCCCCACATCCAGTGCAGAATCTTCTGAACTTTCCCTTTAAGAGGGGGGCACTGGGGAAAGAACACATCATATCACGTTTATGTTGACTCTAAGAACGATTCTGTTGCATTTATTCAAAAATATTCTTTGGGGTGCCAATAATTTTGTCACATGTTATTTTGCATAAAAAGTTATAACAAGTATTATGATTTTTTATGTCTGTGTGTGTATGTGTGTGCATTTGAGGAAGTAAGTAAAATATTTCTCCAATTGTTTAAGTGGAAAATTAGGATTATTAATTTTCTTTCTTTTTCCCTTTCAGAGGGTGCCAATAATTATTTTATCTGTATTTCAGTCATCATCACAAAATAAACGAATAATCTGCAATGTTGAAGCAAACAATCTATAGAAGTCGAGTGCCACTACAGTTGAGTGCAAAAGTTTTCACCCCCAATGTGTGTGTGTTTTCTTTTTTTTAATATTGGCAAATTATCACAAAAATATTCAAGAATAAAAACATTAAGAATGTCAGATACAAAGATTTGACCTGATATAATTTAGCTTTTTTTTTTTTGCTCTTAACATAGACAAGTTCATCTTTTATGTTAATTGTCATAATGATGGATTACCCATGGAAGTATATTTTGTACTAAGGGTATGCAAACTTCTGCACGCAAGTATAAATAGTAAAAAACTATCTGAACTTCAAAGCAGTGTATAGGTGTGTATTTTCCCACCATGCACCGCGGGCACAGCCACTCTCCGTTGGGGATCTCGGGCAGAGGCGGGTTCAGGCAGTGGATGTGGTAGGAGGAAGGACACGTGTCACAGCACAGCAGCTCTCCACCGTCTTTACACACTCGACAGAACTCCATGTGATCGTCCTCTTCCTCTCCTGCAGCATCCTCTTCCTCCTCATCGTCATCCTTCGCTTCCCACTGAATTCCCTCCTTCTCCTGAGGACAAGGAATCACCAGAATGTAGCTCAAACTAAGAGTCAAACAATCTATACAGATCACAATCTATAGCCCTCATCAATATTAATATATATATATATATATATATTAATATAATCATTCTAATAATTTATCATTTTATAGTAACAGCTCATTCACACTGATTGAAGTTTGATGTCAGAAGACATGTATTTAACATTTTTGGAAGGAGTCTCCAGTGTCAGCACTTTATAACAGTCAGCGGTAAAGCTTTTTTGGCATGATAAAGTTTTCAGGACAGGGGCTTCTCGCTGTAAAATGACAAGCCGAATTTTTTAACTTAAAGAGAGAGAAAAAAAAGCAGCAGGTGAGGGAACGAGAGTTTATATTGGCTATAACGTAAGTGATAACAGAAACTAACTTGTTTCACTACAGTAAACGGATAAAAAGCACATGTTCTCTTTCAAAACTTTTAAAAATGGTAGCATTGGTAGCATTGCTGTAGTATAAGAGGAATAAAACACTGCGTGATGTGCTGTTAAAGGAAAATAATCAACTTTGCGATGGTAACAGTAAGTCTGCTTCGTGCTGGGCCGCATGACACCACTTATGTTGATTATTTTCTCATAACCGCATGACCCCAAGTGTTTTATTCTTCACTTCATGTCAACTCACAACCTTTTTGGGCAAAAAAACAAAAGAAAACTGGCTTCAGGTTAAATGGTCTGTTACAATTCCAGCCCCACTTTATATTCACACATGCCACGAGGGATAAGTACCCCTCACTGCAGAAGAACAAAAAGTCCACAGGGTGGAGTCGTAAGGATCCAGCTCCTCCTACTTGGGTGGAGCTAGGCAGAGTTGAGGCAAAAGTCCAGGAAGTGGAGTGTGTTGCAGGCTGGAGAAGTGTGTTTAATGTGTTGCTTCATGCTGTGCAGTGTCGTGTGGATTAGGGTTAGGGTTAGACTTATAGGAGGAGTTGGATCAGGTCCAGCTCCACCCCCTGGACTTTTGGTTCTGCAGCAACGACTATGTCACAATGTCATATTTGTCATGTGAAAATCATTTGGTAATTCGTTGTCATATAAATGCAAGAGTTTTATCACAGACAAGACATGATAAAAAATTTATCATGTCTTGTCTCATCATTGTAATTAATGAGAAAACAACATCGTCCCTGTAGTGACATTTTTTTCACTAGGGCGTCTGGATCGATTTCTGCTGCAGGCCGTTACCTAAAAGATTTTTAAGTAGACCAACAGGCTACGGTGACAGGAAGAAGTAAGTCTTCCTGATTTATTTCCAGTTGCCGTGGCATCCGTGCAGCTATTGGTGCTTCAAGTCCTTCTTATTCCCATCACTGCTGCTAGTGCAGTTATCTGAAACTAATTATATGCCTTGCTAGAGAAAGTCTTACGTTTCTATTCCATTTGCCCCTCGGTGAAAATACAGTTCAATTTAATTCAATTCAAAGTACAAAATGCAATGGAAGTCATGTTGACAAGCTTCCATTTGAGCTAACAGTCACTTTAAAAGAGATTCATAACGTAATAAACGTGAAGTAAAATAAATAGCACATAACATTTTCAGACAACCAGAGCTACAATGCAATAACAGTAGAGATTTCCTCACATGTTCCTGAATGAAGTGGATATTTTAAGAAAGAAGGTAGTAATATAAGTGAGGAATAAAACACAACAGGGTGTGCTGTTACAGGAAAATAATCAGATTGTGACCAAATGTTTGAGCAATTAACGTTGTTACTATGGTTACAGTTAATGTTGAAACATCCTCTGTCTTGAAGACAAAAAAATGAAGCTTGTTACTGAGAAACTGGAAAGTCCTCCATCGTGAAGGATTTCCTGTTTCGGAAAACTTTTCCAGATTCAGCTGAAACTGGAGACTCCTTCCAAAAATGTTAGAAAACATCAGAATATCAACAGTTGCACACGGTTTTTAATCTGTATATGTGGAATGTTCACCATACGTGTGAATTAACTGTTACTACAGAAATCATAACGTACTTTAACAGGCACATTAATCTCAAATTTAAAAGTTTCTCAAGTTTATTTTTAGTGACAGCTAATAGATAGCAACAGAACCTGGAGCAACCATTGGCCAACCAAAGTAGGCGGGACCAAGCATTGCAAAAATTTTAAACAAAGTATAAATGTGTGGAAATGATAAACAAAGCAAAGTAGTGACTATGAACAGAAGTGAAACACTGTAAAACTAATTTTTAGCACATATTTTGCATATTAGGTTTTAAAGTACACAGTCATTTATATGAAAATATCCAGGATTGTACGGCAGTAGTTGGTGCTACAGTGCAATAATTATTCATAAATTCATAAATAATGTGTTTTTTTCTGAAGGTGCAATTAACTCACGCAGTGAGGGCAGCTCCATCTGCCCTCGGGGGCCTTCTCCAGCTCGGGCTCGAGACACACAAGGTGATAGGCTCGGGGGCAGGTGTCACACAGAATGATCTCACCACCCTGCTGACACACCTCACAATAGTCCTGATGGTCCGTCTCGTAGCCGTCTCCGTCCTCTCCTTCACCCAGGGGGAAACCCAAGAGCCCAGACATGCAATCAGAAAAAGCACACATACACAGTCAGAGAGAAAAAGGAAAGCTGGAAGAGAAAGAATACTGTCTCTTAGACAAAGTGAAAGTCCATGTACAAAGAATGTGATCTTTAACAAATCAAAGGATTTGAAGTAATTCATGTTTCACATACTTGAGTTTATCACCTACGTCCTCTCTCTATTTCTTCAAATGATCTTTATTTGACGTTAGGCTTTTTTGCACACGCAAACCTTCAGAGTCTCAGAGTTTACAAAAGGAAAATGTAGAAAATGGTCTCTTTACGTTTCCTCTTTTTGCGTCCTCGCCTCGTTTTCTTCTTGGGCACCCCCGAGGCATCGGAGCGAACAGAGGCACTGTGGATGCTGATGTCATCAAAGTCAGAGAAATCGTCTAAGAAATCGTCCTCGCTCTGTCAGGGAAAAGAACGAAACGTCATACGGACCCTTATGTGAGCATATAAAGTACATTTGAAGTATCTATGCAAAAAAAAAAATAATAATAACAGCACGTGCCATGAAAATGAGGGGGAAGTTTACACACGACACGAGTTCTGGCTCTACAAGGCTACTCTTACCGAGGAGGCTTTTTTCCTCTTGCTGCTCTGGCCTGCCTTCAGTTTGGGCTTCTTGGCTTTTGCTTTCTTTTTCGTGTCCTTTGGCTGCTTGCTCTTCTTCCTTGCACTCGGCCCTGTGGCACAGTCAAAGAAGGCATTTAATATATTGCTTAAATAGCAAACAGACATATTATACAGCAGTGTTAAAAGTCTAGATCCACTTCAAATTACTCTTATTAATATTCAAAAAATAAATTATACATGAGTGGCTAGAAATAAGCTCCAAGGGTTTCTTTATCCTCTGTGATTTTAATGTGTAAATGAGATATATGATACTATATATTTTAAATAAAATAAACACCTAATACACAATTTTAATAAAGTAAATGGTAAATAAGAAAATAGTTTTTTACAATTTTTGCAACCACTGGAAAAGACAGCTCTGTCAATATGCTGTTCCAGATTTACAGAAATTAAGTAAGGAATAAAACACTTGTAGGCATGCTGTAATAAAAAAAGTAATACATAATGTAATGCTGCTCAAAGTGAAGTGGAATTAATGTTACCACCCGGAATTTGATTATTTTCAGCATGTCACAAAAAGTGTTTTATTTCCTTTTTTTTTTTACACCACAGCAGTTTTCGAACACTAACAATTTTATCCGTTTATAGCTACTTTTAATGATGTGGAACGTACTCAAGCTAGTTCCTGTTATCGCACGTTACGTTACAGCAGCTATAAACAGTCGATCCATCACCAGCCTCTCTTTTTGTTAAGTTAATAAGAAACAAAAAATGTGATGTTATTGAGAAACCAGAAAGCCTATGGGACAACCAAAGTTACAGCTTTACCTCTAACTGTTACAAAGTGCTGACACTGGAGACTCCTTCCAAAAAAAAAAAAAAAGCTAAATAAACATCTCCTGACAGAAATCATCACCATATCAATACACGTTTTTCAGTCTGTTTATGTGGCACATCCACAGTCCAAGTCCCAGTGTACTTTGTTATCACAGATACAGTAACGTATTAGAACGAGCGCATTAATATAAACCTGTGATTTTAATTTATAGAACATTACTCAACACCTTCTTAAAAATCAGACTTGAGAAATTAAATCAGACATGAAACTAAATCAGAGGTTGTTAGTAGGAAGACGAATATGCTCACCCTTGCCCTCTTTGGTTTTGGCTTTTTTGACCTGCCCGGTTGGAGAGAGCTGCTGGACGCTGCTGATGGAGATTGAAGGCGTGATATTGACCGTTTCCACTGCGGCAGCCACTGCAGCGGCTACAGCCGTCGCCGAACTGCCTTTAAACGGGTTGTTGGCGCTGAACTCGCGCCATTTAGCGCCTAACACCGTCATCATCTTGGACATCGGGATCTTGGGGTTCTTCTTGGCGATGAGGGGCCTTAATATCAGGTAAAAATAGAATATGGAGAAAAACAATAGTGAAAAAAGATCGAAAATGAATAGTGAGCATGGCTTTATCTGTTAAAAACTAATTCATGAAATACAATGCATAATTGATAATAATTTAAATGAACTAGCATATATATTAAAAATGTCCTCTCTGAAACATTTCACAGGCTTACTTAACTCATTCGAAAGTAATCAATCAAGTGCTAAATATCCCAGATGCTTAATAAAAACTTTATGGTTAGTATAAATACAGTTAAACCTCAACAATGTAGGATCTTTGCATATCATCCAAGAATCAAAATATTCCCAGAGATGGTGTGTTTAAGCATTGTTGTGTGGTCACTGTGTTTAATAGACTATATAACAGGGATAAATAAGCTGAGTTAGCAGTCGATGCTAAGTGTAATTCCAGTGTAATTCTGGTTATATGGAGTCTTTTTTAGTCATTTATCAACAATTCTGAGCTAAATGTTAATATTCCTGATAGTTTCATGTCATTTTTTAGTGTCATTGTGCCTTTGCAAAGTTTACCAGCTACTTTATGTTCAGTGTCCCTATTTCCTGTTGCCTAGCAACAGTGTTCTCACTACTATTCAACTGAATGCTGAATGTATTGGGCATTTAAGTCCCTAAGAAAACATAAATTCTAGCATTTGTGAAGTTTGTAAGATGCTTCGTCTTAAAGGAGAACCTGAGGAACTGGCTGAAGGCCTTGTAGTTGGTGATGGTTTTGTAATCGTCCTCAGAGAAGGCGTACTGGACGTCCTCGAGACCCCACTCCTCCATCAGCTGACTCGAAGATTTGGGTTCCTGGAGGACAAAAGAGGAAAGAAAGGATGTTAGGAACTGCTACCCAAAGGAATACCTTTTTGGATGCGACATTTCAGAGCACATCCGTCAATCCACAATCTGTTTATAGCTTCACATTTTATGAAGAGGGGGAGGAGAAATAACAGATGACAATGATAATGATAATGATGATAATGCCTTCTTTAATATTTAATATTTACAGAAGGAGACTCCTCCTGTTAGCGCTTTTATTATAAAAGTAAAAAGTCACTATTTACAATGTGTACTCCAATAAATAAACATGTGAAACTGCTGGTAAATTGCTGCGTTACATGTTTGCAAATTAAGGAACACAACTTGCCTATAAATAATATTTTACTAATATGTCATTATTTATGCCAGCACAGTATAATAATAACTAATACTAATAACTATTTGAGACTCAACATACTTCTGATATATCGTCACACCTCTAATAAAATGATCTAACCTTCGTATTTCCATCGTCGTCATCCTCGTCATCATCATCGTCCTTCTTCCTCCATTTGCCCTTCTTCTCCTTTTTTTCTCTAGGCTTCTTCTTTTTCTTCTTCAGCATGCCGTAGCTGCTGCTCTCGCTCCCGGAGCGCTGGTCCTCCCTGTCCGACACATCCTCGTGCTCGCTGGAGCCACCCTGAGAATCAAACCGACACTGTTATAACTCTGTTGCTCGCTTCGGATTGAAATGATCCATTTCAGAGAAGCAGAATGGCCAGACTGGTTCAAGACGACCGGATGTAACCACTCTTTACAACCGTGGTGAGCAGAAAAGCATCTCAGAATGTGCAACATGTTGAAACTTGAGGCACTCAGACTCTCAAAGTCACTCAGATCAGATTTTTCCCCCATTTTGATGTTTGATGTGAACATTTAACTGAAGCTATTCATGATTTTATGCATTGCACTGCTGCCACATAAATTAGAAAATCAGGTACTCCGGATAAAATGGTCAGTGAGTTGCCATGTTGGTAAAAATCATGTTCATGTTAAAGCCTGTAGGAAATGAGGTTTCACAACAAGTTGTTATACTAAAGGTCAAAATAATCAGTTCATATTAATACCAGATAAGTGGCACCTTTTGGTGTGATTACAATGCGTACATCGTGAACACACTCCCAGTGCTCTGATTTATATACAGATCATTTATTACATCCGAATTAATCGGAATTACTACAGATGTCCTCCGGCAACAATACTTAACATACAAACAATGTCCGGAAATCTTATTCTGTCCAAAATGTACTTAGGTTGCATGACAAAGCTACACCTATCATTGCTATCAGCATTTTTTTTAAGTGCGTATCGTTCTCTAATGGATTAAACCTGTTTTTTAATAAGCCATTTTTAAAACAGTCATGGAAAATAAAATAAAAATGCTACTAAAAGGCTGAAGCCCTACAAACACTACAATAAACCCTGCTGGTCTAAAAACACAGAAGGCGTATGACCATGTGGATGGGATATGTGTGTGTGTGTGTGTGTGTGTTAGCTTTAGAAACGCAGCCTGTTGCACATTTGCTGGCTTTCAGATGCACATTTCAGTGGCAGAAACAGAGAAAAGGCTGCGATGCCGCAGAGCTGTAGGACCGTCCGCCATAGTTGCCATAGTAACTCTCTCTCTCTCCTCCGCTACTGCGGCAGCCAATGAGAGCGCGCCACTCGATCAGGCGCGTTTGCATAACGAGCTCGTTTCGCAGAGGATGCAGTGGCTGCGCTCGGAGGGGCAGTCTAGACAAATCTCATTTACACACCCGCCGAGAGAGAGAGAGCGAGAGAGAGCGAGGGAGAGAGAGAGAGAGAGTGACTGAATGAGAATGAGAAAGAAAGTGGAAGAAAAAAAAGAAAATAAGAGATGGAGAAAACAAGAGTGATGGAAAAGGAAAAGCGCAGACAGAATGAAATATTAACTCCCATTTTTATTATTCTTTAACATCCAAACACTATTATAATCCAAACTCTGTTGTTTGTTATGCTAATAAAGGAGACGGTAAATAAAGAATTGAAATTAAAATTGAGATTGGAGGAAAGAGGAAGAGAGAGAGGGAGAGAGGGGATAGAGAGAGAGAGGGAAATAGAGAATAATAAAGAGCGGTAGGGGGAAGAGAGAAGAACACTAGCAAGAGAATAAGGATTTAGGATTAAAAAATAAAGGGAAAGAAGAGGAAGAGTGAAAATGAAAAGTAAAGGAGAATCAGAAAGAGGAAGTAAGAAGGAAGAAACAAGAGAATTAGAGCTTACTGAGAATTACAGCCATCACCGGAATTATTGGCACCTTTGGAGGAAAGGTAACAAAATTGTATAAAATAAACGTTACACTTAATGGTATATATTTCTCACTCAAATAACTCTGTAAGGAGGTAACAAGAAGAGAAAGAGAAATGTGCTGGAAGAATTACAGAGAATTACCGTCGAGCCCAGAATTATGAGAAAATGAGGAAAAAAAAATTTTAAATTAATCGTTAATATCAACATTTATATTTTCTAGTCAAACAGCTTGATAAACTATGTACAGCATTCTCATAAGACCGGCACAGATAGGAAGGATGCTGAGGGAGGAAAAGAAGCTTTTCTTTTCCAAAGATTTCAGAATTACAGTTTTGTTGATTCATATATTTTTATCAGGGTTCAAAATCAATAATTAGATGCCATGTCCATAACTGGCTGTTTGGTAGCTTGCAGTAAAGAAGCTCTTCCTGAGAGAAACCCACAAAATTCAGATCCTAATTTTCACCCAGGCTCATTAAGGCTACAATTAGGATCATGCGTCACCACTATCAAAATCTTCTTGGACGGTAATACTATCTGCATGTGTTGGTGAAAAAAGTAGATTGTATACAAGGAAAAAAACACCAAATGTGGTAGAACATGAGCTCTTAGAAACACTGACAGTATCACAAATTCTGTTAAATAAGAGGATGTTTTAGATTAAAAGCTGGCTGCCTCTGCCAGGTGGTTAAGAATTGAACAAAGATGTATTTTTCAACCTTAATCATAAATCAAATCAGGACAGAAATGGTTTTGGCACACATAATCAGACGTAGACGTAGATGTAGATTTTCTTGGGACATCTCAGTCTCAGGATGTTAGTCATGTTTACGCAAACCACTGGTCTGATCTGAAGGACATGCACAAACCTAAATTGACAAATGTGCTTGAAATGTTTGGCAAGATCCTCCACAAGTGCTCCCCAGTGTAGACTTCACCAAATATTAACCATAAGAGTGCCAATAAATCTGAAAATGTTTTTTTTTTTTTTTTTTGGAAAACTATTGTAGCTCAAAATATCGATCGGTTAGTGCATGTGTTGTTTATATCATATACATATATAGCCATTTTTGCTCATTTTCCTAAAGGGTGCCAAAACTTCTAAAGTATAGAATAGAATAGAGAAAACAGCGAGAGGGTAAGGAGATATAATCAAGAGCAAATGATGACTCTTGAAAAAAAAAAAATCATATTTGGTGTGACTCATATTTCATTCCCTCTGCAAAATGATATCAGACACCAAATGGGTTTTGATTTGTACGATTTGAAAATGTCACTGGCAAAAAAAAAACCTTTCTCTGAGCAACAAGAGAGAGAGAGAGAGAGAGAGAGAGAGAGAGAAGGAAAGAGTGGAAAGAATAGAATGATGGAGGGAGGAGGTGAAAAAAGAGGATTCCTCCGTTATCTCATGCGGACAACGGGAATGTAAGCCACTGACCGACTGACCCATCTGACACACACACACGCGCACAGACACACACTCACACACTCATGCACCACACATACACAAGGCCCACTCTGTGAATGATCTTCCACACAGGAAGTAACTTACGATACTACGGGCGAATAGGTTCATTTTTAAACAGCTGATTGCTGATATTCTTACAGCAGTTAGAAAAAAATTTATAACATTTTTCAGTATAAAATCTGATATAAATCCAACAATTATCAACGTTTTGGAAAAATCCCTCTGTAATCTCCTTTAAGCTAGTGATTAGTGATTCATAAATCATCTAGAAAGCTTGAACATAAAAATGTTACCTCCTTCTTCTTCTTTTTCACTTTGGGCACCCTGCCCTCCTTCTGCTTGCTGGGTTTCTTCTTCTTCTGCTTGATCGAGTCGTCGTCCGAGAAGAAGCGCTCCAGAGGTGAGAGCGGCACACGGACGTGTTCGGTCTCCTCATCCTCATCTGCACGCAGAATGTAATATAGAATAAACACACAAGCTCTACTTCTCACAACATTTCTGTGAATGCTCTCCCGAAATACAGGCTCTTTCTATGATTAAAGATTCTCCTGATGCCAAATTATTAACTATTTACTGCACAGTAAGTATCTAGTATTTGATATGGAGGTATGTGGGAATTAATTACACTTCTGGTACATATTGGATTGCATATTAGAAACGATTCAGTGAGGAATTAAGTAAGGAATAAAACACTATGGAATAGCAGCGCGCTCTACTTCCCTTATACCACAGAAATTTGCCATCAATTATATATTTGCATTTATGAAAGCGCCACACGTCATACTTTTTTTCACCTACAGTTACATTTAATTTTGTGGAATGTGCAATGAGCTATTTCCTGTTATCAATTACTTTCTCTCTCTTGACATGAATAAGACAAAAACACAGCTTGTCATATTACCAAAAAAATGCAAAGAGCAAAGTTCTCTGTCTCGATGATTTTCCCGTGGTGGAAAACTTAAAGGAACGTCAAAGCACTGACACTGACGACTTCTTTCATAAATACTAAATAAACGTCTCCTTGCGGAAATCTTCACCAGAGGAACGTTTATACATTTTTCGCTTTTGAATACCAACCCTTCCTGCAATGATTCTTTTCGCTTACACCTGCTGATGATATTTTCTATTATACAACAGTTAGTTCCAGTCCATTAATTTGGGACATTTCAGTATTTGCATCACTCCTCTTGTCTGTGCTTGCGACGTAAAATTTCAATTCTGGTAATAGTTTGTTTTATTGAAACCGTTATTACGCTCATTTTGGGCAGTCACTTTGTGCGTCGTCATGGCAACACACAACGCTCTATCTAGCTGTGGCTTCTTTGGGAACTCTTTGAATTGACGGAGCAAACATAAACAAAATGTGTCTGAAATGTCAGTTAATAGATATGAATTTCTTTTTTGTAGAAAAACTGTTGTATAAAAGCAATAACACACTTGCAATCGTGCTGCTGTACTGAATATCAGCACGGCTGTGATTACCCATGGTCTCGTGCCTAGGGCTATGCTGATATTCAGAATGATTAAGAGTGTTTAAATGAATTTAAGAAAATATATACAAGTTAGTCATTTAAACCACAGTGACCCTGACCAGGCTAAAGGATTTCCTGAAGAGTAATGAATGAACGTGTAATGTCATTCCCCCTCCGAGTCCACGAACAACATCGCTCAGGATTGCAACATTGTCCACGTGCGTTTTGTTGTCAGACTCCGCCCCTGTCTTTTCATTGGTCAGTCTCCCTTTTTGTGCCTTGACTGTGTTCACCTGTTCCCTTTTCATTTACTGTCTATTTATTCCGTCTTGTGTCTTAGTTTGAGTGCAAAGTCTGATCGTGTCTCAGTCTTGTTAACTTCTAAGCTGTGTTTTCTCCAGTGTTGACCTTTGCTCACATCCTCGGTCCTTATTTATGATTATGGATTACTATTTCGGGTTTTTGTTGTCTGCCTGTGTTATGACTCACGCTACACAACATGAGCAACACAACTTGTCCAATACTCTCCTATGTTAATGTTAATGTTAATGAACGCAGCCTTTCTTCATATCTTCATAAGCTTCATATCTGACCTCCTGTCTTGATGCGCATGTCACATGACCTCACTCACATCTCTCATATTAACAACAATACATACACATCTATGTCTACGAAAATATACAAGTATGTGAAGGGGTTAAATCTAGAACGTTTAAGGGCGTTTTTCTGAAAGGTTGTAGAACCCTACAACAGATTTTCCCTATAAGAAAGGGAAAACTAAGGACTATCCAAGAACACATTTTCTACTTTTTCTAAGAGTCTAGGCCTGTTTTTATTAACAGTGTTTATTCTAGTAATAATTGAAATAAAGATGAGATTCTTTTAACTACATTTCACACTTGTACAGCTGTAAAATCAAAAGAAATGGCCTGTGGCGATGAGACTTGCATTGCTAAGTAATGAATAGAGCAGCAGGGTTAAGAGACAGTAATGATGGAGAAGGAGTATGTCTCTCTCTCCCTTTCTCTCTCCCTCTCTCTCTCGCTCTCTCTCTCTCTCAATGTTGCTGCTCAGGCGGTAGGCCATGAAATACGCAGCACGTCTCAAATCCTGCACTGCACCCCGAGGGAACCGAGGAAAAAAGGGGCTTTCTGTATCTCCTGCACGCTATCCTTAAAATCCACTTAACCTCCATTTAACCGCTCCGTGAGAGGGCATTCGAGGGTTTTTTAGCGCAGACACTTTGAGATTCATGCTGGATTCAGAGTGCATTCACTAAAGTATCCAGGCTCAATGAAGAGAGCACATGTTTGATGCTCTGTTCACTATTTAACAATGGAAGCCCCGTTGCTAATCATTATTAACGAAAACACAAACCCAAAAAGCTGCCGTGTTCTTGCAGATCCTCCGAATAAGAGATGGAAAGAATGCAACAGTTGCACTGATCCCACTTCTTCCATTTATGATAAAATACTGATATCAGAGCTCTGAGTATCAGATGCTACCTGATATCGATCCTCACGATATCTGAGTCGACTTCCTGCGAGCTTCTGTCGTTAAGTTATGCAAAAGACTCCTGCAACTGCTTCCTGTTTTCACCTGTAGCATCTGTGTCAACATCACACACGTTCCAAGGTCAAACGCTATCGAACGTAAACCACAATATTTGCAATTGTAAATTGTAAAGCACAACATCCAACTTGATCATACATTTAAAGCCCTTATCATTTCTGTTATGCAAAAAAACCAGACAGAATTGCAACCTAAGACATCAAAACAGGTTTTAAACATAAAAATGGACAAGCACCAAATTTCTAACGTTTCTGAACATACTCTGTATATTATAGCATCTGTCACTGGTTATAACCTTTAAGGGCCTGTCACCATACATTGTAATAATTTCCTACAATTTTTTTAACATAAGAGTAACCATACAAGATTTCAAGAATAAAGTCGTAATATTTCGAGAAGAAAAATCACAGTATTACAAGATAAAAAGCAATGTTTTGGAAAATACAATGAAAAACAATACTATGACAGAATGGTGCATATCAGAGCAACAAAAATGTAAAAAATATTTTTATCCATAAAAAAAAACTTAATCTCCTGTAGCATCAGTGTCAGATTATTATTAATGTTAGAACTGTGAAATGACTGCGTTTGTTTAGAAGAAAGAAACACACAAACTTGGAGGAAATTGTCTCTTTTGTTGAAGGAGAAATCACAGCATACATGTGGGGCATAACAGCTGTAACAGCTGTCTCTCATTTCAACAGCGGAACGTTATATGCACCACTCTGTCATAGTATCATGTTTTTTTTCTTTATATATTATAACTTTATTCTCGAAATTGAATGTTTTTCTGTATAAATTGCAACTTTTGTTTCTCGTAATATTATGACTTTTTTCTTGTAATATCAGATATTATGATTTTTTCTCTATATATTATGACTTTACTCTCAAAATATTGACTTTATTCTAAAATATTGTGAGTTTTTCTCAGAATATTAAGATTTTTTCTTGAAATATTGCAATTTTTTCTCGAAATAGTACTTTATATACAAAAAAGTATTTTACTTTGAAAAAAAAAAATTTTCTTGAAATATTGCGACTTTTTTCCTTATAATATTAGATATTATGACCTTTTTCTCTGTATGTATTTACGACTTTATTCTCAAAGTATTGCAACTTTTTTCCTCATAATATTAGATATTACGACCTTTTTCTCTGTACGTATTTACGACTTTATTCTCAAAGTATTGCAAAGTTTTTCTCATAATATTATGACTTTCTTTTTCTCTTATAATATCAGATATTACGGCATTATTCTCAAAATATTATGACTTTATTGTCGAAATCTTTTCATTTTTTAAACAGTGGCCCTAAAACACGGTCTTATAGGAGAGTAAATATTATAAGCAAGAACTAAACGTAAACGCCTCATTCTAAAAGAGCGCTTACTTGCAGAGATTATTCCTCATCCATTGCATTTCTCTGACATTTTACAGATCGGATATTTATCCTTTTTAATAAATCTTCAGTTGTTGAGATTGGCCTGAATGAGTGACCGGTTGAGCTGAGGCTGCTGCTCACCTCCTACACTGACTGGTCCGTTATATATCTCACATTAAAACCACAGCGCTGCTAACTTCTCTGCGAGGAGACGTTTACGCAAGGAGTCTCCAGTGTCAACGCTTTGTAACAGTCAGTAAGTTTTCCGGCAAAACAAAGTCTACAGGACAGAGGAGTTTGTGCTTTCTGGTTTCTCAGTAACTCAGTGACAAGCTGTGATTTATTTTTTTTCTTATTAACTTCAAGAGAGAGAAAAAAAACGAGAGGCTGGTGACGGAACGACTGTTTGTAGCTGTTATAAATAAGTGATAACTTGTATTGCCAACATTTCTTAGCATTAAATGTACTCATAAATGGTTAAAAAATCTGATATTTCCTTCATTAATAAATAAAAAAATATATAATCATAGGAGTCACACATTTCAAGCTGTTAAGTGCTGTTAAAGGAAATAATCTTACAAGAAGAAACAAAGAAAGGAATCGGCTTCACATCAGGCCGTATCACACCACCCCAGCATGGATTATTTTCCTATTCCAGCATGGGCTGTCATGAGTTATGCCTTACATCACATGCTAACTTTCAATTTCTTTGGAAAATATAACAACAGATAATTAAGTACCTGTAATCAGCTCCTTTTATTCTGAGAGAGCAACAGTTACCAAATTACAAATCCTAGCAGACTCCACCTCAATGTAATGGGACAATATTTTCTCCACACTAACAGGATCGTGTGTGTTGAATACTGCAGAATAATTTTATAGAAATATCGACACAACTACAAAAGCTGCCCTGTGAAATACTGGATTCCCAAAATTATATAAAGATTGGGAAAAAAAAGGAAAATTTGGATTCCCAAACTATATAAATACTGCCAAAACGTTTCAAAACGTACTGCTCTGTCCCCAATCCATGCCGTGTTAAATGCCTCATGGTTGTGATGTCACGATTATGAACGCAATTTTTGCCATGATATGTATGTACAGATGAGCCAATCAGAATAGAGGTCACTGGCATATATATATATATATATATATATATATATATATATATATATATATATATATATATATATATATATATATATATATATATATAGATACGCTCCAAATGTGATATCAGTCTTAATGGGACAGTTTCAGAAACATCTCGATTCACTCTAACGGATAAAGAAGTGTTGGAAATCGTTATGTAAAAATGAATTATGACTTTTTTTTTAGTACTTCAGCGATGAAATTAAAATACAAGAACAAGCTAATATAAGCACAACTTCTTATCCCATTTAATCCCCTTCAGAAACAAAAACAAAAAGGAGAGAAAAGAAGAAGAAGAAGAGAGTAGTAAGACGTAGTAAGTATTACGGGCTCTATAAAAGATGACTGTATGAAAAAATTTACATTAAACAAGTAATTATGTCCACAGATCATCTTATTCTTAACTGGAAATAATAACTTCTGTGTGCTTTAGGAAAACAGGCCCAGGAATTAAAAGATTTACATAAACTTTTTTTTTTTTTTAATCTTAAATCTTCTATGGAAATTGGGCAAGGGATCACATGAAAATATTCAGAAAATTATTTCACAGAGCTCCATTTAACTCAGGATTATATAAGATACGCTCCAAATGTGATGAAGATACACAGTTAACACTCATTATATTATCCAGATGTTTGCTGGTTAGCTTACTCGAGCTCTGGCTTGCGATGCTGCATTAAAAGTTCAGCGACGCTTAAATGAGCATAAATGAGTGTGGCTGCTGCATTACATTCATCTAATCAGGTGAGGGCTTGAAGAGAGACTTTTAATTTGCCATAACAAAATCCAGGTAAACATCATAGGACCAGGCAGGTGCAGTGAGCAGAATGCGATTGTGTGGATTGTGTGGATTGTGTGGACTCATGGTGTGACGCTTTGGTTTAGTTCAAACCAAGCAATTGTAAAAATTAATGGGAGGAGTCTGGGGAGAGTTTACGGATTTTATTTCTGCGTCCCCTCTTACGTTAGCTTTCATACTTGATTTTCATACAAACGTGATTAAAAAAATTCAAGAAATTTAACAGAGTTAGATAAAAGACAGAACGTTTTAGACTGACTGATGAATCGTACAGAGCTTTTGTAGGAAATATCCATAAATATGCTCTAGAATCACCCGAGGTCCGCACCAAAGTGCGAACGCTGCTTTCTCACCTTTCCAAAGACGTGTGGACTGAACGCTGCATATGTTAGTGCACACTTCTGACCTTCACTCAAGTCGGAACGGCATTTTCCGAAATCAATAAATCCGCTCTTGAATTATACATGCATCAATCTGCAGAACGGTGGCGTAGTTTATATGCAAAATCTGACCTAAAATATTCAGCTTTGGCTATGAATTTATTTGATCCATTTGCTCTTCTGAAGAAAGGACAGGAAAAATTATTCAAAGTCAAATGACTCAAGGAGTCGTATTAAGGATAGTTCTAACCCGATATTATTTCGGAGCGGCCCCGAGTCAGCTGAAGGCGAGAAAACTATGACGGCATTGATTTTATCAAGCCGAGCGCCATGGTGGTATAAAGAAGCGTAAGCGTGGCCCGGCTTCGAGGCCACTTCATCACATCTCTCCCAGCGTGGCACCTGCACCCCGCAGGAAGGGAGAGACTGATCTGACTGTGAGATTGATGAGTCTTGTTTACGAGCTACAGAGGAGCTCCCTCAATTCTTGGAGTGTATTAAAAGCAACATTAGAAGCCTTATTTCAGAAAATAGATCCACCGCAGATTCGCATTAAGAGGAAGTGGAGACAGATGAGGCTAGGTCCAGTCAGCGATTTGTAATAAAATTTTAAGGAGGATATTGGGTTTAAACGCCATCTCTCTTAAAACTCATCATCCAGCCAGTCTGTACTGTAAATGTAAATCACGTTATTAATGCTACATAGCGTAATCTCTGTCAATCAAGCAATCAAGCCGTGCTTCGCACCATTGTTTGCACCGTAGGACGTCATATTACCTTCTCACGATTTAGCGTTTTAAACAATCGTGATAAAAATATGGAATCATCCAGAACTGACAGGCTAAAGAAAGGAGCATTTCCACCATTTTCCACCATTTCAGGTTTAAGAAGAGAGTACAGGAGGGCATAATAATATTACCAGCTGTGTAGTTGGGAACCGTTTGCTTGCAGCTGCAATCGTAAAGCTCAGCTGGATGATGGATTTTTAGGTGATTCTGCAGTAATGCACCTTAAACAGGAAAAAAAATGCATAACAGTGCATTATCGATATATAATCCTTTTACGAATCGGTTGTCTCGTGTCCACAGGGACGACATTTTCACTGTTGCTGCTGTGCAAAGCGTTTGAACGTGTCTGCGGTGACTGGCAGGGACAGTGCACTTAATCACTTTTTACTTAGCATCACCATTAACCTTATTTTGTAGTGTTCATTTTGACACTACTATGTTGGTTTTTTTAATCGTTTTTTTCTCTCTTGCAGCCTTTTTTGGTCGAAATTTTTCGATCACATCCCTAACAAATATAGAGAAATGATTTTAAATATCTAATTGTCTAACAATAGCAAAATTGAACCATTCACTCGAAAGCAAGGAAGCCGCGGGAGCATGTGAGATTGGGCGAAGGGGGCGGGGCTTCCTGGTAGTGTCAGTTAATATTGCAGAGATCAAAACATTTGTGCAAACCATTCCAGATTCATATATCGATTGGTTAATCTCTCATTTTATTCGGGAGAAAAGGACTGCTCTTTTGGCACATCTTGAAGTGATAACTCTAGCGTCCTCTGATTGTGGAGCTCCTACACAAACTACACAAACTACAAATTGTAGAGCTCCTACACAAACTAGAGGTAAATCTCAGGCTTCCACACGACACGATACACTTTCGATTCTCAAAGCAACAATATTTGATGATAGCACTGAATCTGCTAGGTTACTACGTAGAGAAAGACTTTTGAAGTATCAGACTTACGGACAAATTACCTTCCTAGCATATGACATTATTTACAGTTAATATCAGTCTAAAATATCAGTTGTCTGTGCTTTTTTTTTATGATTGTGGCCTAATTTCATTTCAATCGTAGCCTTTTAAATCGATCCATGAGTCCAAATGGCTTGATCGTTACACCCTTAAAACAGTTTTTAGGTTTGGTATTATAATATGAGTAGCTGGAGTACACGTCACTATATACCGTAGCAGTGGAATATCTTGTAGAGACAATTCAATCATGTTACACAAGACTAATAAGGTCAATATAGAACTGGATTAAAAATCATTTAAATTCCATTAACACACATTAAAAAGCCTCCCAATTCACTACAAACCATCCGCAAAGTGTAACCTAGACAGATGATACTCTCAGGCATGTAAAAACACATGCAAACTTAATAACATCTACAAAAAAAAACAACAAAAAAAGTATATTTACTGACAAGTTCTGGGGAGGAATGGAGGATGAATATGATCGTAAATATCACATATGGTTTGATTTTTCAGCTACAGTGTGAATTACCGCAGCTGACAATCTCTTCAATGATGGTGACTGTGTGTGCAAATTCACACAAATGAAGGGCAGGTACTAAATTTGAAGAAAACAGACTAAGACTGCCAGTTGAAAACAAAAAAAAACATTCATTTAGTTTCAATATTTAAGTAATGTTATATATTTTCATGTTAGATATTCATCGCACATTCCCACCTCTGACGCTGAGAGTCATGTCCATGCTCATTAATCTTACGTTTATAATCGTACTTTAAACAGGTTCCCGATGCATCTCACTGCCTATAACCGGCGTTCTAAATGAGTTTCATTTTAGATTTACACTTTCACAAATCTCTTTGACGTCCGACTTCACCATAAGGAATAAAACACGAGGCATGCTGTTATAGGAATAATCAACCAAGAAGCAGAGTTACTATACGGTGATTCATTTCCTATAAACCGGAAAGGCAGATCACGCTGATTGATGACGTACTCATCTTCTATAATCACAGGTCTATCGTTAGAGGATCTTCATTGGAAGACCTAAAATGGAGGACGCCTTTTATCGGATGTTCTGTTATAGAATTCGGCCGAGATTTTTACTGGGATCCGTGTGACAAGTAATAATCTTAAAAGACGGCTGAAATCGCACGTTTTTTTAGTTCGTCCCACTGCGTTAGCCTGAAGTGCTCTACCTGGTTTCCCTTTCAGAAAAGCAGAACCTCCTTACAAAGCTAACTCTGGTAACCATCCAAAGAACTCTATTTTTAATATCGCCAAGATATATACGCAAATCCCCCAAATTGTAACTTGGACAAATTACTGTACATGTACCAAACTAAAGGACGTTTTATCTGTCCAATTGAATCCAGATGCTGAAATGGTGAGAAGTAGTATGTAAAGTGATGTTTTCCTGTCACACGTGGCTCTTTGGAGGAATCCTGGCCAGATTCTTTGCCCAAGACAAAAGCAGCGAGCCGGCCTCCAGCTCTGTCCCATGATGCATTGTTTTATAATTTACTTAAGAACATATAAATAAGTTTAAAATAATTACATGCAAAGATTAATGCATGAAAAAAGGATGATCCATCTTAGATATTTTGAGCTCTTCTTGTAATAGAATAGAAGCCATTTATCTGTCATTTATATGCAAAAGAAAACGGCTGAAAATAAACTAGAGAAGCACAAAGGCATGCAGGATCCAAGGATGGTCGGCTAGACTGCAAGCTTCCTGTGAGGGACAGTACAGGAGCTCATGACGCGTTATGATAACGTGGTTAGGACATCTCTGTGTCACTGCGTCCTGCCCCCTTTTCTTCACAAGGTGCAAAGAGTTCGAGCTTTTCTTTTCTTTTTTTCTACCCCCTGCATTCAACCCAGCAGCAGGAACATCTCTGAAGGCTACAAACTCCCTCCTTCCTTCCTTCCTTCCTTCCTTCCTTCCCTCCCTCCCTCTGTCTCTTCCTCCCTTCTTTCCTTCTTTCCTTCCTCCTCCCATGTCCACTTCATTCATTCACTCACTCCCCTCACCTGGCACGTCGTCTTCAAAATCCAAATCGTCTTGGCCCTCTTCCTCGTTGCTCAGCGATCCGGGCATCTTCACCGCATAACACACACACACACATACACATACACACACGCGCGCGCGCCCTCACGCACAAAAATTACATCCGTGCGTCCGGGGGAGTTTAAAAAAACAAAAAGTCGCACAAACTCCCGATTAAGCAACGCCTTTTTTAAAGGACTAGATGAAGAATGTAAAAAGGGGGACAGCTGAAGGTGAGGATTTTTTTATTAATTTTTTTTTTTTTTTTACTAAAAAGCACAAAAAAAGCTCTGGAGGTCTGGAGTCGCTCCGGTCTTTTCTTTCCCTCTTCCTCCTCTATCCAAAAATCCTCGGGTCTGAAAATAAGAGACGAAAATGGAACACACATGCCCAGCTCCAGCTCGTGACGTCTGGTCTGTTGCCATGGCAATCCATCCCATAATTGCGCAGGCAACTAGTTAGTAATGCTGCCCTGGTAACCAGGTGTTACTAGTAGTGAGCGGAAGCGCGTGAGTGGTATCTGTGCATAAGTGTGTGTGTGTGTGTGTGTGTGTAAACAGCGCCGCGTGCCCCCTCATCTCTCACGCGCATTGTCCCTCTTTTTTTATCCCCTCCCCGGTCGAGTGTGTCCGCGCGCGCGGAGAAAACGCGGGAGGTTACGTCGGGATATACGCGGAGAAAGTTGTCTCGTGCCAGCGCGCGGAAACGGAAAGCGAGCAGCCAGCCGTCTTTGCGACAGTTAACGTTAGGCCTTCAGGATGGATAACGCGCCCCTTTTGTTTGGGTCACATGATTCCTTTTCTTTCTTTTATCCGGAGCTCGTGCATTTACAGGTGTCTGTTAATATAGGATGCGCGAGGAAGATATTTTTTTTTTTTTTTTTTTTTTTTTTTTTGTAATGCTGTTATTTCAGTGAAGGGCATCCTGCTTCTGTGTTTATTTTAGCTTAGCTTAGCTCTGTGGAAGCCAACATGGCCCCGGTACCGGGACTTTGAGATTAAAATAAACAGACGTTTAATAGGCAAAGATTCGTTGCGCTGTTCCGCGCGCGCGCATGGCTGCTGCTGCTGCTGCTGCTCGCTCTACACAGCCGGCTGCAAGTCACGAGCGGTTGTCAAGGTTACCGCAGCTGGAAGGCGCTCGAGACAAAGAAGGGAAAAAACGCACGAGCACTCTGTACAATCAGCAACAGTCTAACTCTTAATGTTTATCCACTTTTTTGTGTAGATTTTATATTCAGTTTTAGCTTCTTGTCTTTATTGTTTTATAATGTATTTTGAAATAAAGCAGGTTGGGATATTATAAATAAAAAGGGCTATATTGTTATTAAGAATGTATAATAAAGCATATAATTACAAAAGGAAGCTGTAGTGGGTTATATACTACTACTAATAATAAAAATAATAATAATAATAATAGTCGTTACTATTTTTCTGACTGTAATGTTGACATAAATAAAGCTTAAAACTTAAACTTAAAAATGTTCTATATTGTTATTATGGATCCTTTTTACTTACATGTATATTATAGCATATAAAGCAATAGTAAGTTATAAAAGTATAGCTATACTTTTATACATACATTATATATATATATATATATATATATATATATATATATATATATATATATATATATATGTGTGTGTGTGTGTGTGTGTGTGTGTGTGTGTGTGTGTGTGTGTGTATATAAAATTGTTTTAAGTGTTGGTATTGTATTTCATAACTTTCTAAGTAGCTCTACTGAACACAATTTATTCTTAAATACACTATATGGCCAAAAGTTTGTGGACACCTGACCATCACACCCGTACATGTTTCTTCCCAAAACTGTTGCCACAAATTTGAAAGCACACAATTGTACAAAATGTCTTTGTATGTTGTAGAATTACAGTTTCCGTTCACTGGAACTAAGAGGCCCAAACCTGCTCCAGCATGACAATGCCTCTGTGCACAAAGCGAGCTCCATGAAGACATGCTGTGTGAAGGTTGGAGTGGAAGAACTCGAGTGTCCTGCACAGAGCCCTGACCTCAACCCCACTGAACACCTTTGGGATGAACTGGAACATTATCTGCACCCCAGACCTCCTCACCAACATCAGTGCCTGATCCCACTAATGCTCTTGTGGCTGAATGAGCACAAATCCCCACAGCCACGCTCCAAAATCTAGTGGAAAGCCTTCCCAGAAGAGTGGAGGTTATTATAACAGCAAAGAGGGAAGAAATCTGGATTTTGATGATCAACAAGCACATATGGGTGTGGTCAGGTGTCCACACACCTTTAGCCATCTAGTTTATCTCTGAAATCCTATATAAAGTCATTTTTTTCCAACACTCGTTACATCAGCTTGAGTTTACATTTTTCCACTTACCTATTTACTGGCACATTCTTTACATTAGATTTAGCTGCCATACATATTTATTTCACTTTACTTTGTATCATACTTCACTACTATATTTGTGACAAACTCTGACATTTGTTCCTATTCTCTCTGACATTTGTGTGAAATGTTCTATATAAATAAAGTTTATTATCTGTGCTTACAAATATTATACAGTCCATTATAAACAGCACCTTTAAATACACAGGTCTCTTTTTTCCCTCAAAGCTAAACTACACCTTCAATTATTGAAAATGAAAAAAGGTGCAGTTACCAGCACTTATTCTTAAAATAAGTCAACATGCTCTGCTTATTATTTAAAGCAAAGGAGCCACAAGAACCCCAAAGCCAGACGATCCCTCGCTTTACACTGCCCATAATCCTGTTCAGTAAAATTCCTATTATTCACGTCACACAGAAATCAACTTATCTTCATATTCAACCATTCAGTATGCAAAATGAAGACAGAGTCCAATTCTTTTGAAAATTTATTAATTTTACAAAAGAACAGCATGGGTTTAATCCTCGTCCTCTTCCTCCTCCTCGTCCTGGTTGATCTGGAAGTAGCGCAGCTCGTAGCTTTCCTTGGTGTTTGCCACGACGCGCAGCCAGTCTCGCAGGTTGTTCTTCTTCAGGTACTTTTTGGTGAGATATTTCAAGTACCTTTGGAACAAGAGGAGAGACAAACAGGCTCAGAAATGTAATGAATCCACATGCATATCCAACATGAACACGACAGTCTTAATTACCACTGAAATTAACACCACAATCATTGTATACACTTTTTTATATTTAAAAAAAAAAAAAAAAAAAAAAAGGCTGCAAATAGAGTGCCGAATGTGTCAGGAGTTGCCAACACTGCTAACAGGAACATCCTACCAGGCAGAGAAAAATTTTCACCGCAAAAAGAATTTTACCACAAAAACTCTAGTGGATGAGATGGCTAGTATTTCTTCCAGATGTGCGCCAAACAGTAAGAAAACAGCGAGGCAACAGTAAAATTTTCTTTGAAAGAACTAAAGACACCACAGTCCCTCCCACTAGCCTCACAATAACTGAGGCTCATGAACTCCCAGGTCAAAGTTCACCTAGATAAAGGCACAGTAACAGCTATCAAAAGCAAGCACACCTTTTTCCACATTCCACTTCCTTTCAGTGAATTTGCTGTTCTTCCTTGTTTAGCTGAAAAAGCTGAAAAGTAGTAGTCGGGGTCTCTCATATTTGTAGCAAGGGGTCAAAAACCGTAAATGCTATGCCTAACCCGTAGGCGTCAGCCGCTCTGATACAGACAATGCACACATGGAAATCTAACAGCATTGCCTTATGCATTACACCTTAAAACTTACCAGCAGCCTGAAACTGCTTTAATCCTGAGCATGTCCGTGCGAGGCTGTTTCACACTGCACATATCTGTATTCTCTCCTCACCAGATTTTAATCACATGCATTTACACTTCTATTCAAAGGTGTCACGGTTTTAACCAGATTACAATGTCTGCATCACACCTGACACGCATACAAGCCCCTAAACCTCAACCGCAAACTTCCTGTTTCCTGAGGAGAACAGCCAAACTGGTGCGAGTTGACAGGAAGGCCCCGGTAACTTATAAACACTCTTTACAAACGTGGTGAGCAGAAAAGCATCTCAGAATGCACGGCACGTTGAATCCTGAGGTGGATGGGCTACGACAGCAGAAGACCACATCAGGTTCCACTCCTGGCAGCCAAGAACAGGGAACTGAGATTACTGAAACTGGACAACTGATGACTGCAAAAAGACCAGATGATGTTTTTATTTATTTTATTTTTTTTTCTATCCAGATGTTTGGGTGAGTCTGTGCCAACTGTAGCCTCAGTTTCCTGTTCTTGGCTGACACAAGTGGAACCCGATGTGGTCTTCTGCTGTTGTAGTTATAATTAAACATGTATAACTCACTGCTGACTTTCATTACTGCTTGAGAAGAAATAAAAGGCGGATGCTTGATGACTTCAGTCAGTGAAACCTAGAACGTTTTTGGAAACTTTATTTATTTGTATAGCACTGAACTTCCCTTTTACTTGTCGAGGCATAATTCTGGGTTCTGCACACCTACAGACAACTACAAAAAGCAAAACAAAAAGACTATAAGAAGTGCAGCAGGCTTGCAAGAAGTTCTTAGTCATAGCTCCCAAACTAACCTCTTAGAGAAGGGGATGTCTGAGGTCACTGTGATCTTGCTCTTGCTTCTTTCGATGGACACCACGCCACCGCCCAAGTTCCCAGCTTTACCATTCACTTTGATGCGCTCCTGCAGGAACTGCTCCTACATGGAGAACAGGATGGGCAAAAAAAATCTCATCTGCTTGCCTATAAATGAGAATGGTTGCATGCACACCAATAATCTGATTATCTGATTTTTTATTAGATGATTCAATTGGTGATGAAAAAAAAAAAAAAAAATTTATTCATTAATCTTCAGTGAGCGCTTTATCATGGTCAGGGTTGCAGTGGATCTGGGGTCTATATCCCAGGAATACTGGGTGCAGGGAACAATTCTCTCTCTCTCTTACACACACACACACTCGGTCAATTTAGAGTCTACACTCCACCTACTGGAATGTTTCTGTGAGGTGGCAGTAAACTGGAGATCCCGGAGTATACCCACATGGTCCAGCAGAGAACATGTGAAACAGTAACCCGGGCTCCGGATCGAACCAGGGACCCTGGAGTTATGAGGCAGCAATACTACCAGCTGTTTTAACACAGCTGGATTTTCAGGTTAATCTGATATCTTTCTGTGAACTTCATGTGTGCTTGTGTATAAGTATAACCTAAAGAAAGATTTTTAAAAAATTAAAAAGCCTAAGGTGCAATTTGAAACCTTGAAGCACCATGTTCTCGAAGTTAACACTTTTTAGGTCATAAGTCACATATCCTGTGAACTTCTGTGCTCTTCACCTGCTCGAGTTTCCCTGCAACATCCCAGAAATCGCACCAGTCCTGGTAGACCTTTTTTTTTTTTTCAGGATTTCTTTGCTAACTTCCACAGAGTGCATGCCTGAATGTGGCTCTAATATAAAATTTGTTTACGTTACATGACAGATCTTCCTGTATACGTACAAAGTTGGCAGCGTCCATGATGCCATCCTCGACAGGGTGGGTGCAGTCCAGCGTGAACTTCAGGACCTGCTTCTTCTTCTTGCCACCCTTCACTACAGGCTTCTTCTGTAAATACAATCAGACCGAGTGACTAAACAGACCGTGTCTTTGGACGATCACACCAGAAACGGCAGAGGAACCGAGGAACAGTAGGATTAGTCTCAGAAATGCACTGGGAAGAAACTAACTATTCCTGGCTCTTGTTATACAAGGTTTTGCTTATAAGCCGATCAGTTAGCTATGGAAAAATGGCTCACATGCATATAACATAAGCTTTTAACATTCAAACATTTCTTAGAGTTTATAATTTGTTATATAGCATTGTTATATAGCAAAATATAAGGACATAAACATACTTTTGCTCCCATCCTACATTCATAGCTACACCTCTATCACTAGACAGCATGTCATTTACATTCACGTTAGCCTGGCTTTAGCTTGTCTCAATCCCAATCCACTTTCTATTAAACATAACAATGCAACATATATAATGTAAATCCCATCACTCAACACCCTATCTAGTGCACTTAGACTGAGAATAATGATGTATTTTTGGCTTCAGCCTTTCATTACAACCTACAACGTGGTTTCCTAGGCCTCGTTTCAGACCCACTATAAACAAACGCTCATAAATCCGCAGGTTTTGTGTGTAACCGGAATTTAATCACGTAGAATATAAGGTGAGGGGTTCGAATACAAGCTGTAACATTTTCAGACCCCAAACCAGGACGAGACACGAGATATTCGGCGCTTTTCAGGCACCCATTCGTACTTACAAGCGGAGCCATGGCGGACTCTTTTGGCAGAAAGGGAGGAGGAAGGGCGCGCATGCGCTTTGAGCGCCTGTCAGTGAATCGATCACAGATCTAATCGAGGAGCTCCAGGAAATGTAATCGAGTGCGTGAGAGAAATTAGTCGGTTCGTGTTCATTTGTCAGAAGTCATTTTTGCTTACAGAAATGGTCAGAAAGATAAAAAAATATATATATTTATATTTATGAAATCTATTTAGTTTGCTCCACAGTACAAAAGATGTAAGGAATAAATCATTCAGAGCTGCACTGTTTGAGGAAATAATCAAGGATAGGGTGTGATGAAGCAGAGGTTCTCAGAAGTTCATTAGTGTTTTATTCCTCTTATACCACAACAATTTGCCAAAGATTAAAAGATTTACTTATTAATGAACGACTTTGTACATTTTAACTGTTTATTATATTTAATTACAAGATTAATCTCACCAAAATCATGGATCTATACTCCATCAGGGCTAAGAGAAGAGCAGTGAAAATTGCCACTGATCCCAAACATGCAAGCAGCCACGTCACTGCCAAGCCGCCATCGCAGAGACGCTGTGGGTCCATCACCTCCTGAACCACACGCCACCGCTACGTTTCAGACACTATTCAGTTACTCAACCACCCCACAACATGAACTGCTCCTACAGGGAGAGCACAGGGGGGAAATCTCATCAGCTTGCCTATAAAGGAGTACATTTACATGCACACTAATAATCTGATTATCTGTTTTTTTTATTGCTGTTTTATTATTACATACTATTTTATTATGATTATTTTTATTTAATATTCAACTGGCTATGAAAAAAGACACCTTTATTCATTAGTAAGCACTTTATCTTGGTCAGGGTTGCAGTGGGTCTGGGGTCTATATCCCAGGAATACTGGGTGCAAGGCAGGAATACACCCTGGACAGGACACAAGGTCACACACACACTCAAGGTCAATTAAGAGTCAACAATCCACGTACTGGAGAGCGAGGTGGGAGGAAACTGGAGAACCCGGCATATACCCATATGGCCTAGCAGAGAACATCTGAAACAGTAACACGGGCTCAGGATCGAACCAGGGACCCTGGAGTTATGAGGCAGCAATACTACCCACTGCACAGCTGTTTTAACACAGCAGCCACCCAACTACCTCAAACTTTTTTGCACATTGCAGTTTGCACACACAGTATGTTACACACATTCACACACTCTTTTGTCTCATGCCCGGTCTTTGTGTAATCATAGCACTATTGCAATGTCTGTTGTTTGATGTCATGTATAATCTGTGGTTACTGCACTGTCTGATCCTGCTGCACTGTTTGGTTGTTCCATTGTCTGTTGTTATTTGTTGCACTGTATGTTTTGATGTACTGTTTAACGTTGCACATGGGCACCAAACCTCAAAGCTCAACTCACAGGCAATAGAGTGCTTCTGACTCTGATTCTTAATGTAGTGGAATTTGAGAAGTTTGTACCTCTTATCTTACGTTTTCTGTCTTGGAGACTTTCCCAGGATGAACTTACATTCTGTAGATCATCTGCTATTTAAATTCCTGTGTAAGTTCTTATTATAGCAAAGATAATAACCTCTCTTAAGACAAATAACACAGCTTGTCGTATAAGCGAGAAGACGTAAAACCATCTGCCATGAGGAGTTGAAGTTTCAGCTTTACTGTTCAAAGCACTGACATTGGAGAAACGTCAAATAAATGACTCTTCGGAGAAATTTTCTATGTTTTTATTCAGTTTATGTGGAGCATCTGCCATACAAGTCCCTGTATATGATGTTACTATAGAAACAACATATTAAAACAAGTGAATCAGTCCAAATCTCTGATTTACAGTCAGAGCTGCTGTTATAGAAAATTAATGAGCACCTTCTGACTGATTGCAATTTATAACTCAAGAACTCTGTGGGATAAAAAAGCAAATAAAATACTGTATAACAAACATATTCGACACAACTTCACAGAGAATCTTTATTAGCTCAGTGAAAGTCAGTTATGTCAAGTCAATATGACTGTAAACATTTAAAAAATGGCAGATTCAAATTTTAAATAAACAATTCAGTACTTATTTTTAATTTTTTTTTATTTTTCTATTTTTGACTTGGGTTATACATAGCTAGTTACTCCATCTTTTAATGACAGCTACTTTATTTTTGCTAGATAGATAGGACATTAGCTAGCCAATTAACAAGTCAACATGATTACTGAAGAAAATCTCTTCATCTAAGTTGTGCTGAGTGAAAGTGATTAATAGTAATAATTAATTAATAGTTAATAGTAATCAAAATCAAAAATTAATATTCTAAAATCAGTAACATGCAATACATGATCTTTTGAGCTTAACCATATGAGAATGAGCTATACTGTAGTTGAATATTCTTAAGCAATGCAATTTTGCTTGCAAAATGGCAGTTTTAAAAGTATTGGCACCCATGAAAAAACCTCTACAGACAAAAAATAATCCCTGGATAATAATAATTATCCCAAATCTCTGGAAGCATAGAGTAGAACAGATCTTGGATCAGCTCTTCCTTATTTTCATACCAACCTTCACTGCTATGTCCTAATGTAAAGCTGCTTGTTTCCTGAATTGCACTGCTGATTGGCATTTTCTGTAGATAGACATGCTGCAGGCGAACAGATGGACTCCCCTGAGCTCTAATTACCACAAAACAGAACTGCATGTGTACGGAGGGAAACACAATGCTGTCGCTTTGCATTCACAGTATAGAGCTGGGTGCAAAGGTTTGTACACCCATACTGGATGACATTTATAGCAAGTTTGTTTTCACTGACTTTCCTTCTTTATTACAAGTAACAAAAATGGTCAAAATGCCCATTTTAAGATGAATGATGAAACAATCAAGCTGATATTTTTAAATATGATATAAATGATATAAATATAGACTATTATTTCTACTTTTTTTTTTTTTATTCCTCTAAGGACTATTTCTGGTCTCCTGTGGCTTGTTTTACGTGAATTCACACCCTAATGAGACACATTAACTAGAGCATGTCAGCACGGATGAGCTTGCTAATAAAGATAACCGCACATTAGGTTTAGATTCAATATGTACTGTAGGTCCTGGATATGAGTATTAAATGAACATTTTTTGAGATAAGCTGTAAAATAGAAGTCATGTTTTCACCCAGAAAGTAAGAGAGATGAAAACTTTTACTTTTTTTGAATAGTTTACTGACATACAGTAACTCAAATGCATTCCTGGATAATAAAGTGTAAAGGTTTGTATTAAATTTTTGATAAATGACCTGTAAATGATTAAAAACTAGACCCTAATGTAACATGTAAATTGTTTCATTAAAAAAGTTTTAAGGATACAGTCAAAAAAGCATAAAAAAATATTTTCTGCACATGTATGGTAAGCACACAATCCCGATTCAATTAGCAATTAATACTTTACTCTGAGGAATGGAAGGAATGGAAATTATAGCAGAAGCTCTCAATCAAAACCAGCCTCAGTGGAAAGATGCCAAGCTTGATTGGTCCCATTTGTGTGTTCACTAAGCAAGGCTGGTACCTGCTGGGTCTCAGTGACAAAAAGTCTAGTTGGACTTCAGAGAATTCAGAGATCTGATCTGATTCATATTCCTGACTGTAGAACAATTAAGATGGTTTCAACTCTTTTTAAAATGACTAGTTACAGTTAAATTATATAAATAGCATCAAACGCTGGACTTTTCAGGTTGTGCTTCACACTCTCCCGTTAAACCACCCCTCACATATTTTCTCTCAGCATCTGATGAGAGTAAATATTAACTAAACTGATGAGAATTATTACAGAGGAACAAAATATGAAAGAAGTAAGTAACTTCCACTGGCAGTGTAACATTAGATATTATATTACTCTCTCTGTCAGCTAATATATTGCATTGATATGTTAGAATAGTTGTGTATATAACACAGAAATATGCAGGGTATATACACAGTTCCAAAATCATCATATTAATGTTTTCAGTTTTATTGTATCTGTGAATTTTTTTGAGCAATGATATTGTATACACACAGTATACCTACAACTTATACCTATACAGTATACCTACCCCTGTGTCAGGTTAGGAACCTTAGGTAATATAATATTTAAAGTTGTAAAAATCCTTTTTTTTTTTTTTTTCATTTCTTACTAGTACAAATAATGTTTAAACTTATGTAGAAATGACAAAAATAATAATAATAATAATAATAATAGTTTAAGGCATTGTCTCAGAACGTGTATTACATAGCTGAAAAAAGAAACCCAGTTTGGAAATCTGTCTTTATACATGTAATTTCTTAAATCAGACCAAAATTTTTATTGATCTCATACTGAAAAATAAATGAACAAAATGTTTCTTCCATATGTGCTGCATATACAGTTTGTGGAACTACACAATGACGCAATGACTGTGTTACACCACCCTCTACTGGATCCAACCATATCCAACATAAATCATTTTGGCTGATGGTTTGTGGTTTATACCTTGGCATGCACATCCATTAAAAAAAAATTATATGTATGTGTGTGTGTGTGTGTGTGTGTGTATGGCCTAAAAATATGTTCGACATTTCCCTAACCAAATAATTGAATCATTTAGTAGTGCTGTTGCTGTATGTCATTTAATGTTCTCTTTGACAATCTAAGGTTGTGAATAGATTTTGTGATATAAAAACTGATATTGGTTTATTTTGAAATTGTTCCAGTCCTGTACGAAATACAATAAGCACGAGGGGGGAAAAAAACCACTTTGGGGTGTGCTGTTATAGGAAAATACTCAATGATAGCATGTTGTGATGAAGTAGAGTTACTGTTACCATCTTAACATTGATGAAAAAATGAACAGAAGATAAGGTTGAAAAGAGGTTCAGCTGAGATGCTGTTCAAAAGATATGAAAAAGGTTGAAGGCAGTTATAAAAACAAACTGTGGGACAACACGTCTTTGCAGAATATTTATAATCATATTCATAAAGGACGATGCTCATTTTTATGCAGACTTATAAGCATATTTGAATGGGGGTAATCTCTGGGCATTAGCAGTTTTGAAAAATTAATTCAAATTCAAATTATGTGGAGCCAGTTGATGTGGTTCGGGCACCTTACGAGAATGCCTCCTGGTCAGCTCCTGCTTGAGATGTATCAAACCCAGGATCTGCTAAAGAGATTACATCTTTCAGTTCACCTGGGAGTGTCTGGGGATCCCCCAGGAGAAGCTGGGATCTGTGGCCGAGGCTGTGGATAGAGTAGTCTGGACTGACCCTCTCAGCCTGCTGCCACCATGACCCCCACCAGGAAAAGCAGAAAGAAAATGAATGCTAAATGAAGTGGTCCTTCAGTTTTAATGGTCCTCCTTATGAGTGCCATCAAACCCACTCTCTGAAATGAACATAATATACAGTATATATGACTTGCTGTTGAAATGAAGTGTGCATATGCAGCTCTTGCCTTCTCCTTCATCTCTACAAACAGCAAAGATGCTTCAGACATTGGCCTGGGAGGCTATTCTCCTGCTCAAGGCCATGCTCAGAGAAGTGCACTCATTTGCATGCACTCTATATCCTCTACGGATCGTATTCAACAGCATGCAGGCCAGACTTCTCACCAGGAGGGGGCACAAAGCGTGCACAGATTTCCGAAGTATCAAGACATGGTGTTCATGTACAATGTTTCAGAGGACAATGTATTTTGATTTACAGATAAATATGTACATTTTTTTAAAAATACAGTTAAAAGGAAATGGTATAAGGTTAGCTTAAAAATTGTACTAATTTAGATTATGTGATATTATATATTGGCCCATTTAATTTCTAAATAATTTACAGTTACAGAGAAGAACAGGATTCTGTTAACCAACGCTGCCTAAACTGATTTTCTCAATGAGTTTCTCAGTGATCTTCAGTCCAAAGACATATAATATGTAAGGAATTAAAAAGGACAGAGTGTGTTGTTATAGGAAAATAATCAACAACAGGGTAAAAGTTACTGTTATCACTCTGAAGTAGATTATTTACCAGAAAGTCCTGTGTCCCAAAGTCGAAAAACTTAAAGTTACAGCTTTACCTCTCAGCTTTACTGGAGCCTCCTTCCATAAATGCTAAATAAACTTTTCCTCTCAGAAAATATCACCATTAAATGATTACACATGTTTCTTAAATTCATTTATGTGGAGGATCTGCAATACAAGTACTTGTGAATTAGCTGTTAATAAAGAAACAATAAGATATTAGAAAAAGCATTGCTATAAACTTTGCAGACAGAATTGCTGTCCAAGCTGCTGTCATAGAAAATTAATCAACACCCTCTGACCAGTAGGAATCACGCATTCAATTATGCAGTTCAGGGAAATGTCAGCCTGCTTCAGTGAAGTGTATTATGTCTTAAAGTTCACTGTTACTCCATACATGTTTTGACATGCTTTTGTTATAGTTCATCTACCATGCTATCTGGAGAGATGGACGTTATAGTACAGTGGTTATGGTTCCACAAGCTTGCCACTGAACTGGGTTACATTTCAGTGACTTCTTTAAATGAGATTTTTCAAGGCTCTGTCCTCCATCCCACTCACTGTACTGCCTGGAGACTCACCATGGCTGTCTTCTAGGAATTTAGCTAAAGACTATTTATATCTGAATATCTCTGAATCGTAGTGTGCATAGGGTACACAGAGGTACAAATTCTGATTGAGAAAAAGAAATCCTGCACATACACAGCCTACCTTTTGGAAAACATTCCAGGTAGTTCAGCCTGTTAAAGTAAAATTTCTTTCACGGGTGCCAAAAATTTTGGAGGTGTGTCATTCATTTAGTGTTACTATATGAGGTTCTCAACATTGATATCACAATAATGTGAATAAAGTGTGTTTTCAATATCTCTATTTCTGTCCAAAGGACTCAATTAACCATAACTATAAATGGATGGTCAGAACATTTCAGTTATCCATGGTTGTTCCATGTTTTTTTAATATCAGTAAGATAACAGAATATCTCACGATCCTTTTTAAGACAATTCATAGTTTTTCTCTTAACGCTGTTCACATGAGAATCTGATTTGCAAATATAATTCTACACTAATCTAATCTAGCTAATGAGCTAATTTTCTAGCTAGCTAGATAGCTAGTTTTTGACGTAGCATTTTGTTCGCAAAACCATCACAACTGTGCAACTTGCCTATCAAATTTCATAAAATCAAGTCATATGAAATATGTGTACTATGTGAAGGCATGTTTGAGGTTGCTAGCAAGCTCAGTGGTGACAGTTTTCTCTGTCTGTGGAAAGTAGGCTAGCTAGAAAGCTAGCTGTGTAACAAAATGCTTGTGAAATACTTCAGATAACATTATATCCATTCATTCATCTTCAGGAACTGATTTATCTTGGTCAGGGTCACTGTGGATGAGTCTATCATGAGAACGTTGGGCATGAGGCAAAAACATTATTACAGTAAGAAGAAACAATGCCAGTATTTTGGCTAATTAAAGGTACTTTTCTAGTTAAAAAAATACTCCCACTCAGGCTTCTGAGCAGATTATAGGATCCTCCTCTAATTACTTGACTATTCAAATCCATTCTGTGTGGAAAGAAGTGAGACCTTACTGCTAATTAATGACTCCCATAATTAGCAGGTGTTTTGAATCTAAGTTCCAGGCATTCACTAATGAGCAGTTGTTGGTATCAGTATAATATTCCTATTACACAAAGTTGGTAGAAGTTGATGGTTTTTGGTTCTGAGGTTTGAGGTTTGGATTAAAGTTTTCTGTAGACTCAAGCATGCCTTTGAGGTGAGCCTAATGTGTGTTTCCTTTATTTTGGAATCTAGGTAAATGTTACAGTTTTTAATTATTTGCTTGTTTGGTAGGGTCTATTGGCTACTCCTGCTGAATCTTGCTGTGAACATCAGTGCTGAAACTGGTGAGTTCATTACAGAATTGTAATGTCTGTTAACAAAACATAATCTATATATTACATTAACTCCTTGCTGTGGCTCAGTTTACAGCTCTGGCTCCCAATATGGAAGAGAAATAGGAAACTTAGCTGAGGCCGAAAGGACTCCTGCGACAAGTGAAAGCCTACCACAGGAAGTTTCTTGCAGTGGTGTAAAGGGTCAAGGTCCTTGCTCTGAGATGGTATCGACAGGTGGCAGTAATGATCCTTCTTTCCAGGCTGCAAGTTACAATGGCACTTTCTCTTTCTCTGGAGTGGCCTCACAGGGATCAAGGCATGACATCATCCAATTGGGAGACGCCTATAGCTCGCCAGTTTTTGCCTCTTCTTTAAACTCCAGCCCTTCAGTCAGGGGTTCTAATCTGGTTCAAAACTTGCAGCCTGTAGTTTCTAACAACAATGCTGAGTATGATCCCAGTACTCCTCATATTGCATCATATGGCTCAGTGTATAGACTTCTAAAACCACATGGTGCCTACAGCTCCTCTAGAACTGTGCCTTCTGCAAGCTATAAGCTTCCTATTAGCAGTTCTGTGACAACAATGTCTAAGTCTATACCAAATGGCCAAAATGGTTATAAGCCTGGGTTCTCTCAGATTAGTTATGATGCCACACAACAGGGAGATGCTAATAACTCTGTGGCTGCTACATATTATTCAAGAAATAAGCCCTCTCTAAGCAGCATGGTGATCTCAAGTGGCCCCATGATAAAATTTATTATGCCAAATGAGAGTAACTACCAACTTGTACAAACTATCAACAAAGCCCAGAGTAGTAACGAACCTGATACATCCATTAAGCCATTGGTGACAGTTGACCTACCTACTACTGAAACCTCTAAGCCGTTTGAGCATAGCCAAGGAATGATCTATCAAAGGCCTACTTCCCAGCCTCAAGTGCCAAATGAAAGCAGATGCCAGTGTCCTCAGACTGTTAAAAAGCCAATAGCTTCCCCCAAACCTCATTTGGCAAGTAAAAATCCATCAACTCTCCAATCAAAAACCACAGAGACTAGGTTTACACACCTGGGAAATGCCTACAGCTCAGTGGACACAACACACAAATCGTCCAGTGTCTTCAAGCCAGCTCAAACTACCTATATGCAGCAAATAGCCCAGCAGCTAGCAGGTTTTTCCCAAGATGATGTACATGACTCTAGTTCTACTGTAGAACCATTAAGTGGCTCTGTATATACAAGACCAGGGTATGTCTATGGCACATTTGTAAATACAGGTGCCTCGATGTACATGCCCTCTAGCAGTGCAAAGACAGTGCAAAGCAACTACATGCAACATTTCTATGAAGCTGGACTTTATTTCACCAAAGTTGTTTATGGTTCTTCTTCCTCTGCAGTGGCTTCAGGTGACTCAAAGGATGGTTTTACACTGTCAGGAAATGCAAATAGCTCAGCTGATAATACCTATACCTCAAATTCTCAGCCCACTGCTAGCGGTTCCAATTTGTCCCAAAATCCATATTTCATAGCAAGGCAAGGTCAGAGCTCTTACTCTATGTTTAAGCCACAGCAACCCAACTACAAATCTTTTCCAACAAGGTATATGCAAATACCATCCAAGAGTTTCAATACTTCATTTTCTCAAAAGGATTCTGTTCAGGATTCTGAGCAGCTAAACCAAATGAGGAATCAGCTGCCCGATATCCAGGCTGTAACTTCAGAAGGCTTTCAAACCTGGCACCATTCTGTCTTGGTTTCTGCCCCTCTCCAGGACAGTGATCAAAGTAAGCACCCTCGAAAACCTGATTCCCAACCTTTAATATCTATTCAGTCTCATCCATACAAACCTAAAAACCTGTTTGAGTATTTGTCAAGCCTGCCTCTCCCAGCTGGGCAATCTGTATCCAGCAACTACAACCAACTACAAACTGGACAATCAACTGGACAGCCAGAATCTGCCAATTTAACCAATTATAACCCTATCCAAACAATAAATTCTACATCTAAACCAATCCAGGGTTATCACAGTCCTGCCCCTTCACTTGTGTCCCAAGGAAGTGTTGGACTTGCTATGCCAAGGCCTGTTTCTGACCCATTGAATAGTGGGTATGTTGTAGACCAGGCTAGTAATCAGTCAGTTGTCCTTGTCAAGCCTTCTCAACAATTCTTCAGGCCTTTTTCATCATTGCTTAGTAGTCCAGAAAGTCGGCCCGTGTCTTCAGAAAGTTGGTATAGACCTTCACAACCAGATTCAGAGTTTGCCCTGAGAAGCTCCAGGCCAGTGCTGAATTTCCAGAAAGTTTCATTTACCAGGCCACTCCAGTCTGGGAAGGGTTCATTCAGTCCTACCCAGAAAGAATATGATTCCAATCATAGTAACTACCAGTTGTCTTATGACTAGATGGTGACGGAAAAATGAAAGGCCCATTTCTACTCAAGAGTTTGTTTTGCAGTATGATCAAGGTGTTTCACAAGAAAACCATGGAGCATATTCTACTGAAATTAAACATTCAAATAGTACATATAATGAGACTTCTGCCCAGAAATAGGTTGGATTTCCTTAACGTGGTGCAGGGCATGTAATGACCTTGGAACTCAAGACTTTCCTGTGTCTTACTAGGTTGACCTGTCTCTGCAGCTACTTATTTAACTGCTGTCATGAATAAAGATTGCCTTTATGAAAAATGTTTTCTTAAATCTGTTTTATAGCTTGGTTCATCTGTGGTTATACTGCTACTGACAAAGTTCAATATCCTATTTTAAAAAGGAGAATCCATCAGTAAAAACTTTTCTACATGGTTGGGTGTCAGTTTGAAATAAAATAATGTTACATTACCATAATGGGTTCAGTAACTGGCTCTACTATGGTGTTAAAAGGATCCTTAAGGCTTCTTGGGTTCCTTTTCTGAAAAGGAACCCCTCTGAATAGCTCTCCAGAAAGCCTTAGAGATGGAACATGGTACTACCTCCATTTGTACTTATTTCATGACACTCCCAGGATTGTGAGTGCACATCAAAATATATGGTTTAGGATTTAGGTGGAAAAGTATCAGAATATTTACACTTATATAGACAACACAGTGGCGACCTTTTAACATCCTGTTTGCTTTCCAGAGAGTTTTCATGGTCCTAATATTAGATTTTGTTTTGTCTCACGCTGATAAAAAATGTTTTGTGTAAAATTACATAGGAGCCAAGTGGATAGCTTTTACATGATAGCCTCACTTTGGAAATATAACTGGAAAAAAAGGTGGTAAAATGAACAAGTAATACTACTACTCATTGAATGTTTTATATATTTTGGAGTTGTCTATGATGCATGCCTATATGCAGATAACAGATAAGTCTGACTTGACGAGTAAAAGCCATAGCTGTAACTATTCCTTATGCCTAAATGTTCACAGAGGAGATGTTGAAAATACAGGACGTCAAGGAGGCAGCAGCAATGTCCCAGAAATCATTATGCTCTGTCAATCTTTAATGTAAATTTTACGTAATATAATGTGCTAGATGTTAGCTTTAGCGAAGGGGAGCCAGGGGGATTAGGGTAATAATATCACTTGTGTAATGAAGGGAGCCTGAGTCTGAGAGTGTTACAGATCATTCAAAAACAAAATTACAGCACTGCACCTAAATCAGCTCTGGGTGTTGGTTCCTGGTGGCCAAGGTCAGCATGATGGAAGCAGGTTCTGCACACTGAAATGCTTTGTGAATAAAGTGGCAGAAGGGCCAGGAGGGACTAAATGCTTTGTAATGACTCCCACTCCCTGATATATACTTTTTATAATCAATTTCTGAGAAGCTCAAAGCAAAAATAGTGTTTGATAGGTCATCATGGGTGGAAGCACTCTGAGGTCTGGCCAGATGTATTACGGAACAAATATAGGAGTATAGGAGCTAGCATTTTGATTATAATCATTGTAATGTATGAATATTACAATCTCTTGCTTGTGCCTGGTTGGCATTGTCAGCATGTGGAACTAAGCATACTTGCATACCAAAGAGGAGTGTTGTGGAATGGCAACGTGTGAAGTGCTAAAGCTCGTCTAGCACCGGGCTCGCTCTATTTTAAGGCCTCTGGCAGGTGCTATAACGGTATGTTTGTGCAATAACAGTAACCTCTCCTTGGGATTTCTCATTCTCATTCCTGGAAACCTGCAGTGTTTGTTTCACCCTATCTATCGGCAGGAAGTATTGTGTACATGTAGCACGTATGCAGTTGTTGACTGATTGGGTTGTACGTAACAACACAGAATTCTTTTACCCCCTTTTCTCTGAGGATATTGGATGACACAGGTGTCGTCAGCAACTTTCCACATCAATCATCCCTGGCTGTTTTCAGCTCTTTCGGCCTGACCATGGCAACACACAGGCCTAGGGCACGTTCTGGCTTCTCTCACTATTTTTAACAGAATTACACAGAACTCTTCAGGATTGAGCTCAGAGCACAGGGCCAACGTACAGAGAGGGCGGGATGTGAGGCCAGTTTGTTCTGCCACCTGTGACGATATCTTAAATTGGTATGGGTCAGGCGGAGTGGCCAAGGCTTACACATGACACGGGTGTGCGGCATATTGCCTAGAAACTCTCAAGGAACTCAACATTTGTGTGTTTAGCCAACAGAAAACAGTGATCTTCATCATTACGGTAATCCCAATTCTGTTTTTATTTTAATGAATTGATAATAGTTTAAATCATATCCCTTAATCTTGATTCTTGTTTGTTATCATGATGTGATTGGCAGCTTTTCAATGTGAATAGTTCTATGCTGGCATAGTGTTCAATTTAAATGAAGTTAGCAATGTTGTTATATAAGTTCAAGCTTCCTGGTTAATATTTCTACAGGTTCATTTTGTAGGATTCTTGCACAGGTCTGGAAACCTTTGGGGAAAAAGTATGGATATTATTGTTATGGATATTCTGTTGTCAAGGTAACACAGAGGACCCTGTTTCTAAATTCATTGTCATTAAACACAAATCTTAAGGAAGGTCAAAGGAAAGTCTGTCAAGTTGAGTGGAAAATGACTAAACTTCTGGAATTTTATCAGAAGAAAAAGATGAGAACCCTGTACTGAGGTTCACACTAATGAGATTACTTTGCATTATCTTTATTATCTTGTATGTATTTGGTATTCACATGAGTACATTTGGTCGTAACTCCTTCTTGTAATACTTCCAAAGTTTTAATAGTAGTGTGAAGCTAAGATGCAGAACATTCTTGTAGAATGAACTGGCATTGATCGTTTTATCATCAGAATGTGTGTACTTGAGATTATTTCACAGGATTCTTGGAGCAACAAATAAAAGAACCATCATGCTATGATTTCCATCTCATACTAAGTCTTTCTTATTAAATGGTTCACATTTAGCGTGAACTGTATATATTGACATAATGTCCATTCTCCATGTCTCTGGCTTGTCTTCTTCTCATGCTACAGCCTTCTCAGTCCATGTCATCACTCTCTCTAAGTGCCATGCCTCAGGTCCCTTCTCTGGGACGTAGAGCCACTTCACACCGCTACATCTGTACTAAGGTCCTATTGGCTGAGGGTGAGGAGACGCCCTTCACCGAGCACTGTCGCAACTATGAGCACAAGTATCAGGTGAGATACTTGCTCTCCACCTACGTCAAACAGCAATAGCCTTAATCAGAAGACCAACGCAACTTTGAATGTTTTCTAAAAGGAAAAGTCTCTGTTATTAGGTTCCTCCAGGAGGACAAACGAAAGAACCTGTTAGGGTGCTAGACTTAGCCGTTTAGCTAGTATGGTTTGTTTATTATTATTGTTTAGGAATGTGAATTCCTGAAGCAACATCAAAATAATGGGCAGGACTGTGGAAGAGCCGCTAATTATTAAGGAGCGGTCACATAAAAACATTACTATTGCTTGGTGTACATATGGTGTACTAGCAGTCTTGTCCACTGACATGCCCGTTAGGGTTTTCTTTCTGAACAATGTTGGATAAATGCACATGAACTTATACCTCCTTTTTGAACCAGATTCTACAGACAGAGATTCAAAAGCTGAAGGACCAGATGCAGGAGCTGCACAGAGACCTGACCAAGCACCACTCACTCATCAACACGGACTCCACAGAGGAGATCCTGGAGAGATCTGTGCACATTGATGAACAGATTGAAGCACAGTACTCTGCCATGCAGACTTTGAGGACCATGTTTGAGGAGGTGAGGCTGAAGGATATCATGGTGCAGTTGCCATTACTACTGCTGTTAGTGAGCAAAAACATAGCATGGAAAAGTTCACCATGCAAATATCTATTAGTGGTTTCACTCAGCCAGGCCATTTTTAAAAGTCTAATACTCAAAAAGGAGACAATATGTAATCTTGAAATTGAAGATAGTTCCACTCATCTGAGGGTCTTCAAACATTCTGAATATTGGGTGCAATCCTAAAGATATTATAATCATGCCTTCTTTGGGAATTTAACACAAGAGTACCCCAGTGATGAGTGAAAAAAAAGATAACACCAGAAGTCTGGATTAAATTTTCCTAAATATTTCACTACATGTCAACATGTGTATGTTCTTTCATAGGCCTGTGAGGAGCCATTTCAGAGAGGCACAAATGAGCAAGAGATCTATGAAGGTAAGTCAAAGCATTTTTCAGCTGTTACTGGAAATCTGGATGTTCCTCAATGTAGCTTCTGAAGCATATACTTGTTTCCTTATCCCAGCACAGCTCCATGATCTTCTTCAGCTAAAGCAGGAAAACTCATACTTGATGACTATCGCACGACAGATTGGACCGTACATATTGTCTATAGCAAAAGTCAAGGAGCGCCTTGACCCCAGGTAGCTGACATTCCCATCATTATCATTAAAATCAAAGTAAGAAATCAATCACTGATATAGGATTCTTATTAGGTTCCAGGAGCCAAAAGAACCTGAAGATGACCGCACTGAGACCATGCTGAAGATCTATGAAGATAGTATAGTGACCAGTGAATCACAGCAGAGGTGATCTTATATGCTGCTAAAGGTTTACAATGCTACACTGAATTCTCAGGATTCCAGATTTCTCATAAAATACTAAAATTCAAGGTTTGATTTGAGGTTTAGTATTTTATTTCCATCCATAATTTGAAATTTACATCCACGATGAGCTTTTTACTTAAACCAACAATTTGTGATCAGAGCTTGTGATGCATCTACCAGTGTCTATAGTTACAGAAAAATGACCATTCTATAAATACAACATGAAGTGTACAGAAAAAAGAGAAGAAAAACCATGCATTGATAAACAGCATTGACCAGTGAAAGATGTCTGGAGATGTTGTTTAAAAATGCTTATAATTTTGATGGATTAACTTAATATTTGATTGTTACATTGATTTGGCTGTTGCATTGGTAGACCAGAAAGTATAGCTGAATTTCCATTCATTCCATCTTATGTGTTATGCAAGCAAAAAAATATTAATTTGGGTTTTTGTTTTTTTTTTTGGTGTTATAAATACTTTACATAATGATATAATTTCCAGGAAAAAAAAACTGCTGTTGCATAAGTTTACCTTTTATTTGGAAGAACGTTGCGTTTGAAACATTATCATTTCGCACATATTGCATGTTTCCTTTTGCATGTTTCTTTGTTTAGCTACCCTGGATACAATTAATTAATAATCTCCAAAATGAACAACATGCAAAATATGTTTCTCACAAAATCCCATAGATGGAAATCTGCTTTATAATGTAATGTCAATGCACGATTATTGTAATAAAACAAATCATTGCAAAATTCAAATGTCTGTTAATAATCTAATCCATTTTACTCACAGTACAAAACAACCTAAAGAATAAGTATTGCTACAAGTTAGTTAATCCTTCATATAAAAGTACCGATGCTAAAAACTAAACACTGATCATTTTACTTGGGTTCTTTCCCACCAGTAATGATGAGAGCTCTTTCACAGTCTACAGCCGGGATTCACACAGACATAAGAAAGCTGGAATCTTACAGCATGAGGCACCAAAAAACTCTGACCACCACTGGCAAAGCAAACACAGAAATATTTCAGAGACAACGCTACGCAAAGAGCTGCCATTCTAGCACCACACCTTCAGCCAACAACGTAAAGGACCTTCACCATAACCCTAATGTCCAGCCAGTCCAGACTGAAGTACAAAACAAATGCAATAATATGAACTAAATATTTATGGTTCCTACGATGACTTTGGATTGAAAGGAAATAAGGACACACTGCAAGAAAGTTACTGTAAAATGTAGAATGAATTTTATTTGCCGGTGGCTTTGCATTGTAATTTTACAGAAATTAAAGCTTTAACATCAGTAGCATTATAGTAAAATATGTAAAATCTCTGGTAAATTTTAACTGCTGTATAATCACAATATTTATTGACAGCTGAAATGGCCGTTAATTTACTGTAAATTTTACAGTACACTCATACATTGCATGACAATTACATTTATGAACTACTGTGAATGTTTCTTCCTGTTTGACTTGAGTTTTGAATTAAATGTGTAGTTAAAAAGGAATGAACTCATGAAGTGAAACTTTCTGTATTTTACTGTATTTTGAATTGTGTTTGATAAAATGTATAAAATGAGTATTCTGGTTTGTGTACTTTGTGTATTTAAAAATAAAGAATGTTGAACATGAAAAGTATTTATTATTATAATACTTTGTAAAAAAAAAAAAAAAAAAAAAAAAAAGGTAAAACATCGATGCTTAGAGTCAGATATCTCTAAATGATATGTTTTAGATGAGAATTCAACTTTGGTTGAAGTTTCTTGAGTAAAACTTTAGAATTTTGAGTTTTGTTGTTGTGTCTTTTTGAGCAGGAACTTTAGGTTGAATAAATTGTGATTGATTAGCTAATTTAGTGCTTTATTTCACAATAAAATAATAAAATTATCTAAACTGAGTTTTATGTAAGGAACATGCTGCCTTGACAGCTTAGATAATTTTATTACTAGCAATTTAAGTGGCTAGTTATGAAACTCAAATGACTTGATACACTAGACATGGACTGTGCATAGGAATTTTTTATTCAACTACATTTCATTTATGACATCTTAAAGATCTCACACATATCTCACCCACGTGTGTTATGCTCAAAAAGGAGATGTTGGGGGAAAAAAACACTGAAACACAGAAATATATAGATGCACTAACTTTTTTGGTTTTATTTCTGTGACTGAAGAGGAAGGGTAAGGTTACTTTGGGATACAGGGACATATCTTCAGTGAGTTATCTGTATGACTGTATGTGCTGAATGGTTCCTAAAAGAAGAACTCTCATAAAATCCTGCATGTCCTGATCATGGCTGTCATCACCCTCTCAGAGTATGGCCAAAAGTAAAGAGGCTATAACTCTCACGGCTGAGCTGTCACCACCGCAGCAGATGCACACACCATGGCATCAGACAGGGACATAAACTAAAAAGTAGACAAGTAAAGGGGCAGGTACGATGTGGAGCGATAGATAACGGTCCAGCTATTAAGCAGGTCTGTAAAAAATGACATTTTTGTACAATAAAGTGCACAAGTCTGTCATTACCAAGTACTACAGTATTATATGATCGACTCTAAAATTATTGGCCAAAAAAAATGACTGTAGAAATATAGTGTACATTACACACAGTGATGTGAATTTATATCACCCAGGATATTATTTCACTTTTCCTTTAACAAAAGACTTTTTTTGAAAAGTATTTTATATTGCATGTAGCAAAATTGTGCTCATTTTCCAGAAACTGCTTTAAGCTAGTTTTAGACTGTGTATATATCTATATATATATATATATATATATATATATATATATATATATATATATATATATATATATATATATAGACAATATTGACACCAAGCAAATTAAAAAAGAGGAGCCATAATATCAATAAGTCCATCTATGAGACAGACCCATAATCTTTTACATGGAGCTCTCCATTATCAGATTTCCAGGATATGGGAAAGGAATTACTTACATAACAAGCAACTTTTATTGATTCATTATGTGCAATTATGCAGAGTAACTCAGGAGGCAAACGAGCTGCCGGTTTGCAGAGAGCGCATCGATCGGCCTATAAATCATCCCGAAGCAGGTGACGTGACACTCGATGAAGGATTATAAACTCCCTGTGCTACACTCAACCCCCCTCTCCAATAATCTCACAAGTTCAGCAACAGCAGACCATTTCTCATTGTCTCCTATACAGCTCCTGTATATTAGTTCATGTCACAGGCTGCATGTTGTGATCTAAAGGAAGGAATCAGGACAGAGCTCTCTCTCTTTCTCTCTATCTCTCTCTCTCTCTCTCTCACACACACACACACACACACACACATACTTTTCATCATCTTCTTTCTCATACATTATGATCATGTATAGTATTTGACCAGTTATTCAGAGTACTCAGGTGTTGCGTTGTGGAACCTAGATGTGTGTAATGAACAAGAATGTGTTCTAAGTAAGGAATAAAACTCTTAGGAGTGAGCTGTTATAGAGAAATAATCAACGACGGGTTGGTGTGACGCAGCTGAGTTACTTTTATCACCCTGAATTTGATTATTTTCCAATAACAGCACATTGTGACGTGTTTTATTCCTCTCATTTCCCAGCAATTTGCCAACAATTGCAATTATTGAATGACACATTGTACTCTTTAATTAAATCAAGTCATGTCAAGTTTATTTATATAGCACATTTAACACGAGTGCTGAGCAAAGTGTTGCACACAAAGTGTGGCATAACAGGAAATAAAAATAGGAAATTAAAATGGTAACATAAATTATAATATAACATCCAGTGAGCGTTTATTGTTCGAGTGGAAATGCTTTGTCGATGACAGAGCTCAGAGGAGAATGGCCAGACTGGTTCGAGCTAACAGAAAGGCTAGAGTAACTCAAAAACCACTCTTTACAACCGTGGAGAGCAGAAAAGCATCTCAGATTGTTGTGTGTGAAAATCTTAGGAAACTCTTAACCTGTATCTGCATGATCTGCTTAAACGAGCAGGTACAGTACAGTTGTTCCTAATAAAGTGGCCGGTGAGTGAAAGTGTGTGTAAGGCAACACTATAGTAACGGGGTCATCTCTATCCTCAAGAGCACATTCTCCTACAAACAGAAGTCAAGGGGATCAGGCTCATTAAAACCACTGAAAAACTGAACTGTCGGATGGAGCTGCAGCTCAGGGCTCTCTCTCGTCATGGTCATTCATCATCCAGCTCACCCTTTCAGCTCCACCCGCCTCTAACATCCTGCTCACATTATGTAGGCAGCCATTCTCTGGATGTGACTGTATCTTCAGAAAACCTTCTTTTCTAGAGTATTTTATCTGCTTAATAATCTGGGATCAACACATTTCACTCTGGCTTGTAATAATTAAATTCCTTTGTCCTAATCTATTCATATTACAGCAGCAACATGCAAAAGTAGGTCAGCTAGAAGATAAATCTCTGCTGTAGAAGTGGCCATGAATGATTTTTAGCAGATAAAATATGGATTATGGTCTCTATCCAGTGACGAAATCACACTGAGAATGTAATGAGAACAACGTAAAATTATATATATATATATATATATATATATAATATATAATATATTTGGTCAGAATCAGCAGCACAGATATGCAAAATGGATTATTGTGTAACAGACATAATGTAAATGTAATGGAAATTCTGATTTTAAAAAAATGTGTAAAAAAAAATCAAATTAAAACACACTGCAAACAATAACATCAAGTAAAAATATCTTGAATATAGTATGTATCTAGTATTTCCTATTATAACATTACAGCAAAGCAAATATTACATTATTACACCTATTTCTAGACATTTTTTTTGGCAGATAATTTTGTTAATTCCATGCATTTGTATGTCTAGAAAAAAGCTAAATTATCTGTGCATAGAATACGAAAATAAAGCGTGAGGACTAGAAATAGGTTTAATAATCACATATTTGGTGTATTGTAATATTTTAATAGGAAATAGTAGATAAATTTTACAATGTTTTCACTTGCTGATGTCATTTGTTGCAGCACATAACAAAGCACAATCACATTTATTTTTATTGCAAATAACTTGTCTGAGTTATTCTACGCTTCTAGAAAAATTTGAACTCTTTGCTTGCTCTTTGGAACAAAGAGGCTCGCTGTCAAAAAGGCAGAGCCCTTTCAGGAACCCTTAATTATCCAATAAACCCCTAAGAGTTTACTCAGTAAATCTGAAATCTGACATGCAGCAATGCATTTTTGTGAAGTATCTCATCTACATTTCATTAACCCCTCATCATATCTCTTATACATCTGCAGGTAATTTTCTTCCACTGTTTGACTGGGCATAAATTACAAAGAAATAACGTCTGTGCCAGCTTCTAATAAAATCTCAGAGCTGCATTATGCCTTTTCTAATCATTTCCTTTCACATCCTAATATGAGCTCATTCTCTTCCAAATCTCTAATGAGCCATTAAGGGGAAGCAAATTGTTCTGTAGCCTTCTATGAATGAGATATGCTTTTTTTTAAAAAATATTTGTCTGCAGAACCTGTCAAAATTAAATCATGTTCATGTCCTTATTTCTCCTAAGGGAGGCTTCTTAATTATTATGACACTGAAATATGCTTTAGTTCTCCAGAGATAATAAAGACATTAGATCTTGAGACACATTTTTTTTTAACCTGTGGGTTTGTGCTGTTGCATAGATTTCAGTTTCCGTTACTTGTTCTGGTGAAACCCGCTGCTGCTGGATGAATAATGAATAACGGATAATGAAAGGAGAGAAATTCAATTGCGTTATAATCATGCAGATCATACTGCAGTTGTCATCAGTTTTAATGCTTAATTACTTTATGCCAGGTTACATATTCCCATCCAGATCCTAGATTCATAACTGGTTTATTAATACATGTATGCACATGCCTTTATTGCTTTGTTCAATAATTAACAACGTAATTTTTTAAGCGTTTTATGATTTTGTGCTGCAGGACTACAGACTTTTTGTGTGTGCGTGTGTGTGTGTGTGTGTGTGTTCTCTCTTTCAGGCATTTGGAGATATGAAGAGGAAACTCCAGGTTACTAACTCCAGGTCCTGCAAGCCCATCCTGGTAGTCTTTTTTTGTTGTTGTTGTTGTTTTTAACTAACATTATTTGAAGTTGAAGTTATGTTGTTATAAGTTGAAGTACTTAGTATATAATAATTTCTCTTCACTTAATCTTTCAAATCTTTCACTAGATGATATTATGTAATATAGCAGTAGAGGTTCGCGCTCTCCTTTTTTGTCTAATAGACAAACATTAGTATAGTGAATTATCTGGATATACACTCACTGGCCTCTTTAATAGGAACACCTGTACACTTGCTTAGATCATGCAATTATCTAATCAGCCAATCATGTGGCATAAAATCATGGCAGGACTGGAACCCAGTGTGGTCTTCTTCTGTTGTTGCCCAACTGTATCAAGATTTTACATACTGTGCATTCTGAGATGCTTTTCTGCTCACCGCAGATGCAAAGAGTGGTTATTTGAGGTACTATGTCAGCTCACACCAGTTTGATCATTCTCCTCTGCCCTCTCTCATCAACAAAGTATTTCCACCTGTAGAACTGCTGCTCACTGGATGTTTTTTGTTTTTCTTGCACCATTATAGAAGTGCTATAGAAGTTCTTTCTTTTTGTCGCCATCTAATTTATGCCAACATTATTCATCACGCATAATCTGATAATGTCTCAGAAGCTATTTATTCATTGATTCATTAATTGATTGTTAGTACATGCTTTATCCTGGTCAGGGTTTGGTAGATACGGAGCCTATGCCAGGAACACTCCATGGAAGGTGGGATGAACATGATCCTGAGCTCAGGTTACTGCCTGTTCTCCCCGTTTCCAGTCGGGTTTTCTCCGAGTTCTCTGGTTTCCTCCCAAAAACATGCCAGTAGGTGGATTGGCTACACTAAACCTCCCCCCACTAGATATGAATAACCATGTTAATGTGTGTGTGTTCATGGTGCCCTGTGATGGACTGGGGTCCCATCCAGAGTGTGTATCCCTGACACACATCCAGTGATTCCTCGTCCAAATTGTATGTTTCAAATTTCTGTAAAATTCTTATTATGTAAGTTCTACTTATGATATTTTTGCATGAAATCAGGTTGGTCTGTTTTCTTCCTGCATTCAGCTTTCACCAGCCGTTAACTACTCAGCAGCAAGAACCCATTAACAGGCAGCTACACGTTCATTAAGACCTCTCCCATGTGCTCACACGTGGAGGTAAAGAGAGTGAGAGAAACACTGGAAATTAAAATTTTGCTTAGTACAGAAGATGGACTTGTATGTGCATGAGCATACATGAGCTCTTGCTAATTTAGTGAGACATTATATGCAACACAAACTGTAACAGCATTAGATCCAATTAAAAAGCTAAAAAAAATTTAGGATGCAGCAAGTATTAACAAGTTCAAATAAATGCTGATGTCCAAGAAAGTCACACTGTTCTTCTGATCGTTGCATCATTTGAAATCCTGACAAATATCTATAAAAAAAAAAAACGACCATATTATAATTAGTATTCAACATGAGCCTGATTATCTGACCAGCAAATCAAGCGCTAATGAGGACACGGTATAAATTATCTCTATCGGCATGGAGAGGAAATAATAACAGCTCAGGCAGAAGCATGAACTCGATAATCAACCGTCTAACCATCACCTTCCTGTGTTTCTCATTAGCAGCAATCTAATCGAGCCCATGTCTATCGTCACTGCGGGCACCGAGTGCTGAAACATTATCCGCATGGAAATATAGCATAAATAACAAATTGCTGTCTCCTTAACAGGCTGCATAGTTCCTATGGAAACCGCTAATGAGCCTAATGGGAGATGAGAACAAAAACATGTGTATCATTCTAAAACAGACAGCATGGAAAGGATAGCAATGCTGCACTTTTAGAGAAGACAGAAGTGAGATGGAGGTTATGGAGGTAGACACAAAAACATATACATTTCATAGTAACACTTAGGCATAACCAGGTCTCTTCTTACACAAGTGACACCAATATAATTAAAGTTTTTAGAGCTTCTAAGAGAAGCTGCCAACTTCAGAATTACTGGCACCCTTTATGATATGAGCAAAAATGCATAAGCATAAGCATATTAATACTGGGTAAGACACTTTTATGCAATCCCAAAAATACTGATGGTGTTCAGGGCCAATAATTATTATATGTAATTACTGTACACTCTCTTGAATAATTAAGTGCCAATAATTATGTGGTCACCTAGAATTTGGCTGATGAATGACACTCTTAGGTAAATTAAGAGATAGCTAATTCTCAGATACCAGACTGCAAATAGATTTTTAATCCAAAAACTGCCAATTTTGCATCACACCAGCCTGCAATCAGGTGGTGGAAACTCCACAGTGTGCACATGACCTCTGAAAGCACTGCACTGAAACAGAAAAAGAAGTGACCAATCGCGGATGTCACGCACGGCTGGCTGCATGGCAGGCGCCGTATAATGTGGAAATTGTCTTGTTCAGTGCAACTGTTCTGTCCTCATAACCTGAATTTGACCTTGAGAAAAATATCAGAACCTCGGTTACAGATTACAACCTTAGGACAGATTAAAGATTAAAAGACAGAATAATTTACTCCATATCACTGTGACATTACAAAATGGGGAACCGACCCATGAGATTGCACTTGACTAATGAACAGGAAGTGGATTGTCACAAGAGGAAACTTGTTACTAAAGAGTTACTAAATAATATGAAGCCTTTGACCAGTAATAGTAGTGTACAACACATAAGGAAAGTGATGCTATCATTATTATTATTATCCAGCATCTTCTTTCAACAACAAAACTTTGGAACAATCTCAGTCCAAAAGAATGAAAAAGCAGCAGGGATGCAAAAAGTACATATTATATGTATATATATATATATATATATATATATATATATATATATCTTACTCAAATAACAGTACTTTTAATACGAAACTTTTCTACACTTTTTGCATTATGAAGGGTAACATGACAATTAGGGGTGGGGCTAATTTTTTTTTTTCAGATGTAACAAAATTCAACCACATTGCCCTCAATTGTTCAAATTTCTAACAATATCAAAAAGATTTGTAACAAGAACTTGGAAGGTATAAATAAAGGATAACAAATGTAGATATAAGGATTAAAATGTAGAAATAATTTTCTTAGATGTAATACAAATCCTCTATTTTTTTTTTCAATCCCATCTATAATCCATCTTTCCAGCTATAAAATGGGCTACTTGCACAAACACTTTATACCGCATTATAACCAAGACAGCACTTTTGCTTCCAGCTCGTCCACTATAATGGCAACGGTGCTATTTTACACCCGGTGTCTGAAAATGAATATCAGTGACATTCATCATACATGTAAAAACTCTTGCAAAGCTTCTTTTAGTAAGCTGGAGAAAGGCTACTACTATGGAGGTAAGAAAATACCTATTAATAGAACCCAACCCCCAAGCTAACGTTAGCCCAACGCTATGATCTTACTGTAAGACTGAAAGAAAAAAGAAAAAAAAAAAAAAAAAAAACAAAGTTAGATGTTGCTGTCTCGCTGTACTGCCAAATGTACACAGTGCTACGGAAATACGTCATGGCCCTGAGTGCAAGTAGCCCATTACAATCCGCCTACACAATTACATTTGATTTAAAAAAAAAAAAAAAACATATGATACTGTGTGGTTATCATACCATGACTTCTGCATTCCACATTCATACACAAACCTTACTGTTCCAACATACTTATAGATATATATTTGCATTTAGGCTACAGATGCTCGTCTGCATTCAGTTATATAAGGAAGAACGACTGGTAGAGACATGTACCTATAAGTATGTACATTCCTATAATTCTCATATACATTTTTTCTTTCGTTAAGCACCTTACAACAATACAGTATCAAAAACCTATAAGGATGTACATGATGGAAAATGGGTACAGCATGGCTGTGAAGAAAAAAATTAACCTGCCACCCATTGCCACATTTAGCCATGAACCTAAATTGCTTGTAACAGATAACATTCAACTTCACTGCTCCACAAACTGCAATTAATCCAACACACACTCCCAGAAAAAAGGACTAAACTGTACTATTGCTTGTCAAGGGGGTGGGATGTGCAAAAGTACATCCATTATACATGTAACGTAAATATATTTCACCTTGGAAAACTCATTTAAGGTCCAAATAAGGTCCTTGAGGTCTAATGATGAATCTTAAATCATTTTAAAAGCAACTGCATTCACTTTCCCAGGCAAAACATACAAAATAAAGGTACCGATTACTGACCCCTGAGGGTCTCCCAGCAGTAACAAGCAATGCTACACTTTAGTAACTTTTCAGTATCTTCTTTTCCAGCAGTGTAGTGACCATTTAAAAAAACGGATAATGAGTTAAGGCATAAATCAGTAAGCTCGCACGCCATGTTTCTGGTCCTCTCCTTGGATAAATGGCTTGGCCGCGTTGCCAGATTGGTCCTGATGGTCGATGGACTGATAGTTGTCTCGGTTCCGGGTCACTGTCGGAAAACCTGGGGAGAAAATGGAAGACATCTCATCTTAATCTGCAAGCAGGCTTTAGAACGCATTTCCACTAATTAACTTGGATTAATTCTGCTTCCTAATCCATTTAAAAACAAACAGTGTATATTTACTGATACCAGGATTTTAGGATCACTAACATACTAAAACATTCCTCATGTCCACACAATCAGAAAATGAATGAAAACCTCTTTAGTATTTCTTTCAGGAAGAGGAACTAGACTGCTTGTTGAAACAGCATATTGTTCCACTGGAAAGCTTGGACTTTTACAGTGGTTTTACTGGTGCAATACACTGGCCATATGCTGTAGGCTGCTTTTAAATTTTTTATGACAGACTGCAGAAGATCCTCTGAATGCCATTTGCATGATTATTTGCAAAATGTAACTGTATCACCTTCTAATGAACCACATCAGACAGGAACCATCTAGAAACCTTGACAAAGCTTTAAAAAAAAAAAAAAAAAAAAAAAAAAAAAAAAAAGTATTTAAGAAATTAACATTTTTGCGAAGTTTTTTTGGTCTTTGTACTGGACTTGCTAGGGATTTGCTTTTAAAAACATACAATTCAAAATTACAGTTTTGAGATTTGACCCTTAAATACTAATCGCAAAAATTCAAATATCAAAAATAGAAATATCCAGGATTCACAGGGAAAAGTAGACACTTTAAGAGTCATCAATTTCTGAAATTAGTCAATCACAGTCATCTGCCATGCTCTCATTAATGACGTGAATTAAATCAAAACAGAAGATATCAACCATAACAAGGTAAGTACAACTAAAGTTCTACTGAAATAGCTAAATTCCTATTAAACAGCTCATATTAGCTACTAATGCTTGCCAGCAAGCTAACATTAGCCTAGCCTAACTAGCTAGATAAAACTTTAAAATAAAACTTGGCACACTTGGCATCGAGTGTTTAACATCAGTGTAGAAAACTGGCTATTTGAGTAAAACATAAAAACTTTTTTATTTGTTTTGAACACTCTGAAAGCATCTACTTTTCCCTGGGAATCCTGGATGCTCCATACCAATTTACATTCAATTGGTATTTTTGTATAAAAACGGTCAAAATCCAAAAAACATACAAGTCAAAAACCTGTAATTTTGATGCCATTTTTAAAGGTGAATCTTACGTCTAGCAAGCTCAAAACAAACCAAAAAAAAAAAAAAAAATTGACAAATTTGTAAATTTTTAATTCTACCACAGAAAAACAAGAATTTTATCTAATGTGATGTGTACTTATTTCATATATACAAAATTCATAATGCATAAATTCACAGTCAGAAAAAGAATGATTACTCAGTTTCTTTAGTATGATTTATTAAAATACAACTTAAAATCCAAAAAATAACTTAAAACAAGAAAAGAAAAAAAAAAAACATTGAAATAAACATCATAATAAATAGATGCAGGTCACATGCAATTCAGTCACTGCTTTGGTCAAAGTGTGCACAAAGTATAAATAAATAGCAAACATTTAATTTGCAAACATTTCATTTTTTTGATGCTGTCAATGAAAATTGTGCAGTTTTTATCTTTCATAAAGCTTCACTAATGAAAAATCTGACATTGCTTGCTCCCCCACCAACTCTTCACTCGACCTATAAAATCATGTGCAACTTTTTAAGTAAATATTGAATTCCAGGACTCATTTCAATTTCCGCTGCCCCCTCAACTCGGAAAGTCGGGACGGTCTCCTGAACCCCGTGTTCAGCTCACGACATCAAACCAACATGGCTGCTCACAGCATCAACAGTAAACCAAAGTAGCACTTCTTATTTCTAAATCAGATATACCGTATATACTAGTAACTTCCTTTACATCAATCAACATACAGACACATTCTGTTAAATCTATAACATTTCACAGTTTTTATGAGATAAATTTCATCACAGTTAGCTTGATAGATTTTTGCTAACAAACAATGACCATGGAGGTGTCCATGTTTCTTCCCACTTTGTAGCTCTAAAGTTGAAAATGACGTAATTCCGAGGTCTAATTTCCTATTTATGAGTTATGGCGAACACAGCAATACTTTTTTCCTCATTTGACCTGCTTTCTTCTTGCTCTAGTTACAAACAGTCAGGTGTCCAATTACTTTTGAGCTGAAGGTCTACATTTCAATCACATCTTGATTGCTTCATTTCAAATCCATTGCGTTGGTGTACAGAGGCAAAATGACCAAAATTGTGTCACTGTCCAAATACTTATGGACCTGACTGTATGTAAACAGACACAGTCTAATGGTATTTAGATATCTACTGTCTGATATTGTGGTGTTGAGAGGAAATGAGTAAATGATTGTCAGATGGCTTTCATGATTAAATTTGTAGGCCTCTTTATAAAGAGACATGCTGCAACACAGCTACAATGAAAGTCTGGATTTCAAATACATATCGTTTTTTATTTCTGTTACTTAGCTACCTAGACGGAATTTTAGTTTTACTACACAGTTTAGCTGCTACTTGTTCTTTTTTTTTTTTTTTCACAGCTGTGGAAATCCATTAAAGAGAACCGAGATTCTGTTACTTCTCATGCTTGTTTTTTTTTTCTTGATTGGTCAGTGGCTGCTAATTTGCATGAAGCTGAATCCAGTTCAACTTTTTTCACCGCACTACACATCTGGTTCCGTCACTCACCTTCCCACTGCGCATTTTTCCCAGACTCCTGATTGAAAATGAATGGGTGTAAAATACTGAATGAGGAATTTGCATTGAACTTGCTCCATAACTATCCATTAACATCAGCTGAGCTGTGATTATTATACATATACAAGCCTGACTGTCTTAATTAAGACTAATAACACATCTCCACCTAAGCAGCACACATTCTACTGTTTCAATACAAAGTACACAAACATGGAAAAAACTCTGGCTTTCAATTCTTACAAAATTTCGAAAGGTTTCGAAAATTTCCTTTTAAATGCTCTTACACGTGATTAGCACATACTAAAGACGGACTTGCCCATATTTCCTGCCCATTCACTTTCAATGAGGAGCTGCAAAAACGTGTAAGAGATTGTAAGATAGCTTTTATAGTTGAAAAGTTCGTTTATAAACCTTGCTGTAGACAGACATGGCTTTTATGAACTGGCGAAAGCATAGAACTCTCACTTTTTTGCAGCCTAAAGCCAACAATAGTTAAGGTTTTTGAACAGACATAAATCTAGCCAAAATCTGTTAATTTATGTCAGAATGTTTCCAAATGTATATTCCTACACTATGCCTGTGTGTTTTTATTTAAAAATTCTATAATTGTGTAGCTCTGATTATTGTAGGTCCGAGTCTCAGACAGAGGTCAATCAAACGTGCTCATTAGAATATTAGGACCACACCCACTTGGACAGCAAGTTCTTGAGTAGCAATTTATCACATTTTATCTTGTTTTTTTTCCCCCATAAATAGGTTTTATACTTTACATCACATTCCCTGGGGCTTAAGCAGAAATGCACAAATGCACAGATTAGACAGAATGCTCTGATGGAATTGTGAGAATCACTTAAGGCTTTGGTTTTCATATCAGGATTTGTTCCCTGTGTTTATCAGAACAAACATGCACCCACACACACCCATACACACACTCCTACAAACACATATACACACATACACACACCCATACACACAAAATGGCAAATACAATAAAATAATTTATGGCTCACAGAAACAAAGCGTCTGATCAGCTTCACAAACACAAACACAGAAATGAAGGATAAAGAGAGGAAGTGAGGAAGCTTTCAGTAACGTCGGCCAAGGAAAGTGGTATCAGCGCTGTCTGTGGTGCAACGACTGTCCACTGACGTCTCCAGGTCTGACAGGAAAAGAGACACCGAGATCAAGACAGACAGGTATACAGACAGACAAACAGACAAATAGAGAGAGCAGAAAAGCATGAAAACAAAACAGTGAGGACAGGTGACTGATAATGGACAGGTAAAAGCAGAGAGCATTAAAACAGGCCATTTTTTATATAAATATGCGAATCTGTATATCTGTACCTGTACATTTAGTGATGGATATAGAAAAATACGAATAGATGTGCTCTTGTAGTTTCAACTCTGATAAGCTCATTCAGATTCAGTCTTAGTCTACTGACAAAAATGAATACAGCGCAATAGCAGACCTGCCAAACCTGAAGAGAAATAAAGACTATGGTCCTGGGAAACGGGGAGGAAAAACTCAGTAAGCTGTAAAAAAAAACATAGTCTACATTTTCAATATAATTCTTTTACAAATCGCTTGTATAATTCCCTTGCAAAAAGCATGAAATGTTTCATGTTTTTCACAGTTGTTTAATTTTTTTTCTAAACAAAATATTCACATTTTTTACCCTTTTCGGTGTCCATAATTCCATTTCTAATAAATAAAGTTAATTGACATTAATTATATGCTTGTCTAATTTTAGCTAAGTTGAACACGCATTCACTGATTTTATTCCACATTAATGAACACGAAACATTTTCCATTTACTTTTACAGAAAGCGAGGACACTTCTTTCAAGCGGGAAAATCAAGACAAGAGGTTACTACTCCAAAATGCGAGAAAAGGGGCGGGGCTTAAAAACACCTACACAACCGCCAATCATTCCGTATTTATATGCTGATTGGCTTAACTGCTTATCTTTTTATAGTGGGGTAAAAAAAGAAGACTGTTCTTTTGGCAGATTTTTGAGTGATACTCATACCAGAGTACTTCGATGTTAAAACGTGGAGCTGCTACGCAAAAAGCCTAAAGGTTGGAAGGTCTGCAAAAGTTTGTATCCACTTATGTTTTTAAATGTAATATTATTTCTAGTCATACGACACTGTATGTAGTAGTTTTGTATTTGTTTTCTACAGTAGCTTGTTTCCCAGTCCTGGTCCTGTACAGCTCGTTGCATTTCTCTGCTCTAACTCATGTGACTTGACTTGTTAGTGTATCATTAAGCTGTGAGCTGAATCAGGTGGGTTTTTTTTATAACAGGGAAAAGTGCCAGCAGTACTGCAGGAGCAGGATTAGGAAACACTGACCTGAGCCAAAACACGACCAAAAGCAGGAGGTACTTACCCACTTCAACGTGTGCGTTTGGTGTTATTTGATGCATGGCAGCTGTGTAATACTTCATATCAAACTGCTGTGTCAGCAAAAACTTGAGTGAAATAAGGTGTGTTACATTAAAAGAGACTTACATGCAATCGATTGCTACAATTTGCAGCTTTATATTTCTTAAGGCTTTACATAATTCCATGATGAAAATGCTTTGGATCTACTCCATGGAGGAATTTTTCAGACCCATTTATGTCCTTTATCTCGGGGGAATTTTAGCTTTGGGCCTGGCATTTGTCTTGTGACTGTCTCGCTAATTCACTTACACTCCTCCTTTGACTCAATCCGTCTAGCTTCTACTACACAGTGTTAGAAAGTCTTAATGCAAACTGAGGAAGGCCAGAAGACAAAGTAGGTCACAGAAATACAGCTGGAAGCGACAGTGAAGAGACGCCACAGGACAAGCACATGCATCTCAACACACCACATGTTGAGTAATACTTCACTCAACAACAGCGGCATTTACATCCATATGTTTTTATTTTACAGTAGCGCATACCAAAATCCTCTTGAAATCTAAAGAGAAAATGCCTAAATATACCAAAATCTGTTTTCTTGCTTGACTGAGGTGGAAAAGATGCAATAAAGCATGAGGATTTGTGATCAGTTCTGTTTTCTCTTTTCTATTTTTTCTCTGGATGTTAAAGCAGGTGGATCACACATCTGGACAAAAGCCTAACTAACGACGCATGCTTCAAGGCCGTCCACTTACCGAAGTTGATGTTGTATTCTCCACCCCTCTCACGGTACATCTGATAGACGAAGAAGCAGGAGAGGGGTTTCAGGATGAGGCTGAGGATGGCCATGCCCGCGCTGAAGCGGAACAGGTTTCCTCCAGTGTTCAGTGAGTAAAATAAGGCAAAGTGGACGATGTCGATCACGATCGTCAGCAACAGCCCAATCAGGAACTGAAGAGCAGAGAAATAAAAAAAAACTGAATTATGTTCTCTCAACAACGTTTAAATGTTCTAACAATATCTATCAGGAGAAAGAAAGAAAGAAAGAAAGGGAGATAAAAGTCAAAGAAAGAAAAGGAGATAAACGTCAAAGAAAGAAAGAAAGAAAGAAAGAAAGATTGGATAAAGAGAAGTAAAAGTGAAAGAAAGAAAGAAAGAAAGAAAGAAAGAAAGAAAGAAAGAAAGAAAGGTAAAAGTGAAAGAAAGATTGGATAAAGAGAAGTAAAAGTGAAAGAAAGAAAGAAAGAAAGAAAGGTAAAAGTGAAAGAAAGATTGGATAAAGAGAAGTAGAAGTGAAAGAAAGAAAGAAAGAAAGAAAGAAAGAAAGAAGGCATTTTATGTTATTTTTTATTTGAACACTAATTTTATTTTAGTTATATTTGAGAGTGCTACATTTTTAGATTTTGATTGGAGGACCTTAAATCTTCAGCTTCTTGGGTGACGTACCATCAGTACAGCATCTACGGAGTCTCTCTGTGCCATGGCCCACACGCCCACCGCCAGCACACTGCCGTTTGCCCAGATGTAAGAAGACGGCAGCCAGAGAATGCAGCCCCTGCCATTGCACAAACACTCATTACACAACGCAGCGCAGCACAATGTGGGGTTTCACGCAAACAAGTCACTGGCAAAAATCTCAACACTGTAATCACATCTGCACAGACGATCTACGTGCTTCATATGCAGCTGATTAACCAAGACAAGTCTATAGTCCTAATGTTGCTTTAGACTCATACGATGAGTGTAAAAAATATCTGGCCTCACGACCACCAATTAGCATTAGCACTATTTGGTGTTTGGCTAAGTCATATAATATAAGTACAAATGAGCAGAATAAGTGTATATATTAAATATTTGTCTATATTTAAAGTTTAACGATATAAACCAGTTTAAATGCAATTTTTCAGCAACCATGGTTTCAGAGTAAAAAAAAGCAAAATGTCGCTCTATTGTACAATTTAGCTACAAAACGAACTTTAAAATAAAATTATTTCACAGCAGTGAAATAAGAATTTACAAAAAGAATTTTAATAAAATTATTTCCTGTATTTTTTTTTTTTTAGCAACATCAGCCTTGAAGCTCCAGTACAAACCCAAAGGAAGCAAAATTTGAACATCAATCCCATCTTAACTGATCCGCTACGTATTAGGAAAAGTGTGCACAACAAGTCTGTAAATTAGTTCAAAAAATGTATGGAGTAGAATTTATTTCATTAATCACTGATAAGTGCTTATCCAATGGAGGCTTTCACTGGATCGAGATCTTATAACAATGCCAGGGGTGCCAATACTTAAGTCTTGGTGAAAACTGAACGAATGTCTGCTTTTTTTTTTTTTTTTTTTTTTTTTAAAGTCATAGTTTCTCTGGGACTAAATCTTACATTAGG